>NW_025422145.1:12503642-13129552 GCF_011764305.1 Mustela putorius furo | reverse complement strand
AAAAGAATGACATGGTTGTGTTGACTGATGATCAATTCTGAGCACTCTGGCAGCCTGGAAAGCAGCCCACGTGTCCTTCACCTGAAGGGCCAATGAAGCTGAAGACCAGGCTTGGGGCTTCGGTGTAAAAAGAGCTGATGCTGAGAAAAAGCTGAATTCTCACCATTGGCAGATTGCCAATGTCAGGGTGCTGAGAGGGAAGAAGTGGGACCCAGAGACTTGGAATGGGTCTAGGTGGGCTGATGGATGGAGACCTAGGCTTCCACCCCTTCTGCCTCAAGGCTGGGAGAAACCTCAGATGAAGCCAATGCTTACAAGACAATGTTTCATCTCTTCAGGATTCTACTCCTTCTCCAGGCCCCTGGGCTAAACACGGGTCCCATCACAACTGAGAAAGTCCAGCCACTGCTCAGAAGGAGGGGTACTCTAAACCCAGCGCCATAGTACCTGGGTAACGCATCAGCAGTAACCCATCCTGGATCAGGGTTGGGAGCTGGAAAAGGGACAGATGATCTCTATGGGACTCTTCCTTGGCATAGACCTTAAAACCCCAGCAAGCATCCCTCCAACTGGTTTTAATACACAGCCCGCTTGGCTTCCCGAAATGAAGTAGAGTTGCCAGAAATACCGTGGCGAACGGTGGAGAAAAGAATCAGAAGGGACAGAGATACAGGCATGCTAGTGGCCGGCACCATCAGAGCAAACACCCACTGCTATTTGTGTGTCTTGGCAGTGCCTGGAAGCAATGCCATTTACCAAGGGAATAATACATGCCCAGTGGAGGGGATGCACCAGCATCTTTGAGAAGCTTGGGAGTGATGTTCTCTGATCCGGCAGGTACTGTGACATATCCAAAGTAGAAGATAAGCCTGTGTACCTTGCATCCCCTATTATTAAGAAAGAAGCCTAGTAATCACTTCTCTACCTTTTGGCTAAGATCAAGTGTAGTATCTGTTCTTATCAGTTTAATATCTGATACATCCTCTATCCGAGGACAATATATTAAATGGAATTTTGGAGTAAGGAGTTGGAATAGGAGCTTGCTCTGATCCACTCCACGCATTCACCTGGTATTGCAGTATCTCCAGGAATGGTGCACCCTCCCCACTAAAGTAGTAAATAAAAAATTTGGGAGAAAAAAAAAAAAGAAAGAAGCCTAGCACTCGGTAGGACCCCATGATGGTTAATTTATGTCACCTTGGCCAGGCTGTGGTGCCCAAATGTTTGGTCAAACACAAGTCTAGGTGTTGCTGTAAAGGTAATTTTTTTTTTTAGATGCAACTAACATTTTAGTATATGTGCTGCCGAAGTGAGCACAAGATGCAACTAACATTTAGATCAGTAGACTTGGTGAAGCAGATGACCTTCCGCAATGAAGGTGGGCCTTGTCCAATCAGTTGAAGGTCTTGGGAGCCAAGACTAGGCTCCCTCAGGAGGAAGGAATGCTACCTCTGAGGCATTCTAACTCAAGACTGCAGTATCGGGGCGCCTGGGTGGCTCAGTGGTTTGGGCTGCTGCCTTTGGCTCGGGTCGTGGTCTCAGGGTCCTGGGATCAAGCCCCACATCGGGCTCCCTGCTCCACAGGAAGCCTGCTTCCCTCTCTCTCTCTCTCTCTCTCTGCCTTCCTCTCTGCCTACTTGTGATCTCTGTCTGTCAAATAAATAAATAAAATCTTTTTAAAAATTAAAAAAAAAAAAAGACTGCAGTATCTTCTTTTGCTGGAACTTCCAGCTGTCAACCTGTGATCCAGTTCTTTAAAAATCAATCCAGGGGCACCTGGGTGGTTCAGTGGGTTGGGCCTCTGCCTTCAGCTCAGGTCATGGTCTCAGGGTCCTGGAATCGAGCTCCAAGTTGGGCTCTCTGCTTGGCAGGGAGCCTGCTTCCTCCTCTCTCTCTCTCTGCCTGCCTCTCTGCTTACTTGTGATCTCTCTGTCAAATAAATAAATAAATAAATAAAATCTTTTAAAAAAATCAATCCAGATAGATCTCTGTCTTTTCTATCTTTTTATGTTCTGTTTCCCCAGAGAACTCTGAAAAATACAGTCTCTCTCTTTATTTATTTGAGAGAAAGAGAGAGCCTGAGGGAGAGTGAGCAGTGAGGAGGGGCAGAGGGAGAGGGAGAGAGAGTCCCAAGCAGATTCCATGCTAAGCACAGAGCCCACTGTGGGGCTTCCATCTCCTAACCCTGAGATTACAGCCTGAGCCGAAACCAAGAGTCATTCGCTTGATGGAGTGAGCCACCCAGGTGTCCCAAATACAATCTCTTTTGGATGGGTAGGGTGCCCTGGCCCAGCCACCAAGAGGCACCTGGCACATGTCTCCTCAATCCCTAGCCCACTTCCTCACCTGCATGGAAGCGTGGGTTTTCTGGGATGCAGCAGGACCTAGAGAGGCTGGGTGCCAGAGCAGCAGAAGTGGCCGGAGGAATGGACCCCTGGAAACCAACATTACTCTGAGGACCCGACATCCTGACTCACGGCTGTTGAACAGCCTCAGGATCTGGGCAGCTAAGCCTTTGGACTCTCATATCCTTCCACAGAAAGAAACCCACAGTTCCCTCTCTGCTTGCTTCTCAACAAGTGGACACACTAACCTGTCCTCAGAGTATCCCATGATTTCTAATTTTTACTTCAGAAAGAGGAGAGGAGTTGGGACAGGGCTGGACTGCCGCTTCTCTGTCCACCAGCGAGGGAAGCCTGGGCAGGGGGCGCACTACTGGAGAAGACCAGGGTCAGGAAGAGGGAGTACCCCCATTACAGATGGGGCCCCATGTGGGCCCCCAGTCAGGGCCAGAGTTGATGAGGTTCCACCTTTAGCTGAAAATCCACTCTATGCTGTTTATCTGTAGCTCTCCCTCAGCCCACAGAGCTGAGACTTAACCCCGTTAAGTAGTGGGTTCGAGTGGACTTAACCCCTTAAGCTGTGGGTTTGAGCCCTATGTTGGGTGATATTCTTGGGTTGGGCTGCTTAGTGCCTGACCAGATTGCCAACTTCAAGGAAGTTACTTGAAGGGGAACTCCTCAGAGAGGCTTCTGACTGTTGTGTGTACTGTACCTGGAACTTTCACATAAATTTCAACTTCTGTAAAATTAAAAATTACATATAATGGAATCTGAACAGCGGAAGCAAGTTGCCCAGAATCCTGGCCTTCCTGGACTGGGACAGGTTCCTCTTAGTAAGGGGTAGAACCAGTCCCCTGTTTAGTTGTAGGGCTATCAGGATAAAAAGCCACGCCCAACGTGGGGCTCGAACCCACGACCCTGAGATTAAGAGTCTCATGCTCTACCGACTGAGCTAGCCGGGCAGATGCGAGGCTTTCCACCGCGACAGGCTTCCAGGCAAACTGAGGAACTTTGCTGTTCTGAGCCTGTTAAGGACAGGTCCTGGAGCCTCTGCGTGCTCCCTCCCCGGCACAACGCTGAATTCGAGTTCCTTTCCGCAAGGAGCGAGGGCAGGCCACTGTGCGCCGTGCTGTGCTGTACTGTCGGTGTGTCTGCGTGGCCCAGCGGCTCAGGGGAGCCGGGTGTGGGGTGAGGGCATGAGGCTGAGCGTCACGGGGGCTGGCCAGTAAGGAACGTGGTGTGATCCTCTACTAGGATGTGAGAGGTGCCAGGTTCCAGTCACAGGCGATCCGTGGGTTTCCAGCTGTCCCCCTTTTTAGTGGGCAGCAAGAAGCGAATCCGAAGGACTCCAGGGGCTTGCTGTCGGGACAAGCCGGGAAAACCCTCCTCCCCAAGTCGGTGCTGGACCCCTTGTTAGCGCAAGAGGAAAGAGAAGATGGGAGAGTAAAAGTCTGGAGCGTTGGGGCAGCTGCCCGTTTGGGAAGAAGTGAGCCTTGATCCCAGTTCTGACCGCTGCATCGGGGTTCCAAAGTTGCTAGGAGCTTCTGGGGTCAAGCCCGGGTCTGGGGTTGGGGGGCAGGGGAGGGCTCTAGCGAGGACAGGAGCCCTGAAGTCCTTCCCCGACTTGGAGGCTCGACTGGGCTAGGCTGGCCGGTTGGAAGGCAGCAGAGATTCATTCTCAGGCTCCGGGACTGTATCCCACGTTGGGTGAAATTTTTGGGCTGGGGTCCACCATGAGAGACCTCCCTGTTCACCCGGGCCACACAGACTCCGCAGGGTCATCTGCCGCCGCCGCCTCTGATTGTTCGGCGCTGGGTAGCCTTCGGCGAAGGCGGGGCCATCGTTGTGGGGGTGGGGGGCGGAGTGGGGAGGGGGCCTGAAGGTCTAGGGTGGGACCGGCTGCGCGCTCTCTCTCCCCCCAGGTTCTGGCTGCATTGCACTCCTTCCTCTTCTGGAATCGAAACCGAAACCTCTCTCCGCGCACCTTCCCAAGGGATCAAGAAGCCAGGACTCGTAGAACTAGGGGAATGCCCTGAGGCCAGGGCACAAGCCTCCAAGGACAAACGTCAGGAAAGCTACGCCAACGTGGCTCGTTGGTCTAGGGGTATGATTCTCGCTTTGGGTGCGAGAGGTCCCGGGTTCAAATCCCGGACGAGCCCGTCTTTTGGAACGGTGTCACGCGGCAGGTCCTGGGCAAGAGGAAACTTGGGTCCACCACAGGCTAGTCTGCTTCTCCGAGAGCAGGAGATCTGGTCTGTGTGCGGGACTGTGCAAGCACCAGGGAGTCCCATCCTCAGGGATAACGACCCAACTTCCTCTCGGCACTTTTTTTTTTTTCTTTGTGGTATTAAAAGGTCGTTTGCATACATCTTTTTCCTTCTGGAGGGGCTACCAGAAAGCCCTTCCACAGATAAGGGAAGGAAGGAAACCACAGTGGAAATTGGGCATGGGGAGAGATTTGGTCTTAGTTTTGGGGCCATGAACGACTAGGGCACCCCATAGGCGCCCCAGCCACGCTGTGTTTCAAGAGGCTTTATTCAGGGATGGCGGGCCCAGCAGATGAGCCATTGAAAAGATGGGTTGAGGCTCATAGCTCCAAAGCCAAGGGGCAGATCCTGCCCTGGGGTGGAGGGGGTGGAGGTGGGGGGTAGGGAGGGCACAGAGGAGGCTCTGGGTATTCTGGGTAGTCCAGGAGCAGAGAAAGTTCTAGAAAATGCGGTCCAGAGTCTTTCTTGTGGTTTCAGTGAAGGTGAGACAGGTGAGGCAAAGGGAACAGGCTTAGATGGGCTAGTCTGCACTAATTTCAGCTGCTTCTAGAACATAGCTCTGTCCATAGTTGTCTGTTTCTTGGCCTTGAGGTGATCCTGGCAGGGGGATAGGAACCCCCAGTGTGTGAGCCCGCTGAAGGAGGTGATTGGGGGCTGTAGACTCTGGAATGGTTGGTTTGCATTTGAAATGTTTAGGACAATTTGCTATCTCTAGGAATTGGCCAACCCTGGGAAGGAAAATCTCTCCAGGGTCAGCAAGGATCTGCTGTCAAGGTGTCAGAGTATAGAATATAAAAGACATGGTTCATATGAGCCGGGCCGAAGGCAGTGGTGGACATGTCAGGGGCCCGCAGTCTGGGAGGAGTTTCCTGATCTCAATCCCAGAGTCAGCCCCCGGATTGTGGCATAGCGCCCTCACCAGGCGGCTGCCTGCAAGTACAGACCGCTGGGCCTGCTTTCTGACCCAGTTTGTTCACTTAAGCCCAGGGCGGTATCCCTTTTATGCCTCCTGATTCTGGAGTCCCTGAGGGGAGCAGGTCTGCACAGATCCTGGGGCCCACTGGGATGCTAGGAGAGGTCTCTCTAGACCTGAGGCCTGGTGGAGATCAACTGAGGTAATCGAACTCCCTGGCCAGCCCTGCCTTCTCCTGTGGCCAGAACCATTCAAGGTTCTTAAGGGGATGGTTTCCCACCAAAATCCTCTTCTGAATCAACAGCCTCCTTCCCTCGGGGTCTACCCCCATCTTTACACCCAGCCCTGGATTTCCAAGGGAAACACTGGGATGGGTGGCTTTTCTGTCATAGTCAGGTCCCAATCTCCGCCGGACCCCTTTCTAAATTTACTTGGCTCAAAAAGGAAGTTGAGGAGTAAAGTGGCTGGAGAACCCATTGTAAGGGGGGAACATCATTGGTCACCTCCGATGGCTTAGGCAAGGTATTGGTGCACCACCGTGACAGCTTGTACCTAAACCAAACATGCAGGAATTGAGCAGCAATCCCAGAAATGTGTGTGAATTGCGCTGCAGTCCCAGAAATGTGTGTGAATTCTCGGTTCAAAAGGACGCCCAACGTGGGGCTCGAACCCACGACCCTGAGATTAAGAGTCTCATGCTCTACCGACTGAGCTAGCCGGGCAGTTGCCACCAAAGGGCGGCTGTTGAGTTTCAGAATGTGATTGGCTGCGCACAATCCAAAACGGCCGGGCAGATCTGGTCCTGGAGGGGCATGGCCACTTCTGGAGTCGCCAGATAGCACCCTGTGTTTGGGCTGCTCAGAATCCGCAGGGGAGCGGTCCCGAGCGGGTGAAGGCAGACGCCCCGCCCGCACCCACAGACAGATGGGCTCCGCGGCCGCCAGGGGGTGCTGCAGCACCGTCGGGGCTCAGAGCAGACCCACGCCCGCTGACACCCCACCACCCTTGGACCTGCGGCCCCGAGATGGGGAAATGCAACTGGACCCATCCTCCCTTATCTAATCAAGCAAACCTGTGTACTTAAAATAAGTTTTAGACCCACCAGATTCCACGTGTTTGCATGAAAACTCCAACTACACTTCCTTTGAATGATCGGAAATCAATGTATTTTTATGTAAAATTATAAAAATATATATTTCGCCCCATGCCTTCTTGGTCTGCCCTTGGGCGAACCTGAGCTGTAGGAACCTGCCGCCTGGCAGGGGATGGCGGAAGGCTCTGGAGACCCCCGGGGTGCCTGCCGTCACACCTGCCTGCTGCTCTCTGCCTCTAGATCCAGTCTCCAGGGACTCGGGGTGAGGGCTAAGATGTCCCTGGGCTGGGAGTGGGACCTAGCAGTTCTCTGCTCCTCTCTTACCCCAAGCTCTGGAGTTGGTTTGCCTCAGTGAATCTGCTGAGGATCCCGGGAGATTTCAGACTCCCCACGCTCTGCTCCTGCCGTGGGGGCCGCTGGCCTGCATCCTGAATCCAGCCAAGCAACTGCAGAGAGGGGCAAGGAGGGAACCCGTACACAGACCAGGGAAGAGAGAATACGAAGGTATCATCCTTAATGGTGCTGGATGTGTGCACAGTACTGAGGGTGTTCAAAAACAAAAGACTTTATTTGTAGAGGTATTTGCACCCCTCAGCCCCCACAAAAGTGAAAAACATTTATGGGTGAGGCAATGCTATATGTGCTTTAAAACAAAAAAAATGGAGGAAGGTGGGTTTTAAAAATAGGCAGAAATGGGGGAGGCCCTGCATGCTCGGGGCAGAGTTTTGGAGAACTCTATATTTCTGCTCAATTTTGCTGTGACCTAAAATTGTTCTAAAAAACAAAGTGTGTTTTTAAAAAATACACAGACAGGTGCACCTGGCTGGCTCAGCTGGTAGAGCGTGTGACTCCTGATCTCAGGGTTGTAAGTTCATGCCCTGTGTTGGGCATGGAGTCTATCTATCTATTTATTTATAAAGATTTTATTTATTTATTTGAGAGAGAGAGAGAGCATGAGCAAGTGGAGGGGCAGAGGGAGAGAGAGAAACAGACTCTCTGCTGAGCAGGGAGCCCGATGCAGGGCTCAATCCCTGGACCCTGGGATCATGACCTGAACCAAAGGCAGACACCTAACCAACTGAGCTACCCAGGTGCCCCATTAAAGATAATTATAAAAAATGCACAGATAGACTTCCATTACTATTTCTTCCGATACATTTAGCCCTGTCTTTCTTTTCTTTTTGGGTCTCTGGCATCTCCAATATTAGGTCTTTTGTTAAAGTCCCACAAATCCTTGAGGTTCTGCCCTTCCTTCTTTCTCTCCTTCCTTTGTCTTCCTCTTCCTTCCATTCCTGCAAAATCTGTTTTCTGTGTTCTTCAGATTCGGTCATTTCTGCCGTTCTATCTTCACGTTCACTTATTCTTTCTTCCATCTTGCCCATGCGTTTAGCCATTAGGCTTTTCATTTCAGTTACCTCATTCCTCATCTCTACGTTTTTCCATGTGGTTTTTCTTGATATTTTCTATTTGTTTGAGACTCCCAACTTTTAAATTTGTTTCAAGTGAGTTCTTTAAAGCTTCTTCAAACATTTTTAGGATGGCTGCTTTCCCACCTCTCCCCTCCCTTTCAGACAGTTCCAAAATCTGTGTCGGTGTCTTTCACCTTTTCTCTTTCAAGTTGAGATTTTCGTGGCTCTTAGAATGACCAGTGATTTTTCAGTTGCATCTTGGACGTTTCTGGTATTATGCTTTGAAACTCCAGATCTTATTTATGTCTTTGGACTTCTGACAATGCGCCCCTGTGGTGGGAGAAGAGAACTCCTCCTTTTTGTTTGGGGAGGAGGGAGCAGGTCACAAAGGTGGGGCTTCCTGATGGCTGAACAGGAATGAGAGTTCAGGCTCCCCACTAAGCTTCTGCAGTCACCACCTGGCTGAGGGGAGGTGCGGCACCCCATCAGACAACGAGAAGGCTGGGACAACGTTAGAAGCCGTATTGAAGCAGGGCATCAGAGCCTGCTGCTGGGCACCTGGTCACAGGCGGAAGTGGCTCTCGGGTTTTGTGCAGGTCCCAGGAAGGGAAAGAAGAGGTGAGGAGAACGTGGAGCTGAAGTCAAAGTGTCCATTTCGTGTGCCGCACGCTTAGGACAGGCAAGCCCTATGCAGTCGCCTTATTCTCCCCTTCTGCAAGTGTGTGTGTTGGGGAGTGGGGTGGGGGGTCGGGTCGCGGGAGGCTCCCTGAACCCGCACTGTTATTAACACAAGAGGCAATGTGGGGCGTCAGCCAGACTCTGGCTCATCCGGAACATAGCTGGGGGTGCTTCCCGGCCTGGTCTGGGTGCTCTGACGGCTCCCGTGGGAGAAGGTGGCGGGCTTCTCAGCCCAGTCCTACAGGCTCGCTCCCCCTGGCGGCCAGGCAGGGAAACTACCTGGGAGTGCAGGAGCTGCGGCCGGGGGTGCGCGAAGCGCAAGGACTCCAAGGCTGAAGCTGCGGCGCCCCATGTCTGTGTGGTCTGGTTCCCTGGAGATCTGTCTCTGCTGGCCTCAGCTCCCTAAACTCAACGCGGAGTTTAAATTCAAGCCTCAGGAATTAAAGAACTCTGACTCTTTCAGCGCGGCAGCGGGATGAGGGTGTGGTGGACCATCAGGCTGATATTGTGGCTGCAGGTGGCCCTGAGGTGGGTACCCAGAGCTTCAGTGAGGCTTCGGGGAGTTTGTGAGAGGAAAAGGGTTCGGGCTCGTCCGGGATTTGAACCCGGGACCTCTCGCACCCTAAGCGAGAATCATACCCCTAGACCAACGAGCCACACGTAGTTAACCTTTACTTCTGCTTATTTCTAGTTATCTTCACGCCCTGGTTAATCGCCTCCCACTCCCATGGGTGGCAATGACGCGCGCATCACCTCTCCCGGAGGAGGGTGCACCTTTGTCTCCTTTCGCAACACGTGCCTTTAGTACGTGGAGTAGCTGGGAGGTAGAGACAGACTTTGTCCTTACCTGGCTAGCTCAGTCGGTAGAACATGAGACTCTCAGAGTTGTGGGTTTGAGCCCCAAGTTGGGTGTATGGTTTTTTGACTGCTCAACAGGCCTTTTAAGATGACACCGGGCAAGGAAAGTATTTCCTGTCGTTTACACGAGGCTGTTTAGCAATCTAGGCTGGTGGCGGATGCTTCCCGTGAGACCTCTGCCCCGGGCTGTGGCTCTTGGAAGCCTCACACCTTGCTGGTGCTTGAGGGAAACAATGCAGATATTTGGGGCCGCCAGCCAGCTTTTGAATACGTGGCGGGAGAAGACACAGAGTTTAGTTAGTAACCGCAGGATGCCCTGCCCCCCACCGTGCTTGACTCGGGAACAGGATTCAAACCCAGAGGTCAGAGTCTGTGTGTGTGTGTGTGAGGGGGTGTCGAGAGGGAGCAGGACTCTAGGTCCTGAGTGGGGCTCCCAGGAGGAGGCTCCCAAGCAGGGCCACCCTAGTGCTGGGGAGCGCCCTCCCCCACTCCCACCTTCAGGTCAGCGGTCTCTCATTTGGAAGGCTTCTCAACTTTGCTCCACTCTCCCCAGTGAAAGGGAAATGGAAGCAGGGGATTTTATTTTCCATTTTGGGGGAGAGAGAAAAGGAGGGCTTAGGGTTCCCATCAGCTGATTTTCTTCCATTCTCTTGCAATGGCTTATGCTGTTAAAAAGGCCTCTCTCAATGTTTGCTAGAACTGGGTTTTCTTTCCTTTTTGGTGGGAGTGGAGGCTGCTTTGGGGGAGACACCACAGCAGCTGACTGACACTCTCCTGGACCCCTCCCTGGAGCTCAGATCCCAGGCCTGTGGCTGGGACTTCTCCCAGAAGTGTCCACATCTCTCCCTTCAGGGCACTCTTGGTGTTGGGAATCGTTCCTGGTATTTTTTTGGGTAAAAGAATGTTCAGTTTACTAGGTACTTAGGTCCATACACCTTAGTCGCTTTTTTGGAAAAAATGTCTTACCAACCCAGTACCTCTGTTAGTTTCCAGTGGCTGCCATAATAAGTTATCACAATCTGAGCGACTTAAAACTACAGAAACAGATATTCTCACACTTCTGGAGACCAAAGTCTAAAGTCAAGTGCCCACTGGCCACCTTTGGTGGCTCTAACCTCCTCTCTCCCTCATTTGTCTGACATACTAACTCGCTATCCCTTCATGGGTGAGGCAGGGCTTGGCCAGGGAGGCATGTGCCCTCATATTCTGGAGTCTGGGATGCCCACTCTGGATCTGGTTTTAAGACCAGTCCCCTGGAGATGCTCCCAGTGGCACCCAGCAGCTTCCTTCCACCCAGAACACTGGGATCTGCTCTCAAGGGAAACATCATCTGTCTTTCCTCCCCTCTCCCCCGTGCTCCATGCCAAATGGTGGGGATGAGGGTAGGGGTGGGGAGGGGAGAACACAGGGACAGTCTAAGCAGAGGGCAGCAAGAGCAGGTCCAAGCTGGCTCTGCAGACCTGAAGGTCTTTTAATCCCCATCATGTGTAATGGTGGGTCTCTGAGTCCCCGTTTCTTCCTGGCCTTGGGTGGACTTTGGCTCCCTTAGGTGGTAACAACCTGACCATCTGGAGAAGAAAAAGAACCAGAGACAGGGCTCATCTGGGATTTGAACCCAGGACCTCTCACACCCAGAATGAGACTCACACCCTTAGACCAATGAACCACACCGACTCTATGCTCTGTTCTTGATTCTGTCCACTTGCTTTCCCTGGGCTCAGGGGCAGCAGGGTCCCAGAAGCGCACCCCAAGGTAGGAGTATTTGGCTTATCTTCCAGAAAAGAGTGAGGCTCCATAATGCTAGGCCCAGAGTCTCAAGGGTCAATTTCCCCCAGAGGCTCTGTCACCAGGACCTCCCTCCAGGGCCAAGGCTTGGGAACTTGGGCTGCCTTGGAGCTGGGCAGGGCTCCAGGACCGTAAGGGGTTCTGGGGGGACTCAAACCTAAGACCAGGGAGTTCCCACCCTCCCAAAGCTTGGGCCAAAGCTGTCTCCTCTGCTAACAGGAAGGGGACCTAAGGTCAGGGGCAGACTCAGAGGCTCCTGTCCTCATCCAAGCCCATCCTCTTCTGGGCTCAGCCCCCAAAACCCCCTCGCAGCTCTGGGTCCCCCGAAATCCCTTTTTTTGCCCTGGTGCTGGGCACAGTCCAGCAACCCTCCTTCCGTGGTGGCACCCCTGGGCACAGATATGTGGGGCCTCAAGGGACCATGCTTATTCTCCCCCGTGGATGGGTGGTCGTTCTAGAAACCTACTGGAAAGAAAGGCGGTGGTCTCGACGTGACCTTGCACAGTATCCTGGGGCACAGGGGTCCAGTCCTGCAACTGGTCCTCTAGGTCTTCCTGGTCCAAGCCCCTCTGCCTGCCCCAAAGCCAGGCATGGGGTGGGGAGGAAGGTATGGGGGGTGGGGACAGGGGGTGAAGATGTTGAGAATTTGAAAGTGAGACTTCTCTGGGATTTGGACCCTGAGCTCTCGCAGGTGGTGAGTGGGGGTAGAGAGATTGACTTATGTTCCAGGGACCACAATAGAGAAGGGCACCTTGTTCCCATTACATCTAGTGACCTTGACCTCCATGACCCTGTCCTCCCAGTCTGCAGGAGGGTGCCGAGCTTCCTGTGTCTCACTGGAGGGCTGGTCTGTTGGGGGGAAGCCTGGGTTTGCACCCCAGAGCTGAGAAGGAAGAAGGCGCTCTTCTTCCTTCCTCGCCTGTGTGTTGGACCCTGGACAGAGGGACCGTGGAATTTCAGGGACTCGGTGCCACCCAGGAACCAGCTTCCCAGGGTTACCGAGCCCCTAGGCCTCCTCCTCTCTGTCCCTCTGGGTCAGCATGCCCCTTTCCCTGCCCCTGTCCCTGAATTTCAGGCCAGATGGTCCCTCCTCCTTGCAGCTTTTAATCCTGAGGTTCTTGGTTTCAGGCAGGGGAATCCTATTGGAAATGGTACTGATCAGGCGGGTGTTCAGTGAGGGAGAAGTCTGCTTGCCCCCGCACTGCCCCACTTTCCCTTTGAAGGAAGGTAAAGGTGGTATGCCCAGCTAGTTCAGTGGGTAGAGCAAGAGACTCTTAATCTCAGTGTTGTGGGTTCAAGCCCCATGTTGGGAGTGTGGCTTTTTACAAGCCTGGGTGCATAGAATTCATGGTTTCAGGTGCTTAGGTCTAAACCTTAAGGCAAGCAGTTAGCACAACTCAAGATTTCAGGGACTAACTCTCGGGGGACCCAAACACCAAATCCCCAGCAGCTGCAGGGGACCACAGGAGAAAGTGAGGCATTGGGGTTGCTCAGGAAGGGGTCTGAATCTAGTCCCTTCCACACAGAAGGTGGACCTGAGTTGCTTTTCCATTATGAGATTTTAGTGTGTTTCTAGTCTGTGGAGGCGGGACAGGAAGAGCATAGCTCTGGGGGATCATTCCTGCCATTCGGGGCTCTCCCACGGCACACGCACATGCCCTCCTGCCCGCCCCCCTCACCACTGTGGGTGAGCGTGTTCCCTACTCTTGAGAAGACTAGCACTGCCCAGTTGCCTGGTCCTCTGGGATACCCGGATGTGGTCCTGGATCTGACTCCCTGGACTTCCCCAGAGTGGGTGTAGATGTGAATTAAATATAAAGGCGCGAAGTCCCTTGCCTCCTGATCCTGGACTTCTGAGTTCATTAGAGACACACAGGCTGCATTTCTCTCCTCTCCCATTTCCCTCATAAGTGCAAGGAAGTCAATCCTGTGAAAGTTACCTTGAGTTTCAATCACAGACCGCGGACAGCTTACCAGTTCCCAATGCAGTCTTTCCCAGCTGGGACCCAGGATGGGGCTCCCGATTTTTCCCCGGTGGTGGGACGGGATGGAGAGACGGAGATGGGCTAGAGCTATGGAAGGATGGGGGACATACCCCTCCTCATGGGCAGGGTCGTAGAACAGAATCCACAGGCACTGGCAACAGGAGTTTCTGCACCCATGAGGGTCTGTCTGCTCATCCCTAGACTGGGAGAGGAAACCTGTAGCCTTTTCTTTTGCACAAGTTTCAAAACTTCCTCCCCCATCCCAGGAGACCCAGTCCTTAGGGTGGCAGGTGTCCAAGGTGGTTGGGAAGCTGGGAAGTTCAGAGGAGGGAGACGAGCTCTGGTCACCTGAAGCTGGATCAACATGGAGAGGACACCTTCAGTCTGTTCCACTGTCCCCAGCTCGCTCTGGGGGTGGGGCGCAGAGCCCTGAACTCTTGATCCACTAACTTAGACAGAAAGATCAGGGCTCTAGAAGCCAAAGGGGAACTTCATCACCACCTTCCTGCTGTTGGGTGGTAGTCCTTGCCATGGCACCTGAGCCATGGAGAACCAGATGTGTCCATGTGCATGAGTGGAGGTGATGCTGGTTTGACCCCCAGGGGACCCCACAGGAACAGCCAAGAGGGTCCTTGGATTTCTGCAGCACAGAAATCAAACATGAGCGGAGAGGAAGTAAGAGCAGAAGTTGTTGAAGACATAGAGTAGGTACGGACAGAATGGTAGACTTAGAAAGGACAGGCCCCAAGCAAAAGACAGCCCTAGCTTGGGGCCTGGAGTTTTTATGAGGATGGCGGTTCCATGAGCGTGCCTTCTCAGCCATCCAGGAACACGGAGGAGTGTTTAGGTGTTCCCCATAAGTCGCTTATGCCCTGAAGCCAGGGGTCTTGATGACATTCAGGATGATTCCCCCTGGGGCACAGTTGCACTCCTTAGATGTTATCTGTTGGGCTTGAAGACTCCTAAGAAATCATTAACTCCTTGACATTTACAAGGTGAACATATGTTATCTGTCCTATAAGATGTGTGTAAGGTGGGCACGTAGGTCCTAGGGGAATGGAAACAGGAAAAGGAGTGAAAAAGGGAGTTTTTCATGGGGTCCCTTTGGACCCCATGACTCCAAGCCATCCAGGTGGCATCCCCAGTCTTCTAAAATACCAGCTGGGGCGCACCAGCCATGGTATGACCTTGGAGCAGGATTCAAACCTAGATTTCAGGGGCTTTAGAGTGGCTCTGGGTCCATCTCCCAGGAAGGCAGGGGTAGAGGTGCAGAGCAGAGGAGGGTGGGCTGGAGGCTGAGACAGCGGGCTCTGTGTCTGCACCAGTCCCATGTCCTGACGGAAAGCCTCGGGTCAGAGTTTGTGAAACTGTACCCCATAGCGTTGATAACGTTAAAACTGTCACCAGCAGGACTCCCAGTGTCAGGCCAGAGCTCCGGCCAGCCTAGACCAGTTTGAGCTCTGCTGCTGCCTCACACCTGTGCTCATGAACCATGGAGAGCATGCCAGTGTGGGGTCCATGTGTAACTCCCCAAGGAGCAAACCCACATGACCTTGTGTCACGGGAGCATATGGGGAGTGGAACTGGGGGCCACTTGTGTCCTTGGCCTCTGACAGTTGCTGAGCCAGGGTTGAGCTGGGAGGCCAATGCATCCTCTTCTGTCTCAAATTAGCCAGCCTGGGCGTTTCCCAGGGAGAAAAGGCCATCACTCCCGCAGCCTGCGTGTCCTCACTTCTTTTATTGGAGCAGTAAAATAAGGTCTGGAAAATAAGCTGGATTTACTCCAGGAATGCAAGGTTGGTTTTATGTTCAAGAAAGTCTATCAGAGTAGTCAGTCATATTGATGGATTGAAAAAGTTCGGGATGCCTGGGTGGCTCAGTTTGGTTAAGCGGCTGCCTTCAGCTAAGGTCATGATCCCAGTGTCCTGGGATCGAGTCCCACATCAGGCTCCTTGCTCGGCAGGGAGCCTGCTTCTCCCTCTGCCTCTACCCTGCCATTCTGTCTGCCTGTGCTTGTGCTCTGTCTCTCTCTCTCTCTCTCTAACAAACAAATAAAATCTTAAAAAAAAAAAAAAAGTCCCATGATCTTCATAAATGTAAACACCTTGGATGCAATTCACATCTGTATTATCACACCTGGATTTTATTTTCTGTATTCCGTGATGGCTTGACATCTGAGGGGGCTTGCTAGCTGAGGACAGACTGCCCCTCTCCTTAGCTAGCTAATTCCTAGGGACCACTAAACCACTTGCCTGCTAATAGGCCTTTCATATGCAAACCAACCAATTCTGGGTCTATATGCCTGCCCGCCCTGCTCCTTATCTGACACGCCAACCCTCTATTTCTCCTGCCCTAATCATCCACGGTCAGAATCAGACAACTAGGGACAGCCCCTATATCCCACTTCCCATTGCATTATTCAATCCAGCCAGTCCTAAACTGTTTACTCTGCCTTGACTTGCCTTTCCCATGGAAACAATTTGCTTAGAACTGCGGGAGGCTCCCAAGGGGGTCGTCTCCCACCCCATGGGGCTTGGGGATCAACAGGGAGAACCAGAAGCAGCTATGGGCACTTCCTTCCCCCTCGCCCCGACTGGCAGCCCTGGAGATGGGTGAGTAAAATGGGACCATCATCTCTTCCTTCTCCTTTCCTCCTCCTCAAGAGATTTGAGGGCATAGGCCTACTTGATGCCAGTCCCCTTTCTCTGGTCTGCTCCCCAGCCGCCATTGACAGTCCCCACAACCCGCACAGCCTGAATGAAGCCTTGGGATCCCCTGCAGAGTGAGTGCTTTTTCAGCTGGGGGAGTGGGGGCTGCGGCTCATCCAAGCCCCTCATCTTCCCCTCCCCCACAATCTGCTCCCCACTCCCCTGGTGGCAGAAATCGATCCCGGTCCAGTTCTACAGATCCATCATCCTGGGACTGGGCCGCTCTGCCTCTGGCCACCTAGACCCACGAGGTCTCCCCATGGCCACCTCACTGCTCAGCCCCGCTCCTGGCTTCCAGAAACAGCTCAGCCTATCTGGGAATGAACTGGAGGTTACACGTGATACAAACAGTTGTGGGGAAAGTGTTAGTAAACACTATTGTGTGTGAGGCTTGTTGGTCTAGGGGTATGATTCTTGCTTTGGGTGTGAGATGTCCTGGGTTCAAATCCCAGATGAGCCCAAGCCATGCATACTTGTTCTCTACTATTTTAACTCAGGAATATCAAGTTTAAGGTGTGGACCCTGGGTTTTCATCCAGGTACAGGCTGGTTTCTTTGGGTGGGGAGTAGTGACTGTCACCTTCACAGTCAGCCCCCCTGCGTGCCCCAGGAGCATCCAGTCCCACCTCCTCTGCACTCTGTGGCCCTGACGTCCCCACCCCCCTTTGCTAGACACCTGTTTCCTCCTACCCTCCCAACTGAGATGTGCTGCTCTAAGTGTAAAATGCAAGTCAGGTTTTGAATACGTGTTACCAGAAAAGTAAGGTATCTTACTACTTGTTGAAATGGTATTTTGGATATACTGGGTTATGTAAAATATATTACCATTAATTTTACCTGTTTCTTTTGACTTATTCTTATTATTTTAAATAATAATAACTTTTATTATTTATTATTATTTAATAATAATAAGTTTAAATAATAATAAATACGAGACTCGGCTCATATTTGTGACCTGTAATAATGGACCGAGCGAGCTGGCCAGTGGCATGACTCACGCTGCAGGGATAGAGGTCCTGGGTCCAAATGTTGACTGAGCTCATGACTGTTCCTTCCGGTTTAGGGACCACAGGACAGGAGTAGGGGGTACGGGGGCGGGTGGCTATGGACAGGAAGCTTAGCCATGCAGGCCTTTCTTTCACCAGCTGTTAAATGGGGACCGTTCTGATTCAGAATGATTTATTTGAAAGATTGTCCTTTCTGCCACTGATGTGTGGTACAAAATTCTTCACAAATCAAGAGTCTGTGTTGTTCTAATACTTTTTCCATGATCTGTTTAGCCTTGCACCCAAACTGGTCTAGCTTTGTGGGTAAGACTTGATACCCAGGAGTGTTAGTTTCTCAAATTTGTTTTGGTTCTTATTGGCCTTTCACACATTCATATAAGTGTGAGAATCAACTTGTCAGTTTACACAAAAATAGTGATTGGGATTTCTATTGGTATAGTACTGATTCTGTAGGTCAGTTCTGGGTGGTTTGACATCATTACAATACTGAGTCTTTCAAGTCATAAACATGATGAATCTCTTCTTAATTAAGGTCTTCTTTAACTTATAATAGTATTTTATAGTTTTCTGAGAAAGGGTTTGTACATCTTTCCCTAGAATTTTTGGTAGGTGTTTGATGTTGTTGATACCAGTGTAAATTATATCACTTTGGATATACTTTTCTATTTTTTTGCAGATATACAAAATTATAATAAATTTTGATGTATTAATCTGGGATTCAGTGACACTGTGAAGCTCACATGTTATTATTTTTTTAAATTTTGTTTAATTATTTATTTGACAGAGAGAGATCACAAGTAGGCAGAGAGGCAGGCCCAGAGAGAGAGGAGGAAGCAAGCTCCCTGCTGAGCAAAGACCCTGAGACCCAAGACCCTGAGATCACGACCTGAGCTGAAGGCAGTGGCTTAACCCACTGAGCCACCCAGGCACCCCTCACATGTTATTTCTAATCTGTAGAATTTTCTATATATTCACGCATGTCATCTGTGAATCAAGGCAGTATTACTTACTTCCCATACTTATTTTGATTACTTTTAATTACTTTTCTTGTCTAATTGCGCTAACTAGAACCTCCAATAAAATAGAAATGTGATGGAAGTCATTCTTGTTTTGTTGCAGAATTTGCAGAGAGAAGTTTTCAAAATTCTACTATTATATGTGTTTGCTGCCTTTTGTTTTAATAGTTACCACACGACAGTTGTTGCTGTGTAACACTGCCGGACTTCGAGGTAGAAAACAGTACGTTTGGGGGCACTTGGCTGGCTCGGTCGCCGAACATCAGAGCCTTGCTTTGCTTCAGCGGTAATCTTAGGGTCCTAGGATGGAGCCCCTCTTCTGGCTCTGTGCTCCGCAGGGTCTCTGCTGGACTGTTTCCCTCTCCTGCCCCCTCTGCTGCTCCCCCTGCTCTCTCTTAGCAGAGAGGTATATGGGTAAAATCCTTAAATTCAATTAAATAAAATGATATGTTTTTATGCTTATGGATTCTTTGGGTCAGGAATTCAGGAGGGGATAGCAGGTACAACCTGCACCTATTAAACTGGAGTTCGGGAGAACTTGAATTCTAATAGCCTCCATGAACCCCCTGCTCCCGTGTCTGTCATATGAACAGCTCAGCCGGGACTGTGGAATGGAGCATCTACACAGGTTTTCTACACGTGGCTAGGACTTTCTTATAGACAAGAAAAGTGACGTGAAAGATTGTTTATTTTCTCCTGACTATGGGTTTATTTTCCTGCTTCTTTTCATGTATGTTCATTTTTCATTGAATGTCACATGTTTATAATCTTACTTTGTTGGGTGCTGGACATTTTTTTTTTTTTTTAAAGCAATCTATACACCCAGCATAGGACTGGAACTCATGCCCCTGAAATCAAGAGTCACATGCTCCCTAGACTGAGGCAGCCAGGTTCCCCTAGGGTCTTGCTTTTAAACTTAGGTAGACGGAACTAGGAGAAGGTTTCTCTTTGCTTCATAGACTGCCCAGGGATGAAAACCACAACAAGCAGGGGCCCTGATACTCAGTACTGGGGTCCACCAAGGGCGCGTGTCCTTAACACCCATTAACACAATTGGTCCCTGGTCAGGCTTTGCTCAGGGCTAAGCAACAGATTTGAGCCTGACTCTGGGGCTTTTCTTTTCTAGAGAGAGTGAGGGGGAGGCTCCCCCTTGACATAAAGAAAGAACCACAGAAAATTTCCCAGTGTCTGGCTAGCTCACTCAGAAGACTGCAAAGCTCTCTCCCAGCCTGGGCTTGGAGCTCCACGCTGGCTTTTCCCCCCAACCTCAGAAAGGGTTCTTGGTTCCAAGGCACCCACCTAAAGATCAGATCAGCAGTGCTTGGCCCATTTATTGCTCAGAGTGTTAGGGAATCGCTGAGAAAATCAGCTAATGGGAGAAGCCGACGCTCCTCCCCTCAGTTCCTTTCCGGGTTCATGCACCCCCTGGAACTAGAGGACCAGCAAGAGTGGTGCTGCCTATGTTATATTGGGGAGAGTGCAACCCCCTGCCCATTCTTTCGTGGCACTTCTGCAGCTGGTGCAGTCCCGAGAACAATGGATTGGGCACCCTCCCCAGGTCAGCTTTCTCAAAATGTAGGCTTTGTTCAGGTTAAAACCAACTAAAGGCAGAGGCCCCTGTCCCAGCTTCGGGTGTCCTAAGAGGTGTAGCCTGGAGTCGTGGCTGACAACAGTCTTTTGACAACAGAAACTACTCAGGAGTGCCAAAATGTAGCCATTCTACCCCAGGTGGGACTCGAACCCACAATCCCTGGCTTAGGAGGCCAGTGCCTTCTCCATTAGGCCACCGGGGCGTACCCCTGAGGCGCCGGCTCCCCTGTCAGGACCCGCCCCTATCCACGCTCAGGCCGGGAGCTGGTGGGTAGCGCCAAGTGTCTTGCGCGCCCTTGCTTTTTGGAGACATCTGTTCTGGCGTTTGGCTGTGCTTCTGGTTTGTTTAGGGCGCCGGGCAGGTGCAGAGTCCCGGCACCTCTCACCCACCCCGCGCCCGGTGTAGGTCGGGCGCGGGGCGCTGTGTGGCTCGTCGGGCCCCGGGGCCGCCCCGGCTGCTCAGCCGCCCGAGTCCCCGCTGCACCCTTTTCCGTTCCTCGGTGGTTGGAAGCCTCTGGCGTGTGCATCTCCGGGAATGGCCCGGGGACACCCGGGCATCGCGCCGACTCTCACCCTCCACTTTGTGGTATCAGGGGAAACTGCCCAAAGGTCCCGTACCCTGCGCCGAGGTGGGTCACCAAGGACCTAATCCGTCGTCTTCGTTCTGGCCTCTTGGTTTAAGGTACAGTGCTTGTTTTGGGGGCTTACCGTCCCTACGCCCGAGTCTCGGCCGTCCCCAAGTGTCCAGATTCTCTTGGCGTCAGGTGGGGGCGAGCCGGGAAAGTGTCTCCCCGTTTTAGTCCCCAGCACT
This sequence comes from Mustela putorius furo, assembly GCF_011764305.1. Classification (NCBI taxonomy): domain Eukaryota; kingdom Metazoa; phylum Chordata; class Mammalia; order Carnivora; family Mustelidae; genus Mustela; species Mustela putorius. Next base: position 13,109,091 of record NW_025422145.1, on the reverse strand, counting down.
GGAGAGGTGGTCGATGCGGCTTTTTCCTGCTGGAGAGGTGTCCTTCACTTGGTAACGCGCGGAGGGGGCAGAAGGACCCTGGTGGGAAGGAACGAGGTCTGGGGAGAACTGGGAACCTCCACCTGCACCATCGGACGGACGTGGCCCCTTGTCCCACCACAATGTGGAGACTCAGCGAGCCCAGACGGCAAACCGCGCTCCAAGCGTGGGGTTGGAGGGGGTGGCTTGGTTCCTCCTCCACCGCGGCGTGGGCGAGTCTTCTGTGGTTCAAGGAATGGAATACAGTTCCCGGTCCTGGGCTGGGGGTGCAGGTCCTCCCTATCCTCGGATCGCACCCCCAGAAACTCTGCAGCTGAGTCACCTGAGGCTTCAGAACAAAGGACAGAGCGCTGAAGACGTGCACGTGTTGCCCGGCTAGCTCAGTCGGAAGAGCATGAGACTCTTAATCTCAGGGTCGTGGGTTCAAGCCCCACGCTGGGCGGGCTCTCCATTTTGGGCGTCAACAAGTTTCCAACTCTCTCTTGAGAGAGAGATCTTCCTGAGAAAATAAATCTCGTGGTGGTTCACTGCATCAGAAAGCACAGTACTTGGGTGTAACTTTTACCTTCAAGGGAGACAGTCTGAGGCACTTTCTCTGCCTTCGGAGTTTTAATTTTTAGGGTTGGTGGTGACTTCAACATAGATGGGCAGAGCCAAGCTTGGAGGGGCAGGTCTGTATAGGTCAATCTAAGCTTTCCCCCTATGGACTGAGTCTCCCTGCCTCACTTGTAGGCATCAGGTCACTCTGGGTCAGTCAGTCTCGGTGGGTAGGGCCTCCGGCACCTCATACTAAAGGAGATTCATATCCTACACCTTGTCTATGCATGGGTGCTACAGTTGTCAGACTGCACCTGGGAACCCAGACGAACAGATGATCTGTCTCCAGGTGAGAAGGGGAGTGGGCAGAGGGTCAGGCAGGAAGGGACCCTGACCCAGGAGACAGTGTCTCATTGTCCCACTAACTGAGGGTCTACTGTCACACCCTGCTTATGCCAGAAGAATAGACTTAGATTTCCAGCATCCTTAAGTCTCCTCCACGACCACCATCTTCTCTGTGAGCAAAGGGCCTCAGGACAGTTCAGACTCCAGAGCCCCAGTGGAGGGACACTGGCCAATCTTCTCCTCCCAGCATGGACTCACACCTGACCCCTGACCCCAGAGGCTCCCACAATCTGGTAAGTAGGTGGAGAGGGAACTAGGACCAGGGTTGGTCCACCTGCTTCTAGGCCAAGTTCTGCTTCCTTTTGAGATTCTCCTACTCTTATTCCCACTAAGGCTGCTGCCCTTGGAGGAGGGTCCGCTGAGGCTCTTATTTGAGGGACATGGCCCGAAGTCTTCCTTGGACCCATCTTTTAAGGCCCTGGACCTGGGGGTTTAACTGAGACCTTCACCTAGACACTCTGGGCTCCCAGCTTGAAAAAATCTTACCATCTGTTGTGAGGCCTGGACCAACCTGGAACCCATACAAGAAAATAATTCAGAAGATACCCCAAGACGGGGCCTCCTGGCATTTTCCAGACATATTCTATTCAGACCCACAGAGTGAGCTGCCTTCCCTACCCCCAGTAGCCCTTCGCAACCCCCTGGCCCTGCCAGGAGGGATTGGCGAGAAGAAGGGGCGGAGAGAGAAGGCCGGGGACCCAGGTATGGGGAGGACAGTTCAGGAAATAAGGGACAGATACATTCAACATGAAGCCTGAACCCAGTGACAAGGGCCAATTTCTGGGGCCCTCTGCTCTCCCCACCCACATGCAGGAGGCCCTACTCTCCCTGTGCCTGCCTTCCTTACTCCAGCCTGGCACTGCCTCTCTCCAGGGACCCCCTCCAGCATCTAGGAGATATCCCAGTCCACAGCCCTAATGTTGTACTTGTCCTCGAAGCCTCAGCCTGAGAGCCTGGCCCAGCCAGCGATTCCCAGAAGAGTGGATGGCTCCAGGTCTCACAGAACCGGGGTCAAGACCACTTTCTTCCATGGAGAGATGAGCGGCAGATGACCTTGAGGGATTTGTTAATCTGGGGGCGCACAACTTGCTTTGGGAGTGAGAAGTCCTGGATTCAAATCCCTGGCAAGCCCTTCTCTTGCACACAGACACTTTTGGGGGGGGGTGGAATGGTGGGTCTTGATTATAGGTCCTTTAATTTTATAATGGAAAGCAAAGGGATTGAAAGGAGAGAGGGTGGGGGAGGGAGTTGCTGGTGCTCCCCCTGCACCATCGTCAAGGTCCTATGTGTCAGCGTGGATCCACAGAGCTGACCCTTGTCCCTAAACCCTGCATCCACACTTTGCTGCACACACTCCATCCCTGAATCTCAGCCTCAGGGGGACGCTACTTCCTGGAGAGAGCCTGCACTGGGATTTTCCATGGCTTGCCATCTGGGGTCTTGAGCCTTCCTCGAGATGTGCAAGGTGCAGAACACAAATCTTGGGCAGTTCTTTTAGGACTGCAGGAGAGTTACAGGACTAGACTCCACAGATCTGGACCCCCAAAACCCAGTCTCTCAGGGGTCAGTTCATCCATCTGTTAAGTGGGGATGATCACAGCTCATGACTCAGATTTGTCTTGGATATTCAATTACTTATATTTTATGTAAAGCACTTAGAACAGACCCTTGAGACTGAGACTTTGAGCCTCCTATTAGTCAGAACTTTCATTGCCCCTTGCGGTCCACTGAAGGCATTGAGGATTCCCGCCCACACAGGTTATTTCTCTGCTCCCAGCTATCCACTCCTTCCCGAAAAGTGCCCTGTTGGGTGCACAATGTGTGAGGTTCCTGCTCCTCCAGGAAGCCATGCTTGGTTCCTGCCCTCAGAACATCTGCCCCTTGTACCAGGAGTGGCCTCCCATGGGTGCTTCTGGACTACTGTTCTCGAGAACAGGGAGAGTAGCCATTCCAGCACCCACGCCCAGGACAGGGCAAGGACCAGTAAGTACCCTTTAAGGCTGACACCAAGGGCTTCCTTGCTCCTTGTTACCAAGAGCCCAGGGATGGAATTCTACAGGGGTTTTCCTCCCCTGGGAACACAGCAGGCTGTCCCTAATTAACAGACTAGAAAGTCTAAAAACCTAGGCTCCTTCGGCTGGGATTTGATCCTTTTGCATTCTAAGGGAGGATTATACCCCTGAAAACTCCTGTTGCTGCCAACCTCTCCCCTCTGCTCAGCAACGCTATTGTCGCTCCAGTCCTCATGGCTCTTTTGGGGGGAAGTTTGGTATCAGTCAAGAAGAGGGACTTAGGAGGTCCCAGTTCCTAATGTTCAGTAGTTTGGCAAGTCCATATTTGTTGTCCTCCGGTTCCAGGGCAGTTTAGAGGGCTTCAGCCCAGGATGATAAGCGCTGGCGATTGGGGGCAGAGCAACGTTCCCGGTTTGCGACCCACTGCAGGCGAGCTGTGCCCCCCCACAGTTCACCCTGAGATTCTCTTTCCTTCACTGGATCCCAGCTAGGGCTGGAGACCAGCCCTCCCCCGAGCGCTGCCGCGATCCAGATGAGTGGGAAGCAGTGGTTTGGAAAGCTGCCGCTGTGCGGCCTTCCTGCAGCTGGGCCGGCTCGCGGTCGCACGTGCAGCGGTTGATGAGCTTGTTCATTTAGGTGGCAGAACGAACCCTCAGTCTGAAACCTGACAGCAGCCGCGAACCCGCGGACGCGTGGTGCCGGCTTCGCAGGTGCACACGTTAACAATTGAACTACCAGGGTGAGATCGGCGTTTCCGCGTGCATCAGTCACAGAAGGGGAAGGAGACAAAGTGGGGCGGCTCGTTGGTCTACTGGGATAATTCTCGCTTTAGGCGCTAAAGGTTCCGGGTTCAAATCTCGAGTGGGCCCTTTTTCCCTGCCGCGTCTTCCGCGGAGAACAGCACCCAGCCCCTGAGGGTCGTAGAACTCCGGGAGACACAGACTGTATATGTCTCCTGAGGCTGGGCCCCGCGGTGACGAGGTTAAAGGGTTACAGATAGTCTTAGTTCGAGATGATCCCCGCTTAAGTTCCGGGTGAGGCCTACTCTTACTTCAGTTGCCTTTTTATTTTTTATTTTTTGGTGGGGAGGGGAGCGAGGGAGAGAAACTCGGGATTCGGCTGGTAGAACTTCGGTTCTCCGGGGCTTTCCTAGATGAGAGCGCTAGGAAATTCGCGCCATGGATCGGGAGGGATGGTGGTCAGACAGTACGAAGCGAACCTCCTAGCCCAGATCTCGGGTTGGATCACTCCTGAACACGGGGAAGGACACTGAGACAGCAGAATGCCTAGAACCCGACCCCTGGACGCAGTCCCTCTGGTCCTTGTCCTCGCCACTGCATGAGGAGCAGAAGACCCGCCTCTTGGTCCTGCTGAGGAGAGGAGGGAAACCCTGAGTCGTCCTGGGGCGGAGTCTTGTTGGTGGCCTGATCCACGTCCCTCCAGGGGTCAGCTCCTCCCTTCCGAGGGCACCTAGAGCGGGACTGCTGGTTTAGTCAGCATGACAAAGAGACTCAACGTCAGCCTCTTGGGATGTAGGTCCCACGTCGGAAACCGGACTTCTTGGTTTGACCTTGCCAGTGGCGGGAGAGAGCAACGCAGCCTGGAGCCCCGGGGGACACGGGGCGGAGGCAGATGGTGGTGGCTGTTTCTTTCATGCCCTTCGCACGCGTTTAGTAAGCACCCACTGGATGCCACACCGTGGGGGGAGGGGTGCAGCATTTTCCAAAGTGGGCTTCCTAGTGACCTTGGTGCGGGGACCCTCCACGCGCCGCCGCCCCGTTCTTGAGCCGTGCAGTTGCCGGGTCCGACCGGGAAGTGCTCACCGGCTTCCGCTCCAGCGCGCCCGCGGCCGGGAGGAGCACCTGCAGAGCCACCGAAGGACGAAGGGCGGCGCGGGGACGCCCTGACCGCCTGCCCAGCCGGCCGCCCTTCCCGGCCAGGGCCTCAGCACCGCGCGGAAGCGGCGGAGGCCACCGTATAGCCGGCTTGCAGGAACCGCTCCCCACTTTGTGGGCTCGGGTAGCGCTGGGTTCCCTCCACGTCCAGGGTTTCTTTAATTTAGCGGTTCTCCATTAGTCTGAATCTGGAGTCTCGTCCCTGTGTTGCTCTGCAGGTCCCGCCCCGGATGCCACAACGGTCATAAAGAGGAGCCTGGAGCACAACCCCAGCGAGGCTCGTTGGTCTAGGGGTATGATTCTCGCTTAGGGTGCGAGAGGTCCCGGGTTCAAATCCCGGACGAGCCCTACTTTTTTGTGTACCCGGTACGGGTGAGAGATCTCTGCGTCAGACGGCGAAGCTTGACCCGGGAAAAGTAGTATTTGAGAAGGCCTAGAGCTGGCTGAGTGCCGCCCACCGCTGCTTTCAAAATTTAACTGGGGCCTTGTGGCCAGAGCTTTGTCTCCCTACTACTTTGTCAGTCGGAGTTTGAGGCACCGAGGTGGGAGAAAGGTCTTTCCTTCCTGTGCACTAGGATCCGGTTCTTCTCCAGACCGACGCCTTTGGCGCGGCCTGTCTGGGCCCCCCAGTCCCGGGCTCAGGAGTCCAGGAGCTTGAGGAGAGGTCGTGGGCTTTGGGCGTTTGCAGCCTGGCAGGAGGGGCCTCCAGACGCCAAGCAGTCCTCACCTGGACGAGGCCTCCGGGGGCCCTCCCCCGCCCCTGCCAGGTCCCTGACCCCCAGTGCCTGCCCCAGTGAGGTCCCCACTGCCCTTTTATGCGGCTCCGGGTGTGTGCGGACCGGAGTCACGTTGGCGGCGAGAGGAGCGGACCGGGTCCTGCCAACACCGGGAGGTTTGAAAATCTAAGCTTTTGAATAACAATAGTGGACACATTGTTGATCGAGGCTATGATAGCATGTAGTTATATCCCCACTCCTTGTTGCATCAGCCCTGACGTCAAACACATGTTAACATTTTAGAGCTGTGTTAGAGAATCTCTCATACCTGTGACTAAAGCCCTAGCAAACCAGGTTCAAGAACTCTGCAAGGGGGGGGACATCTGTTCTGCAGAACCTTGAGCTGCGATGCCTCCAGGCACCCAGTTCCTATAAAACTCTCCCTCAGAACTGGGGGCTGAGAGGAAAGTGGGACTCAGGGGAATGGGATTGAGTCCTCCAGCCTTTTCCCCTTTGTCAGGCCCAGGGGCCCAGGGAAAGTCCATCTATGGAGTCCCAAGTGTTTTCCAGCAGATGCCTTCAGCATGTGTGGAAAGAAGAGTGCCAAAGTGTGCCAAGAGCATCTGCCTCCTACAGGACCTGAAGGATGGGGTGACACTGGAGAGATGGAATCAGAAGAATGCAGTGGTCAGAGGACCATGGTGTTGGGCAACTGTTAGTGGCATGGTCTTCCTTTTTGTTTAGGGTGGTAAGTTTGAGGTGTGCCCTGAACCAAGGATCATGAATAATCCAATTCTGTGTACGTGAGGACCAACTGGAAGAAAAAAAAAAAAAAAAAAAAAAACTCAAGTAGAAGATTTAATTTAAGTGCGAAATTAATTAATGGTATTTGAGTCCTTGAGCCCCTGGCAGAAGTAAACAATTGTCTGTGGAGAAATACACTTTTATTCTAGACCTCACAGAATTCCCCTACATGGAGAAATTTATAAGGAAAATGGGCAACTCACAAAACAAACAAAAACAACAAGGAAATAAGGCACCATGAGCAATAACCAAGGAACAGCAAGCAATGGAAACAAAATTACAAAGATTAGAGATGCTAAGCTTATTAGACACAGGCTATAATACAACTATTCTTACTATGCATAATAAATGAAGACTAAAATATCTTTGAGAACAGAAGCTATGTAAAATGATCTAAAATTATGAAAGACCTAAATTCTTCTAAAAATAAAAATACACAAAAAATGAAACAAAATTCAGTAGATGTATATAACTGTTAAAAAAGATGGAGAAAAAGTAAGCTAAGAAATAGGTCAGAATAAATAATACAAAAATAAATAAAATCCTAAAATATCCCAATATAATTGCAAATTAAGCAACACACTTCTAAAAATTCCATGAGTTAAGGAAGAAATTACACTGGGATTTAAAAATACTTTGAAATAAATGATGATGAAAATACTGCATATCAAAACCTGTAAGATATAGCTAAAGCCATACTTAGAGGGAAATTGATAGCCTTAGATGCGTATAATAGAAATATTGAAAAACTAATGGCAAGAACTTGCAAAAATAAACCCAAAGAAGTTAGAGCAGGTAAAAAAAAATATAAGATGTGGGCTTCTGGGTGGCTCAGTGGGTTAAAGCCTCTGCCTTCTGCTCAGGTCATGGTCTTAGGGTCCTGGGATTGAGTCCCGCATCGGGTTCTCTGCTCGGCAGAGAGCCTGCTTCCTCCTCTCTCTCTCTCTGCCTGCCTGTCTGCCTACTTGTGATCTCTGCTGTCAAATAAACAAATAAAGTCTTTTAAAAAATAATAAGATGTGAAAATAATGAGGCAGAAAACAAGCATACTATAGAGAGTAATGACACATCCTGAAGGCAAATCTTGGAAAAAGTGAATCAATATAAAAAACTATCCTCCAAGGAAGATCTTGACTCAGATGGCTTCAGTGGTGCACGCTACCAAACATTCAAGAAACAAACTCACACAAAATCTTTCAAAGAAAAGAAGAACACAGAACCTCACAACACATTTGAGGAGGCCAGCACAACTCTGATATCAAAACTTGACACAGGGACCCCTGGGTGGTTCAGTAGGTTGGGCATCTGACACTTGCTCTCAGAGTTTTGAGCTCAGGCACCCTATCAGCCTCTGCACTGGGCATGGAGCCTACATTAAAAAACAAAACAAAACAAAACCACAACAGGGTGCCTGGGTGGCTCAGTGGGTTAAGCCTCTGCCTTTGGCTCAGGTTGTGATCTAAGGGTCCTGGGATTGAGTCCTGCATGGGGCTCTCTGCTTCCCACCCCTCCACCCCTGCCTCTCTACCTACTTGTGATCTCTCTCTCTCTCTCTGTCAAATAAATAAATAAAAATCTTTTTTAAAAAAAACATAGACAATATGAAAAATAATTTTAAAACCACTTAGCGTATAATCTCACTCATGAAAATGGATATAAAATCGTAAAATGTTAGCAAACCAAATCTTATGACATATAAGAAGAATAATGTACCATGTCCAAGTTGATTTTATCCTAGGGAGTGCAAAGTTGATTTGACATTGGAGTCTATTGCTCTGCAACAAATTCAATGAAAAGTGTTCAGTATAATCCAACTTCCATTCATGACTTTTAAAACGCTTAGTAAACCCCATAGCTTGCCAAAATTATCTACAAAATACTACAGCAAACTTCATACTTGCTAGTGAAACCTTAACATTGCCTTTAAGGTTGGAGATGCAACAAGGGTACTGATGCTCTCTCTCTCTCTTTTTTAAAGATCCTATTTATTCGTTTGACAGAGAGAGATCACAGACAGGCAGAGAGAGCTAAGCAGACTCCCTGCCAAGCAAAGAGCCCAGTGGGAGACTCAATCCCAGCCCCTGAGATCATGACCTGAGGTGAAGGCAGAGGCTTAACCCACTGAGCCACTCAGACACCAGGCACCTCCAATGCTGTCTCTTTCTATTGAACATCTTGTCAGACAAACTGGGTTACTCATGCATTGTTGATGGGAATGTAAAACGGTCCAGCCATTCTGGAAAACACTTTGGAGGTTTCTTTAAAAACTGAACACCTACCATCTGACCCAGCAGTTGCACCTTTGCGTATCTATCCCAGAAAAACGAAGACTTATATTTACACAAAAACCTGTACTCCGATGTAAAAAGAAAAAGAAAAGAAAAAGAAAAAAAAAAGTCAAGAACAAACAAAAAAACCTAGAAATAATCCAGATGTCCGTCAAAGGGGTCAGTAGGTAACCTAACTGGTACATCTTGTCCTAGGCGTTCTCCCCTGGCCAGATCGCTCCTCCCCCCTGCACCTAGCTGCTGGGGCTGCTCGTCCTGTGCCTGATGCCAGGTCTGCCTCTGCGGGACCCGGGCCCAGGCCCATTCCCCAGCTAGAGGCTATGGGGGTGGGGGGGTGAGGGGTGAGGGAAGTCTTGGGTTAGCTGCATTCTGACTCCAGAGGGGAACTCCTGTGGGACCCTAATGACCTGTCCTGGGTTCTTGGACCCAATTCATTACTTAAACCAGTTTCCATCACCCTCCACCATGGATCGTAGGCGTTGAGCGGTGCCCGGCTAGCTCAGTCGGTAGAGCATGAGACTCTTAATCTCAGGGTCGTGGGTTCGAGCCCCACGCTGGGCGGCTTCTTTTCTTGGTTTGGAGCGCGAAACTCAACAGGGCATGATTGGGGAGCAGTGTGGATGCACCACAGGGGGGCAGCCTTTCCACGCAAGGCGTCCCAGTGACCTAGAATCGAGACAGGCAACGTTGCTCGGGGGATTGGGGGCCTCTCGCTGGGCTTTTCCCCAGAGTGTGACCAGCGTGCTCGCGGCAGTGAGGAGTGCCTGCGAAGTGACCCCGCTGCGGCGCGTCTGCCTGGCTGGGGACTCGTAGCGTGAGGGCTGGGATCACCAGACTGGGGTGCATGCGGGGCCGCTCTCCACTCTGTGCGCTCCTTCCTCACCCACTGGCTCCTGAGTTCACCCCTTCCCTGTGGGTCTGAAATCCGAATCTTATCCTTGCGTCACTTCCTTAATCCCGCTCGCTGCAACGCCTGGGTCGCCACGAAGTCATAAAGAAAGCAGGAGACACTTCGTCCCGCGGCTCGTTGGTCTAGGGGTATGATTCTCGCTTAGGGTGCGAGAGGTCCCGGGTTCAAATCCCGGACGAGCCCTCCTGCTTTTTGGTACAAAACCGTAGAGGTTGAGGAACTGTCGGCAGATCTCAGCCTTCGGGCGAGGACGAAACGGGAGCAGGCAAGAGAAGATTAGAAGAAAAGCTTTAAAATCCTCCAGCTCATTTCGGGGGCTTTAAAAATCTTAAATTGAAGTCCTAGGCTCCAGAGGTGTAGGCATCCCGGGTCAGGAAGCTCCTCCCCGGGCTGCGTCAAGTGTAGTCCAAGGCCGGTTTGGGGGAGGGGAATCCGAGAAAAGCATCGTTCCTCCCCTCTACCCCTTTGAAGATTGCAGTCCCGCCATCCCCCGGAGGCACTCAGTGGCCCCCGCCAGCACTACTGAGGGGGGGAAAAAGGGGAGACGCACTTTGAGGTGGGCCCTCCTCACCTCTTCCCTTTTCTTTCCCCACCTCCTCCCTGCATTTTTTTCTCGTCTCCCTCACCTGGGCGCCCTTACCTGCCCTGCTCCTGCCTGGGGACTGAGTGCGGTCAGGATTGGGGTCCTGTGCCCCTCTTCGAACGTCAGGCTGTGAGGTCCAGGAGATTGGAAGTCCAGGTAGGGTTTGACTTTGACCCCTAAAGAGTTTCAGTCCTTGAGAGCTGCTTCCCACAAAGGGCGCAGGGTCCCCACTTTCCGGGGCAATCATGGGCCAGGGCCCAACGTCCTCGAGGGGGATTTCCCTGGGCCATCATCTCTGTCCTAAAGTTTTTCTTTTCTTTTCTTTTTAAACCTTTATTTATTGGTTTGAAAAAATTGTTAACAGCTTTAAGGAAATTACTACCAAGGAAAACATTCCAGGAGAGACTCGCGGTTTCCAGTAACACGAATGGGCAGGATTTGGGGGACCAAACTTCTAGCTAAAAACAACGGAAAACGTTGGCTATTTAAAACAAACAAGCGCACTTCAAAGTGGCGAAGCGCTTTCGGGAGAGCAAAAAAAGTTCCTGGCCACATTTAAACGACGGTGGAAAGGCAGAGGACTGCGTGGATCCCCAGGCTGCCAAGCTGCGGCAACACCGAGGGCATTTGCCAATTTCCTCAAGAGGAGGAGATGAAGGCAGAGCCCAGGACCTGCTCCCAAGTTCCCCCTTGAATCTGTGCCCTGGAAAGATGCACAGAAATACACCAGTCCCACTCCCACGGGCCTCCTGCTCCTCTGGAAAGCTTGTTGCTTCGGAGCTCCTCCTTATCCCATCTTCTGCTAAAATGCAAATAATTTTAAGTAAGAGGCAAGCCTGTTTAGAGACCTCTGCACCGGAAGGGTGAGCCCCCCCCCCCCACAAAGGACCCCATGTCTACAGCGTCCTAGTTTCTCTCAGTGGCGGTCCCCTCCCTCCCAGGCCCGGCCCTCTGAAGTCTCAGGGATGACAGCTCCAGGCCCTTGCCTGCCGCTTCCTCTTCTGGGCCTGTGGTCAGATTGCCAGGACAGGTGGCACAAAGGGCATTAGAAGACACCTCAATTATTGCGGTGTGCAATCTCCGATTTGGCTTGGGCCTTTTAAATTAAATTAAATTAAATTAAAAATTTTTTGGACATAAAGGACGTTATTGGAGGAAATTCGAATATGGACTGTACGTTAGATAATCCTGTTGCACAAATGATAAAGGATGAATTTGGAGATGTGGCAAGCGGTGGCTCTGAGGTCCCAGGAATTCTTAGGGGAATGGGAAGAGAATCTTGAGAGGCTTCCGATTTTGCTAATTGGTTGGTTGATTTTATTTATTTATTTATGTATTTAACCATTGGATAAATTACAAACCCCAGCGAATACGTGAATTTCAAGGAAAATTGCAGGGGGTGTGTCCTGGATACTCCAGCCTTCGGCTTCAGACTGCCCCGAGGGAAGGGGTTTGGTCTGGGGCTCTGGAAAGGCGAGGTCCAGGGTAGAATCCTCCAGGCTCCCTCCGTCTCCTGGACATTGGCCAAGGCTGGAGTTGGGGCACCCAGCCCCAGGCGGCGTGGTGCAGGACGCTCGGACTTTGGCCTGAGGGTGAGCCTCGGAAGGTCTGGAGGGGCGGTCTCCCCACTGCGCGCTGTGGCGGTGCCTCACCGTCCTCCTTCCTCCCAGCCCCGCGCTCTGCAGGGTCATTGGGGAAGCTGGGCCTGGAGAGGACTGGATGCTTATCAACCACACAGCCCGGTGGCCAGGCTGGATGCACTACCGACCGATCCAGCCCGAGTCCCCTACTGCTCTCTGAATCCATTCATCCAAGGGAGAATCCAGTGCATTTCTGAGCGTGGGACTCCTTCTGGAGAAAACAGAAGAGCCAGGCTCCGCGAAGCTGGTGTGCGAGGAGCCGCAGGAACGCAGGCAGGGGAGGGCGACTGCGCCGTCTGCACCCAAGCTCCGTGGGGGAGGGGCGTCTGTTTCGACTGTTCTTGAAGGCCTGAATGCGCGTTGGAACACGACAGAAACTCAGACCGGTTTTGAGTAACTGCCCAAACCAATCTCTGGAACTCTTTCTAGCCAGAGCAAGCAGCTTGGCAGGTACTCCAGTGGCCTAATGGATAAGGCACTGGCCTCCTAAGCTGGGGATTGCGGGTTTGAGTCCCACCTCGTGTGGCAGAGCTGCATGATCCTTTAGGTGTGTGTTGGAAGTTTTCCATTGTAAGAGGAGGTACAGCCTAAGTGCCACGGAAACCTGTGGAACTCAAGCTTCCACCAACCCTGAAGTAAGAGTGTGAGGTTTTACTCTTCTTTCCAGTCACAAGGCAAAGAGACTTGTATCTAATGTCAAGGGAAAGAACAAAGTACTCCTACATCCACTCCACGCCTGTATGAGTGTGTCTTAGTACTGATGCATGTGCAAGATTAATTGGCTAAGTACTGTGTTCTTCAATCTTGAAAAGAACCTCTGTCTATCTCTATTGACCTGGAATACGCAACACTAGGGTGAGAGGCATGTGATCCACTTCTTCTAAGACAAACAGTAACTCCCAAACCCCAGTTGATTTTGCACAAGTGCCCAGAAAAGAAACAGGTGTAAAAGGCTGTGAATGCTCAGGACCATGCAGGGAAGGGGAGAAGATGGAGACTAGCAAAATGCCAAGTGTGCAGCTCAAGAGGTAAACAGAGAAGGTGGAGGGCAGACGTTGTACCTGGGAGAGGTGAGGGTCAGAGCTGAATGGGTGCCTGGAGAGAATCGAGGTGACATGGGCCAGTGATAATGTTGACTTGATCTGGCTTAGGACTGTGAGTAATTTTCTGCCTGGAGTTCTGTTGTTTCTGTTTTAAAAAAATGAATTTTGTTAACTGCTGTATCGCCAGTAATGCTTACCGTAGGTGTCCAATGAGTGAATGGACAACTCTGTGAGGCCAGTGGCTTTGGGTACGCTGGAACACCTTTGGGACCTACAACTTATGGGAGGACAGGAGTTCTCGGCTTGGAGGGAGGGTGGGTGCATTACTGCTGGGTGGGTTTTGCGGTTGAGCGCCTGCCTCAGGACCCTGGCTGGCACAGTCCCTGAGCCACCTGCTGACCAGGAGACTTGGGGCAAATCCCGCTCCACTGTGTGTGTTTCTTCTTCAACCAAGACTCCTGGTGCCCCAGCTCGATCCCGGTGGTCGTACCCACGGTATTTATACTCTTCTCTGAGTAGAAATGACAGAGTCATGTGCCCAGCTAGCGCAGTCAGTAGAGCGTGAGACTCTTAATCCCAGAGTCCTGGGTTCTGGTCCCATGGTGGGCATAGGCGTCCCTTTCTGCTTGTGTACTAGGGAGCAGAGAAGGGTGGGAAGGCCAACTTTCCTTAAATCCATGCCCCATAGATATCCTCAAATGAAACTTCTTAAGTCAGCAAGACTCAGAAAGACGATGTGCGTAGTACTGTATCATCTTACTCTGATGTATTCCGTTCTCAGTCTTGGCGCTTTTGACTTCGTGAGCCAGACCATCCCTGTTGCACAGCCATGTCCTGTGCACTCTGGAATGTTCAACAGCACCCTTGGCCTTTATTGTCTAGTTTCCAGTAGTTTCCCCATAGTTGTGACAACTAAAAGTGTCTCCATATGTCCAGTGTCTCATGGTAGTGAGCCACTGGTCTAGAGACTCAAGCCCATAAATATTAGTGCAAACAGTTCTCATCTGAGATCTGACTGGAAAGCTAGCTTGGCACAGGGCCAGGTGGCAGGACAAGGCAGCCTTCCATGGCCAACCTAGAAGGCAGCCTGGTGGGGTCAGGAAATGGGCTGCATGCTGAGGGCTGAACAAATATAAGTTAATATTCTGAGGCTAATGGGAACCAGTTTTCTCACTGGTGGAAGTGAAAAAAGAGAAGGCTTCAGTAAATCCTATAGAATTGGCATTGGAGGTATTAGTGATGTTCTTTGATAACTTGGTAAAGTTTGTGTCACTGGAAAAGATAGTTGCTCATAGTGACTTTATTATAGCAATTCTAATAATGGTATATTTCCCCCTTGAAATTAACAAGTGACCTGTAAAGTGATATAATCTGATACTATGTGAATATCCTGGTCCCTAACAACTTATTATGTATTGGTTTTTTTTAAAGATTTTATTTATTTATTTGAGACAGAGAGAGTGAGAGAGAGCATGAGAGGGAAGAAGGTCAGAGGGAGAAGCAGACTCCTTGTGGAGCTGGGACCCCGATGTGGGACCCGATCTGGGGACTCTGGGATCATGACCCGAGGCAAAGCCAGTGGCCCAACCAACTGAGCGACCCAGGCACCCCTACATATTGTTTTAACATTCTTTCATAATCATTGTCGCAAAGGTTTATTTCACTGGGAGTTAAAAAAATGAAGATTTCCTAGTTATATCATTTTTCTGTATTTTTTAAATTTGAATTCAATTTAGCCAACATCATTAGTTTTAGATGTAGGATTCAGTAATTCAAAAGTTGTGTATCACACCCAGTGCTCATTGTATCCCGTGCCCTCCTTCGTGCCCATCACCCAGTTACTGTGTCCCCCCACCTCCCCTCCAGCAACCCTCAAGTTTGTTTCCTATAGTTAAGAGTCTCTCATGGTTTTCCTCCGTCTCTGATGACTTCCCATTCAGTTTTCCCTCCTTTTCCCTATGGTCCTCTGTGCTGTTTCTTATATTCCACATACGAGTGGAACCATATGATAGTTGTCTTCCTCTGGGTGACTTATTTCACTTGGCACAATACCCTCTAGTTCCATCCACATTGATGTAAATGGTAAGTATCCATCCTTTTTGATGGCCGAGTAATATTCCATTGTATGTGTGCGTGTGTGTGTGTGTGTGTGTGTGTGTGTGACATCTTCTTTATCTATTCATCTGCCAATAGACAGACATCTCGGCTCTTTCCACATTGCTGTTGTGGACATTGCTGCTATAAACATTCGGGCGCACGTGCCATTTCGGATTCCTACATTTGTATCTTTGGGGTAAATACCCAGTAGTGTGATTGCTGGGTTGTAGGGTAACTCTATTTTCAGCTTCTTGAGGAACCTCCATGCTGTTTTCCAGAGTGGCTGCTCCAGCTTACATTCCCACCAACAGTGTAAGAGTATTCCTCTTTCTCTGTAGTCTCCCCAACATTTGCTGTTTCCTGTCTTATTAATTTTAGTCATTCTGACTGGTGTAAGGCAGTATCTCCTTGTGGTTTTGATTCATAGTTCTCTGATGACAAGTGACGTGGAGCATTTTTTCATGTGTCTGGTGGCTGTTTCTATGTCTTCTTGGGAGAATTGCCTGTTCATGTCTTCTTCCCACTTCCTTTTTTAAAAAAATTTTTTATTTGACAGATCACAAATAGGCAGAGAGGCAAGCAGAGAGAGAGGAGGAAGCAGGCTTCCCGCTAAGCAGAGAGCCTGATGCAGGGCTCGATCACAGGACCTTGGGATCATGACCTGAGCCGGAAGGCAGAGGCTTTAACCCACTAAGCCACCCAGGTGCCCCATCTTCTGCCCATTTCTTGACTGGATTATTTGTTCTTTGGATGTTGAGTTCTTTATAGATCTTGAATATTAGCCCTTTATTTGATATGTCATTTGGAAATATCTTCTCTCATTTTGTAGGCTGCCTTTTCGTTTTGTTGACTGTTTCCTTTGTTGTGCAGCAGTTTTTATCTTTTTTTTAAAAAGGCTTTATTTATTTATTTGATGCAGGGAGAGAGAAAGAGAGCACACAAGCACAGAGAGGGGCAGGGGGAGAAGCAGAGGGAGAGGGAGAGGCAGACTCCCCACTGAGCAAGGGGCTCGATGGGGGACTTTGCAATTACATTCACCAATAGATTCTACTTCTCCTTAAGCTGATAGGAGTTAGTTCCTTATTACTTGTAAACAGTGTCTTCAGTAATCCAGTGACCATGTTTCCCTTCTTCCACAGATGCTTGGTAACTAACATTATGAGGTTTTTTGGGGTGTGTTTTTGGAGATAGAATGTACAGAAATTGATACCTGATAACATGTGTCTGATGGATACATGAGGACTCATTATGATCCTGAAGTTCTTATGTTGAGTTACTAGGAGTAGGTGAATATTTATTAAGACATCATAACCAGGGTGCCTGGGTGGCTCAGTGGGTTAAGCCTCTGCCTTCAGCTCAGGTCATGATCTCAGGGTCCTGGGATCGAGTCCTGCATCAGGCTTTCTGCTCAGCAGGGAGTCTGCTTCCTCCTCTCTCTCTCTCTGCCTGCCTCTCTGCCTACTTGTGATCTCTCTCTGTCAAATAAGTAAATAAAATCTTTTAAAAAAATGGAAAAAAAAAGACATCATAACCAGCATGAAGAACTTGTTCACAAATGACCCAAAGTGGAAGACCAGTTAGAGAAGCACTCTGGTTCCCAGAATACAGTTTTTTTAAAAAAATGATTCAACTGCCACTTCTGATGGAAGTGTATATTTTTCATGAGTAACCCTTTAATATTATCACCTCAGGAAAGTAAACCTTATAGTGCATGAGACCAAAAACTTTATGGGCACCTTAATGTGAGATCTTGCCATCAGTACTGTGGAGTGAGAGCTATTGGACTCAGAAATTCTGTCTTCCTCCTGGCATCCATGTCATATTAACTGACAAATGGACAAAACAATGGTTCCTATTCTTCCTCATTTATCCCCAAAATTAAAATATAGACTAAAAAACTTGTCAACTGGCCCCTTATAAAATGACTATTGCTATATGAAGATAAACACAAGACAATGTTTCCAAATGGCATTTATACAGATTATAGATGACTGAACAGAGAGGGAAGGATGTAAATATCACTTCATCCCTCCAGCCTCTATATAGTGGACATGGTCTAAGCCCAGTGCATTGATGAGATTAGGAGTCATGAGATGTTAAACATAAATTACCTCATTTAATCTGCACAGCTGTACAAGATGAATATTATTTTATGATTCTGTGCAGGTTGATAGATTTCTCAAGGTCACACAACTGGTAATGTTGGATCTGGGAATTAGCTGCACATCTGTGTGAATCCAAAGTTTATTCTCTTAATTCATATACAGCATCATGTATATTTCCTAACAAGGATACCATCACAGCTTGGGTGGGAGATAAAATATAGGACTGTGAGTTTTTTCTAGCAGAAAACTTGTTGCTAATGATTTCCCCCAAGATAGCTTCTTTTCCAATGTTGCCAAGCTCTAAAGCAGCAATAACATAACCCTGATGGCAGGCCTTTATTAATCAATGCTGGATCCAAAAGAGCCCAAGGAGAAGAAGGGAGAATTACCTGCTGTTTATCTCTAACGAGGCTCTTAGGGAATATGGCCCTAGTGGCCATGGAAGCTCTTGTAAAGGGCTAGCCCTCTGATTCCCCTAGACATCCTTCCTGCACCAAGGGTTGTATATGCCAGACATCCTTTCCTTTCTTGTACTTGTACACAGGACAAGTCTGTGTACTCCAGCCCTTATTCAAGCAGCCTGAGCCTGAAAACCCCAATGACAAGTCCCTTTTCCTCAAACCAGTAATCTCTGGCCAGGTCTGGAAAAGTGAAGCAAGCTTGGGACTTCTGGTGACCATGATGACTGCTGTTCTTTTTGGGGTAAGAGTCAGATCAGTGGGACTTTATCAATAACTGACTGCTAAAGTGTAACCCTTTTCGGGGGGGCACTCCTCACTACATCTTTCTTTAAAGTGGAGCCAAAGAAACAGTTCTGAGCTTATCGCCATCCGTTGCGGTCACCTAGCCATGACCATGTATATCTTCTATGTCCATGAGACCTGAACTGTGGAGAAAACCACTTGGCCGAGTGTCTGCCCCTAACATGGGGTCATTTCCATTTCCATTTTACAAGTTAGATTGAGGGCTGGCTCAAAGCTCTGTAAAGTGCTCAGAAAATGTTAGCCCAGGAAGCAGCAGCAGCAGTATGATCGTAGCGATCGATCACTGGTGTGAGCCTCAGAGCGAATATGTTAGGAATGTGTAATGTCTGGATTAGAGATAATGGAACTGAGAAATGTTCTCTAAGGCAACACCCTCATGATAATCATGGCACCAATATCCACATGTTAGGATGTATGTTTACCATATGTCAGTCTCTATGGTAACCGTTTACACGTGTTCTCCAGTACTCATTCTAAATGTCTATTAATATTCTTATATCTATAGTGATTTGTGACACTATTTGAAGACACATGGTCATGACAGAAGGTTCAAACATACAAAGAGTGTATGGAGAAGACCACTGTCACAATCTTTCAATGGCCTTCCAGAAGCACTGCCCTCATTTTGCTAATGAAAGGATGACAGCACAGGAAAGGCCATCCCTGGCCAAACACACCGGGAGCAAGGTTCTAATGCCTCACCTATGCCACACAGCCTTTCTCTTTGCGGTCTTCTTAGTTGTCCCGCTGTAACCAACATTTCCCAGGCTCGTGAATCTTTCCTGCTTTACCTGCCTCTGGGCTCAGGCGTCCAGCCCCATGAGAGGGGCCAACCAGTCGAGCGTCTCTGAGTTCCTCCTCCTCGGGCTTTCCAGGCAGCCCCAGCAGCAGCAGCTCCTCTTCGTGCTCTTCCTGAGCACGTACCTGGCCACGGTCCTGGGAAACCTGCTCATCCTCCTGGCCGTCGGCCTGGACTCCCGCCTGCACATCCCCATGTACTTCTTCCTCAGCAGCCTGTCCTTCGTGGACATCTGCTTCGTCTCCACCACTGTCCCCAAGATGCTGGCCAACCACATATTCGGGACTCAGACCATCTCCTTTTCTGGGTGCCTCACACAGATGTATTTTGTATTCATGTTCGTGGACATGGACAATTTCCTCCTGGCTGTGATGGCCTATGACCGCTTTGTAGCCGTATGCCACCCCTTACACTACTCAACAAAGATGACCCCCCAGCTCTGTGGCCTGCTGGTCGCAGGGTCGTGGGTCATCGCCAACCTGAATGTTCTGCTGCATACCCTGCTGATGGCTCGACTTTCGTTCTGTGCAGACAATACCATCCCCCACTATTTCTGTGATGTAACGCCCCTCCTGAAACTCTCCTGCTCTGACACATACCTCAATGAGATGATGATTCTGACCGAGGGTTCTCTGATCATGATCACTCCATTTATTTGCATCCTGGCTTCTTATGTCCGTATTACCTGTGCTGTCCTGAGAGTCCCATCCACAAAGGGAAGATGGAAAGCCTTCTCCACCTGTGGCTCCCACCTGGCTGTGGTTTCTCTCTTCTATGGCACCATCATTGCTGTGTATTTCAACCCTTTGTCCTCCCACTCTTCTGAGAAGGACACCGCAGCCACTGTGATGTACACAGTGGTGACCCCCATGCTGAACCCCTTCATCTACAGCCTGAGGAACAGGGACTTGAAAAGGGCTCTTGGAAAAGTGGTTGGTAGGAAGACATTTTCCTTCTGAGGAGAGGATCAAAGCTGAGTTTTATTTCCATGCTTATTGTTTCTATCAGTTAGTTTAAGATAGCAGCTGTTTTGTCAAAGACAGCCTGGAAACAAACATATTGATGTTTGTGCTAAGAGCATGTCGTAGGTTGTTGCTATTTATTTACTTGGTGACTGAATTCACCCATAACCCACTGCATCTACCAAGTAATGAGACTTCTTTTTAATGACTAACTTCTGAATTACTTTACATCCAAGTCAGGTATTTCCTTTTTTAAAAAATTTTTTTTAATTTTTTTTTTTTTTTTTTTTTTTGCAGGGGAGGGGATAGAGGGAGAGAGAGAAAGAGAATGAATGTTAAGCATGTGGCTTGATTTCACAACCATGAGATCCTGACCAGAGCCAAAAATCTAGAGTTGACACTTAACTGACTGAGCCACCCAGGTGCCCCTCAAGTGTTTCCTTTTTAAGTCGTCTCTCTGGAAGGATACATGCTACACTTGTTTTTTAATATTAGAATTGCCTGGAAGCCCTTACAATCCACTGCTCCAGGCCCTAACAATGACCAGATAGATCAGAATCTCTTGGGGTAGGGGGAGCCACAACACAGATTGTAAAAATCTCAGATGACTCTAATGTGTGGTCAGGGTGGGAATCACTGGTCTAGCTCATATTCCTTACATATCCTCTGTTGGTCAGTCATAAAATTGGGTGACAAAAATGGTCAGAAAAATTAGTGTTGAGGGTCGCCTGGCTGACTCAGTCAGATGAGCACACTACTCTTGATCTCAGGTCAAGATAACTTTAAAAAATTGTTTTGAGACTCAGGCAAAAGAACAGAGTAAAATATGAGGACTAAAGTGGGTAATAAAATTTCAAGTGAGACTCAGAGGCCCTGGGGGTCACATGGCCCAGAGCTTCCAGAGGTTAAACAGCACAGAATGGGAAGATACTCTGGTTGCAGGGATCCCAGCTGGCTGTCAGAGGTACATGGTCTTTGATACCAGGGAAGAAAATTGACACTTGCTGTTCCCTCTGTCTGGACCAATTCCCCCTACTTTCTTCTTTGTGGCATTAAGGACACAACTCTCCCCCAACATCAACACCCTCCTGCACTTTCAAGAGGCAAATCAAATGTTGCCTCCATGGGTGCCTCCTGATTCCCGAGCTCTATTTTCATCTTTGTTTTATTCTTCTACTCCAGCAAGGGCTTTCCACAAATTATAAGCTCTTCCATACCCAAATTCACACAATAGTCACCTTGTAACCCAGTACACTCCACTGCTTCTAGACCAAGAGCCTTGCTGAAAGAAAAAAAAAATGTGGATGAGTGAATACTGCCTTAGCTTTTTATTTGGACACTATTTTTTTTAATTTCCTCATTTAAAAAATATCCTTTTGAATTAGACAAGTAGTACCTATGCATGATGGGACACCAAACATCAAAAAGAATTAAGTTAAAATAACCTGCAATCTTGCTACTCCAGGATAACTGCTGTTATACAGCGGTGGGTACAATTTTAGAAAAGCTGGCTGCAGTATTTCCATATTATTTGGTGTTCCAATCTTCTACCTCCTTCTTCCCATGTCAGTAAAGGTCTTAGAAATGTGATTTTAATGGCTGTGTAATATCTTATCCATTCATAGAGTCATTCTCTGGCCCTGAACAATTTCAAGTGTTTCTGTGCT
Organism: Mustela putorius furo; assembly: GCF_011764305.1. NCBI lineage: Eukaryota > Metazoa > Chordata > Mammalia > Carnivora > Mustelidae > Mustela > Mustela putorius. The sequence continues at coordinate 13,087,825 of NW_025422145.1, read as the reverse complement.
ATAAAGCATGCTGCTGCATATGTCTGGTGTATAATTCTTTGTTTGTGTCCCTTAATCCCACATAAGACTTAGATGACCAATTTCTTCAGCTTATAGTAAAATTAAAGTCATCGTTTATTCTATTTTCATTATTTCTGCCCCACGTTATTTGTAATGTATAACCGGGCTGTACTCAGAAGCTCATTCAGAAGAGGCAGCCAGTCCTCCTTCCCCCAGCCCGGCGGAGAGAGAACCGGAAGTTGGGTCCACCCATAGGCATGACTGTGCAAATGACTAGCACACAGTGTAGCTCCTGAATCTTGATTTTGTTTGGTCTGCAGGAGACCTGTCTGCTGCAGCAATGATGCTTGTGGTTCACATGCCTCTGGGGACAGCACTGGGACCCTCCTATGGCCTCAAGCTGTAGCTATCTGAGTTCAGTTTTACTTTATCCTCCACTAAAGCCTGACTGTGGGCCATGGTGGCTACAATTACGGGGGCTTCCAGTTCCACAGTGTCAACCAAGAACACCGGCTCATATTTACACTTCTACCTTTGACAACCTCTCTGAATCCTTGGGGTCTTTTTATGTGGCATAGACTTCAATTGGGCTTTTTCTAAGATATGGTTATATCTGTAAAATAGAATTCACAAAAGTGTATATGAAAATTATAACAGGGGCGCCTGGGTGGCTTGGTGGGTTAAAGCCTCTGCCTTTGGCTCAGGTCATGATCCCAGGGTTCCGGAATCGAGCCCCGCATGGGGCTCTCTGTTCAGTGGGGAGCCTGCTTCCCTCTCTCTCTGCTTGCCTCTCTGCCTACTTGTGCTATCTCTCTCTCTCTCTGTGTCAAATAAACAAACAAATAAATAAATAAATAAAAGAAAATTATAACATTCTGATAATTTTTTATTGATCTGTAAAATCTTATAATTAGTATTTCAACATTTTTTTCTATTTATTAATAGCTTTAACTTTTTAACTTGATGTTAGATTTTGGGGGGCACAGAGGTTCACAAAGATTGTACATTCATTATGAATTGTATCTTTTAGTAACAGAAAGACCTTTGTTCTCTTTAATTTTTCTAATATTAACCTAAGTATTTCCTAAGGAATTCCTTAAGGAATACTTTGGTTAATACTGAATAACCAGCTCTACTTTTTTCTTGGCTTGTGTTGGCTTGTTCTTATGGACTTTCTGAAGTAGTTGACTTGGATGAAGGATTCTTTCCCTGTTTTTCAGGATATTTTTCTAAAGCTTCTAGTACCTGAGAAAAAAATCAACTACAGTCCTTTGCCTGGAAAGAATTAGTCAACAATGAATATTTCCATCGCCTGTTTACTATGAAAAAAACAAACAAATGAAATTTTATGAGTATAAAATAAATACATGCTTGGTGGGAGATAGTACTCCATGGGTCTCTAGCTTTTCTGTACATTAGTGAGCAGAGATAGTCCCTCCTTCTGTTCTAGACCATATTCTTCAAAGATGTTTTTATAGGGAATAGCCTTGGAAGACGAAAATGGTCTTTCCAGAGCAAAGTGTGGGTTTTTCACCATTCAGTATAATAAATACAATGTTTCCTTCAGGAGTAAATGTCAGGAAGGCTTATTCTCACTTTAATTTGATTTCCTAAGCTTGAGGATTCTCTTCTCTAGATCATCTACTGTGTACACAGGTGCTGCCTGGCTTTATTCATGTCATGCTGTAGGAATTGGGGCTTAAGGAACTGGTATAAAGGCTGCTGCTCTGGTTTCAGTTACTGGTGTAATAAGGCCCTTCTGGCCTGAGAATTTTGTGTCTTCTGCCTCTATCCATGAAATTCCCAGACTAGCTTGTTAACTAGCAAGCAGGGTAAAATCTCAGATTCTCTGTAGTTCTTGACATTGTTTATTGTTGTTTTAAAAACGATTTATTTATTTATTTATTTAAGATATAGGCAGACAGAGCATGAGTGGGGCAGGAGGAACAGAGGGAGAGAGACAAGCCGACTTCATGCTGAGTGCTGAGCCCAATGCAGGGCTTGATCCCATGACCCTGTGACCATGACCTCAGCTGAAATCAAGAGTTGGACACTGGAAGAACTGAGCCACTCATGTGTTCCTTGACACTAATTGTTGAAGAAAGGTTTTGGAAAATGCAGAAAATTATCAAGAAGAAAAAAAATGTCAGAAAAACCCTGAAATCTGAATAGTTTGGTTTCTGTGTTCCTTTAGCATTTTAATTGTAATGGTTCTCTGGAAACAATAAGGATGGCTAAGTGATGTTGGCTGACCGAAACACACACGCTCAACTTCGAGGCCCTATTGCATTTAGCATATTTTTTATCTTATTGTATTTTTTTAAAAGTCTTTATTTATTTATTTGATAGAGACATAGAGAGCACAAGTAGGCAGAACAGCAGGCAGAGGGAGAGGGAGAAGCAGGCTCTCCACTGAGCAGGGAGCCCAGTGTGGGGGTTGATCCCATCCTGGGATCATGACCTGAGCCAAAGGCAGCCGCTTAATGGACTGAGCCACCCAGGCATCCCTAGCATATTTTTTAAAAAAGTGTTTTCCTTAAGCATATAATTTTATGAAATATAATTGATGCCATCTAGCTCTTTTCTTAAGTTCTTTATCTCTTTGGCATTCTTTACAATGAGGTTCTTAGGATAGAATGAATTGTGGATCTCAATCATTTGCTCCTGTGTAATACAATTACATGTAAGTATGCCCTTTTCATGGCCTCATGGAGATGGAGTGCCCTTCCCTGACTCTTGACTTGGTGTTTGGCCACATGAGTTGCTTTGGCCAAGGCGATGTCTATGAAGATGATCTAAGGAGAGGCTTCAGATGGGCTTGCACAGTTGGATTTGCTTCTGTTCTCTATGTTCCACCAGAACATACTCTGGGTCACGGTTGCCCCTCCAGCCCAGGACCCAGGAGGAAAGAAAAACAGAGAACATGAGCCCAACCCACAGTGTGGTGCCAAGTCCCCATGATCCACAGTATGAAGCTCAGCTGTCCTGTACCCCAGTGAATAGGTTATTGATTTTCTAAGCCACTGAGGTTGTGGAGTTTGTTGCAAAGTATCACTGTGATAATATATTACCGATACAAGGTTTTGGGTTTTTTGTTTTGTTTTGAAACTTAGGTCTTAGCTTCTGAGACACCAATTTTTATATGTTCCCGCACTGTTTCCTGGTTCTTGTCTTACAGATCACATTTGCTAGCCTGTCTTCTGCTGTCACCTCATTGTATGTTACTGTCCTTATGGGTTTTACCCTTGGATTTTTTTCCTTCACATTTTGTGATTTCTCTCTGGACAATCACATCCACTTTCATAGCATCAAATAAATGTATGTGCTTATGATGACTTCTGAACAATGCGAAGCCAGACCCTGCCCTGAACTGTAGGCCCCAAACATCTGACTCTTGGGTCCTTCCACCTGGATGTCCTAACAGACAATGTGTGATCTTTCCTGTCTGTCTTCTTTCACTTAGATTAATGATTTTGGTTCATCCCTGTTGTAACATGTATCAGGACTTCATTCCTTTTTTTTTTTTTTTTAAAGATTTTATTTATTTATCTGACAGAGAGAAATCACAAGTAGATGGAGAGGCAGGCAGAGAGAGAGAGAGAGAGGGAAGCAGGCTTCCTGCTGAGCAGAGAGCCCGACGCGGGACTCGATCCCAGGACCCTGAGATCATGACCTGGGCCAAAGGCAGTGGCTTAACCCACTGAACCACCCAGGCGCCCAGGACTTCATTCCTTTTTATGGCTGAATAATATTCCAATATATATGCAGATTATTGTACATTCCATTGTTTAGCCGCTCATTGATGAAATCAATATTCTTTTTTTTTAAAGATTTACTTATTTATTTGAAAGAGAGAGAGCCAGAGAGAGAGAGCTTGAGTGGGGGGGGGTAGTGGCAGAAGGAGAGGGAGAGTGAATCTCAAGCAGACTCCATGCCCAGTGTAGCGTTTGATGCAGCGCCTGACCTCACAACCCTAAGATCATGGCCTGAACCAAAGTCAAGAGTCAGACACTTCTTTTAATGAAATCCTTTTCTGCTAAAATTCCACAATTGCAACTAAGGACCCAGAGTGAAACATGCCAGAATGTAACCAAGCATCAGGAAAGGACTTGCATCAAGAATTGGAACACCGTGAAGATTTATCCAACTGATATCTTCTTCCTCTGTGTTTATTCCTCGACCTTCCTCTACTTCTCAGTCTGTCAAATAGTAATGCACAGGCAGAAGGTTGAGCTTATACATTCCAGGCAAGCCACACAATGACATGGACCAGCTATCCGTAAATCCTAGTTCCAATTACTCTGGTCCAACCAGGTATGGTGAAGGAAAGAGGATGTGGCACAAACATGGTGGCTGAGACCCTGCTGCTACTACTGTTTGGATTCAGGGCTTCCATTCAGAAAAGAGCCAAACAATGTCCAGTAGACTCAAATCCCAAAAAAACACTGGCCCTTATGGCCTGGAGTTTATAAATCACAGCATGCTGGGTTCTCCTGGAGACAACTTCCCTTAAATCAGGCTCTCATTTTCCCCACAGGTCCATGGTTTACTCTCATCTCTGTAATGTGCTCTCAACATTCCCACTAGTAAAATGGAGATTAGGAATCACTAATCTTCTTGGAAGATAACTAGACACAAGAAAGCCAAGGTGACACAGAAAACACAGGAACAGCCCAGTGTCTGAAAAAAAAGGAAATGAGAACAAGGACTTAATAACTGAATTTTCACATCTATGGGCACACGCCCAGATCACTCAGTTCCAAAGGCATTTTGTCTCGGATTTCTCTCTATCACGGCAGCCTCCTTTCTACTATCTTCCAAGTTCTGACCCAAGAGTTACATCTAAACCTTAGATAATATTCTTTGTCTTTATTGTTTGGTCCAAAAGGCCAAACGTAGGCAAGACAATTATTCTTTTCTCATCTCTAATGAGGCTCTCAGGGAATCTTGTCCCAGTGGTTGTGAAGCTCCTGTAAGTGCTTGCTCTGTGATTGGCCCATACACCTTCCCTGAACAGATGTCTGAGACCATGAACCCCCACTCTTCAGTCACTCCTTACCTGCCTATATTTCCAAGACCCTCCAGTCTCTACAATGAGGAAAAGCAATGGTCAGTTATGCAGAAGTGGAGAACACTTGGTAGCAACAGCCCCAACCTCCCTTCAGGTAAGATGGTGGAAGTAGCGACATCAGTATCTATTAAGACACAGAGATTTTTTAGGAACCTCCTCCATTACATCTTCCAGATACAGGAATTTAATAATAGAAGCCCTAAATCCATTGGATGACACTCTAGAACCCAGTAATAATCAACTGTTTCTCTCATCTCTTCTGAATTACACAGGAATTGGATAGATCAGGGCAGGGGGCAGGATTGGGAAAGGTAAGCAGAGCCACGTAGTCAGGCCATGTGTTAATCTGTCTCTTTTTAAAGGTTAATGTGTGTGTTTTCAATACAAATTAAGTTGGAAGTTGGAAGTACCAGTTGGGTGGACACATCCTCTTAGTAATTTTATGAACTGATGCGCACACGTGATCCTGCATGAGTCTGATCCGCTACATCCAAACCATCCCTGCACAAGGATCTGCCCTCACTGTTCTTTGTTAATCTGCGTCCAGCCCCATGAGAGGGGCCAACCAGTCGAGCGTCTCTGAGTTCCTCCTCCTCGGGCTTTCCAGGCAGCCCCAGCAGCAGCAGCTCCTCTTTGTGCTCTTCCTGAGCATGTACCTTGCCACAGTCCTGGGAAACCTGCTCATCCTCCTGGCCGTCGGCCTGGACTCCCGCCTGCACATCCCCATGTACTTCTTCCTCAGCCACCTGTCCTTCGTGGACATCTGCTTCGTCTCCACCACTGTCCCCAAGATGCTGGCCAACCACATACTCGGGACTCAGACCGTCTCCTTTTCTGGGTGCCTCACACAAATGTATTTTCTCTTTGAGCTTGCTGACATGGATAATTTCCTCCTGGCTGTGATGGCCTATGACCGCTTTGTAGCCGTATGCCACCCCTTACACTACTCAACAAAGATGACCCCCCAGCTCTGTGGCCTGCTGGTAGTGGGATCATGGGTCATCGCCAACCTGAATGCTCTGTTGCATACCCTGCTGATGGCTCAACTCTCCTTCTGTGCAGACAATGCCATCCCCCACTATTTCTGTGATGTGACGCCCCTCCTGAAACTCTCCTGCTCTGACACATACCTCAATGAGATGATGATTCTGACCGAGGGTTCTCTGATCATGATCACTCCATTTATTTGCATCCTGGCTTCTTATGTCCATATTACCTGTGCTGTCCTGAGAGTCCCATCCACAAAGGGAAGGTGGAAAGCCTTCTCCACCTGTGGCTCCCACCTAGCTGTGGTTTCTCTCTTCTATGGCACCATCATTGCTGTGTATTTCAACCCTTTGTCCTCCCACTCTTCTGAGAAGGACACCGCAGCCACTGTGATGTACACAGTGGTGACCCCCATGCTGAACCCCTTCATCTACAGCCTGAGGAACAGGGACTTGAAAGCGGCCTTAAGAAAAATGATGGGCAGGAAGACATGCTCTTAGTGATGCAAGTATAATGGATGTATTATTCCCAGGGATATTAATCTTTGTCAGCTCACTGAAATGTAGCTATCAAAGTGTTTGCAAGGAACTTAGAATAAAGACTTCCAATAGACATTTATGAATGAACTTAGACTTAAACACAACCCTGTTTCTTTAAATAGGTAATTTATTTGTTTCTTTCTTTTTTTTTTTAAAGATTTTATTTATTTGTTTGTCAGAGAGAGAGAGGAGCAAGAGTGAGCACAAGCAGACAGAGTGGTAGGCAGAGGCAGAGGGAGAAGCAGGCTCCCAGCTGAGCAAGGAGCCCGATGCGGGACTCAATCCCAGGACGCTGGGATCATGACCTGAGCCAGAGGCAGCCGCTTAACCAGCTGAGCCACCCAGGCGTCCCAATTTATTTGTTTCTAATTACTATATTTAAACCTTCTTTGCATAACGGTCAAGTTTTTCCTTTCTAGGTGATCACTCTAAAAATTTACATTTAACAAAATTAGTTTCCACTTTCTTTTTGGAAATGCTCTAAGAATCTAAGCCAGTGTTTTTCAATCTTGGATGCATGACAGTATCACCTGGGGAGCTTTGGCACCATATATATGGTTGCTGGACCAAGCTTTGACCAATTAAGCCAGAATTTTTGGAATGAAATCCAGGCGTTGGCCTTCCCCCACCTCCTTTAAGGTCCCTAGGGGGTTTTAATGTAATTTCTGAATTGACAATCACACTGCTTTGAATGTACTTTCTGATTGCTCATTATGAAGAGCAATCCTAGAAATCCTAAGGGGAAATCTGATGTCTAATGAGGGTAACAATGATAGAGGTGAAAAAGTCACTGAAGTTTTCTGTGGGCTCAAGTGTTCCTGTGCTGGGAGGTCTGGTCTTTTGGCTGAACTCACACACCCTAAGCCACACATGGACTCCAGAGAAAATTTCTAGTGCTCTTATTAATAATTTCTAGTGCTCTTATTAATCTGTTTAGGCTTCTCTAATGAAACCACTGTATACTGTGTAGCTTAGACAATGAACATTTACTTCTCAGAGCTGTGGAGACTGGAAGTCCAAGATGAAGGTGTCCAGAGATTCAGTGTCAGATGACAGGCTGCTTCTTGGTTCTTCTTTCTGTGTCTTCAGGTGGTAGAAGGCATGAGGAAGCTCTCTAGGGTCTATTTTATGAGGACCCTAATCCCTTTATGGGGGTCCCCCACTCGTGATTTAGTCACCTCCCAAAGGTACTACAGATTGGGGGTTAGGTTTCAACATTTCAATATTCTGAAGGGGCATGTGAACATTCTGTGGCAGTGTCTCATCATCCAATTAGATTGTCTTGCTTTATGGGGGTGTATTTAGTAATAAGGTGTTCCTTTGATTTTGGAGAAACAGGTTAACATTTGTTTTTTCATGTGTTCAGGAGGCCTAGTCCTCCTTCCTGAGGAAGAAACCTCTGAATTTTCAAAATCCAAGTCAATATTTCCCCTATGAGGCTTTTGATTATTCCTCTAGGCTGAGATTCTCAGTCCCTCTCCTGAGTTCCCACAGAAGTCTCCTCTTTGAGTTATTATATATGTGATACTGTGTAGTCTGTTTATTGCTGCTCCCTCCCTGCTTCCTCTTTGCCCTTAGGCACTCCAAAGACTGTGAGATGCTCAGGGATCACACTCATAAACTATTCACCTTGGACACCCATAAAAACTTGGCTCTTGACACTTATTACACTTGCAAACCATTAATACTGGATAGGGGAACAAAAAGCACATGTTCTGGAGAACCCCATCTGAGAGATCTTTTAGCTTTTTTTTTTTTTTAAAGATTTTATTTATTTGTCAGAGAGAGAGAGGGAGAGCGAGCGAGCACAGGCAGACAGAATGGCAGGCTGAGGCAGAGGGAGAAGCAGGCTCCCCGCCGAGCAAGGAGCCCGATGTGGGACTCGATCCCAGGATGCCGGGATCATGACCCGAGCCGAAGGCAGCTGCCTAACCAACCGAGCCACCCAGGCGTCCCTCTTTCAGCTTTTTAAAAAAAAAAAAAAAAACAAAACTTTTTTTATTTGACAGAGAGAGTGCACATGGACATGACTAGGGGGAGGGAGAGGGGCCATGCGAGAGGGAGAAGCAGATTCCCCATTGAACAGGGAGCTCAACTCAGGACTGGGACCCATGATCCAAGACCATGACCTGAGCTTAATCTGCTGAGCCACCCAAGTGAGTGGTGAGAGGTCTTTTAATAATAATAACAACAACAGAATGACAACAAAGGAAAAGAACAGATATATCATGTTGCATAATCAAAGGTTAAGTATTAGGGTCTAGTCCACTTGCCCCATTAGTGACTGTTCATTGAAACAGCTTTAGTATTTTATTTGAGATAAAATTTTACAAAATACAGTGTTGCTATTCAGTCATTTTGCTTGATTTTGGATGACCCTAGGTGCCCTTACTGCCTGCCTCAGAAAAATCAAGGCTGCCAAAAGAATTTACCATTTGTTCCAGAAACACCTGAAGATAGGGACCCTGTCTGTATGGTAGGGTAGATGCCTAGCTTCCATAACCGCCAATCACTCCCTCTCCCGACATGCTCATTCTCCCTTTAAAATGCCCAATCACCTCTGCAAAAAGTGGAATGGAGCTCAGCTTCTTCCCATGCCTTTGGTAGGTACTGAATAAAATCAATTTTCACTGCTTTAACCAATGTCTGTTTGTATTTATCTTTGACACTAGCTTAGCAAAAGTAAACTTATAAGTAATATTTTCAGAATCATCTTTGCCTGTTTCCACTGAGAGAACTGCCATATTTGACAATTTCTCTTGACTAAGTGAAGGTCTTAAATAATGTTAAACTTTCAGCTTACTGATCTTGTCTTTAAAAATTCTTATATTTTGGGGTGCCTGGGTGGCTTGGTGGGTTAAGCCGCTGCCTTTGGCTCAGGTCATGATCTCAGTGTCCTAGGATCGAGTCCCGCATTGGGCTCTCTGCTCAGCGGGGAGCCTGCTTCCCCCTCTCTCTCTGCTTGCCTTTCTGTCTACTTGTGATCTCTCTCTGTCAAATAAATAAATAAAATCTTAAAAAAAAAGTTCACCTTAAAACAAAATTCTTATATTTTGTTAAAAAGATTTTTTGCATTAACTTTGCTTTTTAAAAAACACTGCACTTAAATATTACTTACTATAATATTTATAAGTAAACTATAATATCATAGAATTATTAGTAATTAATAACATTATAATTATAATATAACTTATATTATTTATAATTATATTAATAATAATAATATTATTATAGTAATACTATATATTACTTATACTTATAAGTCATACTATAATATTACTTACTTTGATTACTTTGAGCCCCTATATGTTTCCCACTTCCACCCCCTACCCGGGGTGTCAGGAGTCGCAGGCTCAGAACTGTCTGATCTCCCTTAGAACGGTCGGCCACGCGCAGGCGCAGCGCGGGAGAGGCGGATCAGACAGAGCCACTTCCCGGAAGCGCTGTCACGCCCTCTAACGGACCCAATCAGAGGCTGAGTTGCCCCCGCCCCTCGTACTCTTGCCCAATTAGATAGGATGAGCGGAATCTCCTCTCTGCTTGGTCTCCGCGAGGAGGTGAGGTTTAGTCTTTTGGTGAAGAGAGGCGGCCTGGGAACTCCAGCATGGACTGGGGCTTCTGCGTTGCCGTAAGTGACTCTGAATCTTTTCCCCCGAAACGGCGTAAAGAGGCACTCTGGGTTTCGTGCCCACAAAACCTGGGCAGCTGGCGGGTCCCATGAGCCTTCCTTTACACGTGCCCTGGTCCTTTAGTGCTCTGCCCCTTAGTCTTCCCTTCCTGGTTAGGATGGGTCACAGGTGTTCAGGATTCCTATCTCCGACTTCCGCAGGCCGGGACTTCCAAAGGTTGAAGTCAAGGTCTGACTTCCGATTTGTATATCCTTTCAAAAAGGTGAGGTTGGTGGAGGAGTCAGCAGAGCAAAAGTGGGTGTAGGTGGATCAGACACTTCTCAGGGAAAGGGCCCTTCTGTTCTCCGAGGACCAGGCATTGCCTCGGGGATTATTAGAAATGCATCATTTCAGGCTGCATCCCAGACTTCCTTATTCAGATTCTTTGCTTTAACATGCCTCGGTGATTTCTGTGCACGTTAATGTTTGAGAATTGCTGCTTTAAGCCTCCCAAGATTTGTGGTGTAGGAGGCAATGCTGATGTATGCATATGGTGCTGGAGACAGTTGCCTATACTGCCAACGTAAGAGAGGTTAAGCTGTGAGCCTTGGTCCTCAGACTTAAGATCTTTATGGCATTCCATGTATCACTCACGTAATCAAGGTGATATAATGAAAGTGGTGTGAAAACCTTTGTGAGCATAGGTATCTGGGAATGTTTGGAAGCACATAGGAAAAGGAAACTAATATGCACAAAAAGACACTCATCAACCTGAGATTTAAAGACTGTTAGGCTGTGTGTTAGGGATGAATGGATCTGTCCCTTCTGCATCCCACAGATACTGTTTCAAGGCAAGGAACTCACTTTATAATAAAGGGAATGTGAGGGGAACCTGAATGGCTTAGTCTGTTAAGCATCTGACTCTTGATTCAGCTCAAGTCCTGATCACAGTGTCCTGGGATTGAGCCTGGAGTGGGCTCCATGCTCAGTGGAGAGTGCCTGGATTCTCTCCCTTCTTCTCCCACTGCTCCTCCCCCTGCTCTCCCACACCTGTGCTCTGTCTCTCAAATAAATAAATCCTTAATTAAAGGAATGTGATAACCAGTTGCCAAACTGCCTCCCAGTGATCCTGGTATTGTGTAATCCCTTCCCACATTGACTTGGGCTGACTTTGTGTTTTGCTCCATTCAGGTGACTGTAACAAAATATCATAGACTGGCTAGATCACAAACAATAGAAATGTATTTTCTCACAGTTCTGGAGGCTGGGAAATCCAGGATCAAGATGCTGGCACATTTGGTGTCTGGTGAAAGCCTATTTCCTGTTTCATAGATGGCAAACTATGTAACTTCATATAGTGGAAGGTACAAGGGAGCCTAACAGTTATGTTAGGCCAGATAATGTCTCTCCTACTGAAGCATAAATTGGTAAGAGGGTGACATTTGTTAATGTTGTGTGCAACTAGAGGAGTGGATTCTAGCAGCCATTTATCATGATTTTTTGGTTTCCCAACTTCTGTAACCCTTCTGAAGCCTAGGTAATTTTCTACCTCATAATTTTGGTGAGGAAAAAAGCCAACTTCTTCCTCCATAACAGGAAGCCCTGAATAGTTTATTTCTGAGCCCCTCTTGCAGCTAAGATGTGGGTATATGTCTCCCCATCAGATACCCTGACTCCACTTCAGAAGGGGAGACCAGGAGGACCTTTTCCAGCGCTGATAATCATTGCATTAAGGTGGACACCCAAGTACTGCTGGTGGCATCCCATGTCCAGCAATAGTTACATGGTCATGAACTGTAACATTTAGGCATGACAGTACAAGAACTATAACATTTGACAGTAGCAGAAATATTAATAAGTTCATCAAACCTATTCTGTAGCATGATTTGGGCCATTATAGTTGGTGTGTGACCTTCTGAGAGTGGTTCTACACTTGTTAAGTGGTTTTGAAGGTCATCATCATCATTTTCAAGAAATCCTTTTCTGCTTAACTTAGTAAGACTTTTATTTTTGTTGTTTGCAACGAAGAACTGTGAGTGAGGCCATGATGTAGCCAATCATCAGAAAAGTACTTGAGCCATGAACTGAACAGCCTTCAGTACTCCATCCAGCTCATTTTTACTTCTCTCTCTGTTTTTGTATTTTTTGCTCTTCTCTATCTGTGAGGCAGTCAGGAAGAGAGTTGCAAGCTTTTGAATTTACATATTCAGGCCAAGTCTTCCCTCCCGCAGCTACTTCAGGAGCGAAAGAGGGAGAGGGAGAGAAGGAAGGAGGGAAGGAAAGAAAAGAGAAAAGGAAAAACTAAAAATCACCCATAGGTCCTCAGCCTCAGTTCCAGGTTCCCTAATCCAATCATGAGTCCTCACTGGGCAGGAGGTGTTGGAGTACAAATTGGGCTGCTGGATTCCACACCCCTGTGTCTCTGTAGATTAGGGGACCATTCTCAGAAAACAGGGATCCGCTGTGAACTCGGAAGATATCACAAAAGAATCTTCTCTAGGAGCCTGGAGTTTTGCAATCATGGCATCCTATGCTCTCCTTGATAGGTCTCTTCCCCACTTCCACCCCCCAGGTACAAACAGGTTATCTTCTATACCGACTGTTTTAAAGGATTTAGTACAAGTCTACAATGTACCCCACATCCAGCATCCCTATCTACAAATGCATCACTAACTCTATAGAGTAAGTGACTATATATGAAAGATATATTGCTGACACTGCAACAACTTGTCTCTGAGTTAAGAAAATAAGAAAAATCTTTTAACAATTGAATTTTCAAAATCTATAAGCATAAGCCCAGATCAGCAAGGTGATGCAACTTGAGGGGTCAGGGACTTTTCTCTGGAACTCATCTCCACCCAGATTGCTCTGTCTCCCAAGTTCTGACCCAGGGCTTAGATCCTTATACTTTGTCGTCATTGTTGCATCCACGGGGACTAGGAAATAGATGGGACAGTAACTTTCTACTTGTCTCTAATGAGGCTCTCAGGGAATCTGGTCCCACTGGCCATGGAAGCCACTGTAAATACCTGTTTCTAATTTCCCCAAACATCCTTCTCTGCACAGAGAGCTCAGGCAATGAATTCTTCTCACTCATTCAGGATCTACCCATATTTCCAATGCTTTCCAAACCTTATACTAAAGAAGAGCATTGGTTGGTTCCTCAAAGGTAAAGAAACCTTGCTATCAACAGTACCAACTTCCTCCAGGTAAGATAATAACAGGCTATATATATATACGTATATATACATACGTATATGTATATGTATATATTTTACTAATGAGTGAAGTTATTTATATGTATAATTACTAATGAGGGGAGTTCTTTGAAGAGCCTCCTTTGTGAAATCTACCAGATCCCAGGAGTGATAGAGGCCTAAATCCATCAGCTGGAGCTTGAGATACACTCCGTAGTAGTCACTGTTTTACTTGTCTCTGTGAGCTACTAAGAAGTGGGAGAAAGCCTGCGAATGTTAAAAGAGACATACGTAATGGCAGAGAAGGGCTTTGTTTGTGTTTGTGTTTGTTTTTATATATGATAAAATTTTAAAGATGAGTCTGGTGGGACCAGCATCATCTAGGACTGGGGGTTGGAAGTTGAGGGCGTAGAGACTAGGGGTGGATCCTGACTGAGTAATTCTGATACAGGTTTCATGAACATGACCATGGGGTGAAGCTTGAATTGTTATATCCAAAGCCAAAGCTTCTAGGTTTTTGAGCTCTGCTTTGGTTCTCTGCATCTGCGTCCAGCCCCATGAGAGGGGCCAACCAGTCGAGCGTCTCTGAGTTCCTCCTCCTCGGGCTCTCCAGGCAGCCCCAGCAGCAGCAGCTCCTCTTTGTGCTCTTCCTGAGCATGTACTTGGCCACGGTCCTGGGAAACCTGCTCATCCTCCTGGCCATCGGCCTGGACTCCCGCCTGCACATCCCCATGTACTTCTTCCTCAGCAACCTGTCCTTCGTGGACATCTGCTTCGTCTCCACCACTGTCCCCAAGATGCTGGCCAACCACATACTCGGGACTCAGACCGTCTCCTTTTCTGGGTGTCTCACACAGATGTATTTTGTATTCACATTTGTGGACATGGACAATTTCCTCCTGGCTGCGATGGCCTATGACCGCTTTGTAGCCATATGCCACCCCTTACACTACTCAACAAAAATGACCCCCCAGCTCTGTGGCCTGCTGGTCGCGGGGTCATGGGTCATCGCCAACCTGAATATTCTGCTGCATACCCTGCTGATGGCTCGACTTTCATTCTGTGCAGACAATGCCATCCCCCACTATTTCTGTGATGTGACGCCCCTCCTGAAACTCTCCTGCTCTGACACATACCTCAATGAGATGATGATTCTGACCGAGGGTTCTCTGATCATGATCACTCCATTTATTTGCATCCTGGCTTCTTATGTCCGTATTACCTGTGCTATCCTGAGAGTCCCATCCACAAAGGGGAGATGGAAAGCCTTCTTCACCTGTGGCTCCCACCTGGCTGTGGTTTCTCTCTTCTATGGCACCATCATTGCTGTGTATTTCAACCCTTTGTCCTCCCACTTAGCTGACACAGATACAGCAGCTGCTGTGATGTTCACAGTGGTGACCCCCATGCTGAACCCCTTCATCTACAGCCTGAGGAACAGGGACATAAAAGGGGCTCTTGGAAAGGTGGTTACTATGACATTTTTTCTACTTCGTAATGCAATGGGCTAAGAAAATCTTGGAAGGAACTAATTTCTAAGAAGATCATATTTGCTTTTTCTATTGTGCAAAACTTAGCTGTTGTCATTTTTAAGAAAATCATTCTAATTTCTGTCTTGGGAGTGATCAAACTTAATATCACAGCTTCAGATTAAAGATGAACAGAGAGATCCTTTTACCAAATAACCTGTTAGAGCTGTCAGTGCCCTCCAGCCAAAACCCACTAGGAGCATATATGTCTTGTTGAGTAATTATGGTTTATTAGGCTCACAAGGGAGAATACATACCATGGGGAGTAGTGAGGCATCTTAGTAGACAGGACGTACTAAAAAGACTTGAGTTTGTGTGAGGTGAGTTTAGTGAGGACTTAAGGAATTGCATCTGTGCTCTGGATTACAGGTGTCACATAGTAGTGATGATGCCAGTTGAGTATCTAAAAATATTTTGTCTAGGAGTGGGGCCTGGGTGGCTTAGTTGTTTAAGCGTCTGACTCTTGATTTCCACTCAGGTCATGATCTCGAGGCTATGAGATGGAGCCTCGCATTGGCCTCTGTGCTCCATGAAGAATCTGCTTGGAAGTCTCTCTCCCTCTACACCTTCCTCCGCCCTGCCCCCTCCCCCTGGCCCACACTCTCAGTCTCTCTCTAAAAAATAAATTAAAATTAAAAAATCTTTATCTAGGGGAGGGAAGACTAGACTAAGGCCAAAGCTGTGATTGGCAAAGAAGTAGCAGTGACTTTGGTCATTTTTATGGCTTGGACTGTGTTCATGTTTTGGTGTTCAGACACGATTGCAGAATAGTCCCTTTTTGTCTTCTGCCATAACAGTCGTAGAGTAGCCTCATGTGGTACTGACATGCTCTGTGTTCATCAGGAGAGCACCGACACCGAGCTGTGAGTGCCAGGAATGTCAGGGCTTTCAGGGCTGATTTCTCTTTCTCACAACAGAGACACAGAAATAACACATCTTGCTGCCTCCAGCAAGTTGGTGTTGGGGCTGGAAGTGGAAGGGTTCATTTAGGGCTCCAGGAAGACCCAAGTTTGCCATGCATTCAAGCTAATTATTTTTTATCTTCCTATCTGAGCTTACTGAGTCACACGCCATTACAACAGGAATATGGGTAAGTTAAACAAAAAATATCTTCCACAATCTCAGCCATGTCAATCAGCTGCATCTTTTTTCCCACCCTGCCTTCAATTTATCTCAGTACAGAGATATTTTACATAGTTACTAATTTATTTCCTGATTTTTCACTATAATTTTATAATAAACCTTTGCTAAATTGCTATAGAGTCTCCACAATTTTTTTTTTTACTGTACTTATATATTTCCATCAAGTTGTTCTAGGAAAATATGCTACCTAATAATTCTGTTTCCAAAATCAAACATAAGAGAAATATACTATTTAACAGGGGCGCCTGGGTGGCTCAGTGGGTTAAGTCTCTGCCTTCGGCTCAGATCATGGTCTCAGGGTCCTGGGATGGAGCTCTCTGCTCAGCAGGGAGCCTGCTTCCCCGCCCCCCCCTCTGCCTGCCTCTGTGCCTGCTTGTGATCTCTCTGTCAAATAAACAAAATATTTTAAAAAAACAGTATAACAAATTTATTTTGAAAATGACTGCAGAACATAAAAATCTGACCAATATTTGAAACTGGTTAAAATATCACTGGACAGGATGCTCTGGGTTTTAAGGAATATAGAGCAAAATAGTGCAGTTTCCCTTAATTTCAGAGAGATAGGGAAAATGACATCTTGTAGAAAACTGAGAGAATTCAGAATCAGAGGATGTTTCTGAGTTTAACGTGTGATTTTTATATTTGTCATGTTTGTGTATTGATATGCTTGCCTAATGGACGAAATGGTAACATTTCAATTTTTCATCTGTATATCCAAGAATTCTTCATAATATGGTAGAAAGTACCCATTCCTTGAAATTTTGAAAGAAACCACCAGCTTTTGTGTCATGTATTTTGGCGCTCTCTTGATGGGAGCATATATGTTTATAATTATATTTATTCCTGTTTTATCCTTTTATCGATACAAAATTTATGGGTATAGAATTGTTGATAATGTTAACCTTAAAAGTAAAACTGTCAAGTCATTTTTCTAGCCAAATGGGTTTATTTGGGAATAGGAGAGAATTGCAATTCGTGACAGGCAAGCAATGGCAAAACCAGAGGCAATCCGGGAAGACAAAGCAGAGGACTGCTCTTTTATAGAGAAAGGCGGGGAGTTGAGAAGGGCTGTTGTAAGCAAAAAGTCCATTGGAGTAAACTGGGAGTTTACTCCCAGTAAGGGTAGTGCCTTCTCATTGGCTAAATTGTGACTGTCTGTCATTGTCTGGGTTTTTGCTGAGCAAGAAAACCTTTCTTCCTCCTGCTGAGGCAGTCAATAGTATCTACTCACAAGTCTTCTTCTCCTGTTGGGTCTCTAATTAATGAATTCTGGCCTCCCTACTCCATTTAAAGTGAAGTTTTGTGGGGTGCCTGGGTGGCAGTCATTTGAGTGTTGGACTCTGGACGTCAGCTCAGGTCTTGATGTCAGAGTTCTGAGTTCAAGCCCCATGTTGGCCTCCATGCGGAGTGTGGAGCCTACTTAACAAAAAATAAAATGAGGTTTCTTTCATTAATTTTCACAGTACTATTCCTTTAGTGTCCTTTTCATGTCAGAAGCATTCATAGTGATGACCCCGTTTTCATTTCTGTCGGTAGTATTTGTGCCGTTTCTCTTTTGTTAGTTAGCTTCACTGAGGGTTCATCAACTGTATTGAACTTTTCAAAGAACCAGCTTTTGATTTTGTTGGTTTTCTCTATTGACTTCTTGTTCTTACATTTATTCCTGTCCCGTTTTATGGATTTTCTTCTATTCACTTTGTATATTTCATTTCCTGTTCTCTTTTTAAGATTTCATTTATCCATTTGAGAGAGAGAGAGCGAGGCGCCTGGGTGGCTCAGTGGGTTAAGCCGCTGCCTTCAGCTCAGGTCATGATCTCAGGGTCCTGGGATCGAGCCCCATATCGGGCTCTCTGCTCAGCAGGGAGCCTGCTTCTCTCTCTCTCTGCCTGCCTCTCTGTCTACTTGTGATCTCTCTGTCAAATAAATAAATAAATCTTAAAAAAAAAATGAGAGAGAGCAAGAGAGCACAAGCAGCAGGCTCCCCAGTGAACAGGGAACCCAATGCGGGGTTCTATCCCAGGAACCAGGATCACCACCTGAGCAGAAGGCAGATGCCCAACCAACCAAGCCATCCAGGTGCCCTCAATTCCCTGTTCTTTTACAGATCTCAAGGTAGAAACTTACATTGTTGATTTTAGATCTTTCTTTTCTAATATATGCATCCAGTGTTATAAATTTCCCTCTAAGAATTGCTTTCACTGCATGCCACAAGTTTTGGTAAGTTGTATTTCCCTTTGGTCAAAATATTTTCTTGAGGTTTATTCTTTGTCTGTTACTTAAAAGTGTGTTGTGGAGCGCCTGGGTGGCTCAGTGGGTTAAGATCTGCCTTCGCCTCAGGTCATGATCTCAGGGTCCTGGGATCGAGCCCCGCATCTGGCTCTCTGCTCAGCAGGGAGACTGCCCCCCCCATCTGCCTACTTGTGATCCCTGTCAAATAAATAAAATCTTTTTTAAAAAGTGTGTTGTTAAATCTCCACAAATATTTTGGTGTTTTCCAGTTATCTGTTCATTTCTAGTTTAGTTTCACTGTGATATGAGAGCATATTCTGTATGATTTCTATTTTTTAAAATTTGCTAAGGTGTGCTTCATGGCCCAGAAATGGTCCATCTTGGTGATATTTCACAGGTACTTAAATATGCATGTTCTGCTGGTGTTGGATGAAATATTCTATAAATGTTCAGTGAAGTGTTGGAATTGAAGGTGAAACTGGAGTGAGCTCAAGAGAGAATGGAAACAAGAGGGGTGCCTGGTTGGTTCAGTCGGTTAAGCACTTGCTCATGATCCTGGAGTCCTGGGATTGCGTCCTGTATCAGGCTCCCTGCTCAGCAGAGTCTGCTTCTCCCCCTGCCTCACCGTGTTCTCTCTTAAATAAAAGCTTTTTTAGAAAGAGAGAGAACGGTAAGAGAGGATGAGACCCACCCTGCCAATTAAGATAAAAGCCTTGTTTTTTATTAGCTATATAATATTCTACATAGTTATCCATTTAGGTTGGATTTTTCAGTATTAAAATGTTCTATTTTTCCTTGTGTTGAAAACATAAATTGATGGACACACAGTGATAATTTTTTTTAACATTGTCACACTAGATGGATGCTATTATTCCCCTTTGGCCAAGCCAAACATTTACACACACACACACACACACACACACACTGCTCATTTAATACACCTACAATGACATTTTTATTCTTTAAATTTATAATTCTTAGATTACTAGTAAGCCTGAAGATTCTTTCATACTTCCTGTAGCCATTCCAGTGTATCTTTAAGTTGTGTTCATGTCTTCTTATTGGAAAAGCCCCTTGCTGCCCCCATTCCTCCTCTATCTCACCCATCTGGTCTGTTTAAAGACCACTTGCCCAGAGTCCTCTCTGGAAAATCCACCTGTAACTCTCTCCTAGAATCCTTTCCTTCCTAGCACTTGTGAATGTGGAGCTGTATAGGTAGTTTTGATTTTTTTTTTTAAAGATTTTATTTATTTATTTGACAGAGAGAAATTACAAGTACACTGAGAGGCAGGCAGAGAGAGAAGGAAGCAGGCTCCCTGCTGAGCAGAGAGCCCGATGCGGGACCCTGAGATCATGACCTGAGCCGAAGGCAGCAGCTTAACCCACTGAGCCACCCAGGGGCCCCTAGGTAGTTTTGATTTTAATGAATTCCTATCTCCCGTCCCCCGCCTCCCACCCTAAGAAACTCCCCTGGTATGTTGCTTCCTTTTATAGCCTGGGGCCTTGTGCTGCATCTTTGTTGGATGCTGTCTTCTGTTTGCAGTTGCTACTGGACTTGGTTATTGGGGCCTTCAGATGTTCTAAGTGAGACTCAATGCTCTATTGGAAAAGCATTCATTGTTGTGTGCTTACTGTTTTTCGTTAACTGGTTGTCAGCTCTGTATTGAGCACTTATTCATCTAACACCTTCCCAGTGCACTCCTGTTTGGGGACGCTGACCCTGGGCATCATGCTCTGAGCTCAAGGGCAGAAGTGAGGAACATTCTGTTCCAGACCCTCTGGGATCCAAGGGGTAGGTGCAGGGAAGTCAGGTGGCCCAGGCCCCACCCTGGGGACAATATTTGCCAGTGCCTTTGACTGCACGGGTCCTCATCAGCACCACAGCCCAGGGCACTGAGGGCACTTCCTAGAGTGGGGAAGGAGTTTGTGTCGTCAGAGTATCACACACCCACAGGCCTCGAGGACTGTGTAGTCAGACCATTTCACAGGGGACAGAAGACTCTTCTGCACGGACCCCACCCTCTCCAGTCTCTGCCTGGCAGCCAATTAGCCTTTGTTTTCCAGGTGTGATAACCAACCAAACCCCAGTCTTCTCAAGACAGAACAACACAGCTGGCAGCCAGTTTTGTCCCTGGTTTTAAAGGGTTTTGTAGGCTCGAAATACAACATTAATAAAGCACAGTTTTATGTGTAGCCTTTAAGTGTTTGAATTAGGACTCAGGACTGAACTGTACCATCAAAGGTCCTCTTTTAGTATGCTTTGAACCAAAACAAAGCTTAGACCTACATGTTTAAAAAATAACAAAAAAGAACAAAACTATTACTTGTGGGTGGTATAATTTTGAACCACAAATTGAGAAACTGAGAAATTACTGAAAATTAACAACATTCATCAATGAGGTGGCTAGTTTCACAAATATATAATTAAAAATAACTCCTATGTAAGAACAATAATCAACTAGAAAAATACAATGAAAAAACTATTTACAATAACAAAATTGTATAGAACTTACATGAAGAAAATTGGAAAAATGTACTCAGGAATATAATACTTGAGTAAATGGAAAGGTATGTTTCTGAATGGGAAACAAAATTTATAAAGCTAACAAGTTTCCCCAGTTTACAGGATTAACCTATTTCCATCAAAATACCAATGTAAAACTTTAGGAAACCTAAAAGAAAAGCAAAAACTGATCAAGAATCGTTAAAGTAACACACCACAGGATCGGTCCCTTGAAGGCACCGCTGGCCTTGCCTCTGGGCAGACAAGTCAGGAAAGTGGGTATCAGGTCAAAGAGAAAAAGTATCCACTACAGTGGAGACACTAGAGTCTTGTCTCCTTGAGGGGCAGTGTGAGCTAGCCACCGGAGACCCCTGCTAAAAATAAAACACTCTTATGAGGTAGTGACCACCCATTGCCAAGGGTCTGATGACTGCCTGGAGGGGTATTAAGCACACGGTAAGGTTAATGACCAGTCATGGGTCTAAGCCAATGTCTTCTTCTTCCTCTTCAGGCTCTTGGATTTCCTTTGTAGGCAGGTTTTCTTCTTGGCTCATCAGAGGGACCAGATTCTGAAGAGCTTTTCCAGTAGCGGGGCTGGGTGGATGGGCCTAAGCAATCTGAACTTCTCTTGGCAATGGAAAGGCAAGAGAGAGCTGTCTGAGCAAGAGCCGGACGGAACATAGTAAGAACAGTAGACACTTTAAAAGTATGTTGTGAAAAGTATTCCTGTGAAAGTCACTTTTCACTACAAAATGCAAATGTTTAGATCATGTAAAAATGATAGAGTAAGTCTTTGACATTCAATTGCTGTATTTTCCTATATTCAAAAGTAAACAATCCCTTTCAACACTCAAGCTTTAACAGGGTATTCTGAGGTTATGTGAATTGCTAGTAGAAGCTATTGGCTTAACAAATCAGTAGTTTGGTTCTTTCAGGGGAACACAGTTCCAGGTAAGGACCTTTGCATTATTTTTTTTCCTGTAGCATGAATTCCTACGCAGGGGGAGGGGAAATGATATACTTCCATACGCATTGAGTCACTGCTCACCTTGCTGGTGAGTGGCCTTCAGACTCATATTCGAGGCCATTGTGGGAAAGGGAACTGTGGCCTATACAATGTTGTATAAGTTCACAGAAGAAAGCTCCTTTATCTGGAAAGTGTGGATGCTAACTGAGGTATAGCCTTTGAGGATGTTTTCTTCCCTGTGAATTTTCTAAAAATTGGAGGTTTTAGCCAAGATGGGTATTTATCCAATTTTGGCTTTAATGAGGTTTTCCCATTTCTGCATCTTTTCTGACAGCCAGGGAATTCAGTTCCTTATGAAACATTTCAGGTTGAGGCAGGATCATCAGACCTTTCTTGATCCCATTTCTGCTTTCGGGTCTTACATGCTGAGTGGGTTTTTTCATGCCGGGTGCAGTTGGACAGCCGACCAAATCTTCTCCCACATTTTTTGCAACTGTATGGCCTTTCAGCCTCATGACTCTGCAGATGAAGCACAAATTCTTTGTTCTCTGGGAAGGTTTTCCCACATTCTGGACACTTAAATATCTTCTCCCTTATATGGATTCCTTCATGGCGACTCCGATGAGAGTTTTGACGAAAGTTTTTCCCACACTGAGAACATGAATAAGGTTTCTCTCCTGTATGGATTCGCTCATGTTTATTAAGGTTTGTTTTATGATTGAAGCTTTTCCCACAGTGACTACAGTCATAGGGTTTTTCTCCAGTGTGAGTCCTCTGGTGGGAAATAAGGTAAGAACTTTCATTAAACTGTTTCCCACACAGTGGACAAGTGTACCATCTTCTTGTTCTCCGATTTCGGGTAAGTGCAATCACATTGATATCCACATATTTTGAGAGTTCCTCTAGTGGAGTATCATTTTCAATGGTAACTAGAAGATTTCTCATTTTCCTTTGCTTGGGAATAGATGTATTTAGTCTGTCTTTATGGCAATATGGAGATTCCTCAGAGACCACAGAACGATCTACTTCATCACAATCTGCAATCTCTTCTCTATGATCTTCATTCTCTATGGTTTCTTTCTGAAGATCTTCACTCTCAAGATTAACATCATTGGCTGTGGAAACAATGAGAATTTAGTAACTTTTGAGGGATATGACACCAGGCAAGCAAAAACAAGTTAGATTTCTCATCAAAAAATAATCTTGAGGGATGCCTGGGTGGCTCAGTTGGTTACGCCACTGCCTTTGGCTTGGGTCGTGATCCCAGGGTCCTGGGACCAAGTCTCACATCAGGCTCCTTGCTTGGCGGGGAGCCTGCTTCTCTCTCCACCTCTGCCTGCCTGCCACTCAGCCTGCTTGTGCTCTCTCTCTCTCTCTGACAAATAAATAAGATCTTTAAAAAAAAAAATCTTGAGTGTCAGAAATCTGAGGACTAGCAAATAATCATTATCAACACTCCTTTTCCGCTCTTATTGTGGGTGATATATATAACTGATAAATCTTACTATGCAATATGAGCACACAGCCCCCCCCCCTTTTTAAAAATGAAATGAGTGGGACTACACTGAAAGATTTCATGTTTGCTTTCTGAATAGGCAGTAATTACTCAACAAGTGCATATTGATCTTATTATATTCTATGTAGAGCAGTGAGCTAAGGACCAAGGGATGAAGGACATAAATATTAAAGGATACCACTCATACTCTTTTGGAGGCTAGTAACTGAACAGTGAGGTGAGTTATTTCACTACATTTATTACTATCATATTACAGGATTCAATAATACTGTATATAATATCCTATATAGTGAAAAACTGGAAACAATTCAAATGACCAGAAAATAATTAAGGCATATCACATTCACTCAGCTGGTGATTATTTGGGCATTACAGTGATGACCAGAAATAATAAAACTAAAGTATGATGGGAATCAATGTGGTGATGACCAGAAATAATAAAACTAAAGTATGATGGGAATCAATGTGGTCTCTTAGGGGAGCAGGGGAATAGTAATTAGGCAATGGGCACAAGAGGGACTTCTGGGATGCTAGGAATAGTAATTTTGAATGGTGATTAGACAAATGTATACATTTTGTGAAAATCAAAGGTGAACACTTATGATTTGTACACTTTCTGTATTTATACCTCCAAAAGAAGTCTGTAAAATAACAGATTATAAAGACTAGATAACAAAGTAAAAAAAAAAAAAAGTATGCCATGAAAAGGTGGGGTGAAAAGGGACCCCCAAAACTCTGGGCAACTTGCTGAAAATAAAGGGTTAAATCAACCACTTTGATATGTGGCTGACCACAGCATGGAATACGTATCTTTGCTGGACTTGACAGTTTCACACTAAAAGGCATTTTCTTTTTCATTCACTTCCTTAGGTAATGCTGAATCATGGCTGCCTGGGTGGCTCAGTGGGTTAGGGCCTCTGCTTTCAGCTCAGGTCGTGGTCCTGGGGTCCTGGGATCGAGCCCCACATCAGGCTCTCTGCTCAGCAGGGAGCCTGCCTCCCCCCACTTTTCTCTGCCTGCCTCTCTGCCCACTTGTGATCTCCATCTATCAAATAAATAGATAAATACATCTTTAAAAAAAAAAAAGAAAGAAAGAAATGCTGGGGTAAGTAAATGGCAATACTTATCACAGCTCTTGACAGAGATCCCCACACTTCTTTCAAAAGCAGCTTACCAATTTTAATACTACCATCAACATGTGGGTATCAATTTTACCTAATTTTGCCAGCATTAGATTGAACTTAAAATCATGTAATGGGTGTAAAATGGTTTCTCATTGTAGCTTTTTTTGTACTTTAGTATTAAAATCTACTAATTGATTGGGCTGAGACTTTTAGAAATTTAAATAAATTTTACATATTGCAAATCTTAATCTGTGTCAATCATTACTGATACAAATATTTAACTGAAGTCTTCCTCTGTAACTCCACAACTTAGAACCATAAAAAAGTATCAAAATCTGATAAATTTTCTATTTTCTAGGTATTCCTTTATGACTTAGGTTTATACTTAAATCTTAATACATTTGGAGCTTAATATCACACTGTAAATTATGGTTTGTAATGTGTAATACTGGTAAAAATCAGCAAGAATATCCTTTTTAAAAGTTTGACTCTTAATGTTTTTAGTATAAATAAATTTGGGGCACTTATATCTTTTTAAAGATTTTTTTTTTTTTTATTCGACAGAGAGAGATCACAAGTAGGCAGAGAGGCAAGCAGAGAGAGAGGAAGGAGGAAGCAGGCTCCCTGCCGAGCAGAGAGCCCGATGCGGGACTCTATCCCAGAACCCTGAGATCATGACCTGAGCTGAAGGCAGAGGCTTAACCCACTGAGCCACCCAGGCGCCCTGGGCACTGATATCTTTACATGATTGTAGTTTTCTCATTTAGACTTGCATTTCTCCAATTTTTAAAAATCTTTATTTACCAGTAAAACATCTGTGGTTTACTTTTTTATTTTTTAAAAGATTTTACTGTATTACAGAGAGAGACAGTAAGAGAGGGAACACAAGCAGGGTGATCAGGAGAGGGAGAGGGAGAAAGGAGAAGCAGACTTCCCACCCAGCAGGGAGACTGACCAGGACCCTGGGATCATGACCTGAGCTGAAGGCAGATGCCTAACGACTAAGCCACCCAGGCGCCCTTGTGGTTTACTATTTTATAGCCATTCTGAATGGCAGCTTCCATCATTTTGTGTTAAGAATGCTATTGTTATATATTCCTATCTACCTTCTTTAAAACTATTGAAGAAGTTTTTGTTGATTCTTTTAGATTTTCTAAGTATAAACCGTATTTTGGGTCCCTCCTTTCCCAATATTTATTCTTATTCTTTTTTTTTTTAAAAGGTATTACTTATTGGGGCGCCTGGGTGGCTCAGTGGGTTAAAGCCTCTGCCTTCGGCTCCGGTCATGATCCCAAGGTCCTGGGATTGAGCCCCACATCCAGCTCTCCGCTCCACGGAGACCTGATAGCAGGTTTCCCTATTTTGTTCTTTCTCTTTTTTTCAAGATTTTATTCATTTATTCGAGGGAGAGCGTGCACGTGTGAGAGAGCATGAGCAGGGATGGGGGGGTTGGGAAGGAAAGGAGCAGAGAGAGGGAGAATCAGCAACCTCCATAACTAGCATGGAACCCAAAGTGGGGCTTGATCTCACACAACACTGAGATCATGACCTGAGCTGAAATCAAGAACTGGATGCTCGACTGACTGAGCCACCCAGGAGCCCCAGTGGACTAATTTTTAAGATTAAAAAAAAAATTTTAGTAGCTAATATATAGTTCATATGGTTACAAAATCTAAATATGAAAAGATATATGCTAGGAAGTCTTACTCTAGTCCCTGTCCCCATCCATTCTACTCATTGCCCAGATAGGTAGCAGTTTTTATTAGTTTCTTTTTATTCTTCCATAGATGATAGGTTTTCCTTTCTCCCCTTTTTTATATAAAGGATAGTAAACTATGTATATGTCTGCTACTTGCTTTATTTTGATCATTACATTCCAGTGCATGGCGAATACCATAGTTTGCTGTGTGGACACATCATATTCAACTAGCCCCCTGCAGAGACACTTGGATTATTTTCAATCTTGTTTTCACAAACAGTACTACAATGAATAACCTCATTTGCATATTATTTTGAAAGTACGCTGTTATCTGTAGGTTAGATTCACAGAAGTGGAACTGCTGGATGCTTTAATACTGGTAATCAGATTCCCATATATAGGGAGTGTCCTATTCTACATGTCCACCAGGATTACACCTTTCTCCCAACAACCTCACTACCAATGTGTTAAGTTTCTGATTTCTAGAAATCTGATAGATGAAAAAAGGTGGTAACCTGGTAGAAGTTTAATCTGCATTTCTAATTAAGAGTAGGGCTGGACATCTTTTCATGTGTTTATGGTTCATTTGTATTCCTAAGCATATCTGCTGGGGCTTTTTCTTGGTGTGCAAAGTAGGGTATGATTCGCCAAAAGGCTGAGTTGTACCAACACCTTTAAGAGCCCCTTCCTTTCCATTGCTCTTCTTTTCAATTTTCCTGGTTATTCGTGTTTATTTTTCCAATTGAATTAGAGATCAGATTATCTAATTCCAGGGGAAAAAAATCCTACCGGTATTTTTAAAGGGATTACATTCACTTTATAAACCGACTTGGGGAGAACTGATGTTTTAATGTTAAATTTTCCTAGTCAACATGATATTCCTTCCCATTGGTTCAAATCTACTTCTGTGTTGTACTATAGATTCTGAAACAAGCTATATTCTAGGAGAATTATGTAATTTTTTAAAATTTATTTTTCTTTAAAGATTTTATTTATTTGACAGAGAGAGAGAGAGAGGGAGAGAGAGACAGCAAGCAAGCACAACCAGGGGGAGGGAGAGAGGGTGAAGCATGCTCCCCACTGAGCTGGGAGCCCAATGCGGGGCTCCAGCCCAGGACCCTGGGACCAGGACCTTAGTTGAAGGCAGACTCTTAACTGACCGAGCCACCCAGGCACCCCTAGAAAATTTGTTTAATTTTAATTTGTATTTCTCCTGTGGCCCAAGGTTCTTAATAATCATTTCTCAGTGAAGGGAACTTTTTTTTTCCAGTTTCATTATTACTTTCTCGTTGTACTGCACTGTGATAGAGCCTGTTGTGTTATTTCCACTTTCTGGAATCTACTGAGTCTGTCTTTGTTGTGCAGTATGTAGTCAATGTGCACTAATCTTGAAAAGGCTTATACTCTCTTATCATAGAAGAGGGCAGATATGACCAAAGGAACTATCTTTTTGAAAAAAAATTTTTTTTTTTAAGATTTTATTTATTTATTTGTGAGAGAGAGCATGAGAGGCGAAGGTCAGAGGGAGAAGCAGACTTCTGTGGAGCTGGGAGCCTGATGCGGGACTCGATCCCAGGACTCCGGGATCGTGACCTGAGCCGAAGGCAGCTGCCCAACCAACTGAGCTACCCAGGCGCCCATCTTTTTGAAAATTTAAGTGTTCTACATTTTCAGTTGTTTTATGTGATTCACTTGAACTGAGACACACTTTCTTTCCTCCGCCAAGGATTCTTCTGTGATTCCTATACCTCCAAGGTTCATTCCCTCACACTTTTCCCTTTTCAAACTACTTAATGTTACTATTTCAAATGTCAGCTATATACTGATGACTCCCAAATCTCTACATCTTTATATGTGACCTCCAATTCCTAACATCCAAGTACCTGGAGAATAATCTCACTTTATTTCCTGTCATGGATTCAGTCTCATCTAAAATCAATTCTATCTTCTTGCAAACTCTGCTCCTGGGTCCAAATCCTATCTTGACCTTGTCATAGCTCTTTATGGCTATAATGGTTTCATAATGGTTATCTTTTTATGTGAATGACTTATCTTTTAAAAACAAACTGGAAGCTTTAGTGGGCAGGAAGGGAGCACTATGTATCATTTCAACCCACTGATAATCAACTCCAGAATCCAACTCTGCCTAAGTACACAGCAAGTAGCAGATATTAAATGTTGGTTTAAATCATCAGATTTCGGGTATGGTTGATGATTGGGCCTGAGAGCTTCAGGGTCCATGACCAAAGTGTTCCTGGAATTAGCAACATACCCATCAACCAGTCATTTAAAATAAATGCTAATTTTACCAAAGACTGAGAAAAATAAATGTGATCTGTTTATGCTTCTCTCTAAAATAAGAAAATATTAGGGTTGCTTGGCTAGCTCAGTTAGTAGAACATACTTGTTCTCAGGTCGTAAGCTGGAGCCCCACTTTGGGTGTAGAGTTTACAATCGATTACTCAATCACTAAGTGTGTACACACATACACACACACACAAAATACATAAAATCTTAAAAAATATTACATAGAATAACTTGTGGGAAATTAACCAGGCTCTCCATGTACCACACTACCCTGACCACACAATGTAAGACAACTACGGAATTCAACAGTCATGGATTTGATTTTGTTACCCTAGGCAACTCACAAAACCCACTTTCTGCTCCACTTAAGCCTCAAAAGCAAACAGCCCTGAAGGCAAAGTAAAAAGTAATAAGGCACTTGGCAAAATGATTTCTGAGGGCCCCTGACTCTAGGTTAGCAGTGTATTTGTAGAAAAAGGCTGAATCATCTCTTAGCAGCTTACAGAGAAGCTGCTGCCAGATGAGTTCATATGTAGTATTCTCATATAAGAATAGTTTTTAACCATTACTGGCAAATAAAGACAAATGAAAGAACACCCCATTCACCAACCATATAGACAACTCACTGAAAAAATTTTGAGAAATGCATCAGGAAGGCAGTGTAATTCTGGGCTAAAATCTAAGATTGCAAGCTCTAATATTAGAATTCCTGAGTCCAAATCCTTGCTCTGCTACCTACTGCCGTGTGACCTTTAGCAATTTTTCTTTTTTTTGTTTTGTTTTGTTGGGAAGGAAAGCAAAGTTTATTGAGCACTAGTATGAAGCTCCTGAAGAGGGAGTGACCCAAGAGGGTTGCCCAACCTTTAGCAATTTCTTAATATGTTTCTGCTTTAGTTCTGTCATCTGTAAAACAGTGATAATTCGTATATTCTACAGTACTTTTGTGAGCGATGTATGTGATAATAAAGGCATGCAAAGCACTTAGACTAGTACCTCGTACATAGTGGCACATGGGTGCTTAGTAAGTGCTATATAGTATTACCATCAACATGGGATGTATTTGCATTCACACTAGTAGACTTCATAGCTACTAGACATCAAGGGGAAAAAAAAGACTTAAAAGAATCATGGGTCCAATGAAAACACTAATTGAAAATACACCTGTTGAGGGACTAGCATTAAATGCAGAAAATGGACTCAGAAACAATCAGCCTGCATTTCCTATCTGTTTGAATGTGTGATGTCAGGACATCAGCTGCAGCTCTTGCTTACAAAAACAAGTCTCCTCCACCCCTGTTGCCCTAAAGATACAGGAAAAATGGCCACCACGGCTGGGGCAGGCTCTGCCACATGGGATAGAACAAAAATGAAACGTGTGTGACCGTGTACTTAGCTAGTGTCAGTCAGGTCTTTAAAAAATCTGACAAAACAGAACATGCTTTTTCCACAGCATTCGGTATGAACGCACAAGATCTCTCACCCAGTAACATCATCTCCCCGACATTGTCTTCCTTCTCTGAGGTGGGCTGTTGAGCAGCATCCAGGCTCACACATTCTTCTTGGGAGTGAAATACATTCAAGTCCTCAAGGACCACCAGTTCCTGAAACAGCAAAAGGCCCCCTTCCTTAGTAACAAAGGTTCTTTGGTTCTTTTACAGCTCTGCTGGCAAAAAAGACTGAAGCCCAGCGATCAGGGAAGGAAGGTAAAAGGGGTCTATAAATTCCACACAGCTGCAGCAGGACCAGAGAGCCAGGCTGAGACAGGAGCCAAAGGACAAGCAGAAGAGAAATATCCAAGGAGGCAGTGAAAAATGAGCCCACTCTCCTTACAGACTCCCAAGAATGTATTTTTTTTTAAAAGATTTTATTTATTTATTTGACAGAGAGAGATCACAAGTAGGCAAAGAGGCAGGCAGAGAGAGAGGAAGGGAAGCAGTCTCCTTGCTGAGCAGAGAGCCCGATGTGGGACTCGATCCCAGGACCCTAAGATCATGACCTGAGCCAAAGGCAGCGGCTTAACCCACTGAGCCACCCAGGCGCCCCCCAATAATGTATTTTTATACATGGGTTGGCTGAGCAGGGAGTGCTGAAAGAGCAGAGAAGGTGAGGTACTCAAAACAGTGAACGGGAAAACCAAACCCACCTCAGGCTCAGTTTTCAAATACAGAGACACTGTGTCCTGTTTCTGCTGGATTCCTTCTCTGGGCAGAAGCTTCACCATGGGATGAGGTTGCACTGGGTAAAGAGGAAGCTGTAGTTAATGGAAAAATCAGTGGCTCTAATATGGGAACCCCTAACTACACCTTAAAGCCACACTGTCCTCACTCCTTCCGAAGGCAATTCATGGATCTTTTTTTTGCTTCTGTGAGCCCAGGAAGAGTTCAAGCCATAAACCACAGGGTCTTGAACCTATATAGGGTCTCCTCATTATGGAAAGAATGATTCTCTTAAGAACTTTAAAAATTCCCATTACTACTAAAGGGAAGGCTAGAGGAGGGTAATGTCCGAAGATGCCCATAAGCACAAAATTTCCAAAATTCCACATAAACTGCAGTCAGTTCAACATTTCATCCACATTTCTTTATCCTAAAATGATAAACACCCACCCAACGTTTGGGTAAAAAAATGACACTATGTTTGTTCTATGGGTTTACACACACCCAGCAAGCCACTCCAGTTCCAGCTTGAGCACAAAACTCCCTCTCCCCAACATGCTGAGGTTAGAATCAACTTTTTCCAATACCCACTATCCTAACTTGAATTCATCACTAACATAAAAACCTATGTCTGCCCCTACTACCAGTCCCTTCTCTTCTAGTGAAACAGCATGTGCTTCTTACGTCTGTTCTGAAAGTTTGAGCTCACATCCTTCATAATAACCAAGGTCTCCTTGACTTTCTGATTGGGCTGGACCAGGCTTGGCTTGGGCAAGAAGGTGAGGAAATGCTCCAGAACCAGCTGGTGGATGGTCTTGGGCCCACTAGTAGCATCCCGAAGTAGGTCTTGGCCCAGCTTGGAGTCTGGAGGAACTCTCAATATAAAGGACCGCTTAGGCTTTAGGGGCATTGGAACCACTTTTGCAGCCATCGCGCCTTGCAATCACACACCACACTCGTTTCGCAGAGCTTCAGGAGTCACCTCTTACTGAAGAAAATCTGTCAGGGAGCCGAGCTGCAGACGAGAGAAACCATGGTTTACCCACAAAGACCAGGTCCAATATAAGGCCTGGACAGTGGGGCCACATGAGATTTAAAGCGGAAGGAAAGACAAGCTGGGGTGAGGAACTGCGAACGCAAATGGAAGGTCCCTGAACTGGACACTCCTAGCAAGGCCTGAGAGGAAGCTCTGAGAACGAAAGCCGGAGAATGCCCAAACCCCAGGGGTCACCTTCCTGAGAACATACATGAAGTGCAAATTCCACTGGGAAGAGCGGTTTAACTCCTGCTGGTAGGAAGGGCAGTGGGCTAGAAGACAGGAAACCTGGGGTCCAGTACCGAGGGCATTAGCTTAGAAGTTGGCTTGGCCATAAATGAAGCCGAACTGCGCACCCTGGATCGCGGGTCCCTCGGGTGCCCTTGCGGGGCGGGGGGCAGTGCATCGCTCATGGAGCAAACAAGACCGCACGAGAAGCCCATACACGGCCTGCTGACTCCTTTCGTGGAAGCCCTGCTGAGAGCGGCGAGGGACATCCCAGGGGGACCAGCTGGCCAGGCCCATTCCGGAGCCTCTCCCACCGGCCAAGGGGTACCTTTTTCACAAAGCCCAGACGGCAGCATTGCCCGGAGTGAGTTTCCGGCTCCCTAGCTGGCCCGGCTCCCCTAGCAACAGACCAAGCTCTGCTCCCCAGAGGCCATCTCAGCCTGCTTCCCGCCCTCGCGGAGCCCCTCACCTCTCAGGGCTCTGCCTCCCCCGGGTGCTCGCAGGGGACGGCTCAGAGACCCCGGCGCAGAGAGACCGGGAAACGAGGCGCGAGACGCCGAGCCCTCCCCTCGCCCTTCGGAGTGTCCTCACAGGCCGCCGGCGACTATTGGCTTGAGGCGCCGTCAGTTGGGGAGACGACCTGGACACGAAGCCTTCTGGGAGGCCGGACGCCCCCGCAGCCGTGACGTCACAACCGGTGCCTCGTTTCCAGTGCGGAAGCCTGGTCTCCCCGCTCGGAGCGGGTGGGCTGTGCTTGAGAAGGCGACGCTCGAGGACGACAAGCAGAGCTCTCAGCACAAGAGGGAGGACGGGCTGGCGGCAGCCGCTGTTTCCGTGGCTCTATCTGGAAGACAGAAAGCAGAAGGTAGGCTCCAATCCTCCATGACGGGCTGGCTCCTCTCCAGGTACTGGTGGTGTCGCTCCATCGCCTGCTGGGAAATGTAGTTCGGCTCCGAACAGCCACTGGGAGGCCGCTAGGCGCGGCGGTTGGGGCGGGACAGTCCCACCCCCGACTCCATCCTGCTTTCTCCGGGCTCGACAGGAAGTGGGCTGCCTCTCGGACCGGAAGATCTGAGAGAGGCTGCGGCTGTCTCCGCCGCCGCATCGTGGGTCTGTCGAAGGACCGCTGAGGCGGTGAGTGGGTGGCGTGTCAGGGTCTGTGCCCGGTTCTGGGTCCTATCACAGTTGTCCCTTCCGGTAAGGGCGGCCCATAGATCAGAACCTGGCGACCTTCCTCTCCCCCGCTTGCCTCCTTCTACCTTGCGATCTGAATGGGCCGTCTTGTTTTCTGGGAAATCGTGGTGATCATTCTCCAGTCGCCTTCGTTTCCGTCCTCAGCCTCTCAGGGAGGCCTAACCGCCCTTTCTCCCTGAGTTGTTTCCGTACTCGGTTCATTCCCCAGTGAAGCGCTGATCAGGGTTGTGACAGCCCCGGGGCAGGGAGCGTTTTATTCTATGTAATGCCTGCCTCCCGCTGGATGACCAAAGTAAAAGTATAGATGGATGGTTTTTTCCCTTAACGCTAACTAACTATAGGTGACTTACTTAGCCATGTGTTAGAATATGTTACAGACTAGTGTTAAAACTGTGGTACCAAAAGTTTTTCTAAAAATAAAGGATACTTGCTTTTCCAGACATCAAAAGCCAAAAACGAACAGAAACAAAAACTACTTGAATCAAAGCAGTGTGGTTTGAACCAGACGTCAATAAGTAGAACAGAAAAGAATAGTAAGTGCTAAAGTTGATCTGAATGTACATGGAACTCTATGAAAGGGTAGCATTTCAACTTAGTGTAAAATAGATGGTGCTAGCAAAAATTGCCTACTCTTCTGGAAAGACAGCATGTGTCCTTATACTGTGTACAAAAAGTGGAATTTAATAACCAATAAGAGAACATAAAAGAACATTAATTTAATGTTGGGGCAGCTTGGGTAACTCAGTCAGTTAAGCATCTGCTTTCAGCTCAGGTCATGATCTCAGGGTCCTGGGATTGAGTCCCCAGTTAGGTTCCCTGTTAGTGGAGACTCTATCTCCCTCAGCCCCCCCCCCCCCCGCAACTCCTCCCCTACCCAGCTTATGCTCTCTCTTTCTCTCTCAAAAATAAATCTTTAAAAAACCCTGATAAGTGGCTAAACAAGATGTAATATATCCATATAAGAATAAGAAATGAATGAGTACAGTATATGCTGCAACATGGATGGAGCTCGAAAACATTATGCCAAGTGAAAGGAGTCAGTCATAGAAGACCTCATACTGTGTGATTCTGCTTGCATGAAATGTTCAGAATAGGCAAATCCATAGAGACAAAAATAGGATAGTAGTTACCAGGGATTTGGGGAAGAGGAGAGTGTCAAGTGACTGCCAGTGGATGCAGGGCTTGTTTTAGGGGTGAGGAAAATGTTCTGGATTTAGTGGTGATATTTCCAAATTGTGAATTTGCTAAAACCCACTTAACTCTACACTTTAAAGGGGTGAATTTTGTGGTTTGTGAATTAAATCTCAATTAAAAAAAAACACGATAGAAATTTTCATCATACAAATACTGGTGTTTAGTATGTAAAATATTTTTGAGGGGCGCCTGGATGGTTCAGTGGATTAAGCATCTGCCTTTGGCTCAGGTTATGATCTCATGATCCAGGCATTGAGTCTTGCATCGGGTCCTTGCTTAGCGGGGAGCCTGCTTCTCTGACAAATAAATAAAATTAAATAATA
Organism: Mustela putorius furo; assembly: GCF_011764305.1. Lineage (NCBI taxonomy): Eukaryota > Metazoa > Chordata > Mammalia > Carnivora > Mustelidae > Mustela > Mustela putorius. The sequence continues at coordinate 13,053,275 of NW_025422145.1, read as the reverse complement.
AAATATTTTTGAAGAAGTACTAAAGACAACTAAGTTCAATATCTAGATTCCACATAGCAAATAGAATGAAGCAAAAGGTAGAAGTCCACATGGAAAATTCACAGCCTCACTAACAGATAATGAAATAAATTAAAACATAGGTAAAACCCCATTATATCTGTATTCAGTGAGCAAAAAATGTTAAATGACAAACATTGCTTTGGGCATGAAACATTATTTAATCTTTCTGAAGGATCGTATGGCCCCCTGTAGCAAGTTTTATCAGATAGTTCACATTCTGGAGCCACTTTAGGAATAACAGGGGGGAAAATATGTGTATGGGGAGATGGTGGAAAAAATACAGGAAGCTGTTTATGGAAGGGTTATAGCAAGGAAGAATTAGGAACAGCTAAGCAGATAGAGCACACGATCTCTGTCAGGGGATGGATTATGTGGGTAGAACAAGACTCTGGGTTGAAGAAACCAGGACCACAATCATGGAGAAGCTGAGTCCAGTCTAGGCTCTAGAGTACAGATGGAAAGATGAGTTGGGGTAGGAGGGGTTTAGTGTTTAATCTTCATCTGATTCTTTCATCCCCTTACCTCCTTTCTCTTTACAGCTCTTTACATAGGGGATGATAGATCAGGACAGAATTTTTCAAAAACCGGACACTGGAGGGCACCTGGGTGGCTCAGTGGGTTGAGCCTTCAGCTCCGGTCATGATCTCAGGGTCCTGGGATCGAGCCCCACATCGGGCTCTCTGCTCAGCAGGGAGCCTGCTTCCCCCTCTCTCTGCCTGCCTTTCTGCCTACTTGTGATCTCTCTCTCTCTCTCTCTCTCTCTCTCTCTGTGTCAAATAAATAAATAAAATCTTAAAAAAAAACTGACACTGGGAATATGTGTCAAACATGTGTCAAATGTTTTCCCACTATAGCAGTTCCATCTTTCTCACAGCGTTCAGTAGGGAAATGGAGTCTCACAATGACTGACTAAGTACAACAAACTGAGTGCAAACTGAGTGCAGTTATGACCAAGTTTTATAATTGATTTATTTATGAGGCCTAGCCAATATTCTTAAAATCCGTAATTCATTAATCCAGGTACAAAAATATAATAGTCCAGTCTGCTTGTTTTGTTTCTCAGCTTTCCAAGTCCTCAAGGAAGAGGATAGGAGGATAGAATGAGGGGACACATCCTTGCCATAGAGCTCTGGGGCAAAATGAGGGTGAGCTCTCTGCCTTAGTGACATCTCAGGGTACTAATTCATACAAGGATTTATTAAGCTACAGCCATGTACTTCTTCCTCTTAGGTGTCATCAGCACATGTTCTCTTCACCCTTTATTTACCAATATTTGGGTTCTCAGCTTATTTCTGCTCCCATTCCATAGGCTCTTTGGGCACTGGCACTCTTCTCTTGTTACATTACCACAGCAGCTGGAACCCAGTAGGCATTCAATAATGACAGTTGAGTGTACAGATTCAAGATACAAGGCTGGGAGCCGGAAGAGAGATGCAAAGTGTTGGGCATTCATTGAGGCCTCTGGTCAGCCATGGGGCAGATGGTCAGAGGATCCATGTTCTTCCCTCCATCATGTATTCCCGGGCTGAACATAGGCTGAAGGGCCCCAGAAAAAGAGAAGCTGGTGAATGTGTATATGAGGGATTTGTATGTTACATTGTAAAAGGAAATGTCTCCAGCCATGTAGTCCAGGAAGATGCCCACACGTTTGGGGGCTTCCCTTATCTGCAGGCGTGTTGGGGGAATGGTGGACACCTGGTACTCATTTCGCTTCATCATCATCACCACCCAGTAGCCGTTGTTGGCTGACAGCGTCATGGTCCCTTTCCTGCTTGCGGATGCCTTGCAGATGCCCAGGATCCACCCTGTCTTGTTTCCCACCTCCACTTCCCAGTAATGGCGGCCAGAGAGGAAGCTTGGAAGGCCTAGGGCAATGGTGCAACTATCAAATCTTTCTGGATTGTCAGGCAGACGATTCCACTTGTTTCCAAGTCTTACGCTCTTCAGGTTATTAGAGAAGATGAGGTTGGGGTGGGCAGTTTCTGTATCCAGAATCACATTAACTGCAGAAAGAATTAGAATACCTTGTTGGGGGTCCATGGACAGTACACCCACAGGGTTCTCCCCACCTCCAAGGCACATTAGGGACATTCTTCTGGAACACACTGGAGGTCTGCACAGGGACCCAGCAGGTGAAGTCCACTTGCCTTAGTCTGGACACTTACCAGCATGTGCCTGAGCGCAAATCAGTTCTGGAACTACAGAGAAAAAGAAGAGGGGAGGGGTGCGGTGAAACCTGAGTGTCCCAATTCAGAGAGTCTGAATGTACCCTGGTCATCACAACAAGGAAAGACAAGGACCCCTACCCCAGCTCAGGACCTTGTTTCCTCTCCTTGGATTAACCCCATTCTCCTGGACCCTATAGCCTGCCTTGGTGACTCTGTGGTCTGATGAGTTGACCCAGATCCCAAGTCCAGCACAGAGCCTATGAAGGCTTTCTTCTGCCTTTGTTACAGGTGTTATTCTCTCTTCTGAATAATGCCCAGAAATCAAGAGCACAGGGAATATGACAGTAACCCCCAGCAAGCACATTCTGCCTTCGCTATACTCACTATTGAAGATGTCCATTTCTGAACGCAGGGTTTCTGAAAGAAGAAAGGGAGCTTGAGTTAGGTTCCCCAGCTAGGGTTAGATCAGGAAGAAGCTGAAGATGGCATCAGAAAGGCCATGGGAGTTGGAAAAGGGATGTCAGAGGGGTCTGGGCTACATGGACATCAGAGAGGAAGCAAGCAGGTGCTTCCCCATTTCCCCCAAGCCCACCTACCCCGGAAAGACTTCATGCTCTTCTCCATAAACTCTGATTTCTGGTAGATCAAGTGGATCTTTTTCTCCACCTCTGGAGGAGTGTACCATGGCTTAGGAACAGTCGCTATCTTGACCCTAGAGACAAAAGACTGTTGGCCAGAGAGCCGCTGGTGCATGGGGTAGCCCAAGTTCCCATGAGGTGGAAGTAAGGTGTAGAGTCCACAGGGGACACCCAGCCCACTTGGGCTTGGCAAAGAAAGTCCTCCCTGGACTCTGAGTTTTTGGTTCTCAACTTTGGCCACAGATTGGCATCACCTAAGGAGTTAAAAAAAACCACTGATATCAAAACCACAGTGAGTTTTAATAATGGCCTTAAAATGGTGTTAATATTGAAATGCTCAGCCCAGAATTACCTAGTCAAATTAATTATACTTCTTTAGTCCTTTTCTGTTGAAATAAAAATGATAGTAAATAAGAAGAAAACCACAATGGGCTATGACTCATTAGGATGGTTATTATTGTTTTGAAAAACTGAAAATGACAGTTGTTAGCAAGGATGTGGAAAAATTGGGACACTTGTGCATTGATGCTAGGAACATAAAGTGGTACAGACACTGTGGGAAATAGTATAGTGGTTCCTCAAAAAACTAAACATAGAGTTACCATATGACACGTCAATTTTACTTCTAAGTATTTGCCCCAAAGGATTGAAAGCAGAGACTCAAACAGATAGATGTACAGCGGTATTCATAGCAGCATTATTCACAATAGCCAAAAGGTGGAAACAACCCAAGTGTCCATTGATAGATGAAAGGATAAACAAATTTTGGCGTACACATACAGTGGAATATTACTCAGCCGCCTTATAAAGGGATGAAATTCTGACACATTTTACAATATGGACAAACCTTGAAGACATTACGAAATAAGCCAGAAACAAAAGCACAAATACTGTATGATTCCACTTATATAAAGCAATTAGAGCAGTCAAATTCATAAGGACAGGACGTAGAATGGTGGTTGCCAGGGGCTGGGTGAGGCGGCAATATAGGGAGTTATGTTTTAATGGTACGAAGCTCCCATTTGGGAGGATGAGAACATGCTTCAGATGGTGGTGGTGGTGCTTGCACGACAATAGGGATGTACTTAATGGCAAGGAACTGCACGTTTAGAAATGGTCAGAGTGGTACATTTCATTTCATATGTATTTTACCGCCAAAAAAGAGAGAAAAAAAACACAAAAAATTTATGCTCTTACACTCTTGAAGATCTGGATTTAATTTGTGTGCCAGAGCCTGTATGTCAGGATTTTGTAAAGCTCCTGAAGTAACTGTAATGTCCAGCCTCCTCCCTTCCCTCACCTTCCTTCCCCGGTCTGGGCTTAGCATCTCCACTCCTAGACAGTCCTTCCCTCCCTGAGACCATAAACATTTGTGGTCTCAGGGAGGGAGGCACTTCTGCAGGAACAGTTTTCATGAGGCAAACTGCAATCCTTAGGAAGATTTCTTAGGAAACATCATTAGCACGATAGGCTGTGTTCATTCTTTGCTGTCTTTGACCCATGCTCGCTCTCCTGATCACACTCCCATTTTCCCTACGCAAATCCAGAAAGCACTTAGGAAGCTGCAGGAGATAGGAGGAGACCAGGAGGAGTCACACACCCGGGGTTGGGAGCATCTCCCTCCTAGGGATGCCTCCCCCACTGCTTCCTGCAGGATACCCAAGGGAACATGAGGGGACCTCTCGGTACCTGTGCAGGGTGACTCCGATGTCCTAGGAGAGAAAAGAGGGAAGCTCTCCATTATCAGTCTCCTAGGGGCTGCGCTGACTCCTGGTCTTTCCTCCTGGTCTTTCCACTCTGGGGTGTCAACAAAACCCAGGCACCTCTCCCCCATTCTAAGTTTCATCACCCAAAGTGGCAGCCTGGTGGGGCTTGCAACAGAACTGTGCCCAAACCCTGCTCTTCTCTTCTGGGAGATGCCAGGGGATCCCTTTGAAAGCTGGGGCCTCCCTGGGCTCCTGAGAGGTCATCAGAGGGGTCTGGTCACAAGACCTTTGTCTCATACTGACTTGGGCAGAGCTAATGGCAATGCTGGGAGCCCATGTCATCCTACTGGGCACACTGGGCAGGGGAAAGCCAGCCACACTCACCTGCATGAGCTGCCATTCTGGCTGGGACTGCTTGGCCTCCAGGTCCCCGATCAGCTTGTCAAGATGCGCAATGTCTCTGGACACTTGGGTGCTGTATTTCTCCCTGACCTGGCCAATGGTCTGGCTCAGATCCTCTAATGAGGCCACAAAGAGCTTCTCTTGCTGCTGCAGATGATGGTACAGCTGCTCCAACTGGTGCTGGAGTCTCTGCTTCTGGGTTTCAGTTTGTTTCTGAGGAACAGAAAGGTGTAGGTGTCTGTGCAGTGTGCTGGATGGGTACGCCCAGGGAATCCCTAGAAGCCCACCTCCTGCAGGCGGGTAAGAGGCTGGATCCCTCAGCTTCTTGGAGGACTGGATTTCAGAGAAGGAGACAAAATGGGCCAGAACCTTCCCGAACAGACTGAGGGTGGCAGGGGCTGGCTCTTGTAAAATTCCCTAAAACCTACTATTCTGAGTTGATTTGTATCCCCTCCAAAATTTATGTTAAAGTCCTAACCTCTAGGATCTAAAGAATATGATCTTATTTGGAAATAACATCATTGAGGATGTAATTAGGTAAGGTGAGGCATACTGGAGTGGCCATTAGAGTGGGGAATGTGGGACAGAGACGCAGGGAAAACAGCATGCGAAGAGACAGGGAAAAGATGACATCAACCAGCTGAGGGTAGAGTCCCGGAAGATGTCTCTCCTTCACAGCCCTCAGAAGGAACCAGTCCTGCTGATGTCTTGACTGTGGACTTCTGGCCTACAGAACTGGAGAGAATACATTTCTGTGGTTTAAGCCATTCAGTCTTCAGTACTCTGTTAAGGCAGACACAGGACACTAAGATATCTGATATCATCTTTTTCCTTCCTTGAAAGCCAGTGTGAGGATGACATATGCCTGGGGTTGTAAATGGACAAGGTTATAGCCACCAAAGTGTCCAGGAAGGAGACTTGTCTCTACTCCCCACCAAAGTGCTGGCATGCAGAACATCCTCAATGTGGCTCTGAATGAAGGCATTCAGTCCACCTAGTGAATGTAACTGAACTTGACTTCTACTACCATCACACGTGGGTCCGTGTTCTATCAAGAGCTTCTGTGGAAAGGTGGAGAGGCTCTAGAGAGCCTTCTCCTTCCTCTATGGAGGGAGAAGTCCCTTCAAATCTTCTAAGACTGGACTTGAGAGATCTCATCATTTTGAGTTCTTTAGTCCTTTTGAACCAAAAATGTTTCCTCACCTTTTGTTGTTAAGGATGCTAACATTGGCTTTTTTTTTCCTTAAAGAGGACAGATCGGTTGTCATGTTCAATGGCCTGTGTTCTAAAATTGTCTGATAATTTTGCTCATGATTAAATTCAGGTTCAGTATCTTAGACAGGAATACCGTATTTTTAATGCTCTGGGCTCCCTAACACGTCCCACGGGGAGGCAAATAGTGTCCAATTTGTCCATGACTATTATTCAGGGATCAGTCACTTGGTTGAAGAGGGGTCTGCCTCGCCTCTTCAGTATAAATATGTATTATTTCCTTTATAATTAATGAGTAATCCAAGGGGTGGTACTTTGAGAGGATGTCCATATCTTTTTCTCTTACGAACTTCTGCTAAAAATTTTAGCATCTGTTGACGATCTTTGTTGGTGTTGATTGTTATATTGGGGTTCGTATAGTGGAGAATTTCTTTTTTGAAGTATTGAGAAGTTTTTATTGATTGATTGATTTAAGTAATCTCTGCCCCCATCACAGGGCTTGAACTCAGGCCTCTGCGATCAAGAGTCATATAATCTCTGACTGAGGTAGCCAGGCACCCCATAACCATCCTTCCATACTTGTATTAGCTGTCATTGTGCTGTAAAAAAGAGTTTCCCACCCCTTCCATATGATTAAAAAATTATATATGTATTTTGACTATTGAAAGAAGGAGGAGGAGAAGAAGTCTTGAAAACAGCATCACCTTTTCTTGGGGGCTCATGTTATGGCAAGTGTCTTAAGGGAAGACCAGACCTTCTTATCTCCCTGAGTTGCCCTGTGGCCCAGGCTTCTGCCTCATCTTCATGGTGGGAGGCATCCCTGACCTCTGCTTTACCCACAAGTTCCAAGCCACATGGTATTATAAGAAAGGGGTTTTCTTTTCTTCTTTTTTAGACAGGAGAGAGAGAGAGAGAAAGAGCTGGTGAGTGGGGTGGGGAAGGTGACGAGGGGAAGGACAGAAGGAGAGAGAGAATCTTAAGCAGACTCTACACCCAGCATGGAGCTCAATGTGGGCCTGATCTCACGATCCTGAGATCATGGCCTGAGCTGAAATCAGGTCAGTCTTAACTGACTGAGCCACTCATGCACCCCAGAAAGGGGTTTTCTTTTACTGCACTTCATGAGTTTTTGCAAAAGTTAGACATCTGGGCCAATGCCATGCCCACCCCCATTCCTGCCCTTTGTTATCTTTGCCTTTTTCCCATTGTGGTGTGGGAGATGGGATCTGGCCAACAGAAGGGGTCAGACAAATTAAGGCTGTTTGGGATAATTGAATTTGCTTGCAGGGAAAATGGAAGCAACTTATGTGTCCAGGTTCAATAGCGGAAGACCAACAAATGTATTTATTGAAATCCGTGGCATCACAAAATGACAGTTTAAAAGAAAATGTCTAACCATTTGAATTTTAAAAACCCATATGGTTTAAAAAAACCTGAAAAGGACAATTATAAAAACAATACAAAGGAGTATTTAAAATGGGAAAGTTTATTTTCCCATTTCCTCAATCCCACCCCTCAGTGACAGCCCCTGGTGTTAATTTCTCTAAACCATTTTGTGGTGAATATGAGAAAGCACAGTCTCCTTGGAGATTTCCTTTCCTGCTGGGTATTGGTCTCCCTCTCCAGGGACGAGCTCATCCTTGGACTCCTGTTACCCCTCTGCCCCCTCAAAAGCAGGTGATTCTAAACAGGTGATCAGTTCTGCTTCCCTATGAGACAATATACTTTGGAGACTCCCCTGCACACTTTTGGCACCCTCCCTCCTTTTGCAGGGGTGAACTCAGGCAAGGATTGGCCATAGAACACCCCTGCCCTTACCAGCAATTTTGCAGTCTTCTTATCCCCCTGAGATCTCTGTTCCTCTCCAGATTTTCTCAACGCCTTCAGATGCTCCAGCTGCTTTTGAATTTGCTCCTGAAAAAGAGGCACTTGTTGAAGCCTAAACTTGGCCTCTGCCATCTTTAGTTGGGCCAACTCTAGAGGGGAAAATCTGCTTTAGGAGAATTTTTTTTTTAAAGATTTTATTTATTTATTTGACAGACAGAGATCACAAGTAGGCAGAGAGGCAGGCTCCCCGCAGAGCAGAGAGCCCGACGCGGGGCTCGATCCCAGGACCCTGGGATCATGACCTGAGCCGAAGGCAGAGGCTTTAACCCACTGAACCACCCAGGCGCCCCTGCTTTAGGAGAATTTGCTGCAGCCAAGAGCATAGGGAGGGGGCCCAGGAAAGGGATGAATCCATCACTCCAGGGGAAGCATATCCAAGAAGTGGTGAGAGAGAGAGATTCTTAATATCATGTGGGCACCTGGATTCGGCCATACCTGAAGCTAGTGCCCTTGGATCTCAGGTCCATGAACCAGTAAATTCCCTCTTTGCTGATCTGGCTTGTATTGTGTTTTTGCTACTTACGGCCGAAGAATGCTGACTAATGCACCAACATCCCAGGGTTGGGAAATAAAGTAGCCCGGACTTCTAAAAGCCTCTCCCCTCCCAACCCCCAAGAAGACCTACCTTGTATTCCAGGGCAGCCTCCTCGATGGGGCGCACCTGGTGGCCTCGATGCTCCTGACTCAGACTGCAGATGAGACAGATAGGCTCCCTGTGGTCCTCACAAAAGAGCAGCTGGACCTGCTTCATGTGTCGCTCACACTGTGGTAGGGACTTGGGGCTCAAATTGGCCATGTGCAAGCCTTCTTGCTGCTTGTAGTCTTCGGAGTTATTTACTGTGAGTGAGGCCAGGTGCATGAGGCTGCTGGATGAGCACTTGCCTGAGGTCTTGGATTCCCTAGAAGCAATGGAGTATCTGCAGGAGTCATCTCTTTCCTGGGCACGGCCAGGGGGATATATAGCCTCATCCTGTGGCTTCCCTGGAGACATGGCAGTGGAAGAATTTCCTGAGTGACAAACCCAGAACGTTATGAAGGGGTGCTTACAAAGGACAGCAGAGAGTGACAGCGAACCCGTGCTTGGGACACACAAATTCCTGGTTAGACTGTGGCCACTTCCAGCTTGTCCTCCCCTGACTTTGCTCTAGCAAGGCGGCAGACTACCCAGTGGACTTGAGGGCTAAGGGCTTATGACATTCCCGAGACTTGGAATTCCTGGATAATTATCTTAAAATAAAAGGCCTTTTGTTATAAATTCCATGCTTTCCTCCTATACATATATGGATGTAGCAGGTGATATAAAGGTAATGTGACATTCTGACCAGTGTTTGCTTTGCCGCATAAAACCACCATCCAGGCTTCTCATGACCCGAATGAGAGACCCCCTGGGGACAGTGATTCACTCATAGCCTGACCCCTAGCAGAGGTCCTGGCACATGGTAAGGATGTGAGAAGTGTATGTTGAATGAGAGAACCAGAGGGACCTCTCTTCACATCCCTGCGCAGGAAGAATTCAATGGAAGTAGGGAAAGGGACTTGACTTTATAAGGCTGAAGGGTATAAACCCAACATGATGACAGAGAGATACAACCAGCTGTGCCCTAGGACCATAGCACAACTTCATAAAGCAGAAATGACAGGAGGTACAAGAAGAAACAGAAACATACTCAATTCATTAGTCCCCTCCCACCGCCTCTCACAAGATCCCAGGAATTCATATCACATCTGTAAGTGAGACTGTGGGAGGGCCCCGTAGTAACCATTCTCCCCTCCTTTCCTTGTGATAGAATTGATTGCTGCTCCCCCCCCCCCAACAAAGACCCCATTTCTTGCACTTAGGTATGGCTATTTGACTACATTCAGGCCAAAGGGATATAAATGAAGGCATCACGAGCAGCTTCTAGAAACTTCTGGAAACTTTCCCTAAGCTTATACTCTTCTCCTTTGTCCTTCCATCCTGGTGCTTGAAATGAGGACGCCACCCTCTGAGACCATGAGTTTGAAAGCAAACTTGGTGGAGCAGAAAAACAGCAGGAGCCTTGGTTCCTCACCCATGGAGTACCTTATCTGTTCTGAGCCATCCGCGTTATTTATGTAAAGAAGAAAGAAACTTCTGTCTTGTTTCAATTAGTGCTATTTTGACATTTCTATTACCCACAACCCAACATAATCCCAATTTCTGCCTCCTTAGTAAAAGAGATTTAGTATTTTAGCCAATAGCTCACCTCCCTGCCCAGAGAGGTGAATGGCAGACTCTTAGCCTCATGACATACAGCCATGGGGTCATTGTGAGAAGCGGGTATTTTTACCTAGTCTTTCCCAGAGGCACAAGCTGGGGTCCATGACTGACTTGGCATTCTAAAGGATTTCAAAATGTCTAAGAACTTGAACTTTGATGCAGCATTTTATGATGATGTGCATACGTGCATTTATTTTTCAGGATTCACAGCCTACCTCAGATTCTCTATGGGTTGGGGATCCCAGGGGGGCACTCAGGGATCTTGTGACATAAATACAGTGGGGATAAAAGGTTTGTGGGGGAACACCTGCACAGGTCACCCTTCCTAAGGATGTCAGATCTTCTGAGTTCTGGGGTCCTTTCTTACCTGAAGAAGGGACTTCCAGACCTGAAGAGTAATGGAGTTCACTGCCTACCATCTCCCTCAGGGCCTCAGGGGGTTCTTGACCCTCAATTCCATTTTTCTTTGAGGGTCCTGTGGATTCTGGATGCTCCCAGGTCATCTGGTCTCCAGACAGTGATGCACTGGAAAGTGTATTCCTGAATACTCCCCCCTTCGAAATCATGGAATGTTCTGGATTCCTGGAGCCTTTCTCTGGAGCCACGGTAGCACCTACATCCAGAGTGGCCACTTCACTGGGGGCGGCTGCTGAGTCTGGATGATCACTTCTCATTTTATCTTGAGAGAGAAGAGTTTCTGGTTTGGGAGTTTCTCTCTCTCCCAGAAAGATGTTAAGTTCAAGACTTCTGGGTCGCTTCTGCCCTGAAGGTAAATGTCCTTCAGAGATCTTGGGTTTTATTCTTCCTAGGGACCCAGTATGCGACCCAGAGTCAAGTTCTTGGAGCCGTCCTAAAGAGTTGGCATTCCTGGGTAGCCTGGCACTAGGACTCCCCTTCTCCCCCTGTGGTTTGCTAGGGAGTGGGCTTCTCCTGGCACCCAGAGTCATGCTCCTGGGCCTTGACTTGTGCAGCATATCCAGGCCCTCAGAACTCTTCTGATCTCTCTGTTTTCCCGGAGGCTTCTTCTGGGGCCCCCTTCCGGCCTCCTGCTGGCTGGATGGCAGGCCAGGGACCCCATCACCATTTTGCCGCTGCCTGTCACCTTTCAGGCCATCTGGTATCTTCAGACCTTTGGGCTTATTCTCCCCAGAGGAACAAGACATTGCTGAACCATCAGTGCCACTTGCTTGTATCAGAAGCTCTGCAAAGAGAACAGGATGACAAGGCATGAAATTGTGCAGTGCTCAGGGCTAGGGGTTGAGAGAGAAGGGAGAGAAGGAAAAATCCTTTCAGAAATGACAAGTTCAGAATATTCTAGGCAACAACAATTACCATTAAATAATAAAATGCTAAAAAAAGATAAAAATAATAAAATGCTAATTATTTGCTATATATTTCTCAAATAGTGCTTTTCAAACTTCTTTGGCAGGAGAGCTTGTTTCCAATATAAGTCTTACACAAAATTCTTAATTTGTAAAATAAATATCCCCCCTGGTTTACTGGTATTAATGTGTGTGTGATTATAGGTGTGTAAAACTCTCTTATAAAACCCATCAATAAGAAGAATTAAGGTATTTGGCATAAAAATTTGAAAACAGATTTTGAAGGACAGTTAAAACTTCAGAAACTAATTGACTTCTGTTTTATTCTATGGTTTCACAACATGAAAAAAATCTTAACAGACAGGTAAGTAAGTGGAAATGGTGGTTTTTTAAAAAGATTTTATTTGTTTGAGAGAGAGAGAGTGAGAGAGAGAGCATGAGAAGGGGGAGGGTCATAAGGTGAAGCAGACTCCCCGCTGAGCAGGGAACCTGACATGGGACTCAGTCCCAGGACTCCTGGGTCACGACCTGAGCTGAAGGCAGTTCCTCAACCGACTGAACCAACCAGGTGCCCCTGTGTTGTTGTTGTTGTTGTTGTTGTTGTTGTTTTTAAAACAGCTTGCTTTCGGGGCACCTGGGTGGCTCAGTGGGTTCAGCTTCTGCCTTCGGTTTGGGTCATGATCCTGGGGTCCTGGGATTGAGCCCTGCATCGGGCTCTCTGCTGAGCGGAGAGCCTGCTTCTCCATCTCTCTCTGCCTGCCTCTCTGCCTACTTGTGATCTCTCTCTCTCTGTCAAATAAATAAAATTTTTAAAAAAAACAGCTTGCTTTGAAGTTTCAGGATATGGTTTCATTAAACAGAAATGATAGGAAAGGCTTAATTCCAAGGACTACATGAAAAGGAGTTTAAGGACAGCACAAACTATTACCCTGGTGGCCTCTAGAATTTCAAAATTTTATTAATGACACATTTTAATATGCATTTGTTGGTTTTATAAGTTAGAAAAGTTAATAAAATTTGGATTAAGTATTTGTTAACATTCTAAAGAATCCCTGAATTATCTTCCTTGATGGAACTTGAAAACCACTACTCTAACGAATAAAAGAAGATATCCTGTAATCAGCCCTTTAATTTTTGGTAGAAGAGGCTCTTACTAAAATTGCTTCAGAGCTGTTTAAAACGCTTTGCTGTTGCAAACACTTGGCTTCCTGGGAAAATGTAAGTTCCTCAAACTGGCTCAAGAACAAATGGGAAAGCCCTGAAGATGCTAATAACCCAGCTTGTTTATTTATTTATTTAAAAGATTTTATTTATTTATTTGACACAGAGAGATATCACAAGTAGGCAGAGAGAGAGGAGGAAGCAGGCTCCCTGCTGAGCAGAGAGCCTGATGTGGGGCTCAATCCCAGGACCCTGGGATCATGACCTGAGCTGAAGGCAGAGGCTTTAATGCACTGAGCCACCCAGGCGTCCTAATAACCAGGTTTTATAACATGAAATTCTACTCATCAGATCACACTGGACTGCGATCATGGTTTCGTCCTATCAGTCTTTCATTTTTTTTTCCTATCAGCCTTTCAAAGAGTGGAGAACTTTTATGTTATTTAAACATTCTACTCCAGAAAAATACATGGAAAGCATTTCTAACGTGTCCTCAAAGTCTAGAAGTAGAAGAAATACTCAAACACTAACAAATACTTTTTAAGTCCATTACATATTTGCCCCCACATCTCAAATAATAAAAATTCTTTGAAAGCAAAAATCCAGTAGGCCATACTCGTTGATCAGAGTGTGATAAAATCAGAAAGTTACAGCAAAATAGGAATAGAACAACAAGGAGGAGAAGAAGGAAGAAAAACAAGGAAAGAGAAAAGATGAAAGAAAGGAAAAGAATTGGGAATTTTAGAATACCTTTGTGAAATGTGTCAAAGAAGAGCTCAAAACTGAAAATAAGTGGATTTCAATGTGAACATTACCTGTTGACTCTGCTGATATGGTCAGTTAGCAAGCCCCCCCCCCTTTTTTTTCTCTCCTGAAGATACTGGTCTGTACATAGGGGTTAGTCACAATGAAGTTAGGGCCCCTTTAAGACCAGGCATCTAACTCCCGCCTCTCCTGATTCCACCCTGCAGTGAGAATCTCAGCCTCCCACTCCCAACACTCCCCGCCCTCCCTTCCTTGCCCTTTTTAAAAGCCATCAGGAGCCTTAGCTATAATAAACCAGCTCCAAAGACCTAAGCAGCACAAAGAACTTGCTCAACCAGAGTCCCTGGGGTCATGGTAGACCTGGGACTCCTAACCCCAAGTCACAGCACATTGGCCTAAACACAAGTTCCCTCTCGCACCTTCTACCCCATGAATAGCCAGCAGACACACAGGGAGAGGAATGGGGCATGGGGCCTGCTTACCTGGGCCAATCACCCTGTTAAGCTTCTCTGCCAGGAGGTTCTGGTTCATGGCCCTCAGGACTTGCAGGGTCAGCCTCGCAGCATTCTCTTCCCCATAGTGGGTGATCATCAGAGTGGCCAGCTTCACAGGTTTGGCATTCTGGAGTTGGCCCCAGGGGATCCGGGAGTGATCCTTCTCCAGGCGGATGCTCAGCTTAAACTTGAACTTCTCAAAGTCATTGTCTCCCAGCTCCTCCAAGGAGTCCAGTAGATGGTCACTGGGCGTCTTGATCATGCTGTTGACCAGGAGAGGCCAGAGCCAGCTGTCTGAAACAATCTCTGCCCTGGAACCCAGAGGATGGGTAAAAAGAAGCCACTTGTGAAATAGCGGAAAAGGCACAGGAAATGCTCTGCACAGTGGAGGAACTGAGCTATGAGTGTCATCATTTGTTTGTTCCCAGTGATGACACTTGCGTTCTCTTTCTCACAGATTTGGAGGCTTTTACAGCTGGGAGGGCTCAAGGTCAGCCACATGGTCCTCCAGCGCCCCAGCTATCACCTTCGCATTCTGCCCTGCAGAGCCACAGGTAAGTATGTGAAGGAGGGACTGGGGCTAGATTCCAGAGTCTTGATCCTGGGCAGGCAGTCAGATGCCTCTTCTCCTGTGATGTGGGGGAAGGGAAGCAGGAACAAAGCCACTGGTCCCACGCTGCTGAGGACCATGATGAGCGTCAGTCTGGCCAGTTCTCCTCCAGACTCGGGATTTTACTGGCCCTCCAAAGCAAATGGTGGGAGGAGCAGGGAAATGCAGCCCTGCAAGTTTTGTCTTTCCCTACCCAGAAGGAGGTGAAGCCAGAAGGACACTGCCAGGACACAAGCCCTGGTGTCACCCCTGTTGATGTAGTTCCGGTTGTCTGGTACTTTCAGCATCACGAAGCCTCAGAACAGCATGCATGGGACCGTCATCCTGATTTATTTGTTTTCTGCTCTTGGCTTCCCGAGGGCATATCCATAAGGGAGGGGGCTTGTCCATACACTCTTACAGAACAAGTTTTGTTGTTGTTTTTAAGTAAGCTCTGTGCCCAATGTGAGGCTTGAATGAGAGCCCCGAGAACAAGGGTCACCTGCTCTACTGACTGAGCCAGCCAGGTGCCCCTGAACAAATATTTTGGACACTGTGCCAGGATGTGGAAAAACAAGGGTGAAAAAAACATAGGTGTCCTTTGGAGCTCATGTCCCAGCGTGGGGCTCCAGAAGTCACTCCAAGGTTAGTAGAAGTCATATGTGCTGAGAGCAGACCTCCAGTTAACTGCTTCTGTCTTTCTGCATACCCTGAGTTTATCCCCAACTGTTTGTTTTGAAAAATTTTAAACCTAGAAAAGTTACCTAGATTCACCAGCTGTTTACACTTTGCAGTATTTATTGATTCTCTCTCTTAGACACACACATGCAAGCACTTCATTTTTCCTTTTTTTCCCGCTCTGAACCATTTGGTAATGAATTGAAAACATTATCAGCTATCAGTCCAAATGCCCTACGTACCCTAAGTACAATGAACAAGGATACAAGGATATTATTTTAAAGATTTTATTTCTTTATTTGACAGACAGAGATCACAAGTAGGCAGAGAGGCAGGCAGAGAGAGGGAAAGCAGGAGCAGAGAGTGTGATGCGGGGCTCCATCCCAGGACCCTGAGATCATGACCTGAGCCGAAGGCAGAGGCTCAACCCACTAAGCCACCAAGGATATTATTTTAAATCATCAGAATACAGGGGCACCTGGGTGGCTCAGTTGTGAAGCGTCTGCCTTTGGCTCAGGTCATGATCCCAGGGTCCTGGGATTAAGCCCCGAATCAGGCTCCCTGCTCAGCGGGGAGCCTGCTTCTTCTTCTCCTACTTCCCCTGCCTGTGTTCCTCTCTCTCTGTGTCTCTCTCTGTCAAGTAAATAAAAATCTTAAAAAAAAATAGAATACAATTATCATACTCAGGAAAATTAACATCATTTTAATACTATAAGGAGCCCATAATCAAATTTCTCCAATTGCCCTTATAATGTCCTTGACAGGTTTTTTTGTTCCCCAACCCAGGGTCCAATCAGAGATCCTGCACTGCTTTTGGTTGTCACATCTCTATAGTCTGTTTCTGCTAGAACACTTTACACTTCCCTGCCTTTTTAAATTTGGTCAGTGTTTTTGCAAAGTCTTTTCCAAGCAGAATGTCCCTTAATTTAGATCTGTGCATCATTTCCTCTTTATCAGACTGAAGGTACATTCAGCTGCTTAAGATGTCTCCATTGTTGTTGTTGTTTTTTTTTTTAAAGGACTTTATTTATTTATTTGACAGAGAAATCACAAGTAGGCAGAGAAGCAGGCAGAGAGAGAGAGGAGGAAGCAGGCTCCCTGCCAAGCAGAGAGCCTGATCCGGGGCTCCATCCCAGGACCCTGAGATCATGACCTGAGCCTAAGGCAGAGGCTTAATCCATTGAACCACCCAGGAGCCCAAGATGTCTTCATTGTAAAGGGACATTTTTTCTTTGTAATTCATAAGTAACCTGAGAATGTGGAAATGTCTGGTTCTCCTACAGTCTTTCACCCCATGATTTGAGCATTCGTGGACGATCCTTTCCTCAATCAGTTGCTCCAGCGGTCCTTGCAAAATGGTGATGTTTTTGTCACTTAGCTGGTATCATTTGCATGCCCTGGTTTAAGCTTTCTGAACTTCTCATGAAATTTTTGGCTTACAGATGTTTTGTCGGTAACACAATGGTGGTTAGTCTGTGCCAGGTACGCCTTGCTTTATGTCCAGTATCTTCTAAAATCTCCACAACACACCTGCAGGGCAGGATTCATGATTCATCATCGGTCTCAGGGCCGGGATTAGTGGTTTAGTGACTTGCTCAGTGACTGAGCCAGGATTCAAACTCCCTCTTTTAACTGCTTTGCAGTATTGTCTGCGTGCATGATAATAATATTATTTTACCATTCCTCACTAACCACAGATGTCGCTTTTCCAGCTGTCCAGTGAAACTCAACAGTGGGCTCTTCTGACCACTCCCATAGATCATTTACAACATTCAGATGATGCCTGGCAGAACAGACCGTGTTTTACCCTACTGTGTGTGACCAGCTGGGACCAAGGCTTTGATGCGTTCTTCTTGGTTGAATGTATCTTACTGTCCACTTTGTCCACATTCTTCATATTTTGCAGAGGACTCAGTCTTTTTGGTTTAATTGCTGACAGCATCCAGTTTTCTGGATCCTGCTGAGAACCCCAAATCCAGCATACTCCCTAAAAAATGGATAGCCCCAAATGCATGCATATTTATGGTACAGATGTTGGATGTGGCATTCTCAGGTTGGGCCAGAAGCGTGTTACTGAGCGTCTCTGGGATCAAGACCTGTGCAAGATTTCAGAAGGCAGTAACACAGTCACCTCACAGGGAGCCTCCCACTCCCAAGACAGAACTGAAGTTGTGCAACAACCACAGGGTCCTTTGTGTGCCTGGGGTCCCTGACCCTGTCCTGACTGGCCAGGAAACTCCTTTAAGCGGAGACTAACACACCAAGAGCAGAATTGGGTAGGAACTGGGGCTTTCCAGTCCAAAGCAGGATATTTTGCAATTGCAGTGATAACCTTTCACAACAGGGAGAAATTCTGAGGCATGGACTTGCTTTTTTTTTTTTTTTTAAGAGCATGCAAGCAGAGTTTGGGGTGAAGAGGGGCAGAATGAGCGGAGAGAATCTCAAACAGACTCCCCACTGAGC
Organism: Mustela putorius furo; assembly: GCF_011764305.1. Lineage (NCBI taxonomy): Eukaryota > Metazoa > Chordata > Mammalia > Carnivora > Mustelidae > Mustela > Mustela putorius. The sequence continues at coordinate 13,035,491 of NW_025422145.1, read as the reverse complement.
TCGGAGCCCCACACTGGGCTTGATCTCACAACCCTGAGATGATGACCTTAGCTGAAACCAAGAGTCAGTCGCTCGACTGAGCCACCTAGTCGCTCCGAGGCATGAACGTGTAAGGTAGTGGCATTTCTAGGTCAAGAGGAGCTGAAAGAGGTTCCAGTTTTTGAGGTTCCAGTATTTTTTTTTTAATGAAGAAATGTGAAAAGACAATTATAGCTCTCGGGATGCCTTTTAAATGTCTGAACAGTTGTAGTGGAGTGTCTATGAAATCTGTCTTGTGCCTCCGTGACTGTACGTGCGCCCTTATTTGGGAACAACATGACATCCATCGCACGGTGCAAGCAGAGGGACCTCAACCTCTGCTCTTATCCTAAGTAACACACAGCCCAGACATCTGGGTTTCATCTTTCTTACTCCACGAGAGTTTCACTTTCTAACACATTCATTTTTGCATCACTTTGAGATGTTTTAAGTCCATATGTATTACTTTTGTAAAAGAAAAGAAAAGAGTTTTAAGAAGTATTTTATAATTAGCTTAGCCTCGCAGGGGATATCAGTCCTGTCCCCACAACCATCATGATAAAAGGTGTGTGGTATTTAAATGTAGTATATATCAGTTATTGAGAGAGTCTTAGGCAAGATCATGAAAGAGTTCCTGTGTTAATCCGGAGCTGGAAATAACAGTTCCCACTGTGACCCAAACTCTTCCTCACTCTCCAGTATATTGAATTTTAAGGGAGAAATGTGAGACTTTGAGAGGCTAATGTCTCAATCTCAACATGAAGTTCCAGGCAATGAACTTTCCACTGAGAAACATACTTGTAACTCTGCTTCCTGAGAGCGAACCAAGTTCTGGTGCAGCCTCCAACCTCCTGAGCAGGATGGAAACGGAGAGAAAGGCAGCTTCTTAGGTGGCCTTGACCTGTGGAGGTTGTACAGTAGTTGGGCCAGAATAGTTCCTGGATTGGTTTGCCAGTGAGAGTTTCATTTGCAGTATGGTAACGCCAAGCAAGAAGCTTTATGTCCTCTAAAGTGCTATACACATTATTGATTCAGATTGTTAAATCTAGATGGAGGATAAGTGAGTATTCATTTTACTCTAATTTTTTATTGTACTTAAACGTTTTGTAATTTAAAGCACTGAAAAAAAAAAAAAAAGATTGTTTTACCAATATTTCTAGGGACCCTTTTGGGAGGCTGTCTGTGAGGATAGTCCCTGACCGCCAAAGGCTTACAGGTTAGCGAAGAAGAACCCAGGTGCCTGGAAAGGCAAGTGCTCTCCCTTGCCTTGCACCCTTTGAGGTTCGGTTTACGTAATCGTCTCCCACTCCCACCTCCCCGTCGTTTTCACCAGTCCCAGAGCTGCCCTGGGTGCTTGGGTCATGCCTACTAGCAGTGGGGGGAGAAACGGGACACCCAAGATCTAGGGCGTGTGGCCTGGGCCAGTTACTCGATATCTGAGTTTGTTTCCAGTTAAATGGGCGGTTTGGGAATTTCAATGAGGTAATGTATGCAAAAGAGCCTGGCTCCGTGGGTCAGCGTCAGCTAGGTCCTTTGATGCTCCAGCGCCCCGCGCAGCGCCCGGCTTAGCCGTGGGCGACGTCCGAGGGCGGGACAGGTGATCCCGGGCTCCGCACAGCCGTGACCTCTGAGTCCCCTCCGCCCACAGCGCGCGGTTCCCTGCTTCCGCGCTTCCTTCCGCGCGTGGGGGCAGGAAGACCCCCCTCCGCGGGTCTCACGCCCGGCGGCAACTCCCCTGGGGCAGTCCCTTGTAGGGGAAGCGACTCCAACCTCGTAGGGGAAGCTGGACGGGGTTTGTCTGCGGCAAGCGTAGCCTGAAGATAAAAGGGAAGTGTCAGCGCCGAGCCCCGACAGGTAGGCTGGCAGGCACTGGGGGCGAGATCAGCTGGCACGCTGACTCCGGGGCCCCGCGGGCTCTGCGGGAAATAGGGAGAGCCCCAGGAGGCACCACGCGCCAGGAGGCGGGCTCCCCGGACGCCGCATGGTCCGTCCGAGCGCGACGCCCTAAACTACATCTCCCAGGGGGGCCGGGGAGTGAGCTGAGCCAATCGGAGGGTGAGTGGGCGGGCTCAGCCGGTCCTGTGTCTCCCAGCGGGCACCCGAGCGGGGCGCTGTGATCCCGGTCGGAAACCCCAGCGTCCTATGGCTGTGTCTCCACAGAGCGGCCAGCGCCCGGCGTGGAGGAGGAGTGGTGGTCGCCTCTGGTATCCTGGGCACTACGCCGAGAAGTGCAGTCGATGCGGCCACCAGCTGCCTGGGGTTGACAGGGCGCGGGTGCCCACAACCCTTCACCCTTTAAGAGCCGCTAGACCTCGTTCAGTCGTGTTTCCGGCAAGTATCGAGTGCCTGCTGTGCACCTGTTGCTGTGCACCTGTTGTGCGGGGGCGAAGACAGGCAGGTCAGGCGGCACCCCTGCCCCAGAGCGCGTGTCTCCTGGCTTGCGGGGGTGCAGGGGTGAGGTGGTCTCCTCTTACGGCGAGAGCAGTGAAAGGAATCCGTTCGGCCCAACGCCAGCACTGTCGTCTTGTCGGTTTTCAACCACCAGGAACCCTAGGGTACTGATTCTTAAATTTCTCTCTATCGCGATTGATTTTTGAAAAATCCAGGGAAATGTTGTGGGCAGTGGAGATAATGGTTTTGTTCAGAAAAAAAGCATATGGACCCGCAGTTTCGTGTGTCATTTCAGGGGATTTATGACTTCTGAAGTCCGCCTGGTGGAACGGGGCACGGAGTTCTAGGCCTGGACCCTCCCATCAGTTAAAGCCGCCGGTACTTTTTAATTGTTTCCCATGTTTCACCTTAAAGGAAGATTTCCTTTAATCCAGAGGGCGGAGTTGGGCAGGAACACCCAGCCAGATGGTCTATCTGTATTTCTAGTCCCAATATTCTGTTTAAGTCCTTCTTATCAAGACTACTTTCTAGTCTCTGGTAAGCATAACCAGACTATATTTACCTCCATGGTAGTGGGAGGGGCACCTTCTTACCCAAATCCTTGTCACTCTTGTGAAAGGATCCCTTGCCTGCCACTCTAGTCAGTTAGTTAGAAACTGTAAACGGCTTAAATGACTAACCAGGTGACTGGCTGAGGAAATTTTGGTAAAACTGTTCTATGAACTGTACCGCATCCATTGAAAATGTGCAGTGGGTGTTTGTATGCTTATGTGAGGAGGTAGTCAATATGTAAGGAGAAAAAAGCATGTTTACAGTATAACATGTCCCATGTTTGTAAATATCAGGAAAAATATTTTTTAAAAACTTAAATATCTGAAGGGGGGGACAAAAAATAACATGGCAACCTGTAGAGAGTAGAATTAGGGATAGAGGTGGTGCTTTTCACTCTGTGTCCTTTATATGTTTTTGTGTTCTTCAGTGAGCAATTTAAACATTTTATGACATAAGAAACATTGTCCCTGAATATATTCTAAGTGTAAAATAATAAGGCAAAACAAAATATTGCAAGCTAATGTTAGAGGAAGACTTTCATGTGTTGCTCATTAATTTCTTTGTTTATTTGTTTATGTAAGTATGTAGGCTCCATGACCAACATGGGGCTCAAACTCATCTCCCTGAGGTTGAGAGTCACATGCTCTACCAATTGAGCCAGCCAGGCACCCATGCTCATTATTTTTTATAACAAAAACTTAAACCTCATATACTGGAATATTTTTTCACTGCAGTGTAGAGGATTAGGAAAATGGTTTTTAAAAAGCAGACTGTGCCATTAAAGAAACACATGTATGAGATTTTCAAACAATGTGTGAGGTTTGCCAATACTGGAGAAACAGCACAGACCTGCCTTTAGAGTTAAATTCACATACATACACGCACACACACAGCAGGCATCAGATTAATGCAGACACAGACAAGGGAAAGCATAAGGTCCAGTGTCCTGACTTCCTTGAAGTTACAGAGCAGAAGCTATAATTTAAAAACTGTGATTGAGATAAGCTGAAATGACTAAAAGGCCATTTGCCCAGGAAGACCTGAGTATTTGCACAAGAGCCTTCACACAGGGCAGTACCTAGCCCTGCATCCCTGCCCAATTCAGGGGTCACTTTCCTTGCATCCTGTAGAGGGCCCTCCCACGTGGTCTCTAAGGCTGCCTGTGGAAGCACAGTGGGTACCCCTCTCCCATTCCTCATCCACAAGGACAATCTGCAAAAGCCAGCATTTGGAAACAGTTCATGCTGCAGGAAGTAGATAGAAAACAACTGTACAAGTCAAAGCTAAAATCAGACATCAAAGACCACAGAAAACATTTTCCAAGGTTGATGTAGTTGTGGTGGGGATCAAAAGACCAAAAATCATAGCCTTGGAACTGCAATGGGTGATACTTATGCTTGAAGCTAACATATACTGGGCACTTTGTGTGTGTATTCTCAGCGAGAATACGGTGCCTACAGTTAACCAGTTGTGTGACACTGGCTGAGCGATGGACCTGTCCGCTTTTTCACTTTTTCAGCCTTGATTGTACCTATATGAGGTACCTGGAATAGTCAAATCCAGGGACAGAAAGTAGAATCTTGTTTAACAGGCTGAGAATGGAGGGTAATGGAGAGTTATTTAATGATTAGAATTTCAGTCTGGGCTGACGAAAAAAGTTCTGGGGATGGGTGGTAGTGACAGTTGTACAACAATGTGAATGCACTTAATGCCACTGAATTGTACACATAACAATTGTTAAAATGGTAAATTTTATGTTATGTATATTTTACCATGCCAAAACCCTAAAAAATGCACATTCCCCTTGATTCAATTATTCTATTTTGGGGAGTATCCTAAAAAAAAATTATTGAGTAAATACAAAGTTGCATTACAAGATGTCCATTGCGGAATTGCTTATTAAACCAAGAATTGGAAACAACCTAAAATGTCCATCAGTAGAGGAGGTAGTAAGTACAATGGCGGTGCACCATACACTAGCATACTTTGCATCTGATCAGAGTAAGAAAGCCCTGTTCATGTTGAGCCAGGCACACTGTTATTAAAAGGCAAATTGGGAAAACGTGCACATAATAAATACATATATGTGAACACAGCAGAAGGAGACTGACAGAACGTACAGCCAACTGTTACCTATAAAAATGAGAAGTGAAATAAGGAGGTGATGAAAAGTTTCCTCATTTTCTTTGTATACATCTTGGTTCTTTGACTCTTGTACAGTGACTATTCATGCATACTGTTGTTACATAAAAACACCTCAGAAGCTAGTGGTATAAAAACGTTTTTGTTCTCATGATTTTGTGGTCAAGATTTTGAGCAGGATGCAGGAGGGACAACTTATGTCTGCTGCGTGACTAGAGCTCCACCTGGGGTGGCTCCTGTGTCTGGAGATTGCTAGAACGGCTGTGATTGACTGGGGTTATGGGTCTGGGGCCTCAGTGCTGGCTCTCTGCGGGTGACTGCTTGTTTCTTCTCCCCCTTATTCTGCTGGGACTGGAATATCCACGTGACCTCCTCCCTTGTGTGTGGTGTGCCTGGGCGGGGCTGGCTGGAACAGCGAGAGTTTGCTGCACATCCATTTCTGTCTATGGGCATAGCTTGGGCTTCCTCGCAGCACGGCAGTCTCAAAATAATCAGCCTTCTTAAATGGCGGCTGGTGTTCCCAGAGATAGCTCTCCAGGAAGCCTCTGGCAGTAGCTTTAAGACTTCTTAGGTAGTCCCAGAAAGTCACTTCCAATTCATTGTTGTCTAAGCATGTCACTAAGGTTGGTCTAGGAACCCCCTCTCAAGTAATAAGAATGTGTGGCTGTTTTTAACCTACCACACTTAATCTAATGTTAAAAATAAAGACATCACAGGAAATGCAACCTGACCTTTGATTTATAGTGACCTTCATTCAAGCAGAGCACACCCACCTCTTTCATTTCTCTTAGCAGTCATTGCAAATGTAGTCTCTTTGGAGATCCTGGAGGCCTGTTGCTTCCTTCCAAGTTTCTTAGGCCATTCTGCAAATTAATGTTTAGCTCAGTGGTTCTTGTCTTCAGTTTCATATTAGAATCATCTGGGGAGGTGGCGCCTGGGTGGTTCAGTTGGTTAAGCGACTGCCTTCAGCTCAGGTGATGATCTCAGGGTCCTGTGATTGACCCCACATCAGGATCCCTGCTCAGCGGGGAGCCTGCTTCTCCCTCTCCCTCTGCTGCTCCCCCTGCTTGTGCATACTTTCTTTCTCCCCCTCTCTCCGATGAATAAATTAAAAAATCTTTTAAAAAAAGAATCATTTGTGGAGCTTTAGAAAATCTTGCTGCCCGAACCACATACATACATACATACATTGTACCCAGGTGCTATGGTCTGCATGTTTGTGCCCCATTAATGGGAGTGATGCTCTTATATACAAGACCTACAGAGCTCCCAAGTCCCTTCCACCATGTGAGGACACAAAGGTTGGCAATCTGAAACCCAGAAGAGGGCACCCACCTGACCATACTGGCACCCTGATTTCTCATAGTCTCCAGAGGATTAGAAATAATTTCTGGGGTGCCTGACTGGCTCGGTCGATGGAGCATGTGACTCTTGATCTCAGGGTTGTGAGCTTGAGCCCCACAATGGGCATAGAGATTACTTAAAACCTTTTTTTTAAGGTTTTATTTATTTATTTGACAGAAAGAGAGAGAGAAAGATCATGAATAGGCAGAGAGGCAGGCAGAGGAGGAGGGGAAAGCAGGCTCCCTGCTGGGCAGAGAGCCCGATGCGGGGCTTGATCCCAGGACCCTGAGATCATGACCTGAGCTGAAGGTAGAGAGGCTTAACCCACTGAGCCATCCAGGCGCCCAAAATAGAACCTTTTAAGAAGGGAGAGATTTCTGTTGTTTATAATCTACCTAAGCTGTAATAATTACAGTAGCCCTAATGGACCAAGATAGCAGGGGTCAGACTTATTCTGCCCAGATCACTAAGCTAGAAATGAGAGAGGATTTCAGGACTAGTACTCATTTCAGAATTAAAGATCATAGTTTCCTGGAGTGCCCTTTGTACATTTCTTCAAGAATGTGAAGATGACTGCATGTGCAGGAGGGCTAGGGGTGCTGTGTCTCACCCTTGCCTCTACTGTGCCCCCACCATGTCATGAGCCCCTTGGAGGCCCAGTCACCAGTCTGTTCCCTGATTTCCTTGATTTTACTCTAGACAACACAGTGAAAGAATCCTTGCAAATTCTGAAAGGTCACAACTGAAAATTTCTTAACATGGTCCGTGTGGGTTTTTTCTCCTTTCAAGAAGACAAACAGCGGTGGCATCTTTGGGAAGACTGTCAGAGATGGAGAAAGGGATGAAGCCTCTCCAAGACCCTTTTGCCTTCCGTTCTTACTACTAGTTTAATAGCTAGAGCTATTAAGAATTGCAGTATTGGGGCATCTGGGTGGCTCAGCGTGTTAAAGCCTCTGCCTTCAGCTCCGGTCATGATCCCAGGGTCCTGCGATCAAGCCCTGCATCAGGCTCTCTGCTCAGCCGGGAGCCTGCTTCCTCCTCTCTCTTTCTGCCTGCCTCTCTGCCTACTTGTGATCTCTGTCAAATAAATAAATAAAATCTTTAAAAAAAAGAATTGCAATATAAAGTCCATAAAATTGTTTTATTTTTAAAATCTCTAAACAAGGGAAGAGGAAGTAAAAAAAAAAAAGAGAGAGAGAAAAAAAACCTTAAGGAGGCAGAAGGGGAAGCAACCTGAACTCCTCTTCCTTGCTTCCCCTTTACACAAGCACCAAGAGTGCTTCCAAAGCAACAAAAATACTTGAGAGGTCCAAGAGTTAATATTTGTGTTCCACAAATAGAACCCTTGTTTTCTAGGGCCTTGGGGATACTTCACAAGCTTTATTAAGTTGACAGGAAAACCTAAATGAATTTTTCAAGAAGAGTAGAATGAACCTCATTTTCTAATCAATGCAGGAAAAAACTCTTAGAGGAAAATTTTCTTCACAAATTGACCAACTCTTGGCTAAAAGGGGAAATAAAAACTGCAATGACAAGCTATTTTGAAATGATCAATGAGAATATTGTATATTAAAACTACGGTGAGTAACCAGAGCTGCACTTAGAGGAAAACTCATAGCCTTAAGTGCTTTTATCATTAAATAGAGATTAGAAATTAATCTTGAGTGGCACAGTCGGTTAAGCATCTGACTCTTGGTTTCAGCTCAGGTCATGGTCTCAGGGTTGTGATCTCATGGTCATGAGATGGAGCCCCACATTGGGCTCAGCATGGAGTCTGTTTGAAACTGTCTCCTGCCCCTCCTGCTTGTGTGCTTGCTTTCTTTCAAATAAATAGATCTTTTAACAAAATTAAACACAGTGCTATTTATTGAAAGTTTAATTTGCATGGAAACTGCACTTAAATATATTTTACTTAATCTCTGTAGTACTTACGAGGTGGACACTGTTTTTTCCTCTTTTCAAAACGCTCCCAAGTATAGTGAGGCCTATCCACGCAATGGCCTAGATTCTTCATTTTCAAGAGTATTTCACACCTTTCTTGATTCACTGCTACAAACATTGTTTATTATGTATACAGAACTTGAGGGGTGAATAATTCATGTTCTCTACCCTGTAGAACTCCAAAGTCAGTGTGTGTGATGTTGATGTACGTATGTTGAAAGGGCAGAAGACGACACAGGTCATAGTATGATTGTAACTAACCCAGTTAAGGCAGACTTTTAGTGCTAAAAATAAGGTCTAAACAGAGTACCATGGGAGCCCAGAAGAAAGTGATTTTGCATTGTGGTGGCAGCAAGAGTCGGTTGCAGTGCTTGTGACTACAGTTCAGGGCTTTGTTCCTATTTTGTTTTGTTTTTCCCCTTCAGAATAGTCTCTCTGATGTGGAACTGCTTGATCAAAGAGGAAAAACATTTTAAGATTCATTAAACACACCGTCAGACTGCTCTCCATGAAGTGTACTGCATTCACAGGGTCTCTCCTCTGTCGGGAGATGTTGGTGTCTATGAAGGTCTGAATTAAGGAAGCTTTTCCCACAGCAGGGGCCCTAGTGAGGCTCCTTTCCTGAATGAGTCCCTGATGCTCAGGGAGACCAATGTTGAGAGACTCTCCAGGGTGAACTTCTCAGGGTTCCATCTGTACAGAGTGGTCTGATGCTCTATTAGTTCTGCTAAATCTTGTGATTTCCAGGTTAATTTTCTCATTTCTTTTTCATTTTTGTTTTTAAACAGAACCACAGCATTCTACACAAAGGTAACAGTGAATGGATCTGGCGTTCCCAGGTTTTTTGTGCTTTGAAGAAGCTTCTCTCTCTTAACCTACAGTGCAATATTGGATTCTGGAGTAGAATGGAGTGACTCATCACTTACACACAACACCCAGGGCTCATCACAAGTGCCCTCTTTAATGTCCCATTACCCATTTGTCCCTCCCCCACCTCCCTCCATCAACCCTCAAGTTTATTCTCTATCGTTAGGAATCACTTATGGCTTGTTTCCCTCTCCTCTTCTTTCCCTTTCCCATATGCTCATCTGTTTTCCTACTTGAATTGCACATATGGGTGAGATCATATGGTATTTGTCTTTCTCTGACTTACTTCATTTAGCACTGTAGCTCCATCTGTCATTGCAAATGGCAAGATTCCATTATTTTTGATGGCTGAGTAATATTCCTGTGTGTGGGCACGCGCGCACACGCACATGCGCCTATGTTTGTATCACATCTTTATCCGTTCATCAGTCGATGCACACTTGGGCTCACTCCATAGTTCAGTTATTGCTGATAATGCTGCTGTAAACATCAGGGGGCAGGTGCCTCTTCGAATTTGTGTTTTGGTACCTTTGGGTCAAATACTTACTAGTGCAGTTGCTGGACTAGGGTGGTTCCATTTTCAACTTTCTGAGGAGTCTCCAAACTCTTCTCCAGAGTGGCTGCACCTGTTTCCATTCCCACCAACAGTGCAGGAAGAGTTGCCCTTTGTCCACACCTTGTTTCTTGTGTTGTTGATTTGAGCCATTCTCACATGTGTGAGGTGCATCTCATTGTGGTTTTAATTTGTATTTCCCCGATGCTGAGTGATGTTGAGCATCTTTTCATGTATCTGTAAGCCATCTGATGTCTTTTTCGGAAAAGTGTCCATATTTTTCTGCCCATTTCTTAACTAGGTTATTTGTTTTCTGGGGGTTGAGCTTGGTAAGTCTTTATAGATTTTGGATACTAACCCTTTATCAGATATGTCATTTGCAGATATCTTTTCCAATTCTGTAGGCAGCTTTTTAGTTTTGCTGATTGCTTTACTGCACGGGAGATTTTTATCTTGATGAGGTTGTCCCAATAGTTCGTTTTTGAGTATGTTCCCTCACCTCTGGCGACATGTCTAACAAGAAGTTGCTGCAGTTGAAGAGGTTTCTCCCTGTGTTCTCCTCTAGGATTTTGTTTTTAAGTATTTTATTTGTGTGTGAGAAGGAAAGCACACAAGCAGGGGGAGCGGCAGCCAGAAGGAGAAGCAGGCTCCCCACTGAGCAAAGAGCTTGATGCAGAACTTGAACCCAGGATGGTGGGATCATGACCTGAGCCGAAGGCAGATGCTTAATGGGCTGAGCCAACCAGGCATCCCTCCTCTAGGATTTTCATGGTTTCATGTCTCACATTTAGGTCTTTCATCCATTTTGAATTTTTGTGTATGCTACAAGACATCCATTCTCATTCTTCTGCCTGTTGCTGTCCAGTTTTCCCAACACAATTTGTGGAAGAGACTGTTTTTTCCATTGGACATTCTTTTCTGCTTTGTCAAAGATTAGTTGACCAAATAGCTGTGGGTACATTTCTGGGTCTCTCCTGATCTTAAAACCCGAGAGAATAAATGAAAATTGAAAATGTCTCCCTGTTCAAAGGGGAAACAAAGTGAGGGGGAGGAAAAGCTGTATTAAACCAGTAACAGGATGCTAGAAACCCCTAAGTAAATCTCAAAGCTTTGACTTTTTGTTTCTTTCTTATATCCAGTGAACATTCACCTTATCTTGAAGCCAAACCCTTGTTTCATTTGGAAATTCCGTCCTTTTCCCCACGGCTCTTCTCTGTGCTCCGCTGGGAAGCTCAGGTCACACTTTGGTACCAGATATCCTGGCCACAAGAAAGACAGGAAACATAAAGAGTTTGGGTCACCACTGACTATTCCTGGATTCAAGTTGATTTCCGGGGCAGATGGCCTCTTTATATCTATTTCCTCACTTAGGATGATTTCACCTAGTTCCTGTCAGGCAGTATCTCAGTGTTAAAATAAAACCAAAATGAGGGGAAGCCTTTTGTGCTCATTCAAGGCTACTGTCCTCCATCTATTCTGTGGACGAGGAGTGAATTAATTCTATGTTAAAAACCAATGCACTGGGGCACCTGGGTGGCTCAGCGGGTTAAAGCCTCTGCCTTTGGCCCAGGTCATGATCCCAGGACCCTGGGATCGAGCCCCGCATCGGGCTCTCTGCTCAGTGCAGAGCCTGCTTCTCTCTCTCTCTCTCTCTGCCTGCCTCTCTGCTACTTGTGTTCTCTGTCAAATAAATAAATAAAATCTTAAAAAAAAAAAACCAATGCACTAAATTAGTTTTTATATTATCTTTTGAATATTTTATTAAGGGAATTTTCTAAGTCAGGACTAAAATGCCAAAAGAAGAGAGAGTGTGTGAGAGGTGTAAAAGTGGTATTTTGGGAACTGTGAAACCGGATTATTTTCAGTTAAGAGATTTTCAAATAAAAATGGATATGTGAACTTGGTTGGTGGTAACCAGCAAATACTGTCTTTATATGTTTCTTTTTGCTGAACTCTAGAAGTGGATTATCTTGAAGTTAATGAAAACAACTATCCAAGAGTGTTTCTGGCAATCCAGAGACGGCTGGTAAAACTGTATCCGGCTCAGTCCCTGCTGTGCCCTAAACTGAGAGCAACTAGTTTGCAGTCTCTGTGTTCCTTCCTGCCCCTTCTCACCCCGGACAAAATTTACTGCTCTGCAACAAAGTGTGGTTTGGTAAATGGTGGTTTATGATTCAAGGAGGAAACATGGGGAAATGTTTAAATATGAGAATTATGTTTAAATATGAGTAACAAACATGAGGAAAATGTTTAAATATTAACATTCCAAAACAGTATTAGCAAGTTAGATTGGTTAATGTTAATCTGAAGGAAAACTTAAATTTTAGAACATTTTACCAATATACAGGAAGTGGAGCAAAATGCCTTATTTTATTTTCACGGAGAAAGGCAACATATTTCAGATTAAAATAAAATGCATTTCAAATGAAATGCCATGTAAAGTCAGTATTTTGTTTATAATTGGATTTCAAAAGGTAAGAGTAAGATCAAAGAGCAATTTCATACATGTAGAGCCAAGCCCTGAGCCATAGATCACAGGGAATCTATAGTACAGTAAAGTGGGATGAAACGAAAGCGGGGAGGAGTGGCAGAGAGCAAAGGCTTAGAGGGTGGCAGGAGCCTGGAGGCGAGAGGCAGGGAAGCAATATTGCAGGCTGATGGGAGCTGCTTATCCGCCCCCTTGCCAAAGAGCACAGACCAGAAAGTCTTAACACTGTGTATTTCATCAAATACTGGTTTGAAGACCACAGGCAGACAACTGCACCCCTTGCGTGCAAGGAAATCTCTGAGAGTTGGGTAAGTCCTGAAAGCAGCTCCAGAGACAGAATCTAGTGACCATAGCAGCTAAGGCCAGGATTCACAGGGATTCTTTATCTAGACTGAAATTTGTTTTTCTCTGTTATAATAGTCAGGGAGCCACCAACAGCTAAGGACAAGAAAATATAAGAAAGCAGAATCAATAATGGTCGCCAGAGGGCATACTTCCCTGAACTTACTTTTCACCAAAGACCTAAAAGAGTGGTTTTCAATCTTTTTGGTGGTTTTGAGAACTTGACGAACTTGATCTGCTTCCTAGAAAATATACATCTACACGCAAGTCTGCATACAGTTATCAAAACTTACAAGATCTCCAAATCCAACTATTGTGACCCTCCAGAGCTACACAAGCCAGTACAGTAGCCACCCGGTGGCGCTTAGGAACAGGAACTACATTTTGCCATCACAGTAAGTTCTACTGGACAGGACTGTTCTAGAATTTCATGGGCTCTAGAGTAAGAACTCCTGCCCCAAATGAACCCCTGTAGTTCTACTGGCCTGTAACCCTACTCCCAGTAATACTCCCACTATAGACAGTATAGACAGGCCTTAAAGAAACAGAGGAAGAATATTAACAGGAATTTGAATAACTCAGAAAGTCCATCTAGCTTCAAGTCCCCATTAATAAACTTAACTTAGGGGTGCCTAGGTATTTGTCTTCGGCTCAGGTCATGATCCCAGGGGCCCTGGGATTGAGCCCCATATCTGGCTCAGCCAAGATCCTGCTTCTCCCTTGCCCTCTGCTGCTGCTCCTGCTTGTGCTGTCAAATAAAATCTTAAAAAACAAAGACAAAAACAAAAACCACCTTAAACTTAAATAACAGATGATTCTTTCCCATCTCAAGATATGTGCAGTCTTGCAAACATTTCCATGTCCCACAACCTGCAATAAAAATCCAACTGGCTTTTCTGTGAGATGGGGTGAGACTTGAGGAATTTACGGGGCATTAGTAACAACTAGTATCACGCTGAGTTCATGCTAAGTGCCAGGTACCATTCTAAGCGTCCTACACATTAGCTCATTTAATCCTCACCCAATGTTACAAGGTGGGGATAGTCTTATCCTCTCTTCAGGTAAGAGAACTGAAGTTTGGGGATTAGCAAGATTAACTTGTTTGAGATAACGTCGTAAATGCCGGTGAAGTGGTTATAAGGTTAGAATCTGTAGTCTCCTGCAACATGTCGAAAACAGGAAAATGGCCCTAGAGGACTCTGAGGTCACATGTCTCAACAGGAGTTTATGAAATTGACCTATACCTGCCTGTGTGCTCTGCCGCTGCTGAGGCCACATTTCCCACAACAGCTGTGGACCTCTCTCCCTCAAGCGGCACAAGAAAAAACCGAAATACTCAGGACTTTTTCCACTCAGTCCTGTAAAGCCGACCTCTCTGTCCTCACACCACCCTTTACTATTATGGCAGCCTTGAACTTTAGAGACGGATTAGCTGTGTGACCCTGAACAGGGGTTAAGTGACACTCGCTGCTGTCGCCCGTTACACGGGGATGATAATAGCATCTCTGTCCCAGTTTTGTGTGCCGTCAGCGCCCAGCTGCATTAGGCAGGCGCTCAATAAAAGGTTACTGGTTGCCACGATTCACTGCTACGACGCCTCTAATTTCCTGAGCCCACGATCTTGAATGTCGATGGAGGGAAGGGACATGCTGAGCCGACGCTTCAGGTTTCCTTCCGTTCGCCCCTCGCAGTGAAATACACAGCCTTCATCCCAAGACCGTCGTAGGACCTATCAGGGAGCTGGATGACGCTCCTGCCCTAGCAGGGGTGGACCGTAAGCGGCATGTCCCGGATCCCAGGCGCCCTCGGGGACCTCCAGCCTCCAAAAGCGAGGCCCTGACCGGGTCAGGGACAGAAACCTGCGGGACGAACGACCACGGCGCGCAGCTCCTCACCGCGGGGTACCAGCGGGGGGCGCCGAGCGCGGGCGAGGCCACAGACTACGTCTCCCGGCAAGCCCCGCGGCGACGCTGACCCAGGCGCGTCCGCACGCTTCCCCCACCTCCCCCGGGCACCGACTGGTGACCGAGAGGACCCTGGCTTCCGTGCTTCTGAGGCCGTCGGGGCCACGGGAGCCTCTCCTGCCGCCCCGAGTAACCAGAGCGGGTGAGGACTGCCCTTAAATCGGGACAGTGGTTCTCAAACTTGTGTCTCGGGGAAGAGCTTGTTAACAATTCAGATTGCCGCCCCTCATCCCACCCCACCCCACCCCCGCGACGCTAACGCACTGGATTTCGCGAGGCTCGGGGTTTTCGTTGCAGCAGGCTTTCCGGGGGGATCCTGATCCGATAGGCCAGCGGTCACGCCCTCCTCAGGCTTGTTTTCCCCTGAACTTACCTGCCCCGCATCTCGCCTCCAATTGGCCCGCCGAACGTCCCGCCCCTGCAGGCAAATCTTCCCTTCTGGTTGGTCGGCGGTGAGTCTGTGGCTAGAACTGACCCAACGGACGCTAGAATTCGCGGATCCTGGCCCGGAAGTTAGTCCTGAGGCTGCGCCGTTGGCCGTGGTCGCCTAGCGCGCCTTGGGACTTCCGGCGTGAAGTCGAGCGCCAGGTCTTGCGTGAGGCCGCCACGAGCGTAAAAGCGGGGCGTTCAGGTCCTAACCCGGGGGTAGAGGGGGGTCCTGCGGGTGACGCGACCGGCGTTGGCGCCGCGGCGCCTGTGCTGGACTGAAGCCGAGGCGCCGGAGCCGGCTGCGCCCGGGCTGGGACTGGGATCCTTGGCCAGGACTCGCAGCCTCGGGGTCCTGGGAGCTTTCCGGGCGGGCGCAATCGGTTTCGGGACCAAGGCGCTCCGGGGGCTTGACAATGGCATCGGGCCCGGGCTCCCAAGACCGGGAAGGGCTCCTGATAGTGAAACTGGAGGAGGACTGCGCCTGGAGCCAGGAGCCGCCCCCGCCGGATCCAGGGCCCAGCCCTGAGGCCTCCCACTTACGCTTCAGACGGTTCCGCTTCCAAGAGGCCGCTGGGCCCCGGGAAGCCCTCAGCCGGCTCCAGGAGCTTTGCCATGAGTGGCTGCGGCCTGAGATGCGTACCAAGGAGCAAATCCTGGAGCTGCTGGTACTGGAGCAGTTCCTGACCATCCTGCCCCAGGAGATCCAGAGCAGGGTGCAGGAGCTGCATCCGGAGAGTGGCGAGGAAGCGGTGACTCTTGTGGAGGACATGCAGAGAGAGCTTGGGAGGCTGCGACTACAGGTGAGAGAAAGAGTCGTCTTACCTGCGGTTGGTTTGGCCCCGAGGACTAGGACATTTCGGTGGCCCTGTTCTTTGTACCTTTACTTGGTCCCCCGAGTAGACTTTATATGGGCAAGAGGTCTTTTCACAATTTAGTCAGGGAGACTCGTTTTCCAGGTTTTCCCCGGAAGGACAGAGTGAGCCAGGAAGAATGCCCTATTTCCACACGGAGGCAGGGGTTCTGGTTTACTGTGACCCCCGGAGTTAATTCTTAATTTGCAGGGTTCAAATCCTCACTCTGTTCCTTAGTTTTGTGACTTTGAGCAAGTACTTAATCTCTTTGGGCTTCAGATTTAACACTGGTAAAGTGAGAATGATAAAAACATCCTTCTAGGGTTGCTTTGAGGGCTGCAGGGAGAGCATCCTGTAATTTTGATCACACGGCTAGCTAATAGTGCTTAATGTCTGGTGGCTGTTGTTTTGTTAGGTGCAGCAGTCTGGTCTCCTGTGCAGATCTAGGTCGGGTTACTAGTGAATTTAGGAAAACAGATTGGCCATGTGGTTCTGAGGGCACTTGCCCCCAGGGTCACCCAAGTTTAACTTATCTAGGAGTGAGGCATGGAAGCAAATAGAAAGAGTGGGAGGAGGCAAGAGGAGGTCATTTGAGTCAGAGAGCTGTGCAGGTAAGGTGTGCCCTGGGAGTGGACACCCTCCCCTCCTATTCTCTCCAGTAAACGGGCGATCAGGAAAACTTTTAGTGTAAACCATCCTCTCTCTTGCTGGATACAAAAAGATTATTAACAGTGTTTCTCTGTTGAAGACTTGCCCTCAGAATTCTGTACTAAATTCCCTTCCTTTCGGGCCCTGTTGTGATGATGAGTGATGTGGGTTGGTTCCCAGGTCACAAACCATAGGCGGGGAACAGAAGTGCTTTTGGAGGAGACTTTGCCTCTGGAAACAGCACGAGAGTCACCGAGCTTCAAGCTGGAGCCAATGGAGACTGAGCGAAGCCCTGGCCCCAGGCTGCAGGAGCTGCTAGGCCCCAGCCCCAAAAGGGACCCCCAAGCTGTAAAGGAGAGGGGTGAGGAACAGTTCTCTGGGCAGGTGGGAGGGAGGAGGGGCTTCGGGGTTTCCCCCTGACACCAGCAGGTAGAGTGCGGTCACCCAGGTGCCCTCAGGGTTCCCAGATGTGGAGTGAAGGACCTAAAAGTGGTGGCTTGGGTTCTTCTGGGGATGGGAGGTGGGAGGGGGGATCCTAAGTAAGCCCTTCAGTATGCACAGCACAGACGTTTAGAGCTTCAAATGATGGAGGGCTTGAGTGCTGCAGGCCAGCAGGGAACGTGACTGGTGTCCTTCCCCCGCACGTTGCCAATTTGGATATCGGTTTATGATGCCTCTGCTGCCTTCTTATGCTCATTGTACAGTCCTGAACAGAGACTGGGTGTCGGGGAGCGGATACCGTGTTGTAATAAGCCTTGGGTTCCCGAGAACTACAAATGCCATTCTCATCATGATTTCTGTCACTTCAGCATTGTCTGCTCCCTGGCTTTCTCTCTTTCCTGCTGAAGGAAACATGGAAGACAAGGAGCTGACTGGGCCCCAGGTGATGTGGAAGTCCCCGTCGTCTCCCCTCCCCAGCACCTCTCCCTGCAGTTGCTCTTGTGGGGATGGGGTCTTTCTGCCTCTCAGAGAAGATCCTTTCTCTCTCACCATGCACAGCCTCCCCGCCGCCTTTGTTTATTTCCTCCACACCTCACTTGTGGGCCTGGCACCCTTCTTCCCCATGAAATGTGTCCTTGACACCCTGGGTTTTGCCCTATAACTCATGACTCTGCTTGAATTGTTCTTGGTGCCTCAGGGGCTAAAGGAGATCTTGTGCTGTTTCAGTTGCCTGAGAGCTTAGAGGACGTGGCTATGTACATCTCCCAGGAGGAGTGGGGGCATCAGGATCCTAGTAAGAGGGCCCTCTCCAGGGACACGGTGCAGGAGAGTTATGAGAATGTGGACTCACTGGGTAAGGACTTCTTTTCCAGGGATGAAGACTGAGCCGCTTCTTACCAGGGGCCTGTCCCTTAGCCACTCACCTCCAGGACATAAGTTCGGAGTTTTGCCAGAAGACCTCCCTTTTTCTAAAGCCCTCTGGCTGAGGATCAGTCAGACTTCTGGCAGGTGGCACAGTTGGCAGACTTACGGTTCCCAGCTGCCAGGGCTGAAGGCAGAGTGTGTGAGCTTTCCTGCACTTCCAGGCAGAACAAATCAAATCCACTGACAGCCTGCCCACCCCCCACCTCACACATACTCTCGGTGCTTGATGCTTTGCAATTTTGAGATGCTTATTCTTCTGACCTCACTTATATTTTCTATGCTTCGTTAGTATTTCTAGGCCCTTCCCCAACTTTCAGGGGGGCGCTGACATCAATATTCCAGCTCAGCAGTTCTCCCAGCCCTTAAAAACTCAGGAACGGGGGATGCCTTTTGGAAATCTGAAATGATACATATGTGTAAAACAGAAAAAATACATTAGGATGCTTCTATATGTTGGACTGTTATGCAGAGATTAAAAATGAGGCTTGTAAAATATGACAGAAAACTGATAGTTGGATCTGGGTGAAGAGTGTACAGGTATTGTAAAATTCCTTCAACTTGGGATGTATGAAAATTCTCATAATAGATTGACATGTTAGAAAAGCCACACACACTTTGTTTTCATACATCAGGTGTTGGTAAGGAGAGGCACAGCTGTCAGCGCACTTGCTCTAATTCTGCCTCGGAGTGACCGCTGGGTTTGGTTTCCTTCATTGGGACCTTCTCCAGGTTCTCCATCATTGGGCCTGGCTTGGTGCCCGAACTTGAACATAGCTCTCAGTGAGTGCTGCACAGGAAGAGAAGTTCAGATCACAAGCTCTTAGAACAAAACTGTTTAAAGTTCATGTTTGCTGGGATTAGAGTGAGTTTTTAATTTTAGCATAGCACAGGAATGGTACTTTTGGGTTTTAACCTCAGGGTCCACTCGGAGGCCTAGATTTCTTTCTGGTTGTCCATCGTGTCATCTTTTCTCCTGGAGTTGTCAAGTGGAACTCCATTCTAGTTTATATTTATCTGTGAGAGTCGGGGCTCTTTAATAATAAACTAATTCCTCAAGAACTGATCACTCTAGTCATGTTTATTTGGTTGTTTTGATTATAAAAGTGTACTTTCTCATTGGAAAAGGCCCTGAGTACTACAAAAGTGTAAAAAGAAAAAAACCGTAGTCTCCCTCCTCCAATATCTTTCTCTGGAGGTAATCACTGAGAACAGTGAGTGCACGTTCCAGCCATTTGCTGTCGGATTTGTTGCGCGTTCTGTGGATATGCCCCCTAAGTGCAGGGAACAAGATTGTCTTTGTTACTTCTGCCTTGTAGAGAAAAACGGTGACATAGAAATCTGTTTCTTCTATTGTAAACAGAGTCTCAGGTTCCTAATCAGGAGGCCCTGAGCACCCAAGTGGAACAAGGAGGAAAGCCGTGGGATCCCAGTGTTCAGACTTGCAAGGAGGGCCCGAGCCCCAGCAGCCCAGCTCCAGGTAAGGAATGGAGATCAGCAGCCTGGCCAGCTGGCCTCCTGCTGTTGGAAGGGAGACCTTTGAGGATTTGGGTGTCGGGCCAGCCTGTCACTGCTGTCGGGGAGATCCCAGGGCGCAGAATGCATGGAGGCATTCACCCCTGGGACCCACCCTAGTCCCAGCTCTCTCCATCCCACCCATTTCCACAAGGCAGAAGCTGGAGCCTCAGTTGTAGAAGGAATTGGGGGCCTGTACCAGGGAATTCAGGACTGGTCTGAGTGAGTGCTGGTTCCTGAGTGATGGCCCCACCCCTTTTCCACTTGGAGTGCGCTGCCTGCCCGGGAAACTGAGGTAGAACCAACCCTTCCAGCCTTTGAGCTACAGGGAGTAGCAGATAGGTGGGACTTCCTTTTCTCTGGTGTGGAAATAACATAGGGGTTTGGTTTCTCTTGCTCTGCCAGGAGAAGAGAAGTTTGAGAACCAGGAAGAAAGCGCGCAGTCCGTTTTTCCTGAGAGCATCCACCCACAGGCACTGCTGCCTGGCCAGGCCAGAGGGGAGGTCCCCTGGAGTCCTGAGCAGGAAAGGCCTCGGGACAGGGCAGAAGGGCACTGGGAGCCTCCCCCAGAGGAAGGGATGGAGCCGTCCTTAGTGGGGGCTACAAGTTGCAGAGAACTGGGGCGACCAAAGGAATTGCAGCTGAAGAAGCTCCACTTGTGTCCCTTGTGTGGCAAAAATTTCTCTAACAACTCGAACCTAATTAGGCACCAGAGAATCCATGCAGCGGAGAGACTGTGTATGGGTGTGGGGTGTGGCGAGATCTTTGCTGGGAACCCACACTTCCTGTCACTACACAGAACACACTTGGGAGAGGAGGCCCATAAGTGCCTGGAATGTGGAAAAAGCTTCAGTCAGAACACCCACCTGACTCGCCATCAGCGCACGCACACGGGGGAGAAACCGTACCAATGTAACGTGTGTGGAAAAAGCTTCTCTTGCAACTCCAACCTTCACAGGCACCAGAGGACACACACAGGCGAAAAGCCCTACAAGTGCCCCGAGTGTGGGGAGATCTTTGCTCATAGTTCCAACCTCCTTAGACACCAAAGGATTCACACGGGAGAGAGACCTTACAAGTGTGCCGAGTGTGGGAAAAGTTTCTCTCGCAGTTCACACCTTGTCATACATGAAAGAACTCACGAGAAGGAGAGGCTTTACCCCTTCTCTGAGTGTGGCGAAGCAGTGAATGACAGCACCGTCTTTCTTACAAATCCTGGAACCCACAAGGCAGAGAAAAAACTCTTCGAATGTTTGACTTGTGGGAAAAGCTTCCGGCAGGGCATGCACCTCACCAGGCATCAGAGAACGCACACGGGGGAGAAACCATATAAGTGTAACCTTTGTGGGGAAAACTTCTCTCACAGATCAAACTTAATCAGGCACCAGAGAATTCACACCGGAGAAAAACCCTATACTTGTCACGAGTGTGGGGACAGTTTTTCTCACAGCTCCAATCGGATTCGTCACCTGAGAACCCACACAGGAGAGAGACCCTACAAATGTTCGGAATGTGGAGAGAGCTTTTCTCGGAGTTCCCGCCTTATGAGTCACCAGAGAACTCACACGGGATAGAAACAATGGGATTTCTCTTCGGCCCACTCAGAGGGTCCTGTTAGGAGCTGGTGTCCTTTGCCCAGGCCCCCCAAATCTGTTTTTAAAGTAATTACCGTAAAGAGGAACGAGGTAGGCGTCAGTGTGAGGGAGGTGCGGAGGCAGCAAAAGATTAGTGTAGAACTAAAATGGAATTCTGTCCAAACTGTTGAGGGTGGTGAGTTTTTGAGGTGACCTGCTCAGGGCAGAGTTCTCTATGAGGTCTCTTGTCCTGGGGTGTGCCTACTCCCTTGGTATCTTAGCTGTGATTCGGGTGCCTTACTGTATCCATTGTCTGTCCTGACAACTTTGGGAATCTGTGTGACTGCCCGTTACCGCTTCCCCACTTGGAATGTTTGTCAGGGGTACCTGGGCTCCTGAGGCATGGGACCAAAGAAGTGCGAAGGATTCTGGGAAACCAGCTTATTGGCCACAGAAGACTGGCTGGTGACTTGCAGCTTCCCCAGAAGCCCCAGCTGGGAAGCCAGGGGCAGTCCGGGGCAGCCACCACAGTGCCTCTCGGAGAGGAGGGCTCATGCACACGCCAAGCTTATAAACATCACCTCAGACCAGAAGGAACCAGAGGCCTGAGGGACATGGAAGAGGGAGTTTGCAATTCAGCCCAGGCATTGGCACAGGAAACCGGATTCTGACTTCGTCACCGTTGAGGAGATTAAGACTCACCCCACTTTTGCACAAGAAAGAAACAGAGCTCTGGGGTCTTCGGAGGGTTCTGTGAAAGCGGGGTTCCCTGAGAGGCTTTGCAAATGTGCATCCTGGGGAGATTAGGGATCATGCTTTCCCTGTTGAAGTCTGTTTGGGTGGTAATAAATATCCAGGAAACGTGAGCATGTGCGGCTCCTCACTGAGGACCTTTGTCCTGGCATCCAGTATTGCTTTGTCCCATATCTGCTGCGGCTGGAGGACCTATCTTCTCTGTGGTTGGTCAAGGGTTTGGATGAGGAGGGCTGAGGGAGGGTGTGCTCTTGGCTGGCTCCAGGCTGGGCGTGCTTCCAGACTGGGAACAAAAGGTCAAGCCCAGTGGCTGCTTAAGGTCATGTTGTCATAAGGGTCTCCTAGTAGGCTTCTTTGCTTTCAGTGGGGGACAGCAGTAAAAATGTCTTTGATTCTTTGTTGAGAATGTTTACTTTCTAGTGACAAAGCTGAAGGAAAATCTGGCTCTTCAAAGACAGGACATAACTGAATTATTGCCTATTAATGGAGGGAAGACACAGGTGAGGCCAACATTTTTAGGGGAAAGCTTTGTATTTTAGAATGGGGAATTGGGAATAGGAATTCAAGGAATGTTTATGAGAAAAAGGTAGAATACCAGGAAGTATTCTAGGAGTGGGAAATTCTGATGCCAGGAAAACCTCTCAGGATTTGGCCCTGTAACTCTTCTCTGGGAAGAAAAGGTGGAGCGTGACCTGGCAACTGACTGTCAGATACAGTAATTTTTTGTTTAAGGTTTTGTTTATTTATTTGACAGAGATTACAAGTAGCCAGAGAGGCAGGCAGAGAGAGAGGAAGGGGAGCAGGCTCCCTGCTGTGCAGGGAGCCCAATGTAGGGCTCGATCCCAGGACCCTGGGATCATGACCTGAGCTCAAGGCAGAAGCCACCCAGGTGCCCCCAGATAGAGTAATTTTAAGTGAGGGAAACAACCGTGCATACCCTTTTCCCCATTTCCCTATCAGTCTTATCTCAGCCCTGCCTCAGTGTAGTAGGAGTTTATCCTTGGTTTTCTGAGACAATTTTTAAAAATCTTAGTTTCTTGGCATGCCTGGGTGGCTCAGTGGATTAAGCCTCTGCCTTCGGGTCCATAGTTTCATCCATGCAGATCTGATAGTGGTCCCACTGCTCTTGGTCCTACTGGGAGCACTGTGGCTTCAGGCTAGAGCAATGAGCATCCCAGAAATTCATTCCCTGCACTAAAAAGGCTTCCCAATAGGAAGTGCTCCCCACCACCCCCACCCCGCCGCCGTCTAGCTCCCCTCCTAGCAAATTCACAAGCAAAACTGCTCTTGGGCTGTTATTAACGACGTGGATATTCCATGCAAAGCATTTAGCTCAGGACCTGGCACACAG
This sequence comes from Mustela putorius furo, assembly GCF_011764305.1. NCBI lineage: Eukaryota > Metazoa > Chordata > Mammalia > Carnivora > Mustelidae > Mustela > Mustela putorius. The sequence goes on along the minus strand of NW_025422145.1, from coordinate 13,012,406 downwards.
AAGGTACTCATCTATTGGTGTCTTCTGTGGGCAGGTGATAGTGGCAAGAGTGCCTTCTAAGCACCTGCCACTGATGCCACACTGGCAGAAATCTCCATTACTGACAGGAATGAGGATCTCGTTCCTCATGGTCTGGTCAAAGAACAAGGTTGCATGCACACTCCCATGAGGTCACTGCGAGGGATGGTCAAGTGCGTGCTTTTTCACATTTGTCCTTTAATCCTGCACACACACTTTTTATGTTCACACTTTTGCCCACTAGTCCTTGAAAAAGAAACCAGAAGTCTCCAACTGGCTGTCAGGTCAATGGGAGACTGACACTGGGGCAGGAAAGACCCTTGGCTCTTCAGCCCTGATGGGTACAAAGGAGACCTGAAAGATGTGGACTGACTTGGAGCAATAGCCACAGTCCTCGGAGCAAAGGTGGCACAGAAGAGCAGCAGCAGGACTCCTGGGTAGAGAACTAGTACCACATGTAAGCACTGTGGAAAAAACCTAGCCAGGGCACCTGGGTGGCTCCGTGGGTTAAAGCCTCTGCCTTCAGCTCAGGTCATGAACCCAGGGTCTTGGGATCGAGCCCTGCATCAGGCTCTCTGCTCCCCAGGGAGCCTGATTCCTCCTCTCTCTCTCTGCCTGCCTCTCTGCCTACTTGTGATCTCTGTCTGTCAAATAAATAAATAAAATCTTAAGAAAAAAGGAAAAACCTGGCCAAGGCCAATTAAGAGCAGCAGGCCAGACATCACTGAGGACAAAGCTTGTAAGGCAGAGACTGGAAAAAGCATTAAATTTCTTTTCTCCAGAAAAAAAGTCAGAAATCACTAAGAATTTTTATTGCAGGAAGGGAGGTGAGGCCAACATTTTTAGGGGAAAGCTTTGTATTTTAGAATGGGGAATTGGGAATAGGAATTCCAGGAATGTTTATGAAATTTATTAAGATTCTGTACATCTGAACCAAGATGCCTTTCAACGGATGAATGGATAAGGAAGATGTGGTCCATATATACAATGGAGTAATATGCCTCCATCAGAAAGGAAGAATACTCAGCTTTTGTAGCAACATGGATGGGACTGGAAGAGATGCTGAGTGAAGTAAGTCAAGCAGAGAGAGTCAATTATCACATGGTTTCACTTATTTGTGGAGCATAACAAATAGCATGGAGGACAAGGGGAGATGGCGAGAAGGGAGTTGAGGGAAATTCGAAGGGGAGGTGAACCATGAGAGACTATGGACTCTGAAAATCAATCTGAGGGTTTTGAAGGGGCGGGGGGTGGGGGGGTGGGCGAACCAGGTGGTGGGTATTGGAGAGGGCACGGATTGCATGGAGCACTGGGTGTGGTGCAAAAACAATGAATACTGTTACCTTGAAAATTAAAAAAAAAAAAAAAAAAGATTCTGTACATCCTAGCCCTAGCTGTAAACAGAGTTTACTGTTTGAATGAGACGTCAACTGATAGCATTTTGGAAAGTGCAAAATCGCCACCACTGCTTTAAGACCTGTAATTTTTGTAAATGTTTCACGAACATTTGAAACAACAAAGTCTTTTTTGGAAGTTCTAGCAAATTTATTAGCACTAGGGGGCTAACTTCTTTGGGTGTCAGCAGCTCAAAAATAGTTAAGTTTATAGCAAAAGTGCATTTATTAGAAAAAACAGAGGTGCATTTATCCTTTTAGCCTTCATTCTAGCTCGCAAACACTTCTGATTAAAATCTGACTTCTACTGTTGAAAGGGAGATGTAATTCTTTCTGATCAAGTCATTTTTACTAAGAGGAGCTATGTGATGCCTCAGGTAGCCAGTGAGGAGCCAGTGGGAATGGTCTAGGTAAATTCAACAATGAGGAAATTGTTGATTAAAAACCGCTCAGAACACCAACACATTTGGAGAAATCTTCCAGTTAATACCCTCAGTTTATCACTGAAATGTCCCAGAAGCTGTAGTCAGGAATCAAAACTGGTCACACGCCAGGTTCCTGCTCTGAGGAGGTGGTCAGATTTCCGCAGGCAAGAAAGGGTAGGGAAAGAAGACTTTCTTTCTCAAATCCTGGTGTATGTTTTTTGGACATAATCCGGAGTCGTGTTTGCCTCTGTACCCCCACTCTTTCCTGCTCTTCTGGGGGGAGCGAGCGGGGCTTCAGCCACCGGAACGAGAGTGAGGTACCTGGGTTTCTCCGAGGAGCTCTAGTCCTGAAACTATGACTTCCAGAACCAAAGACATCAGCCCCTTCCTGAGCGCCTGACTGCCCGCCTGCGCTCCTGCCCCACCGAGGACCGCTCCCGCGCGGGCCCCGGAAGGAACAAAAGCGGACGCGGCCGGCGCTCCGCAGCCGAGTCCTGATCAACCTTCCCGGACCCCAAGCCCTCCTGCGACCTCTGCTTCCCGGCCCAGAGGACAGCTCGCCGTGCCTCCCCAACTGGGTCTCTAGCTCGCCGGCAGGAACTTCATGATTGCGCGCGGCCGCCTCCCTTCGGGCCCACCCCCTTCTCCCCGGCCGCTCTGGCGAGCCGGCGGCCACTCTATGGCTGCGCCCGTCCCACCGGCCGGCTCTCCGCCCGCAGCTTCTGCATGTCCTGGCCGCTCTGGCCCGCTTCGCGGGAGCTCTATGGCTGCGCGGGGAAGTCCCCCACGCTCCGGCCGCTCTGGCACATTGGCTGGCATTCTCCACAGCTCTCGGCTATTGAGGCTGGGCCGGCCCACGTGGCCGAAGGCTTCCTTCTCCCTCTCTAGCGGACGCCGGCGGCGCTACCACGCTCTCCGGAACGGTCCCGGGTCTCTTGGGTGTGCGCCTACGCCGGGCCTACAGCGGGCCCGGCTCTCGTCGTCCAGCAGGGGGCGAGCGCAGGCCTGGGTGGTGTGGCCGCCGGGAAGGGCGGACCTGCAGAGCGACCTGAGGCCAGGAGCCTGCTTAAACGCAATGGGAAGGCCACGAAGAGGCTACAGGGTGAGAAGCGATGGGAGAGGCCAAGAAAGGAGACTGATGCAGGTGTCCAGGTATGGGGTGATGGCGCCCTGGACCGCAGCACGAAGAGCAGGGAGGGAGAAATGGAGACAAAACGAGAGCCATTTAGAACGGAGAACTGACAGCTTTATGTGGGCCCCGGCGGAAGTCTGAAATCCTAGGACGACCTAGGAGGAAAATCTGACCTGACCTGTCTTTCCTGCTCTTCTTTGTCAGGTGCCCTTACAGCAACTATCCGGGGACCTTGCAGCTTCCCAGGGAGATACACTGTCACATCGAGGAAGGAGCCTGAGCTCTTTGCCCTGACTGCCCTGCCACTGCCTGCACTCAACTTTAAAGCTCGGCTCAGAAGTCACACTTGACCCTCTTAGGTACTTCCCCTGCTACCCAAACACACCCAAAGCCCTCTCCACACTCATCTAGCACTTACACATTGAATGGTGGTTTGTTCTATTCGTTTTCTTTTTAATTCAGGTCCAAATGCCCAACACCATTCTCGGAACCTAGCACGGAAAGGCAACGTGAAGCTTCCTGAATAAGTGAATACTTTTCAAAAGGCTATGACTGCCTGTCATTTACTCTGGAAATGTATTACCCATGGCGGGGTGGCGGGTGGGAGCGTTTGATACAATGATGAAGATTAAAAGATTAAACTAGATTAAAAGATTAAACTCGGCTGACATACCCATCAACTTCTTCCACAGTCCGTTCTACTCTAGGCTTAAAAAACTCCTAATGTTTTATTAATGCCAAGTTCTAAAGCACGTTAAGACAATAAGATATAAAAAGTTGTATTTACCAAGTAATCTGCCTATTTTGGGTTTTTTTTTTTTTTTAAGATTTTATTTATTTGACAGACAGATCACAAGTAGGCAGAAAGGCAGGCCAGGGATGGGGTGCGGGGGCGGGAAGCAGGCTCCCCGCTGAGCAGAGAACCTGATGTGAGGCTCCATCCTTGGACCCTGACCTGAGCTGAAGGCAGAAGCTTTAACCCACTGAGCCACCCATGTGCCCCTCCCTATTTTTTAAATACATAAAACATACCAATTTGTTATACTATCATTGGCCGATAGATGTTGGGTGCCTTTCATCTTTTTTTTTTTTTTAAAGATTATTTATTTATTTATTTGTAAGAGAGAGAGAGTGAGAGCGAGCACAGGCAGACAGAGTGGAAGGCAGAGTCAGAGGGAGAAGCAGGCTCCCTGCGGAGCAAGGAGCCCGATGTGGGACTCGATCCCAGGACGCTGGGATCATGACCTGAGCTGAAGGCAGCTGCTTAACCAACTGAGCCACCCAGGCGTCCCAACTTTTCATCTTTTTAATATATAACTGCTATAATCAGCATGTTACTTGCTCAATAAGGGGGGGGGCAGTAGGTGGTACAGAGTTAAGAAACCAGAGAATGTCACACAATTAAACTAAAAACCAAATCTATTCTTATCTTTATTTTTTTATATAGTTTTAAATTTTTTTTTCAAAAATAACTAGTCAGCATATAGCTTCTTGTTATATGCTCTGAGATAGAATGTAATGCTCTTCCAACATCCATTCCACCTTAGATAATCTGGGACAATAACTCATTATTCAGATCCTTGTCTAAAATGGAAACAAAAATGGATTAATCAATGTTTTTATACTTTAAAGAGACAAATTTATTTTTAAATTGTATGTTTTAGAAACAATATATAAATGGGCAGTGCTATGCAAAATGAGGTCAGCTGTTAAAAACAATGACAATTCACAACAGGTCTGCATCAGAAATAACTACAGAAATCTGTAAATACAAGATCTAATTACTAGAAGTTGAAGGCATATTGAAAGAATCCTTCATAACATGAGGCCTAGGTTTCAAAAAACTACCAGTTCGAGAATGGATTCTACTCTGGAACTGTTTTTTTATTATTTCTTGTTGCATCTCTTTCAGCGTGAAATGGAACCTCTGAAACTCAGGTGTGGCATCAACAAAGTCAAGTAGGTAGTCCAGACTCTCTCTGACATCAGATAACTGAAATTCAGCAGTCTGCTCTTCTGCTCCTCCTCGTTTCTGAACAACTTCCTTTGTAATTCCACTTTTTGTTTTTTCGAGGCTACCCTTCTCTTCATCATCCCCATTGAACCACACCCTGTCATCTGCCAGCGTGGTTTCCAACTCCCCACACTTCTCAAGGATTTCTCTATAATTTCCATCTTCTAAGCCTCGAAGATTATATTCAGGTTCCTTTTTGTAAAGAAGATTTTCCCATGCATTTGCTATGGTTATTTGTTTCACTTCATCCCAACTCTTTGCCCAGTTAAAAATTGCACTTTTTATGTTGTAGATTTTAATCTTGGAAGCTCCTTTTTCTCCTTTATCTTGCTCATCATCACTTTCTTCAAAAATGACAAGACTCTCTTCAAGTTGCTTCCACCTATAAAGTCGTTTGCAGCTCAAGATCACACCTTGATTCATTGGCTGAATCAGGGTCGAAGTGTTACGGGGAAAGAACATGCATTTTATTTGGCCGTCCTCACTGGAGAGTGATTCGGCAGAAGGGTGAACTGGAGAACTGTCCAGAAGTAACAAGGCCCTGACATCCTCTTCATGGAATCCTAAAACATTAAGCTGAAAATGCCTGACCTCAGGAACAAAGTTTTGAAAGAACCATTCTGAAAACAATTCTCTGGTGAACCAAACATCTTTACTAGGCTTATAAATCACAGGTATTGTACCTGTGTCCTCTTTCACACTTCTGGGCAGCTTTGACTTTCCAATAATGACTGACTTTAGTTTATGAGTTCCATCTGCATTTGCACATAAGAGCGCAGACAACCGTTCTTTGTTTATTTTCCTCGCAGGCAGGCAGATCTCTTTCCTGCTTGCCTGAATGTTTTCTGGCATTGACTTCCAAAAGAGGTCAGTCTCATCCCCACTGTACAGCTGAGCTAGACTCAGTTTCTCCTCTTTGATAAGCATGTACAGTTTTTGTCGAAAGGGCTCAACATTTTCTGAAGCTGAACTTAGGACTTGTTCTCCAGATATTTTTCGATTCCCAATGGCGTGCCTGTTTCGAAATCTAAAAAGCCAACCAGTGCTAGCTTTAAAGTCGGTTCGCCCGAAACACTGTGCGAACCTCTCTGCAGCAGCCTGAAGCTCCACACCCCTTACGGGGACGCCGGCTGAGCGTTTCTGCTGGTACCACATGTACACTGCGTCATCCACATCCCCGTATTTGGCTCCCGTTGTCCTCTTTCTCTTCTCAGCCCCTACCAAAGGCATGTCCTGCTTCAGTACAAAGTCCAAAATCAATTTCTTATTCTTCTTAATGTCATAAAATGTTGATTTACTGATTCCAAATTCATCCATTACACTTTTCAGAGCCCGTCCAGCTTCAATCCTACTGAGAACCTTCATTTTCTCCTCCAAATTCAGTGTTGTATATTTCCCTCTTTTATTCATACTGAATTGGGTTTCAGACAACCAACAGGAGAAAAAAGAGGGAAAAGCCTTACTGAATTGGGAAAAATTAAAAGCAAAACAAAAAACTAGCTTAAAGCCCCAAAAGGCACAGGCATTTGTACAGAAGGGTATTGGGCTAAAAGGGATAAAGACTCAGACACAAGTGCAAGTCTACAGATGAAGGGCTTATGCACTCAGAAAACCGCCACTGTCAAAGCCTATCTAGCCTTTGCTCCGACAAGATAAGGATGATCGGTTCTCAGAACCCCATCTTCCTCCTCCTCTCTAGACAGCTCCAGCAGCTCTAGTCAGGAATGACAGGAATACCTGCTCTCCCTAACTCCACGCAGACACAGATAGCAGGAGCAGAGGGGAGATGTGTCCACAGGAAGAAACCCAGGTGAGCTAAGTCTTCATAAAAGGTAGTGCTTGAGAAGGGAGTGTGAAAGCCTCAAAAGCATAGACAGAGTAATCCTGTGTAGCAGAGAAGCAGCATGGCTTCTCCCCCTCCAAAACGACCTGATTTCACCTCACTGCCAGAAAAAAAAATGGTGCTCTCGCTGCTCTGTAAGCAGTATTCACTGGGAAGCAGGCCATCCACCCGGATAAGGAGTCCAAGCTATCCTGACATTGGGATGTCCGGGGAGCTGGCATTCCTGAACAGTTGTTAAGTATGTTTACTGAGAAAGTTAGTAGGTTCTGTTGTCCATGTGAAGAAATCTCACATTTATTACATTCGATGTAGCATTCTCAAAGACCAAGTTTTAACTTCTTGTGTAAACTCGAAGTATGTAAAAACCTGTTACTGGCACTTGCCCACTCTCAGAGCTTCTTGCATGAGTACATCTAGTATATTCTCAAGTGTTATTTTTCACTGCAGCTTTTCCAAATTTTGGAATTATCAAGTTTTGGAGTCCTGGAAGTTCTCAGATAAGTTCAAAAGTTTTAAAAATATTGTATCACTGCTAACATTCTTCAAAAAATTTGATTTTTCATTTTTTTGTTCTCAATTTACATTAGGATGTCAAGTAACAGATTCAATATATTTGAAACTTTATTCCATTTCTCTTCACTGTGGATGTTGCTTAATAATACTTTTCTCCTGCTTGAAGAAATTCAAAAGATTTCTCACCAGTGTCTCTGATATTCCTCAGATATTCCTTACAGATCCTCCTGGGGATGCCCCAATGCCATTCCATGTCCTTCCAAATGTCCTACTCTAGATTAATTTTATTGTCTTCATTCCAGACACACAAACTCACAAGAAGTAACAAAAACTGCAACTTTTATCCATTTCAGGTGCTATGAAGAAAGAAAAGTATGTCAGAAAAATAAGGAAAATGATTGGCATTTCACTTATTTTTTTTCCTCTCCTATACTGCAGAGCTTGATTGGCTATCATTCATTCTTCAACCATCAAGAATTGTCACAAGCTTCTCCTCTAGAAACCCAAAAGAGTTCAAGCTGCTAGTTTTCCTCTGTAATTATTGCTAGAAATGCCAACCGGTCTGTAGAACACTAAGAGGATCATGAAAAAGTATGGTTGTGAATAGGGTATGGAGCAAATAGAGACTAAGATTCAAGCAACTTACTAAAAGGCAGCATAACTAAGGGAATTAATCAGTGATAAGTAATATACATGGAAAAAGAAAAAAGAATTGGTCAGGAGCAGCATTATTAACTCTAGCCACTCACACGGCAAAACCATTCAGCCCAGTACAGCAGTTGTATGGTATCTGGGGACAAAGTGCAGGTCTTTGCTGTCATGGCTTCCCAGCTGTACGTTCATCATTTTTCAGGCAGTGCCCAGGCAGGGGAACATGATTTCAAAAGGAGTCTGGTGGGATGTTGGTGGGCTCCACAGCCAGGGAAAGGAACCCTGGCACAGACTTCAGACTATGAAAATCATTACTGGTCCTCTTTCACGGTTCCCCAGTTTGCGCTGCCTTCTTGCTTTCACGGGGTGTCTTTTCCCACTTTTCCTCCCCCAACCACCTCCACACCCAGGTTATGAATCAGGCCTGCCAGTACGCTGCAAGGGCACCACTGGCAGAACTTCATTTATTCGCTTTAGTAAGTTCCCAGCATATGCTCAGCCTTGGGCCCGATGGTGAGGATCTCATTGCTAAGAGCACTACTGTCCCCTGCAAAGAATTGCTTCTGAAGAAACTAAGTCTCAGTCTGACACAGATTCCTAGGAAATGAGCCTGCTCTGAAACCTGTGCAAGTGACCTTCGCAGATGCTTCTTCTCATCTCCCGTGTTTAACCCTTTGCTCTCAATGAGAAGGGATCAGTACAACAGAATTCTACATAAAAGCAAAAGCAATATAGTGGTACTGGTTTTCCATTTTCATTCCCACCTTGCTCCTAATTCTAGATGAACTGCCCTGGGAAAAAGTCCCCAGCGATGCTCCAGGATCTACTTTATTAAAAATGCAGTCTCTTCACCCCCATGCGAGGCACCCGGTGAGAGGGCTACAAGAACTTATTTTCTCACTGTTGAGCCTCCCTCCAAATGTAGCCCGATCACACTTAGTGAACACGTATGATGGATCATACCCCAGTCTCCCGGCTTTCCCTCTGCGTGGATGTGGCCCCACTCCATGGAGCGGACAGATCAGGTTCAAGGTCTTTTACCATTTCCCCAACCATAAGGCAAACTTCACTTCCTCGGACTCCCGCCTCACTCAGCCTAGGCCTCCGCTCTTCCTAGCCTCCCTACTCTGATAGTCACAAAAGTGCCCCAGTCCTTTGGCCAGATTCCTTGCAGCAAAGACTGCCCTGTGCCCTCCGGCCCTCGCTGCACGTAGTGGACCTAATAACTAAGCTGTTGCCTGGCGAAGGCTGACGCTGGCAGAGTCCTGGTGATTAGAGACACCGACAACCCGAAATGCCCGGATCCTGAAAGTAGGGTTCACGAACTCTGGCAGAGACTGCAGGGGACACAAGATGGAAAGGGGGTTCTCATCATCCAGGGAGCTTGCCATCGTTCACGGAGCGGGAGCCAAGACTGCAGGGGACCTAAATCCGTACTAGGATCCGCCGCCCGTCGCTCGTGGGACCGGGGCCGAGCCGCGGCTCCCTGTCCCTGCCAAGGACACTACAGATAGAACCCGTCACACCGGCTGGAACCTACCTCACGAGAAAAACGTGATCGTTGTGAGGGACACGCGACCCAGAGGAAGGGAACAAGCCCTAGGGGGCCGCCGATCCTGACCTGGATGAAAGCCCCGAGAAGGACGAGAACCCCGCGTGCGCAGGGGCGGCCACCCTCGCTGGGCTGGGCTCCGAGTACCGGCGCCGCCCGAAGGCCACGCAGTCACTAGCCGGACGCGCAGTGCCTTCCGGTGCGGGACACGAGGCGGCGACAGCCGCTCGCCGAGCCACGTGGAGGCCCCTCTAGGCCGCGTCGGGAACGGGACAGTCGGTAGCATTAACTCTTTCCGACCGCCAGGGAGGCATTGGAAGGAAAGCGGGTTTCCTCCGCGTGGGTGGGGCCCGCGTTGCGGCGGCTCGAAGCCCCTCCCCGGAAGGGCGTCAATCCGCTTCCGGCCCGAGCGCGGTGTCGGATGGGACCCGGGCGGGGACGCGGGCCTGACAGCCGTTATTGAGACGGGTTGTACGCGTGGCGGGGCCCGTCTGCGAGTAGCGCGGGGCGGAGGGCGGCGGCCTGCAGGTGAGCGGGTGGCAGGGGCAGCGGCGTGGGCCCCGGAGCTCCCGAGGAGCACCGGCCGCTGCGCGGTGGCGGAGGCGAGGCTGCCATTGTCCGTGGGCGGCGGTGGTTTCGGGCCGGGAGGCCGCAGGCTGACGGCCGGACCGTTTCGGGGAGCCCCGCCGTCGGGCTCCACCATTCGGCTGTCCGCCTTTGCGGAGACGGCGTCGGGGCCGCGGCGGCCAGTTTTCCGACTCGCTGGCCGGACTTTCCGCGGGCCGGGTACCCAGGCGGTGCAGCTTCAGAGATGTCAGCCTCTGCTGGTGCCGAAGCGCGACAAGCGTCCGGGTGCACGCTGAGCTCGCCGGGCAGCCGGCCGCCGGCCATTTGAGAACATTGTGACGTCCTGGCCGACGTTGGGAGCCGTTCGTGGAGACCTCAGGCCAGGGAAGGCGAGGTCCCGCGACTCTGCTCATTCTCGCCTCGAGGTCTAAATGAACGTCGAAGAGAGGGAAGGTGGGCCGAAGGCTCACCGTCGACAGCACCAACTCCCCTTCTCTCGTCCTTTGCGGCTTGGCCTTTGGATAAGCGTTTTGTAAGCCAAGGTCAGCTGTGATTTTTCTGGGTCAAGGAAAGAGGTTTATTTATTTTTTTTTAAAAGATTTTATTTATTTATTTGACAGACAGAGATCACAAGTAGGCAGAGAGGCAGGCAGAAAGAGAGGAGGAAGCAGGCTCTTAGCGGAGCGGACAGCCCGATGCGGTGCTCGATCCCAGGACCCTGGGATCATGACCTGAGCCGAAGGCAGAGGCTTTAACCCACTGAGCCACCCAGGCGCCCCAAGGAAAGAGGTTTAAAAACACAGGGCTAGATCTTGTGCACGGTGCCCTTGATGGTGCTTACGAGAAAGTGTCAAACGAGTGTGGAGCATCTAGTTACTGAACCCGGGTTTGCTGTCTTAGAATAGGACCGCCTTTTCCCTCATTACTTTCCTCCTCGTCTAGTGTCACTTCTGTGTCCCAGCTGTCCTGCCAATATCTGTAGAGTGGAAAGGAGAATCTGGAATGTTCCACGCACTGAGGGTTTCGTCTTCACAAGAAGATGAAGGGTCAGAGAAGTTGGACCCCCTTGCTAGAGACAGAAGACTGGGATGACACGTTCACATTTAAGAGGAACTCAGAATATTCCCCTGATACTCCCTTGGCGTCCGGTAGCTGGGGTCGGAAGCACAACAGTGAAGTCTTTGGAGAATCCCCATGCCTCTTGCAGCCAGAGGGTGTAAATGGTCTCACTGCTAACCTTTCTTGAATCACTACTTTTACAAAGAAAGACCAAGTCCTCAGTGGGTATTTGTCTATCGATGAGCTGTGCATTATTTCAAGTGGATAATCGAAGAAGAAAGGGTCTGGCAGTGGATTCTTTAAAAGGAAAGGACGTGCCCCTTGGTGGCTCAGTGGGTTATGTGGCAGCATTTGGCTCAGGTTGTGATCTGGGGCTTCTGAGATGGAGCCCCATGTCAGGCTCCCTTTTTATCAGAGTGTATGCTGCTCCCTCTGTCCTTCCCCCTGCTGGCTCTTTCTCTCTCTCACTCAAATAAGAAAAATCTTAAAAAAAAAAAAAAAAGAAAAGGGAACCTGGGTGTCTCAGTGGGTTAAAGCCTCTGCCTTGGGCTCTGGTCATGATCCCAGAGTTCTGGGATCGAGCCCCGCTTCAGGCTCTCTGCTTAGCAGGCAGCCTGCTTCCCTTCCTCTCTCTGCCTGCCTCTCTGACTACTTGTAATCTCTGTCAAATAAATAAATAAAATCTTAAAAAAAAAAAAAAAAGGAAGGCAGATTTTTTTCATCATTTTTCTCCTGTTAGGAGTAGTAGATAGTAAAGTTAATATGACTTTCTTATTGATGCACACTTTTTTTCTGCTCTCAGTGTTTTAGGAAGAAGATCATTTTACTGATTTTGTTCCCGAGCTGACCAGGTCTTACTTTGTGAAGGTTGTGCTGCTGGGGTGTCCAAGAAAAGAAGAAAACTGTTCCTGCAGCAAAATAATGATGGTAGATCTGAAGGTGGCTGACTGTTTGAACCCTCAGATCAAAGTTCTGTCAGAAAGCAAGGGGCCTGTGATAGAGAGTTCCAGTCACAGTAAGAAATGTACTGCACAAATGGACAATCCCAGTCCTGAAAGCTGTCGCCAGCACTTCCGGAATTTCTGCTATCATGAAGCATCAGGACCCCGTGAAATTGTTGGACAACTTCAGGAATTATGCCGCCAGTGGCTCAGGCCAGAGCTCCACTCAAAAGACCAGATCTTGGAACTGCTTGTGCTGGAACAGTTTGTGACCATTCTACCCAGGGACACCCAGAGCCGGATAAGGAAGGACCATCTACAGAGCATTGAGGAGGCTGTGGCCCTGGTAGAGCACTTGCAGAGGGAATCTGGTCACGTGAGGAATGGGGTGAGAAGGAAGATTCCGGATACGTGCAGTGAAATAGAGTGAAGGCAGACATGGTGGTGGCAGTTAATTGAGAAATAAGGTCAACTCGGTCACTGTTCATGTTTTGGAGGACATTTAAGGCAGGACCAAAAACCACAGACTTAGCAGTAGTCCACAGGTCTCACAGACCCTTGACAGAGAAAGATTCCTTTTGTGCTCCTTAGAGCCAGACTGAATTGAGGGTAGTAGCCTATTTTAGGTTGTACAAGGACAGGGTTTTGAGCTCCAAATGAATAAAAGGCAGTAAGGGGTTGGAGAGGGAAAGGAGGACTTGAAAAAGGGAGAACACTTAAAATGCAGGTTGAGCAGAGACAGTAAAGAGAAGGAAAACCCTAATAATGGGAGAAGAATGCAAAGGGAGAGAAAAGTAGGCAGAATAAAGGGAAACAGCTTTGAAAATCTTGGCAGAGTAGCGGAGAGAAGAAAGATATTGAGGGATAGTGTTGTCTGACTCATAAGTGAGAGCCTCCACGGTGCTCTCAATGGTTGGTCCTTGGCTCTTCTGGTTAACGGGGAGTTTGTCCTTAGCCAGGTAGCAGAGCCAGCTGGCTTCAGGCCTGCTGGAAAGAAATAATGCAGGCATATGTGTAATGCCAAAATTTTTTGGAGGTAGGTTGGAGCCAGACTTTTTTCCCCTTTCTTCCATTTCATCTGTGTTCTATGAAAACTTTCCCTGGCCATGGTGGATAATATGGTTGAGGAGACAACTGCATTTATTCAATTCTTTAATCTTTTGAGAAATTGAGAAGACAAACACTAAGGAGGGATCTAAGCCAAGGGAGAAATCCCATCAAAAGTAGCATGAGAACAGGTGGCCTGTGTAGTCTTGCTATTGATCTTAGTTGGTCTGTATGCAGAGGGGTCGGGCCCGCTGTGTCAGAGGAGTAGGAGTAGCCACGTTTTTTTCCTCCCCTTTTATCCTAATATTTCAACATTTTGTGGGTAGCTTTCTGTGGAAAAGTGGTGGCCTGATAATTCTTTAAGTCTTTTTGTCATTTCTTTTAGTGTGACACACTTGCCACTATCTGGACTGTTCACTTTTTCCTCCTTTTACAATCAACCCCAAAACCAAAAGTAATTTTTGTGGTAACACAGATTGGGATTATTTCCAGGTTGCAGTCCAAGATCTGGGAAAGGAGGCAGTGCTCTTGGGAGAAACAGCAGAATCTCAGCCAGTGGGCATGGCCCAGGATGAAGAATTCTGGAAAACATACCAGGGTCTGCAAGAACAGCTGAGCAGGAGTACTCATACAGGAACTGAGCCTGTATGTGAGATGGGTAAGGCACATCATAATTCCATTCTGTTGGGAGCTGTTAGAGAAATTTGTTCGGCCAGAACATTGTGAGCATTTTCCAGATGCCTGGCCATGTGGATGGGCTGACACAGCCATGTTAGCAATTATGATGTCCCCTAGGTGGCAGTAGAGCACCAACTGTGGGTGAAGCTGGGTGTTGGCTTAGGGTACAGGAACTTTCTGCTTACAAAATCCTGGTAATAACCCCATGAGCTCTGTTCCTTAGAAAGCACTAGCAGAATGTGAACACAATTCTGTACCAGGAGAAAAATAATAAATGATTAAAAACAAAAACCCAACTACATCTCCTCTTGTACACTGGATAACTTGAGTACTTCATCTTTGAATCCATTCAATTTTTGCCTTAGAACAATTTACATCATGAGAAGAAAATAAGTTTGTCTTTCATTTATTCACTCATGAAAACTGGGGAGCCTATTCTTCTGACCAGTAGGTACTTGGCTCTTGTGTATGATGATAAGACCCATTTCAGGGAACCACACACACTTTTAAGGGTGTCCCGAATCTACCAAAAGAACTGGGATCATCTGTATTTTAGAAATGAGCTAAGGATGTTTACAGACAGAAGTGAGAGCGATTTCCTCTGGCTCTTTCCCACTTACAGCTGTGCCTGCTTACCAGATCCTAGCCTTTCCTGGGCGGACAAACACTAAAGACTGGACGGTGGCACCCGAGCTCGTCTTGCCTGAGTCCCAGGTGAGCTGTTCGATCCAGCTGTTGAGGGCTGCCTTTCCCTGCTGCCCAGGACCCACCCTGCCCAGCTCACAGGCATGTTAGCTCCAGTGTTCTCCCTGGGAAACTGGGCACCTCCTAGGCTGTTGATGATCCCTTGCTTCTTTCCTTTATTGCCTTTTCACTTTAAAAAAAATGTGCTGTTAATTCCTTGAGTGCCCAGGTCGACCATGGGCCAGGCGGTAGGGCTGCTTCTGTAGTGCAAGTACTGAGCTGAAGCCCATTGTCTTCTTTAGAGCTTGTTGACATTTGAAGAAGTGGCCATGTATTTTTCCCAAGAGGAATGGGAGTTACTGGATCCCACTCAGAAGGCCCTCTACAATGATGTAATGCGGGAAAACTATGAGACTGTCATCTCTCTAGGTAAAGACCCTCCCTCTCCCATTGGGTAGAAGTTGAGTAATCTGTCATGTTCTCTGCTTACTGGGAATGTACTCCTCTGAGAGGCTATGTTCCAATAACGGGTTGTCTTTTCAACCAAATGGTGTGTGGACAGGGGAAAGGTGTATCCAGATCACCTGGGAGCTTTGTTCAAGTGCACATGCTCATTCTTTACACTGAAAATCTTGATCCCCCCCCCCCCCGCTCCAGATCTTTACTTTTACTTTTCCCATCTCCATAAAGAGCAGAACCACTCGCCCAATATTTCAGGTCAGATATTTGCAGTCATTCTTTACTCTGATCATGCTCTCCTACCCCACTCCTAATCTTCCTCTTGGATCTACATTCACCGTATAGCCTGAGTCCAAGCATGTCTCATCCTCTTGAATTGTTAGCATGTTGGTCTAATCCAGAAGAGTGTGTCATCAGGCCCACCTCGGTACTTTCTAACTAGCACCTTCTGCCACCACTCTAAGCTAGCCACAGTCTGCTTTCCATGCAGCAGCCAAGGTTTTTGAAAACCCGGATTTGATCATGATGTCATCCTTTCCAAAATCTTACGGTGACTTGACTTCTCATTTATTCAGAATAAAATCCAAATTCCTCATCGAGGTACACAGGATCATCCAAGATCTGGCCCCTGTTCATCTGCTACTTGTGCCCTTGTTTAGTGCTCCTTATTCACAGGATATTGCTGTTTCTTGAAATCAAGTTAATTTCTGCTTTACCATTCCCATCCTTGGCACACTGGACAGAATTCTGCAATTTTAAACACTTCTAATTTTGCCCAACTTTGAGGAATACATGAGGGAAAAAACACATTTCCTTTTGTGGCTTTCACTCATGAAACCAAAGACTATGAACTGTGGAACCTGTTGTAGAGGCTGGTAGATGCTTGATTCCTCTTTAAGATGAGAAGGCCACTTCTTGGTAACATGTAGCAGATTTAAAAGTGTTCATTTCTCCTGAAAGAATCAAGGTTATCTGTACTTTAGAAATAAGCTAATGATGTTTGTAATCAGTAGCAAGAGAAATTTCCTCTGGCTCTTTTCCACCCACAGCTGTGCCTGCTCACCAGATCCTAGCCTTTCCTGAGCAGATAAACACCAAAGACTGGACAGTGGCACCTCAGCTCGTCTTGCCTGAGTCCCAGGTGAGCTGTGCGATCCAGCTGTTGAGGGCTGCCTTTCCCTGTTGCCCAGGAGCCACCCTGCCCAGCAGGTGCTCACGTGTGCCAATGTTCTCTCTAGGAACTAGGCATCTCCTACTCTGTTGCTGATTCTTCTCCCTCCTTCCTTTCTCTTCTCATGTAAAAAATTATCTGCTATTAATTCATTCAGTCTGGCCTACCATTTAGTTTATGGGCCAGAACTTCTGTAGTGCAAGTATTGAGCTGAAGCCCATTGTCTTCTTTAGAGCTTGTTGACATTTGAAGAAGTGGCCATGTATTTTTCCCAGGAGGAATGGGAGTTACTGGATCCCACTCAGAAGGCCCTCTACAATGATGTAATGCAGGAAAACTATGAGACTGTCATCTCTCTAGGTAAAGACCCTCCCTCTCCCATTGGGTAGAAGTTGAGTAATCTGTCATGTTCTCTGCTTACTGGGAATGTACTCCCCTGAGAGGCTGTGTTCCGATAATGGCTTGTTTTTCAACTAGATGGTGTGTGGACAGGGGAAAGGTGTATCCAGGTCCCTTGGTTAGCTTTGTCCAGGTGCTCACTCTGTGTGCTATGTGGATGTCTTGATTTATTTTTTCTCCTTCCCCAAATCCGTTTCTATGGATCTCTCTTCTTGGTCAAGAGCATTCACCCAGCAGCTACGAGGAAGGAACATGCGGTCATCCTTTACCGTGATCTCTCCCTCATACCGCGTGCTAATGCGTCACTGTCCTTCAGGCTCCATCACAGTGTAGCCCGAGCACAGCCATGCCTCATTTCCCGGTGCTGTTAGCGTCCTGGCTTAAGCCGGCAGCGTGAGTAACAGCCTGACCTGGGCACTTTCTGACTGGTGGCCCTACCTCTCGCTGTCGCACACTCTTTTCCACAGAGCAGCTGGACATCTTTTAAAAACCTGGTCAAATCATGACATTTCCCATTGTAAACCTTATGGTGAATTCTCACCACATTCTGAATAAAATCCGCACCTTCCTGAAGTGCTTCAGGTCCTCCGGGATCTGACCCCACTCCCCTCCCTTCCCTCACCTGCTGCCACTTGTGCCCTCGCTCAGTCCCCTTGAGCCTCGCTG
Organism: Mustela putorius furo; assembly: GCF_011764305.1. Classification (NCBI taxonomy): domain Eukaryota; kingdom Metazoa; phylum Chordata; class Mammalia; order Carnivora; family Mustelidae; genus Mustela; species Mustela putorius. Next base: position 12,995,193 of record NW_025422145.1, on the reverse strand, counting down.
GTCTTTGTGTTTCTTGAAATTGCCATGGTCGTTTCTACTTTCCCCTTTCCTCTGCCTGGCGCACTTTTCTGCCCCATGGCGAAACTCACTTCTACATTCCTGCTGCAATTCCACTTTTTTAAAGAGGCCTTCCCTACTACCTCCTCCGAAGAAGCTGCAGAGAAGCAGAATCTTAAAATGCTGGGTTGTCCTGCTTTAGTTTTCCACAGAATATTTACTGTGTGCTGAGAACTTTATTTATTGCTGTTGGGTTGTCTCCTTCTCCCACCCGAAGGTGAACTCCCATGAGATCAGGGGGCTTTGGCTTAATCACCACTATACCATTAGCCCAAAGAGAGTTTCTGGCACATTATAGCTAGTCAGTACATTGCCAATGGAATGACAGATGAATACTTTCTTAACTTAGCGATGTATATTTAGAAAAGTTTCATTAATTGATTCTGGTCTGTTTCTTCCACCTGGACAAGAACCAGTGACTTAGGCAGTGTAAGAAATCCTTTCTAGTCCAGTGTGTGGTGCTGAAGAGCTAAGTAAAAAGTTACAATTATTAGGATAGAAATCACTGCTGCATTAGACCTGCGGCTCACTGAACTTTACCTCACTCTGCTAGACTTGGGTTCATCCTAAGGAACTAATAGGAGTAACTGCATTCCCTGCAGATTCTGGGGTTTGGTTCAACCTTGTTCAAATATGGGGTCATCTTGGTCACAGAAGAGGGCACTGTAGAGGGACTCCCATGCCCTTTATCCTCTCCATGCGTCAAGCTTAGGTTTATTTCTCAGTCTCCACGTTGTGTTTCCATCCACAAATGCATTGTAGGATAAAACCTGAAAGCGGACAGGGGAGTCTACCCACTTGACCATTTGGGTAGCACACTGTAAACTCTCCTTTGCCCTTCCTGAAATAGTATGGAGTTGTGGGCAGTTGTTAGGTTGCCAGTCCTTGACGTCCTTTTTTCCATTTCACAGCCTTATTTGTGCTCCCCAAACCTAAAGTAATCTCCTACCTAGAGCATGGGGAAGAGCCATGGGTTCAAGGGTCCTTGGAGTTCAAGAACAGTCCTGGAGAGCTGCCTTCAGGTAAGTATACCATGGGAAGAGGGCAAATGTGCCTTTGATAGCAACCTTTGCAGGGACTTAACATTTAAAATTCTGCTTATTTGTATTTTGTAAGTCAGTAATCTTTGGATTTTTCTCTCCATTCCTGTAGTTTTGCTTTGCCATACAGTTGGCTGATTGTTATGTTTATTCTCACAGAGTTAAAGGTCAAAACTGACACTGAAAACCATCAGCCTGTGTGTCTTTCTGACTTAGAAATACAAGCGCCAGGAGACATAGTATCGAAAAAGACCCGGGTGAAAGTTCCCCAGAAAACAACAGGCAAAGAAAATCATGGTGATACACAGAAGATGGGGAAATGGCAAAGAGATTTTCCCGTGAAGAAGAGAAAGAAACTTTCAACATGGAAACAAGAGCTGCTAAAACTTATGGATCTCCACAAGAAAGCTCGTGCTGGAGAGAAGCCATTTAAATGCCAGGAATGTGGGAAAAGCTTCAAGGTTAGCTCTGACCTCATTAAGCACCAAAGAATTCACACTGAAGAGAAACCATATAAGTGTCAGCAGTGTGATAAGAGGTTTAGATGGAGTTCAGATCTTAATAAGCACTTAACAACACACCAAGGAATAAAACCGTACAAGTGTTCCTGGTGTGGGAAAAGCTTCAGTCAAAATACAAATTTACATACACACCAAAGAACGCACACTGGAGAGAAGCCCTTTACATGTCACGAGTGTGGGAAAAAATTCAGTCAGAACTCCCACCTTATCAAACATCGGAGAACCCACACAGGCGAGCAGCCATATACTTGTAGCGTATGCAGGAGAAACTTTAGCAGGAGGTCAAGCCTTCTTAGACACCAGAAACTCCACCGCTGAATGGACGTTTGTCCAGTGTCCTCATTCTGAAGAAGTTCGCCAAGTGGAGGTTGACCCTGAGATTTATTAAAAATATATGAAATTATGAAGCATGAATAATTCTTCATCAGTGGAAAATTTGGTGATATGAACGTGTTTCACAGGAATCAAGGTTGACTGCAGGGATCTCTGTAAGTAGTTTTATACTACTTACATTTTTACACGTAGCCTTTGGGGAATTCCTTAGCAAGAAAGGTGTTGCAGGAACATTCTCAGTAAGGGAAACATTTTCGTAGTTGAACCTGACGAAATAGCAAATTCAGCTTTAAATGGAGATGCGTACATGACTCAGTCTTCTGTGACCAGAGAGGGTAGATACTGTTGGTTTTGCATTGAATTCCCAGCCACTTTTAAACACAGTGGTAGAAACATTTGTAGCATGGTCTTCCAAAAGAAAAAGCAATAACCTGCATATTAATTGGATACCATTGCCTTTAAGGTTGTAAGCTTCCCAATTTCAAGAGTCCTATGACACAAAAATGAGTTCTGTTGTCAAATTTTCCAAGAACCAAGTTGGATTTTCTTCCCCTCCCTTGTCATTGGACACTGTTCCCAACGTTGGACATACTTAAGTTTATTCTTGAACATTTTAGGAACTTTAGCTCTTGAATCCTTTTAGCACCATTTTTACTGTGATGAAATACTGTTTACTTCAGCACTAGGGAATTTGCCAGATAAATAATGCACTATCTTGTACCTCATTGGTGGTGTTTGAAAAAGATAAACATCTTTAATGAGATCATACGGAAACGGGTTGGAATGTTTAGCCATGGAGTACATGTAAAAAAGAACTTTCTGCAATAAAAGAGACTAGTCCTTTTCTTATAATCTCATATGATAAAACATTAAAGATAGCACTTTCTGGAGTGCTATAAGAAAATTAATGGAAGTTTAGGATGAACTTCTCACGTTTTTATTTGCTTTTCCTTTGGCTTTGTTTATTTTTAAGAACAAGGGCAGAGTTATGTTGAGGAACTGGAGTTGTGCTGCAGGCAGGATGTTTACTGGGCGTGCCAGAAGGTTGGGTTCCCAGGAACAAAGTTAGGGAATTGGTGCTGAGTGGTGGACAAGGACAGGTGAATCTGCATTCACCTTGGTTGTCTTACACTGTAAACCGGTGTGAAGCTGGCAGGGTCTCCCTGTGTCTGTTTTGTACACAGCATGTAACAACAGCCTTCGGGGGTGAATGGTAGATGGCGGAACTCCTCTGTGGGCTGTGGATCTTCTTACTGTCTACAGCAGTGACTCCCATGTGCTCCTGTTAGAGCTTTTAGGTGGTGTCAGGAAGGGGGTTAAATGAGCTCCCGAATACCTCACAAACAGTGAGATTAAGGTTCTGATGCAGGGACTTATTCAAGACCCTGTTGCTCTGGGTCCGCTGGCTGTCAGCTGCGTCAGGGAGGCCCGAAGGCAGGATGAGCAGGATGTGCACGTTCTCCCTGCAGGGCCGGGCTGGATGACATTGTGCTGTGTCTACTGAGTTCTGAAACATTCTTATGGCTTGATTGGTTCCTGAAACATGCATTGGGTTCCCTTTCCCCTGCTCCCCAGTGATGTGCTGGGCAGACTGACCGCAGGGGGGAAGCACTTGTGTTTATGGCTGTTTTCAGCTCCTTTGAGGAGTCGAGCACGGCTGGTGGTGATTATGCTCCATTGGTTTGGTCCTTGGCTTCAATACGTTACAGTGTAAGTCGCCTGAGCTGTGGGTCCAGTGCTCTTGGCAGGATTTTGTTTTCTTGCCCAAGATGAACTACGCCAAGTCTGCCTTCTTAGGCACAGCCAGCTCTGAAGCTCTCGTCTGCATAGCTGTTACCCATGGCCTTGTCCTCAGGCTTTGGGTACCCTGTCTCATCCCAGGCCATGTGCGGACATCTTCCTGGTGCTACATTTGTTTCGTCTCAGGGGGGCTCTTAGGTGCCCAGGCACTGTTTGGTCTAGACTGGGAATGCAGTAGTGGACAAAAGAGCCAAAGACATGCGCTCGCAGGACTTGTATTCTCGTGAAGAGTGTGGAGAAGAGTGGCAATAGTTTGCTGCCTCTTGCAGATAGGGTCATGAGATGGTTGTGGGTGATGGCTTGTGGGAAGCCCCACTTCTGGGCTGAAGCCTTTCTTTGTTGGTGCAAAACTTGATAGTGTTCTTTCTACAGAAACAGGGGCTGCAAGGTCAGAATAGTCTGGAGTGCTGAGCCCCCCATGTGGAGAGCAGTTGTCCGGGAGAGTCCCCCAGACCTGTGACGGACTTTACAGGACTGAGAAATAAATTTCTGTTAAACTATGGAGATGTTGGTATCGTGTATTTCCGCAGCTTAACCTGGCTGTATGTCGAGACGCTGTTCTACTAGAGCTCTGGAAACTTTTCTGGGTCGGTCCATGTGGACTTTGGCCCTCAGAAGGGGTCTGCCTTCCTGTAGATGCTGCACTGAGCTCATGTAACACTGATAGGCACACTGAGGAGCCTACAAAATGAGGTGATAGGAAAGGACTGATTTTTTACCTGAGACAAGCCCCGCTTGGTCAGTTTTTCAGGTGGACAAAGCAACCAACCGCCGCTCTCTGGCTTTGTTCCCCTTCCCTTGCTCTCTGTTCCTTTGCGCTCTGCTGCTTTTGTGCATAAAGATGTGTTTCTGTTGATAGTTGGCTCCAGAGAGGGAAGGGGTTGCCTTTCCTTCCTGTTGTGAGTGTAGTAGACTTAGCAATTGTGTGGTGACTACCTCCTCGCACCTTCTGTGAGTTGGCCTCAGAAAACACAGGACATAGGGCAGAAGCAGATTTGTCCTGATTGATGTAGAGAGGAAGGGGACTGCCCTCTTGGACTAGAGGAAGGTCATGCAGGAAAGCAGGAGCAAGAAATTGCAGCTGAGGAGTGAGAAGCCTCTGTCGGTTTTGTCTCCATAGCCAAGAACCAGTAGTACAACGTTCACCAGTCATGCTTGGGATTTGGGGTGGACATGTGGACACGGGAAGGAACAGTTTCTGTAGGCTTGTCACAGGGATGAGAGATTACCAAAAAAGCAACATAGAATCAAAATCTATCTCGGTTTATTTTCTGTTAAAGATTTTATTATTTCAGAGAGAGATTGCGGAGCACAAGCATGAGCGGGGGCAGGGACAGAGGGAGAAGCAGACTGCCTGCCGAGCGGGGAGCCGATGTGGGGATGGATGCCAGGACCGGCTCGAGCAGAAGTTAGATGCTTAACCTACGGAGCCACCCAGGCGCCCCTGTTTAGGCTTGGTTTAAAGATGAAGTGCAACACACAACCTTCAGTTTAGCCTGAAACGTTAGTATTAATGTTCTTGGCAATGCCTTTTATAGCCAAAGGATTCTAGGACAAACCAGGAATTGCTTCGTTTCAGGTGGTTCAGATAACAGCTTTACAGTGGCTCCACGCTTGGTTCTAAGAACAGAACAGGGACCAGTGTAACCCCCAAATCCTCAACTCCTTCCCTGCACTGTGGCAGTGTGCAGACTGCTAGACCCAGAGTTCTCCCCACCATTAAGCAGACTCCTCTGGAATCTCAAGCCTATGTTGTGAACGTCCGCTGTCTTAGCTGGAGGGGAAGAACAGGAGGAGAGCTTGGAATCAAACTAAAAGTGCTCGGGCTTACCAGGTTTTAGAACCACAAGAAGAGTGGTCAGTTCCCCTGGAGACCTTGAGAGCCGGAGTGCTAAGCAGCCTTTTCAATCAAGCTGGACAGCTGGGATACCACGGAAGGTTTGAAGTCTGTAGAGGGTTTTCTAAACATTCATCGAGTCACTCCACAGACACATGTTTCCTCATCACCGTCTGCATTTCCCTGCCAGTTGCACTCTTGTGTAATGGGTCAAGGCTGTGTGTGTACTTTCCTGTCTGGACTTTACCCTTTGGTGCTTAGCGTGGATTCTTTGCCGAAGGACTGACGTTGCTTCTCTCGGGTCTCACCTGAATGGAGACTCTGGAGTGCTTTCAAGTAGGAAGGTTGAGCCTTTATTCACACTTTGTTTTTCCAGGGTTGTTTGCAAAACATTTGGACAAAAGCGTATTGTTGTTCCTAAATCTCTTCCACACTTGTCACCTTTATCGGTTGTTTCTTATGTGGGTTCAGTGGGGAGCAAGGCTGGGGTACTCTTGAGTTGTCTGCCATGTGGCTTATGTGCAGCTTTTCCTTTGTGTGGGACTCCCCCAGGGGGCAGTGGTCCTGGGCTATTGTGAAGTGCTTTCTGCAGCCCCGGGTCCATGAGGCTTTTCTCCTGTGCCCCACTCAACACACCCACATCTGAGAATGCCTGCACTTCACTTTAAAACAGTCACCCCATCTCTCATGAGAGGAATCAGCACGCTGAGGTTCAGAGTTAGGCAGACTGTCAGAGTTGGATCTCACTTTGACCGCAGCAGGACGATGACTGTGGGGTTGCACTGATCTTGGCCCTAACACAAAACGTGAAGCTTCATGGCGTGCCTGGGAGGCTCAGTCGGTTATGTGTCTGACTCTTGATTTCAGCTCAGGTCAAGATCCCGGGGTTGTGAGATAGATCCCGGGTTGGGCTCCACATTGGGCTCTCTCTCTCAGCCCCTCCTCCCTTCCTCGGGGGGGAAAAAAAAGGGCAAAACAACAGTAAGCTTTATAGTATTTGGATACTCTGCACCTTAAGAGAAAACTTAGTAAGAACACTTACTTTCGAATTTTTTAAACCAATGGATAGATTTTCAAAATGATAATTTTCACACTAGGAATTTGTCCATCTTGTGTATAAAGAACTGAACAGTATAAAACATTTGAAGAAAAAAGTGAAGGATCTTTAATATTCATAAATAGGAAAAATATGCTTCAGTTTAGGAAGATTTTTTTAATTAAAAATATTTTAAATGTTAGTAGTTTAAGGAATAATGGCTTATGGGGATGAGTTCAGGAAAAATGCTTAAACACTTCCTTCATCCTCTAATTGTGGTGAGCGACCATTAGCCAGCATCATAACTACTTACCCTCCTTAAAGGAGAAGTTGTATTTCCCTTCTAATCTTTTTTAGTTAAATGGCACTTCTACAATATTCATTTTTACAAGCTCCAATGTTCCTTTTCTAAGATTCATGGATAAGATTCATCTTAACTTGATCAAAATACCTTAATCTTTCTGACTGGAGGTATTTTCATTTTACTTCTTCTCTGACTTCATCCTTCTAAACAAAAAAATAGTAACTTGGAACTTTGAAGCAAGTTAGGCACAAATGGAGCTCTCAAGAACATCACTGTTGGGGCGACTGGGTGGCTCAGTGGGTTAAGGCCTCTGCCTTCGGTTCAGATCATGATCCCAGGATCCTGGGATCGAGCCCCACATTGGGCTCTCTGCTCAGCAGGGAGCCTGCTTCCCTTCCTCTCTCTGCCTACTTGTGATCTCTGTCAAATAAATAAATAAAATCTTAAAAAAAAAAAAAAGAATCTCACTGTCAACTATCTTCCAGAAAAAATTAAAAACACATCTAGTGGGCGCCTGGGTGGCTCAGTGGTTAAGCCGCTGCCTTCGGCTCAGGTCATGATCTCAGGGTCCTGGGATCGAGTCCCGCATCGGGCTCTCTGCTTAGCAGGGAGCCTGCTTCCTCCTCTCTCTCTCTCTCTCCCTCTGCTTGCCTCTCTGCCTACTTGTGATTTCTCTCTGTCAAATAAATAAAATTAAAAAAAAAGATTTAAAAAAAAAACACATCTAGTCATCTCTACCAAGATCAAAAATTTAGGATTACAGGTTTTTCTTTTCTTTCTTCTTCTTCTTCTTCTTCTTCTTCTTTTTTTTTTTTTTTAATTTTCATCTTTCCATATTGCTCAGGCTGTAAAGAATACTGAGAACAGAAAGTCACAGTTGGGGAGTGCTTGCAGGTCAGGACCAGTTTTCATGGTCCGAGGCAGCCAACCCAACTCCTGATGCTGTAGCTAATCCACGAGTGACTGACTGTGAACTGTGAAATTAAGGGGAGGAATCGGCAGAAAACCGAGCAATTGTGGGCAGTTACAACCTCCGGGATTTTCTTTAAGAAGCAAGTCTTGGCTGCTTTTCTCTGTTATGAACATTCAGGAGGGAGGAGGCTGACTGCTGTGGTATATGAAAGGATCACAGGGATCGTCCTCAACAGCAGACGGCACGTGTGTTCATATTCCATTCCCAGTAGTGAGTACCTCATCAGTGACACAAAATAAAAACTGGGAAAGAAGCAATTAAATAGGCAAGCCCTTTGAAGTTTTATTTCCAGAGTTCCAGAAGAAAAAGTATGTTTGGCATCTTGCTCAGTTGGAAATTCGAAAAATGAGAAAGAAAAACCAGAGCAATCTTTCAGGAACCTAAGTAAATGGAAGATGGCCAGCATGTGGCTACGCTAGTCTGGTCAGTGGATTTAAACGAATTGAAGGGCATGTCACATAGAGTCTGTGAGCCATAGAGTCTATCTAGAACCATGCCGTGCCTCATAATGGAGTGGAGTCTGTATGAAAACCTGAGTCAAAAGGACCAAATTTTGAACCTGCCAATGCAGGGAGTCAATAATTTTCCTGTCTTCACAGCCCTGAGGTTCAATTCCATTGCCCTGATTAGGAGATGTTGCAGTAAAGGAGTTGGTGAGAAATAGGAACTGGAGATGAGTCTGGCTTGGCGAGTTTATTCTCTAGCATGTGGGTCCAATGACAAACTGACTTGCAAGCTCCATTAATCATTTGGTGAAGAGGTCGTTTACTACATCACCGTAGCTAACTTTACTGGTCCTTCCCATGTGTTAGGCAGTGATCTAACCTCTTTGTCAGAATCACCCCCATCTACTCAACAACAGCCTATACTGTTCCCATTTTAAGATGGACACGTTGGTGCACAGGAGGAAACTTGCTTGAGAGTACATAGCGGAGGCCTGGGAGTCAAACCCACATACTCTTGACTGTGAAGGTTGTGCTTGTTTCAAAAAATATTTGTCTTTTTTGAAATAATGAAGAAGGTACAGAAAAGTTGAAAGCATAATACAAAGAACTTTTCCCTTCTGATTGAGAGTACATCGACGACTTGACACTGTCCTCCAAATATCTCAGTATCTCCCCCAAACAGGAGCATTCTTCCATGGGACCACAATATAGTCATCAAAATTACTAAATGAACATTAACTCATGATATCCAATCCTCAAACTGCATTCAGCTTTTGCCGTTTGTTCCAGTAAGGTCTTTCATAGCAAGAAGATTTTGCTAAGATATTGTATATATAGTCATCTCTTGTTTTTTAATACTTTCTTTTTAAATAATCTGGACACCCAGTGTGGGGCTCGAACTAACAACCCCAAGATCACAAATTGCATGCTCTTCTGACTGAACCAACCAGGTTCCTGTCACATCTTTGTCAGTCTCAAATGGTTCCTCAGTCTTGTTGGCATTCATAGTGCTGACACTTAAGATCAGTAGCCAGTTATTTTATTGAACATCCCTCAATCTGGGTTGTATTCTTCCTCTTAACTAGATTCAAGTTTTGCATGTCTGGCAGGAACACCACAGCAGTGATGTTGCCTTCTGCTCATTGTATCCCATCGGGTGTTGCTGTGGACTAAATTGCGTCATCTACCCGCCTCAAATTCTTTGAACCCCCAGTCCCTCATGTGATTATATTTGAAGATATGGTCTTTAAGAGTTAATTAGGGTTAGGCAGGCACCAAATCCAATAAAATTGGTGACCTTCTAAAAAGGGGAAGAAAAAGTTTTCTCCACACCCATTCAGAGAATATTCTGTGTGTGAACAAAGTGTTCATCTGTGAGGAAAGAGCTCACACCATAAAATGAATCTTCCCACAATATTTATCCTTGATTTTCCAGCTTACAGAAACATGGGGACATAAATGCCTGTTGAAGTCACCCACTCTGTGGTATTTTGTTATGGCAGCCTAAGCAAAGACAGGTGATGTATATTTCAGTTTGTCCCTTTGCTAATGGTATTACTTGGATCACTCAGTGTGGCATCTGCTAGGCTTTTCCTCTATTTTTTCCATTTTAACTTTGTTTTCTAATTAATAACTGTTTAATGGAGAAGTAATTTGAAACTAGGTAAATACCCTCTTACTAATGAAAGTCAATTTATTCATTTGTTTCTGTATTACAGAATCAAGGTTTCCTATTTTATCCAGTGGTTTATAATCTGTTATTACTAAATTGTCTGCTATTTGATCATTGGGAGCCTATTCAAACTTTCGTTTTTTTCTGACTTTTCCCTAATTCTTTGAGTAATTTGCGCTTTCTGGCACCACAGGAAATGCCCATCTTGTATTTATCCCTTCCCCAGCCCAGCCATCTCTCAAATGGTATTTAGAAGCCCATTTCTGGACACCCAGAGTCCGCATTACTATTGGTAAGGTAATATACATCTCAGAGTATAATATTAACTTCTTTTGCTTTTCTGATGGGAAAAGTGGGGGATTGAGACAAGGAGAGTGAAGACATTAAATTTTAAAAAGGAGGCTTTCCCAAAAGCCTCATGGCTCAGTCACTAAGCATCTGCCTTCAGCTCAGGTTATGATCCTGGCGTCCCGGGATCGAGACCCACATTGGGCTCCCTGCTCAGAGGGAAGCCTGCTTTTCCCTTTCCCACTCCCCCTGTTTATATTCCCTTTCTCACTGTCTCTCTCTCTGTCAAATAAATAAAATCATAAAAAAATAAAAAAGGATTTTAATACAGGAGAAGATGCTCCGATGCCATAAACATAATGTCCGGCAAAACTAAAGAGACAGTGGGGGAACCCCTGTAAAACCCATATCCAATAGTGAGAAGGGAGTACTCCTGATTTTGATTTTAGTTTTCTCTGCTATAGTCTCATTATTCTTAGGCACCAATGAAGCCTGTTTGAAAAACAAAACAAGAGTACTGTGCCCAAGCTTTGCATGTAGCAAGAAGCAGACATACTTCTTTTCTCCATAGGATTGGTCCTTGTTAACTATATCTACATTACAGACGTTGGCCAAGGATCTACTAAGCCATGGATAGAGAGAAGCAAAGGCTTAGGAATCCACAGGTCCCACCTGGTGGTGCAGGAATTCTCACAGGGATAGTTACCGATGACTAAATCTCACCTAGAACAGCTACTTTCTTGGTCAGACCAATTTCTTGTTCTTAACATAGTTAACACCCATACTCCGCTCTCATCTACATCCTGAGGAACAAGGACCTTAAGGGTGCACTAAAGATTTTAGGAGGCTGAGAAGACACGCAACTAGGGTTACGGAGAAGCACTACTCTGCCATTGTTTGTTTTATTTTGATTTTCCCATATCAGACTCATGTCTCTCTTTCTTGTCAGTGTACTGGTCTAGTTACACTGGCCTGTGAATAGAGAGGCATCAGGAAACCTTAAAAAGGTCATGACACTAGGAGCCTAGAGCCTTGGGCATTTTAGTATATTGTGCAAATGAGATATGGTGACCAACAGGTTGGATCTCCCCAGCACTCCCATTCATCATATGTAAAATGAATAGAATAGCCAGCAGTAACATTATAAGGATTAAAGAGATAATGCGTGTGGGAGTGTTCAGTGAAAACTGTACAGGTGATTTTTAATCAAAGTGGAATGTTTTCCTGGGGAGGTTTATTAGTCTATTTATTAGTCATACTCCACCTCTCTCCATTTATATGTTGATGGAGGGCTACCCCTTCATTGTGTAACTGGTGTCTTCATAAATGATGAATCGATAAAGGGGCCAGAAAACACAGATCACAATTCTTACCCTCACACTCAACATCGCAATCCACCAGCTCCCTCTTCAAAACAAATCCAGAATACTCCAATCTAGAATAATACAAAAACATATATGAAAATTAGTAAAGTATTTTGCTGTACATCAAAGAAGAAACGATAGAGAGTTGAATATATTCTGGTATGTGACTAAACGCAGCATCTTTTAAAAAAAGATGAAGTTGGGGCGCTTGGGTGGCTCAGTGGTTTAAAGCCTCTGCCTTCGACTCAGGTCATGGTCCCAGGATTCTGGGTTGGAGCCCCGCCTCAGACTCTCTACTCAGCAGGGAGCCTGCTTCCCCCTCTCTCTGCCTGCCTCTCTGCCTACTTGTGATCTGACAAATAAATAAACAAATTCTTTAAAAAAAAAAAAGATTCTTTTTTTAAATGGAGTAAGTCATTATAGTGAGACAATAAATCAAGATAAATAGGCAAAATTGCATTTGGGAAAATACAAAAAGACACAAGTTATTTCCTCTGGAAAGATTGCAGCTTGGGAAATAGGAAGGGAGAGAATTCCTTTTAACATGAGAATTATTTGCGGTACTCATGGAATTTTGAAAAATGAAACAGGGAAGAAAACACTAGGTTGGAAGAGAGTTCTATCACTACACCTATCATGACAGTCACTTAAAAACGGCTTTGGTTTTCTCTTCAGGAGGATGGAAAAGGTAATACTACTGACTTCATAGGATTGTTGTCAGGATAACGTTATTATGGACTTATTTACAGTTGTGCCTAGCACACCAACAGCGTGACTGTCTTTGATGACTTTCGTTGTCATACCTGGAAAACCCTCTGAGCAACACCGGTGTTGGAAGGAAAACCCATCCAAGTCAGGAAGCGGAAGCGCCTGGCCAACAGAAGAGCAGTAACCAATAGGAGAGAGTTAACAAACGTCTAAAGCCCGGCTTCCCACACCCTCCGTTTGCTTAAATACCCCGATTGGCTCCAGGGCACGACACGAAAAAGATCCTGTCGATTCATTGGTGAGGAGGGCTGTCGATTAGCGGAAGGCGGAAACCAGAGAAACCGAAAGGTCCTTTAGGAAGCGCCTGCGTGCTCCGCCCCGCCCATTGGTGGGGGGGCTGAGCCATTGCGCATGCGTCAGGCCTTCCGAAGGTCCTGGCATTCCCCGCGGCAGCTTTCAGTCTAGCGCGTTGGAAAAGAGGGAGTGGTTGGTGAGTGACACTTGTGAAGCTGACTTTTCCCGTCTGGAAGGCCCCGAGCTCTGCGGCCCCTCCCTGTATCCTGCAGCTGTGGTCTTCCCTCCCGGGACGCGAATACCGAGTGGCAGTGTGCCGGCACCTCGCCCCTCTTGGGGGGTGTGGGGAGGAAGTGGCCGGCGCGCCACCTGTCTCCCTTCGGGGCACCCGTCCGCGCATTTCCGCGTGGAGAGACCTTTGAAAGGTTCCGAGCCTCCTGCCCTTGCGATGTACAGCGTTGAAGCACGCGTTCACTGAGGCCTTTTCCTTCGGAAGAGCACTCAGACCACCCTTGCCCTCAGAGAACTCCTAAGCCGGTGAAGACAACCCACCAGAAACGTCCTGGTATTGGTTGGAGTTAGATAAGGCGCTTTGAGAGCGTGTTTTACTTCAGTGGCAACAGGGAGTCTCCAGGGCTTTGGAAGAGACTTGTTGTACAACTGGATTAGATATACAGAAAGTCCAGATCTACTCTGAAGGAAGATCAGGTGGAGAGATGAAGGCTTTTATACAGCCTGGTCTAATCACTTGTCCCTAAACAGGGGTTCCTAGTCAAGGATGATTTTGCTCCCAAAAGGCATTTGGTAACAATGGAGCCAATTCTGTGGTCACACCTCAAAGATGCTCCTGACATCAAGTGCATGGAGGCCTGGGATGCAGCTACTCGTCTCCTATAATGCATGGACAACCGACACCCTTCACCTCCCCTACCCCCCCATCCCCACTCCACCACCACCACAATCCATCCTTCCACAATAAATACCTGTGTGGCCCAGGTATCAGTAGTGCTCAGGTTCAGCAATCCTATTTAGAATATAAGTCGTGGAAATGGAGCGAAGACAGATGTCAGAGACATCTCTAACAGACCAGTTTCGTCTCCTCTTCTTCTTAATGCCTAAGTACCTGACAGGCAATCAAACAGGTCTGATGACCACAGTCTTCCTTGTATTTTCTCACCCATTCACTCATTTGCCAAACAGTTAAATGCACTGAACAGAAATGGAAGTGCTATGATTCTGTCATGACCAAACCGATTCCTGCTAACCAAGAGCCTTACATTCTTGCAGGGGAAGGACACTGAATCTATAAATACATGTCAGGTGGGGAGATACCCCATGAAGAAATTCCTAGAAGATGGAGTTTCTCTTGAGACCACACACCATTTACTCAGCACCTTCTAATTGCCAAGGACAGAGCTAGAGGCTTTACAAATAGCATTTCTAATCTTTTTCTCATTCCTAAAATATAGGCATTATTATCTTCAGACATAAAAAAAAAAAAAAAAAGACTGAGAGAAGTTGCATAATTTGCCCCAAATCAGTTAGTGTGGAGTGAAGCAAGGAGCAGAGACCAGAACCACCTGTGGTCAAAGGCAGGGCTATTTCCATTAGGTGTCACTCTGTCATATGCCCCCTGAAAAATTTTGTGCATTTTTCTCTACACTTAGGAAAATGAAGTAGGCGTGAAGTCTCACCTTCGCCACTTTCTCTTTCCAGAGCGCGGTGCTTATTGGAGAGGTCTCCCTGGAGGTGATTCTTCAAAGTTGTGGGAACTGTTCAGCATCCACTGGGGGTGAATTCCTCTTCGTTGATCACATTCTTTCAGATGGCAGATGGCAGATCTGACTCTTGAAGGGTTTGGCAAGTGGGAGATGTCCGCCAGCTCTTCAGCCTGCAGTCTCCAGCAAGTGCTTGGCCTCATGAGGCCTTCAGCCAGCTCTGGGACACCTGCTGTGAATGGCAGCAGCCCAAAATGGATCAAAGAAGATTATGGAGCTGAAGCAATTCCTGACCATTCTGCATAGTGAGATGCAAGCCTGTGGGACAATGTCAGCCAGAAAGCCCTAAGAAGGCATTGACCTTGGTGCAGGATTTCAAGTGAGTATCTGGGAGATCAAGGTGTGGTGAGAAGGTGAGACCACATTGTGGAGGGCCTGGGTGAGGGCACAGACTGCTGGAAGAGGGTGGAGAAACAATTTTGCTGCTGGTGCTCCTTTCCTGCGAAGTTAGGCTGACTCCCCCCGTGCAGGATGGTGGGTGGAGAGTGAGATTGGACCCTCACAGTCACGGAATTTTTAGTAGGTCCCTGTTCCCAAGGATGAAGGAAAGGCAACAGTCATCCCCTGTAAATGGAACCTCAGTGTTCTGTTCTGCATGTGTGTTCACCTGAGCAAGCTCTGAGGTGAGAATCTTCTGCCTCTAAACATGCCCATTCTGTGGGGCAGGAATTGCAATACCCAGCAAGCTCTGAGAAATTTGGCTGTGTCCTCAGTGTCTGAGTCACACCCCTCCTTCAAACAGACTAATATAACTGATTTTCTGCTTAGGAAAGGGCCGGAGTGAGACCAGCTGGGGTTGAGAGCAGTGCTGCAAGGTGTCAGAGCTCCAGGGTTCTGCATGGGAGCTAACACGGCCCTCTCTGCATGTCCTGAGCAAACAGAACTCTGAAGTCCTCTCTGTCACTATCCAGTGTGACCCTGCATTCCTGACTCTTCTCTTCTGCCCTGCCACACATACCATACTTCTCAGGTACCTTTTTAGCTCTGGTCCTCCAGGAATGTCTATACCTATACCTTTCTTCCTTGGGCTCCTAAGATGATCTGTCTGTGGGAGGTAAGGTGTCAATGGTGGGTTTTTTGTCAGGTGATGCTGTGTGTGCTCCCAAGAAAAGCCAGCAACTCTGTGATTCTGTGGGGACTCGCAAGCCCACAAAGCCCATGTCTGGGGATTTTCCCAAGAGAAGAGCCAGAACTCACATTCAGACCATAGGGCCTTCAAAGGGAACCCAACTGTTTTAAGGAAATGGTGAGATACAGTCTCAGATTGGAAATGAGAGAGGCAAGAAGGATCAAGGATGAGTTTATCAGTGCCTGTGACATCATAGGCGTGACCTTGTAGTTGTGTCAGGACCTGAATTGGGAACAGAGAGCTACTGAATTGGTGGGCAGGTGACAGGTTGAGACAGCTCAGTTCCAAATGTAGGCTTCATAGTTCCATCTGGTCCTTTCCTCAAAAGGCTCTTTCCGTGATATCTCTGAGCAGGGTTATGTATGAAAGTCTGTGCTTGGGGCATTTGTGGTGGCTTTTTGTCACCAAGAAAGAGTGTCTGATCTTAATGTCATCTGATAAGAAAGTTTTCTTTTTTTTTTTTTAAGATTTTATTTATTTATTTAACAGAGAGAGATCACAGTAGGCAGAGAGGCAGGCAGAGAGAGAGAGAGGGAGGGAGGGAAGCAGGCTCCCTGCCAAGCAGAGAGCTGGATGCAGGACTCAATCCCAGGACCCTGAGATCATGACCTGAGCCGAAGGCAGCGGCTCAACCCACTGAGCCACCCACGCGCCCTGATAAGAAAGTTTTCTGAATACCTTTCTGGGAGCTAGTTCAGCAGGGAAAGCATGGACAGGGGGATCTATCAGAAGACATTACCTAGAGGAAGGGGTGTGTGGGATAAATCTCTACCTAGAAGACCCCATTTAGACTTGTCAAGGCTTGTCAGTGGAAAAAGAAGGAACATACAGGTGTAATGATTGAGAGCCCAGCTTGTAGGAGAGGCTAGGAAGCCAAGGTGAGAGGGAGACTGGGTGAGTAAGGCCCCATTGTGCTTGGCCAACCCCCAAAACCACAATGAGTAAGGCAGCCCATGTGGGATATGTCTCCTTACTGTGTGTGAGTATGAAGTCTTGACCCTAAAGCCAGTCCAACCAGGAATTCTAGTGGACAATGCTTATTGCTAAGCATGGATGCGCTCCAGTAGGTGGATGGTAATGGGTACTGTGTAAGCATGCTTCTACCAAATAAGAGCTCTCCTTTGGCCGTTTCAGGCTGGCGGCTGTAAAATCTTGTTAGGTGCCATGTCTTATCTCTGCTGTACTATGTACCTTTTACTCTGGTGCAAGGCACAGTGGCATATCTGGGAGGGTTGGTGGTAGTGGGTATGACATGCATCCTAAGCAATGCCTGCATATTCAGGGCAGGCCCAGACCTCTGACCCCTGGAACCACAAGACTAGTCTGATGGTAGTAACATGCAGTAGAAGGTGTGTCCCCTGAGGTCCCACAGAAAGGGTTGACCAGATTGCAGGAGTGAAAGACTAAAGTAAATTAACATTTTGGAATTGACTGAACCCAAATTCAAAATCCAGCTCCATCACTGAATCTCTGACCACATCACCTAACCTATGATAGCACTATGCATCGAGCCTCCCAGGAAACCCAGACTTTACTTGCAGTACTCTGTAAATCACAGACTTCTGCAAAAATTCCAGATGTGTCACTAGAATGGCCAAGTCCATGGAGCATATCTGAGCCACTGCCTCCATCTGCCACAACAGGGTTAGCTGCACTAAGTTCATGTTTGGAGGCCTGACCCCTGCCACAGGGACTTAGGTTACCTGCTAAGGTTCTGTGTTCTTCACAAGTAAAGATCTCTCCGTCCTTACTCTCTGCCAGGAAGCTAGATAAGGATGAGTACCAAGACTGGAGATGGGGGCAAAAACAGGGAATGCAGAGATTGGCACGTGATGAGGTCAGTGGAGAAGTGTGCACGCTCCTGCCCAGGGTCCCGGTATTCCCCAGCCGGTTCCTGCACTGGCTGGTAGGGTAGTCCCCTCACAGAGGCCGAGAAGAGGTGGCCAGGGGGAAGGAAAGTTGGAGTCGGGCAGCTGGAGGGATCCAGCTTCCCTTTCAGCTGCGAGCACCCAACTGCCATCTTAGACTGAGGAACCACAACAGATATCTGTGAAGGGGGGGGTGACCTGTGGCTTTGGCCGTCATCTTTGGGTTGTGAGAATCTTGAGGATCTTGCCCGCAGGAGTGGTTAGTAAATCACAAGTGCCCACTGAGATTCTATCAATTAGTTAAAATGTTTCCGTGAGGGAGGGAATTACAGAAACCATTTGGTGAGTGCCAGGATTTCATACACAGGAGGGAAAACTGGCTTCTTAATAAACATGTGACGGGCTGAACCAAACCAGGAGGCTGTTCTGTACTGGAGAAGAGAGCTGTAGGCCTGAAGGTGTTCCCTGCTATGCACCTACTTCAGATTCCTCCTCCTCCAGGGGCCAGTGCAGTGGTGAGGCTGTGGGAGTCCATGGGAGGTAGGCAGAAAGGTACCCGACATAGTGAGCACAGGGAGCAGCTAGTCCCTGTGGGGTGGCGGGAGCACAGCAAAAGGTTGGATTAATCAGGACTTGGAAGAGAGGCCCGGCAGAGCTGGGTCCCATCTTGGGGTTTTGGATCCGGTGGTACTGTCCGACTGGTGCTTGTGTTCCTCTAGGTCCGGTGAGGTGATTCTGGAAGATGGGGTGTCCGCTTCATTGACGGTGTTGTATGCGGCTGCTAAAGAACCTGGTATAGCAGAGAACAAGGAAATACCAAATATTTCCTAATGGAATGAATAAATGAATGTGCTCTCCAGTTCCTACCTGTCTCCTCCAGACCATACAGGGCAGCTGACAGGCGAGTGCTGGGTTCTTCCTTTCTCTGCCCGGCAGACTGGGGCATGAAGCAGTTTGGAGCGGGGAGGCAGCCCCACTTCCAACAAGGCAAGCAGTCAGCAGTTGCCCCCAACTCCCTGGCAGCACCCGGGAGTGGGAGGAGCCTGCTGGAGAGGCTGCCTGGGTGCCACCGTTCCTTGTTGTTTCCACTGACTTCCGCAGGTTCCCTCATTAAGCAAATCCAGCTCCTTGACCAGGTATGCAAAGCCCTTCCCTGCGGATCCAGCCTGGGCTCTGTCTCTCTTCCCCAACATGATGTCCGGTGAAGTCAGCTGTCCCGGGACAGGTCACAGTGAAACCCACCTGTTTGCTTTCACCCAGGCTCTGGAAAGATGCCATTTTTTCCCGCTGTGTAGAGCAGTGTTACGCCTGGGGCTCTGGGAACCAACCAGCATAGGCTGTCGTGGGGGTCCTGCTCGGGAACGATATGTGCAGGGAAATGTGGGTGCCTGGGCAAGGCTCAACTGGAGGAGACACTGACACAGATTCTTAGGACTTGCCTGCCTTCTCTTTCTTCCCTAAAACTAAAACTTTCCTTTATTGTTTTGAAGAAAAAAATTGTTCTTGCTTAATTCCTCAGAAAGACTGAAGCAGCCACCATGACACTTGCTTTCACCGTAATTCAAGAAAGTACTAACAGCTTGTGTGCACAGGCCAGGAACTAGGCGAAATGCCCATCTCTGACCACGTTTAATCCGTGGAAATTTCACAGGTTAAATCTCTCTTCAGAAAAACAGGTTATAGGTTATTTCTTAGTACTCCACAATGCAGGTCCTTCCTCCCGGACCCCTGTTTTCCTTACACCTCTGATGTCCCCCCACCCCGCCGTGAGCATGCAGCCCACCTCCGACCCAATTCTGCTGCTCCCCTCTACTCTGAGATTAAGTCACTTAGAGTAGTGGTACCCTGTGACTTAAGCTGTCCCTCCTGCTTTACTCTCTTTTCTGGGTGACTGGCGGACAGAGCAGTGACCTACTCTGAGGTAGACATGGCAAAGAGCAGGTGCCTAGAGGTCATTATTGGATTAGGATTCATGAAGGCCATTCCCTTCCAGATGTGCTTCCCATGAGCAGGGAAAAGGTCTTCTCTGACCTGCCCCAGAAACCGTTCCCAGGCCTCTAGCCACCCATTCTCTGTCCAGGACAAGGCTACCCTTGTTTCCTGGCAGGACTGTGGATCTGTGTGGAGGTCCACTGTGACACAGGACTGTGGGTCACAGGCGCGCCTAGGAAGAGAGCTGGGCACATGTACTCGGATTCCTGTCCCTGCTGTGGTTCTTGAGATCCGCTTGTAAGTCTCCTGCCGAGCCAGGGACTCGATCACAGAAGCCTCCACAAGCCGATAGATGCTTCGGAAGACTCACACTAGGGGACTGATGTGTTGGTTTTCCTATATGCTCATAACATGTGTCCCTTTTGGGGGTGTGCGTTTGTCTTCTCTGTGTGCCCCTGATGGGGGGTGAGAACAGGGTTCTTGGGAACGCTTTTCTCACACCGAGAGCACTTGTAGGGCTTCTCCCCAGTGTGCGTCTTCTGCTGGGCATGGACGAGGGAGCTGTTGTTGAAGCTTTTCCCACATGGGCACAGGGCTGGGGGCTCCGCCCGCTGTGGACTTGCCAGTGAGCACTGAACTGGGAGCTGTTGTTGCATCTCTTCCCACAGACGGTGCACTGATAAGGCTTCTCCCCGGTGTGGGTCCTCTGGTGGACAATGAGGCTGGAGCTCTGGTTGAAGCTTTTCCCACATTCCCCGCAGCCATAGAGGCACTATGGCTACCACTCTCTCCACTGTGTGCGTCCTTAGGTGCGCAGAGAGCTTGGAGCCCTCACTGAAGCCTTTCCCGCATTCGCCGCACTTGTGAGGCTCCTCTCCTGTGTGGACTCTGGTGCCGAATGAGGTAGGAACCTCGGCTAAAGCTTCTCCCACACTACTGGCACTTAAATGTTTTTCCCAGTTCGGGGAGTGGCTGGGGGCGACAGGGAGAGCCCTGAGAGTCGTCTCCCCCGCTCAGGAGACGTGCACAGGCCTTCTCCCCGGCCCAGGGTGCCTGCTGCCTCCTGTCCTGGGACGGGGGTTTCCCGCCCGCTCCCCTGGAGAACATGCATGTTGCCCTCCTGGCTCAGGCTCACCCTTCTGGTCTCTTCTGGGCTCAGAGTTTTCCCTAGACTTTCTCCACACGGCCTTCCTCACTTCTGCTTGCCCCGAGTCATCCGTTTTCTTATTCTCTCTTTTAGCGTGTGTGTGTGTGTTTTATGTCAAGACCTGAGGGAACAGAAAGACCTGGGGCTGTGAAGAAAGAACAGGACAACGAGAAAAGTCGCAGTTAAAGCACCATAAGGGACAAATACATAAATGGAATTTTTTTTTTAAGATTTTATTTATTTGACAGATGGAGATCTCAGGTAGGCAGAGAGGCAGGCAAAGAGAGAGGGGGAAGCAGGCTCCCTGTTGAGCAGAGATTCCGATGCGGGGCTCGATCCCAGGACCCTGAGATCATGACGTGAGGCAAAGGCAGAGGCTTTAACCCACTGAGCCACCCAGGTGCCCCTGTAAATGGAATTCTTCATGGGATTCAGCCTTGTGCTAAGTAACAGTCTAAGTGCATTTTCCAGTTTACTATGTTCACGGTCCAAACCCTGTGGTTGTGAGGAAGAAACCTGGAGATCCCATGTACTGTTCTATGCTGTCTTTTTTTTTTAAGTTATTATTTATGAGAGAGAGAAAGCAAGTTATGTACACTGGCGAGGGAGTGGGACAAACAGGTTCCACACTGAGCAGGGAGCTCGACATGGGGCTCAATCCTAGGACCCTGGGAACATGACCTGAGCTGAAGGCAGATGCTCAACCAGCTGAGCCACCCAGATACCCCCTAAATGTAATTTCTCCCAGGATTCAGCTTTTTGCTAAATACTAGCCTAGTTTCATTCTCTGATTTTAGTATCTACAAACTCCTAACCCTGGTCTCACAGGAAAATCACCCCTAGATGCCACTACTGTCCTATACTACCCCTCTTTTTCATAGATTTTATTTATTTATTTTTGACACAGAGGCAGTGTGTGCACAAGTAGGCAGAGCAGCAAGCAGGGGGAGAGGGAGAAGTACATCCCCGTTGAGCAGGGATCCTGATGCGGGACTTGATCCCAGGACCCCAGGATCAGGACAGGAGCCAAGGCACACGCTTAACTGACTGAGCCACCCCGGCGCCCCTATACTGTCTCTTTTTGGATGTTCAGACACGGTGATCCATCTGAGGCCAAGAGGCCAGCTCTGTTTGTGCCAGTCTGTCCCCAGGTCTCACCTCCACTGTCAACGGCCTCACCGCCAGCAGCTAAGTAGCAACAGGCTGCCCTGAGCTTGGCGGAAACGAGGGGAAAGTGTGCTGCAGGGATGCGGCCAACACACACTCCGGTCAGGACAGGAGGGCATTGCTGGAGCAGGAAGGAAGGGGAGAGAGTCCGGGCTGGAGGCCCACAGTGGTCTGAGGAAGCCAAGGATGGTAGCTGTAACGCCATGTGCTCTGTGAGAGAGGCCAGCGCAGGCGGACCTGGGCTGCGGAGGGGACGGGGAAAAGCCGCAACGCTGAGTGCCATCGGGGCTGTGGGCTCGCAGCAGTGGAGGCAGCGCCCTCTTGATGGCAGAGTGACAGCCTCTGCGGGGACTTCCCTGTCCCCTGGCTATCAGAGCCAAGAGTCCTACCTATTCCATATGGGAACAAGATCAGCAGGTCCCGTCTCCTACCTTCCCAGCCAGTTTCCTGGAAGTCCCCTTCATCCCCGGCCACGCCGTCCACCCAGGACCCATCTCCAGTTGCTGTGGGCTTCCCGTTCTGCCAACTCAGCTCTCCGGATTCCGCAGCCCTTCCCTCGTGTCCGGGAACAGCACGGCTCGCTACCTTGGGTGCAGAGGCCCAGGAACTTGACCGAGCACCCACTGCCTCATGAAGGACACAAGGCTCTGGCACACGGCCCACCTCCACCTCCCAGCACCTCAACCGCAGGCTGCTGAACTCGGCACAGGACAGCTCTGGGGCCTGCAGAATGCCCTGTTCCCAGAGACGTCCTGCCACCGCCCTGTAGGTCTTGCTGTGCTGACAAGTCCAAGTTCCTCATGAAGGGTCCCAGAGGATGGCCAGGAGGGTCTTGATCTCCTGTCACAAATGCATACACTTGGGCCCCACCTGCACCCACTGTATCTGAAGCTGGGGATGTGCTTGAACACGCCCCCTAGCGGAGTCTCAGAGCCCCCTAGTCCCCTCAGAGTGGGGACCACGGCCATAGCCAGTGGCCTCTGTGTGGTGAGAAGCTCCTTCCAGCAGATTGTTGGTATAATAGCTGTTTATTTAAAACAACAACAACAACAAAAAAAAACAAAAAACAACGAACTGCTTCATTCTAAAGCTGTATATGCAAATTACAGAAAAAAACATGTTTCATACGGGGTGGGGGAGGCTTTAAGCCCCACCACCTAAAGATGACCCTCATCCTCCTAAAAATACCACAGTAACTCAAGCCTTTCATTTCCCCCAGGCCAGCATAATATATACTGTCCCAGAAATCCATCTGCAGGAATTCTAGTATGGAAGTGGTTCATTCTGTGGACGTATTAACGGAACTTCAGGGAACATACACAAGTCTGATCGGGAGGAGCTTCCAGTGCGAGGGACCTAAGCCTGAAGCCAGGGTGAGCAGCAGGAGCGGGCCTTGGCACGCGGTAAGTCCTGCCCCTTCACATTCAACCCCACAGCCTCAGCAACCACACACCGGACGGCAGGGACGTTCCCAAGGATTCTAAGAAAGTAAATACTGAGATTTATAATGATACACTGATTGTTTCATCTGCTTAGAAACACTACTGCAGATACACTTGTTCGACAATTTTCTGTTTCACGTAAACAGCATGAACAGGTCATGTTTTTCTGTAGGACTTGGATTAAATAAAGAGCTGGCTTTTAAAAGGGAGTAGGTGTGCCTGGCTGTCTTCAGTCAGAAGAGCATATGACTCTTGATCTTGTGGTTGTGCGTTCGAGCCTCGTATCAGGTGTCGAGATTACTTACATAAGTAAGATTTCTTTTTTTTTTAATTTTATTTATTTATTTGACAGAGATCACAAGTAGGCAGAGAGGCAGGCAGAGAGAGAGGGGGAAGCAGGCTCCCTGCTGAGCAGAGGGCTCGATCCCAGGACCCTGAGATCATGACCTGAGCCAAAGGCAGAGGCTTTAACCCACTGAGCCATCCAGGCACCCTGATTTTTTTTTTTTTTAAAGATATTATTCATTTGTCAGAGCACAAGCGGGTGGAGAGGCAGAGAGAGAATCAGGCTGCCCACTGAGCAGGGAGCCCGATGCAAGGCTCCATCCCAAGCCTGGAATCATGACCTGAGCCAAACACACATGCTTAACTGAGCCATCCAGGTGCCCCTAGGGGTGCTGGTCATACAATGCTGTGAATATTTCCTCAGACACGCCCTGCGTGCCTCCTGTCCGCACCGCGGTCCCTGTCTAGCACGTCAGCTGCTCATTTCTATCGAGCAGTTACCCAAAGTAGCTTTCTTTCTTCACCTGTCATCCGCTTCCCCATGGAGTGTGGCTCCTGCAGGCCAGGGACAACGCCTGTCACATTCACTGTGAAATCCCCAGTACGTGGCAGGCACTCAGAGCCCCCTGCGTCTGTTATGTCCCAAGCTTTTAACTGGCCCTTAGTGAGCGAGGGGTGGTAGGCAGAGGCGGCCGGCGTCCTGACGCGTGCTACCAACCTGCTCTGCTCCCTCTCTCCTCCGCTTCCTGCTCTGCCCGTCCCATCCCAGACAGGTTTCAGGTAACTCTTTTAACCCCGACATTCCTGTACCATCTCACTCCTGTGAAGAGCTTGGCTCTGAAATGGTGGTGGCCACGAGGGAGAGACCGGCCCCACAGAGAGAGGCCAAGGGAGCCAGGAGCAGGAGGACTATCAGATGTAGCGGCTCCCGCTGGTTACCAACCCAGTCTCTAACTCTGTCCACGTGCTACTGCTTGGCCTTCTCTGCTCCCTCCTAGTGGTTAGTAATTGTCCCGATGCCCTGGATCCTTCAGGAACTTCCTCAGCCTGGACCCTGATGTCCCCACCACACGGTTCTGCCTTCTCCACATTATGTCAACACCGCTCTTCCTCCCGCAGCCCGAGGATACGTCTGTCTCCTCACTGGGGTCACGGGCATCTCCCGTTCCAGGCATGTAGTCTCTGCACCCAGCGAGCTGCTTCCTGTTGACTGCAGAGGGGCTCAGCCTACAGCGTCCCTCTGGCCCACACTCCTCCTTTACTCTGTGCCTCTCCCAGACTTGGGATTGGGATCTCAGTTGCCTTCTTCCCACAAACTCCTACAACCAAAGCCAAGTTCCTTTTCTTCTCCTGTGCCTCTCACAGCTCCCTTCTCCCAAAATGTACAAGATCATTACACTGACGACATGTCCGACCTAATCCCTAAGTGGACAAGTGCATACTTTGTGAAACTAGTCACTATCCCATACCGACCCCTTAATCCTGGCAGCAGGAGCAGCTCTAATGCAACTTTATTTAGTGAATAACACATGGCATCTGCCCTCAAGGAGACTTTCAGCAAGAGACACTGGATTTTAACTCACCAACTCCGAGGGTGAGGGATAGTTGTCCTTTCCCTGGCCTTCTGTTGGAAAGTATTCTGAGGTTTTACATTTGTATTAGGGACCTTAAACATAAACTGAATATATCTGTGTCTACGTTATTGCACCAAACGAGAAATTCTCCCCAAAGACGAAGGGCAGGGACCACCCCAAGCCAGCTTGTGGTTTCTGGTGGCAGACAGAGCGCTACTGTGCATTTCTCAGGTCGGCTCCTCTCCACTAAGCAGATTCCTGTGCTTCTCGCTCGGTTCTTCACAATGACACTCAGCAGGTCCTGAATGCCTGTCCTCACCTGCTGGCCAGATGCATTCTGTACATCCTCAACCAGAGCCACAGCTTCCTCGCCATTTCTAGACCCTGCTCCCTCATACACATCCTGATCTCAAGAGATTATGAAACAGAGTGCATCGTGAAAGAGTAGGATTGTGAATAGGGTGTGGAGCAAATACAGCCTAATATCAAGCAACAATAATTAAGGGAATTATTCTATGATAAGTAATATACATGGAAAAAGAAAAAAGAACTGGTTAGTCAGTAGCACCATTATTAACTCTAGCCGGTCACACGGCAACACCATTCAGCCCAACACGGCAGCTGTGTGGTATCTCGATATAAAGGCCAGGTCTTCCCTGTCATCGCTCCCCAGCTGTACGTTCATCATTTTTCAGCAGTGCTCAGGCAGGGGAACGTGATTTCAAAAGGAGTCTGGTGGGCTCCACAGCAAGGGAAAGGAACCCTGGCACAGGCTTCAGTCTATAAAAATCATTACTGGTCCTCTTTCATGGTTCCCCAGTTTGCGCTGCCTTCTTGCTTTCACGGGGTGTCTTTTCCCACTTTTCCTCCCCCAACCACCTCCACACCCAGGTTATGAATCAGGCCCGCCAGTACGCTGCAAGGGCACCACTGGCAGAACTTCATTTATTCGCTTTAGTAAGTTCCCAGCATATGCTCAGCCGTGGGCCCGGTGGTGAGGATCTCAATGCTAAGAGCACTACTGCACCCTGGAAAGAATTGCTTCTGAAGAAACTAAGTCTCTGCCTGACGCAGATTCCTAGGAAACGAGTCTGCTCTGAAACCCGTGCAAGTGACCTTCGCAGATGCTTCTCATCTCCCGTGTTTAACCCTTTGCTCTCACGGAGAAGGGATCAGCACAACAGGATTCCACCTAAAACCAAAAGTAATATAGTGACCCGGTACTGGTCTCCCATTTTCATTCCCACCTTCCCCTTACTTCTAGATGAACTTCCCTGGGAAAAAATCTCCACCGATGTTCCAGGATCTACTTTATTAAAAATGTAGTCTCAAGGCGCCTGGGTGGCTCAGTGGGTTAAGGCCTCTGCCTTCTGCTCAGGTCATGATCCCAGCGTCCTGGGTTCGAGCCTCGCATCAGGCTCTCTGCTCAGCAGGGAGCCTGCTTCCTCCTCTCTCTGCCTGCCTCTCTGCCTACCTGTGATCTCTGTCAAAAAAAAAAAAAAAAAAAAAAAAATGCAGTCTCTTCACCACCATGCGAGGCACCCGGTGAGAGGGCTACAAGAACTTATTTTCTCACTGTTGAGCCTCCCTCCAAATGTAGCCCGATCACTCTTAGTGAACACGTATGATGGATCATACCCCAGTCTCCCGGCTTTCCCTCTGCGTGGATGTGGCCCCACTCCATGGAGCGGACAGATCAGGTTCAAGGTCTTTTACCATTTCCCCAACCATAAGGCAAACTTCACTTCCTCGGACACCCGCCTTACTCAGCCTAGGCCTCCCCTCTTCCTAGCCTCCCTACTCCTGATGGTCACAAAAGTGCCCCAGTCCTTTGGCCAGATTCCTTGCAGCAAAGACTGCCCTGTGCCCTCCGGCCCTGGCTGCACGTAGTGGACCTAATAAGTAAGCTATTGCCTGGCGAAGGCTGACGCTGGGAGAGTCCTGGCGATTAGGAGACGCCCACAACCCGAAATGCCCGGATCCTGAAAGTAGGGTTCACGAACTCTGGCAGAGACTGCAGGGACACAAGATGGAAAGGGGGTTCTCATCATCCAGGGAGCCTGCCATCGTGCACGGAGAGGGAGCCAAGACTGCAGGGGACCTAAATCCCGTACTAGGGGCCGAGCCGTGGCTCCCTGTCCCTGGCAAGGACACTACAGCTAGAACCCGTCACACCGGCTGGAACCTACCTCACTAGGAAAACGTGATCGTTGTGAGGGACACGTGGCCCAGAGGAGTGAACAAGCCCTCGGGGGCCGCCGATCCTGACCGGAACGAAAGCCCCGGGAAGGCCGAGGGCCCCGCGTGCGAAGGGGCGGCCATCCCCGCCGGGCTGGGCTCCGAGTACCGGCGCTGCACGAAGGCCACGTAGGCACTAGCCGGACGCGCAGTGCCTTCCGGTGCGGGACGCGAGGCGGCGACAGACGCTCGCCGAGCCGCCGGGAGGCCCCTCTAGGCCGCGGCAGGAACGGGACACTCGGTAGCATTAACTCTTTCGGACAGCCACCGCGGCATTGGAAGGAAAGCCGGTTTCCTCCGCGAGGGTGGGGCCCGCGTTGCGGCGGCTCGAAGCCCCTCCCCGGAAGGGCGTCAGTCTGCTTCCGGCCGGAGCGCCGTGTCTGGTGGACCCGGGCAGGGACGCGGGCCAGATTAAGGCCGGTCTTGCGTGTGGCGGCTCCCGCCTGGGAGCATCGCGGGGCGAGGGCGGTGGCCTGCAGGTGAGCGGGTGGCAGGGGCAGCGGCGTGGACCCCGGAGCTCCCGAGGAGCCCCGGCCGCTGCGCGGTGGCGGAGGCTAGGCTGCCATTGTCCGTGCGCGGCGGTGGTTTCGGACCGGGCGGCCACAGGCTGACGGCCGGACCGTTTCGGAGAGCCCCGCCGTCGGGCTCCGGAGACCATCCTGTTGTCCGCCTTTGCGGAGACGGCGTCAGGGCCGCGGTGGCCAATTTCCCGACTCGCTGGCCGGACTTTCCGCGGGCCGGGGGACCCGGGAGGTGCAGCTTCAGAGATGTCAGCCTCTGCTGGTGCCGGAGCGCGACAAGCGTCTGGGTGCCGGTTGAGCCGGCCGGGCAGCCGGCCGCCGGCCATTTGAGAACATCGTGGCGTCCTGGCCGAATTTGGGAGCCGTTCGTGAGACCTCAGGCCAGGGAAGGCGAGATCCCGCGACTCTGCTCATTCTCGCCTCGAGGTCTAAATGAACGTCGAAGAGAGGGAAGGTGGGCCGAAGGCTCACCGTCGACAGCACCAACTCCCCTTCTCTCGTTCTTTGCGGCTTGGCATTTGGATAAGCGTTTTGTAAGCCAAGGTCAGCTGTGATTTTTCTGTCAAGGAAAGAGTTTATTTTTATTTTTAAGATTTTATTTATTTATTTGACAGACAGAGATCACAAGTAGGCAGAGAGGCAGGCAGAAAGAGAGGAGGAAGCAGGCTCTTAGCGGAGCGGACAGCCCGATGCGGTGCTCGATCCCAGGACCCTGGGATCATGACCTGAGCCGAAGGCAGAGGCTTTAACCCACTGAGCCACCCAGGCGCCCCAAGGAAAGAGGTTTAAAAACACAGGGCTAGATCTTGTGCACGGTGCCCTTGATGGTGTTTACGGGGAAGTGTCAAACGAATGTGGAGCATCTAGTTACTGAACCCGGGTTTGCTGTCTTAGAATAGGACTGCTTTTTCCCTCGTTACTTTCCTCCTCGTCTGGTGTCACTTCTGTGTCCCAGCTGTCCTGCCAGTATCCGTAGAGTGGAAAGGAGAATCTGGAATGTTCCACGCACTGAGGGTTTCATCTTCACAAGAAGATGAAGGGTCAGAGAAGTTGGACCCCCTTGCTAGAGACAGAAGACTGGGATGACACGTTCACATTTAAGAGGAACTCAGAATATTCCCCTCATCCTTCCTTGGCGTGGGGTAGCTGGGGTGGGAAGCACAACAGTGAAGTCTTTGGAGAATCCCCATGCCTCTTGCAGCCAGAGGGTGTAAATGGTCTCACTGCTAACCTTTCTTGAATCATTACTTTTACAAAGAAAGCCCAAGTCCTCAGTGGGTATTTGTCTATCGATGAGCTGTGCATTATTTCAAGTGGATAATCGAAGAAGAAAGGGTCTGGCAATGGATTCTTTAAAAGGAAAGGTCGTGCCCCTTGGTGGCTCAGTGGGTTATGTGGCAGCATTTGGCTCAGGTTGTGATCTGGGGCTTCTGAGATGGAGCCCCATGTCAGGCTCCCTTTTTATCAGAGTGTATGCTGCTCCCTCTGTCCTTCCCCCTGCTGGCTCTTTCTCTCTCTCACTCAAATAAGTAAAATCTTCAAAAAAAAAAAGGAAAGGAAGGTAGATTTTTCTATTCATTTTTCTCCCCTTAGGAGTAGTGGACAGTAAAGTTCATATGACTTTCTTACTGATGTGTACTTTTGTTTCCTGTTCTCAGTGTTCATTTTTCTCCAGTTAGGAGTAGTGGATAGTAAAGTTCATGTGACTTTCTTACTGATGCGCATTTTTTGTCCTGTTCTCAGTGTTTTATGAAGAAGATCCGTTACTTAATTATATTCCTGACAATACATGGTCTCAGTTGCCATCATAGGTGGTAATGGGTGAAAACCCTAAAAGTATAAAACAGGAAACCACTTAGAGAGGCTTCTAAGTCAAGGAGAAAACCTGTCAAGACAGCGTGAGTATACATAGTCTATGCAACCCTGCTTGTCTGTGCTTTGCTGCATGCAAATGGGTGGGAGCCACTGTCTCAGAGCTAGCAGTTGCCACAACTTTTTTTGTTATGGTAATTTCCCCACATTTTGTAGTTAATACCTTGTGGGAAATTCGTGGTCCAATATCTCTGTTCATCTTTCAGTCATTTTTTTTAGTGTTTCATACTTCCTGCCATCTCTACTCAGGTTTTTTTCTTTTTCTATCACTTACCCCCTAACTAAGCATAAGTTTTCTCATAATAGGTGATTATTTATTTGTAGGGTACAGTCGGGAGCTTGGAAAAGAGGCCGTGCTCTTCCAACTGGAGATGTCATAGGCTTCAAGACGAAGGCATGAGAGTCACTGCCAGTGGACGTGTCCCATGATGAATTTTGGAGTATACACCAGGGGCTGCGAGAACAACTGAGCTAGAATTCTCGTAAGGAAACTGAGCTTGTATGTGAGACAGGGCAGAACATAATTACTAATTCCTAGGAACTGATAGGAATTTTTGCAATCAGAATGTTGTATTTTTTATGAGTTGAGAACTGTAGATCTGTAAATAGACATATAAACAATTACAATGGTTCCTGGGTGTTTATCGATAGAGTAGACCAGTTGTGGGTGAAGTTGAACATTGGCCTGTGATACAGAGGTATCTGTACCACTGAACTCCAGTAATAACACCATGAACTCTCCTTTAGAAAACTAAAGAGAATAGGAGCCATCTCATTCTCATAAAGTACAGAAGAAATTGAGATCAGAAATGGGTTATCAGTAACAGAATATGAATAGAACTGTGTCTAGGAAAAAAATAATAATAAAAGATCTTATCTTTTATTATGCACTGAGTTCCTTGAGTACTTCATTTTTAAATATGTATGACTTTTGCTTGATTGAGAACCATTTATTTCATGAGAGGAAACTAAAAAGGGTTTTTCTTTCAGTAAGTCACTCCTGAAAAACAGAGATCCTATTTTAGGTGTCAGTTGGTAATTTGGCTCCTCTTTGCAATGAGAAGGCTACTTTAAGACACCATACACAGTAGCAAATGTATACTGTCTCTGATGAAAAGATTGGTATTGTCTGTATTTTAGAAATAGAGTTAGATTGTTCATAGAAGTGAGAGAAATTTCTTCTGGCTCTTTTCTATTCACAGCTGTGCCTGTTCACCAGATCCTAGGCTTTTTCTGAGAAGGCAAACATCAAAGACTGGACAATGGCACCTGAACTCTTGTTGCCTGAGTCTCAGGTGAGCTGCGCGATCCAGCTGTTGAGGGCTGCCTTTCTCTGCTGCCCAGGACACACACTGCCCAGCTCACAGGCATGTTGGCCCCAGTGTTCTGCCTGGGGGACTGGGCACCTCCTAGGCTATTGATGATCCCTTGGTTTTCCTTTCTGCCTTCTCACTTAAAAGAAAAAAAAAAAAAAAAGTGGGGCATCTCAGTGGCTCAGTTGGTTGGGTGTTTGCCTTTGGCTCAGGTCATGATCCCAAGGTCCTGGGATTGAGGCCCATGTGCTTTATTTACCCTTTCCATTTCCACCCCCTGCTCATGCTCTCTTTTGCTATCTCTCGTCCTCTGTCAAATAAATAAATTTTTTAAAAATTCTTTAAAATGAAGGGGGTGGCTATGAATTCTTTGAGTGCCCAGGGTCTACCATGGGCCAGATGGTAGAGCTGCTTCTGTAGTGCAAGTATTGAGCTGAAGCCCATTGTCTTCTTTAGAGCTTGTTGACATTTGAAGAAGTGGCCATGTATTTTTCCCAGGAAGAATGGGAGTTACTGGATCCCACTCAGAAGGCCCTCTACAGTGATGTAATGCGGGAAAACTATGAGACCGTCATCTCTCTAGGTAAAGACCCTCCCTCTCCCATTGGATAGAAGTAATCTGTCATGTTCTCTGCTTACTGGGAATGTACTCCCCTGAGAGGCTGTGTTCCGATAATGGCTTGTTTTTCAACTAGATGGTGTGTGGACAGGGGAAAGATGTATCCCCAGATCACCTTGGGGTGCTTTCTCCAAGTGCACAAGGTCATTCCTTGTCCTAAAATTCTTGATCCCTTCCTTCCCTCCAAATCTGTTCCTTTTTTACCGTTCCTATCCCCATACAAGTTACCATCATTTATTCAAAATGTCACAGCAGAGAAATAGAGTCATCCTTAGCCATAATCTTGCCATCACAACCCACTAGTAATGCATCACTCTCCATTTGGCTACACCTTTGTAGTGCAGGCAGAGTGCAATCGTGTCTTGTCCTTTACTGTTTTAAAGTCCTCATCAAATCATGAAATTTCATGTAAATCTTTGGACGTCTTCTCACACATCCATATTCCTTACCGAGGTACCCAGGAGCCTATAAGATGTGACTGCTACTCACCTTCCTGCCTCGTCTTTCCATTGGTGTTTTTCTTCAGTTGTCTTTACTCCCAGTGATTTTTCTGTTGCTTGTACTCATCAAACTAACTTCTACCTTTCCGTTTCTATTGCTGGCACATTGAGCCTGAGTTCTACATTTTTAAACACCTCTAATTTTTGCCTAACTCAAAACACTTTACATAAGAAAAAGTAAGATTTCCTTTTATTGACTATATGAAAACTGAAGACAGTAAACTGGGGAATTGCTTTAGGGGTAATTACGTGCTCGATTCTTGTTTACTGTGACAGGGCCACCAGTTGGTATCACTTAACATTTGTGAATATGTCCCACATGTACTAAAGGAAACAGGATCTTCTGTGGTTTAGAAATGAGGTAAGAGTGTTCATAGACAAAAGTACGAGAAATTTTTGCTGGTTCTTTTCTATCCACAGCTGTCCCTGTTCACCACATCCTAGCCTTTTCTGAGAAGACAGACACCAAAGACTGGACAGTGGCACCTGAGCTCGTGTTGCCTGAGTCCCAGGTGAGCTGTGCGATCCAGCTGTTAAGTAAGGGCTGTCTTTCCCTGCTGCCCAGGACACACACTGCCCAGCTCACAGGCATATCAGCCCCAGTGTTCTCCCTGGGGGACTGGCATCTCCTAGGCTTTTGATGATCCCTTGGTTTTTTCCTTTGTTACTTTCTTACTTTAAAAAAAAAAAAAAAAAAAAGAATGTGCTATTAATTCCTTGAGTGCCCAGGGTCTACCATGGGTCAGATGGTAGAGCTGCTTCTGTAGTACAAGTACTGAGCTGAAGCCCATTGTCTTCTTTAGAGCTTGTTGACATTTGAAGAAGTGGCCATGTATTTTTCCCAGGAAGAATGGGAGTTACTGGATCCCACTCAGAAGGCCCTCTACAGTGATGTAATGCGGGAAAACTATGAGACTGTCATCTCTCTAGGTAAAGACCCTCCCTCTCCCATTGGGTAGAAGTTGAGTAATCTGTCATGTTCTCTGCTTACTGGGAATGTACTCCCCTGAGAGGCTGTGTTCCGATAATGGCTTTTCAACTAGATGGTGTGTGGACAGGAGAAAGGTGTATCCAGGTCCCTTGGTTAGCTTTGTCCAGGTGCTCACTCTGTGTGCTATGTGGATGTCTTGATTTATTTTTTCTCCTTCCCCAAATCTGTTTTCATGGATCTCTCTTCTCAGTCAAGAGCTTTCACCCAGCAGCTACGAGGAAGGAACATGGGGTCATCCTTTACTGTGATCTCGCCCTCATACCGCGTGCTAATGCATCACTGTCCTTCAGGCTTCATCACAGTGTAGCCCAAGCACAGCCATGCCTCATTTCCTGGTGCTGTTAGCGTCCTGGCTTAAACCCACAGCGTGTGTAACTGCCTGACCTGGGCACTTTCTGACCGGTGGCCCTGCCTCCTGCTGTCGCACATTCTTTTCCACAGAGCAGCTGGAATCTTTTAAAAACCTGGTCAAGGGACGCCTGGGTGTCTCAGTGGGTTAAGCAGCTGCCTTCGGCTCAGGTCATGATCCCAGCGTCCTGGGATCCACATCGGGCTCCTTGCTCAGCAGGGAGCCTGCTTCTCCCTCTGCCTCTGCCTGCCATTCTGTCTGCCTGTGCTCGCTCTGTCTCCCTCTCTCTCTCTCTGACAAATAAATAAAATCTTTAAAACAAAAAAAATTTAAAAACCTGGTCAAATCATGACATTTCCCATTGTAAACCATATGGTGAATTCTCACCACATTCTGAATAAAATCCGTACCTTCCTGAAGTGCTTCAGGTCCTCCGGGATCTGACCCCACTCCCCTCCCTTCCCTCACCTGCTGCCACTTGTGCCCTCGCTCAGTCCCCTTGAGCCTCGCTGGTCTTTGTGTTTCTTGAAATTGCCATGGTCGTTTCTACTTTCCCCTTTCCTCTGCCTGGCGCACTTTTCTGCCCCATGGCGAAACTCACTTCTACATTCCTGCCGCAATTCCAGTTTTTCAAAGAGGCCTTCCCTACTACCTCCTCTGAAGAAGCTTCAGAGAAGCACAATCTTAAAATGCTGGGTTGTCCTGCTTTAGTTTTCCACAGAATATTTGCTGTGTGCTGACAACTTCGTTTATTTATCACTGTTGAGCAAATGCCCATAAGATCAGGGCGCTTTAGGAGAGCCTGGATGGTTCAGTCGGTTAAGCGTCTGCCTTCGGTTCAGGTCATGATCTCAGGGTCCTGGGATCGAACCCTGCATTGGGCACCCTGCTCATCGAGGAGCCTGCTTCTCCCCGTCCCTCTGCCTATACCCTCTGCTGCTTGTGTGCTCTGTCTCTTTCTGTCAAATAAATTAAAATCTTAAAAAAAAAAAGGATTTTTTTTAACATAAGGGTGCTTTGGCTTAGTTACCACTAACTATATTGTTAGCCCAAAGAGCGTTCCTGGCACATTCTATCCAGTCAGTACAGACTGATTGAACGACTGAGTGCTGAGTACTTCCGCAGCTTGCTGGTGTATATTTAGAAAGGTTTCCTTAAGGAATTCTGGTATGTTTTTTCCATCTGGACAAGAACCAGTGAGCTATAGGAATGGGGGGAAATCTTTCCTAATCCAATATGTGGTGCACAAGAGCTAAGTAAAAAGCAGGGATCCCTGGGTGGCTCAGTTGGTTAAACCTTTGACTCTTGATTTTAGCTCAGGTCACAATCTTATGGGCCATTAGATTGAACCCTGTGTCAGGCTCCACAGCCGGAGGGGAGTCTGCTTAGAGATTTTCTTCCTTTTCCCCTCCCCCGATTTGTGCACTTGTGCACCTGTCTGTTCACTCTCTCTATAAAAATAAAATATATTCTTTTTAAAAAAGAGCTAAATACAAAGCTACTGTTACTGTGACAGGAACCATTAGTGCATACTACATGCAGCCCACTGATGTTCACCTTGCTTAGCTAGACTTAGGCTAATCCTAAGGAACTAATAAGGCTAACCTACATTCCTTGTAGACTCTGGGGTTTGGTTCAGCCTTGTTGAATATAGGGCAATCTTGTTGACAGGGCACTGTAGAGAAGTCCCCATGCCCTTTATCATCTCCATGGGTCCAGCTTAGGTTTATTTTCACTCTCCACTTTGTGTATCCACCCAGAAGTGCAGTATAGTATAAACCTGAAACCAGATAGTAGAGTCTACCCGTCTGACCGTTCGGGTAATGCACTGTAAACTGCTCTTTGCTTTTACTGAAATACTGTAGAGTTGGTGGACAATTATTGAGTGGCTAGTTGGGTTCCCAGTCCTTGACGTCCTTTTTTCCATTTCACAGCATTATTTGTGCTCCCCAAACCCAAAGTGATCTCCTGTCTAGAGCAAGGGGAAGAGCCATGGGTTCAAAGGCCCTTGGAGTTCAAGAACAGTTCTGGGGAGTTGCCTTCAGGTAAGTATACTGTGGGAAGAGAACAAATGTGCCTTGATAGCAACCTTTGCAGGATTTAATATTTAAAATTTAAAATTCTGCTTATCTGTACTTGTAAGTCAGTAACTATTAGATTTTTCTCTCCATTCCTATAGTTTCACTTTGCCATACAGTTGGCTGATTGTTATGTTTATTCTCACAGGGTCAAAGGTCAAATCTGACACTGAAAACCATCAGCCTGTGTATCTTTCTGACTTAGAAATACAAGTGCCAGGAGACACAGTATCAAAAAAGACCCGAGTGAAAGTTCCCCAGAAAACAACAGGCAAAGAAAATCATGGTGATGCACATAGGATGGGAAAGTGGCATCAAGAGTTTCCGGTTAATCAAACAAAGGAGCTTTCAATTTGGGAAGAAGAGCTGCAGAGACTCATGGATCTTCACAAGAAAGCTCGCGCAGTAGAGAAGCCTTTTACATGCCAGGAGTGTAGGAAAAACTTCAGACTTACCTCTGATCTTACTAAACACAAAAAAATTCACACCGAAGTGAAGCCGTATAAATGTCAACATTGTGGTAAGAGCTTTAGAGGGAAATCAGATCTTAACAAACACATAACAATACACCAAGGAATAAAACCATATAAATGCTCTTGGTGTGGGAAAAGCTTCAGTCAAAATTCAAATCTCCGTACACATCAAAGAACTCACACTGGAGAGAAACCTTTTATGTGTTATGTATGTGGAAAGAAATTCAGTCAGAATTCCCACCTTAGTAAACACCGGAGAACCCATATGTAGCATAAGCATGAGAAAGTTTAGCAGGAATTCCAGCCTTCTTGCGTACCAGAAATACTACCACTGAACAGAAGGAAGCCTATCCAGCATCCTTAGTCTGAAGAAATTTTCCAAGTAGAGCTTAGCCCTGAGGTTTATGAAAAATATAAAGTTAAAAAGCATGAATAATTCATCATTGGAAAGTTTGGTGATAAAAACATGTTTCTCAGAAATGAATCAAGGTAGACTCTGCAGGGGACATGTTAGTTGTACTAATTACATTTTTACTAATAAATCAGGGAATTCCTAACAAGGTGTACAGGGAACATTCTGAGTACAGAATGTACTATTTCATGATTGTTCTGGCAATTAGCAAATTCAGCTTCAAATAGCAAATATACTCATGAATTAATCAGTCGTCTGTGATCATCGTTTGTTGGTTTTACATTGATCTTCCAGCCACGTTAAACACATGATGGAAACATTTGTAGCATGGGCTTCCAAAACAAGAAAGAATAACCTGCATGTTTAATTGGATACCATTGCCTTCATGTTATTAAGCTTACCAATTTCAAGAGTCCTATGGGGCAAAAAAGTTCTGTTATCAAGTTTTCCAAGAACCAAATTGGATTTTCTTCCTCTCCTTTGTCATTGGACACTGTTCCCCACATTGGATATCATTTGAGTTCCTTCTTGAACATTTTAGTTCTTGAATCCTTTTAGGGCCATTTTTATTATGATGAAATACTATTTACTTCACCACTAGGGAATCTTGCAGAAGAAGTAATAGTGCACTGACTTACACCTCTGACTGGTGGTGTTTGATAAAGGAAAATGCTAAGATCATATGCAAACGGGTTGGAATTTTTAGCCATGGATTACATATTATATGTAAAGAAGATTGTAATAAAAGAATCTAGACATTTTTCCCCCTCACAATGTCAACCATAAATATTAGCACCTGGGGTCTAAACGGAAATTTATGGAAGTTCAGTCAAATCAGGTTTTTGTTCATTGGCTTTTTAATTCAGTTTTTGTTTAGAAGAACAAAGAGGGTTGTTTCAAAACGAGTATGTGCTGCACGCAGGTTGTGGTTCAGTGGGCGTGGCAGAAGGTTGGGTTCCCAGAAGGAAAGTTTTGGGAATTGGTGCTGAGTGGTAGACAAGGACGGGTGAATCTGCATTCACGTTGGTTTTCTTACACTGTAAACTGGTGTGAAGCCGGCGGGGTCTCCCTGTGTCTGTTTCGTACACAGCATTTAAAAACAGCCTTGGGGGGTGAACAGTAGATGGCTGGACCCCTCTGTGGGCTGTGGATCTTCTTACTGTCTACAGCAGTGACTCCCATGTGCTCCTGTTAGAGCTTTTAGGTGGTGTCAGGAAGGGGGTTAAATGAGCTCCCGAACACCTCACAAACAATGAAATTAAGGCTCTGATGCAGGGACTTGTTCAAGACCCTGTTGCTCTGGGTCCGCTGGCTGTCAGCTGCGTCAGGGAGGCCCGAAGGCAGGATGAGCAGGATGTGCACGTTCTCCCTGCAGGGCTGGGCTGGATGACATTGTGCTGTGTCTACTGAGTTCTGAAACGTTCTTATGGCTTGATTGGTTCCCGAAACACGCATTGGGTTCCCTTTCCCCTGCTCCCCAGTGATATGCTGGGCAGACTGACCGCAGGGGGGAAGCACTTGTGTTTATGGCTGTTTTCAGCTCCTTAGGAGTCGAGCATGGCTGGTGATGATAATGCTCCATTGGTTTGGTCCTTGGCTTCAATACGTTACAGTGTAAGTCGCCTGAGCTGTGGGTCCAGTGCTCTTGGCAGGATTTTGTTTTCTTGCCCAAGATGAACTACGCCAAGTCTTCCTTCTTAGGCACAGCCAGCTCTGAAGCTCTCGTCTGCATAGTTGTTACCCATGGCCTCGTCCTCAGGCTTTGGGTACCCTGTCTCATCCAGGCCACGTGCAGACATCTTCCTGGTGCTACATTCGTTCCGTCTCAGGGGAGCCTCTTAGGTGCCCAGGCACTGTTTGGTCTAGACTGGGAATGCAGTAGTGGACAAAAAGAGCCAAAGACATGCGCTCGCAGGACTTGTATTCTCGTGAAGAGTGTGGAGAAGAGTCGCGATAGTTTGCTGCCTCTTGCAGTTAGGGTCATGAGATGGTTGTGGGTGATGGGTTGTGGGAAGCCCCACTTCTGGGCTGAAGCCTTTCTTTGTTGGTGCAAAACTCAATAGTGTCCTTTCTACAGAAACGGGCTGCAAGGTCAGAATAGTCTGGAGTGCTGAGCCCCCCATGTGGAGAGTCCCCCAGACCTGTGATGGACTTTACAGGAATGAGAAATAAACTTATATTGAACTACGGAGATGTTGGTGTTGTGTGTTTCCGCAGCGTGACCTGGCCAGTCTACATCGAGACAGCTGGGTTTTTTTTTTTTTTTTTAATTAACATATAATGTATTATTAGCCTCAGGGGTACAGGTCTGTGAATCATCAGGCTCATTTTACAGCACTCTCATAGCATATACCCTCCCTAATGTGCATAACCCAACCACCCTCTCCCTCCCCCTTCCCACCAGCTACCCTCAGTTTGTTTTGTGAGATTAAGAATCTCTTATGGTTTGTCTCCCTCCCGATCCCATCTTGTTTCATTTTTTCCTTCCCTACCTCCCAGACACTCCATGTTGACTCTCAAATTCCTCATATCAGGGAGGTCATGATAATTTATCTTTCTCTGATTGACTTATTTTGCTCAACATAATACCCTCCAGTTCCATCCATGTTGTTGCAAATGGTAAGATTTCATTTCTTTTGATGGCTGCATAGTATTCCATTTGTGTGTGTGTGTGTGTGTGTGTGTGTGTGTAGATGTAGTATACCACATCTTTATCCATTCATTTGTTGATGGACATCTAGGCTCTCTCCATAGTTTGGCTATTGTGGACATGCTGCTATAAACATTCAGATGTACATGCCCCTTTGGGTCACTACGTTTGTATCTTTAGGGTAAATACCCAATAGTGTGATTGCCGGGTTGCAGGATAGCTCTATATTCAACTTTTTGAGGAACTTCCATGCTGTTTTCCAGGGTGGTTGCACCAGCTTGCATTCCCACCAACAGTGTAGGAGGGTTCCCCTTTCTCCACATCCTTGCAAACATTTGTCTTTTCCTGACTTGTTAATTTTAGCCATTCTGACTGGTGTGAGGTAGTATCTCATTGTGGTTTTGATTTGTATTTCCCTGATGCCAAGTGACGTGGAACTCTTTTCCATGTGTTTGTTGGCCATCTGGATGTCTTTGCAGAAATGTCTGTTCGTGTCCTCTGCCCATTTCTTGATTGGATTATTTGTTCTTTGGGTGTTGATATAGATTTTGGATACTAGCCCTTTATCTGATATGTTGTTTGCAAATACCTTCTCCCATTTGAGACAGCTGTTCTACTAGAGCTCTGGTACCTTTCCTGGGTCAGTCTATGTGGAGTTTGGCCCTCAGAAGGGGTCTGCCTTCCTGTAGATGCTGCACTGAGCTCATGTAACACTGATAGGCACACTGAGGAGCCTACAAGACGAGGTGATAGGAAAGGACTGATTTTTTACCTGAGACGTCCCGCTTGCTCATTTTTTCAGGTGGACAAAGCAACCATCCGCCGCTCTCTGGCTTTGTTCCCCTTCCCTTGCTCTCTGTTCCTCTGTGCTCTGCTGCTTTTGTGCATAAAGCTGTGTTTCTGGTGATAGTGGGCTCCAGAGAGGGAAGGGGTTACCTCTCATTCCTGTTGTGAGTGTAGTAGACTTAAGCAATTGTGTGGTAACTACCTCCTCACACCTTCTGTGAGTTGGCCTCAAAAAACACAGGACATAGGGCAGAAGCAGATTTGTCCTGATTGATGTAGAGAGGAAGGGGATTGCCCTCTTGGACTAGAGGAAGGTCATCCAGGAAAGCAGGAGCAAGACGTTACAGTTGAGTGAGAAGCTTCCATCGGGAATGTCTGCGTAGCCAGGAACCAGCAGAAAGCATACTGTTGAATTTTTTTAGAACAAATAGTAGGTTTTTGATATAATTATTACACTAAGTATTTTTCCACCACCTTTATGAACAACTTAACAGTGTCAGGGCATTAGAAGAAAAAAAGTGAAAGATCATTAACATTAGTAAGAGTTCAAGTAAAATGTGTTTAGTAAAGTTTTCTTTAAAATTAGTAGCTTAGGGAGCAATTTTTTATGGATGAGAGTTAGAAATAGGTTTTTAAAAATATTTCCTTCATCCTTTAGGTATGGTGGGGGAGCATTAGCCCTCGTTAAAGCTATTTATCGTCCTTAAAGGAGAAGCTTCTATTGCCAGTCTTATTCTTTCAGTGAAGGGGCACTTTGCGGTACTCAGTTTTATGGTCTCTCCAAAACTCCCAGATTTTAAAATGCAAACTTGCACAAGATTCCCTCTTCCTTTTACCTATGTGCCAGTCATATCTGCAGTTGTCAGTCCGAGCACTGTGTATGTTTCCATCAGAACATGCATTAGCACTTAAGAGTTGTTTGGTTTGTTTACTTGTTTTTGTCTGTCTTCCCCCATTAAAATGTAAGCATGAGGAGGGCAGGGGCTGTGTCTTGTGCAGCCTTGAGTCTTCAGGGCCTGCATGCTCACATAGACCTGGTGGTCTTGCAAGTACTCGAGCCTCTCCTGCTATGGAGGACATGGATAGAAGGATCTGGATAGGACCTTAGAAATCTAAGACTGTCAGTATGTCCCAAACTGGGACTCAGAAAACACTGAGTTGTGCAGAGATACTACATGAAAAAAGTATTCTTCAAGTAAATTTGGGGACGATGGGTTAGAATAAAGTGAATGTTTTGTTAGAAGAAGATTTCTCAGAGCATTTATGCTTCAATGTGTACGTAAAACTCGTGGTCGAGGGTAGTCAAAGTGGAAGAGGGTAAGCAGGCAGAATACGGGCTCTGTTTGACTATGGACACCCCAGTGGTGGGCACTTTCTGGGCAACATTCTCATTGAACAACTCAAGATTGTTTTCGGAACATCAGTGTGGGGAACATGAACATAGTTAATCCTTTCACCACTATTGAAACCTGGGAGAATAACTGATTTGGTAGGACAAAACTAGTTCCCACGACATGCGACTCACAATTTACTATCCTTTTCCCCCCGCACAGCTTCTTGGTTAGTGGGACAGGCATCTCATTATGACATAGCTTTGGAAGCTAATGCTTCAGAGCCCATGGCTACCATTGCAGACAGTAGAATAGACCTATTAGACTAGACCAGATAGTAGACTAGACCTGTCCATCCTCCTAGGAGATGGCCCAACAGAAGAATTCACTTCTCCAAGGTAAACGTGAGCAATTGTGTTTGGCATCTTCTGTAGCTGTTAGGAGATCCAAATGTTTCAGTGAGAACGATCTCAATAGCTTCCAGCATCTGCCATGGCGGAGTACTTTGCAAACGGGATTGGGTAGTGGCGCTTCAGTTTTACAGAGGGCACTGGTACCAGGCTATGGTGAAGGATCGACCCCGTATAACATCTTTCTTCTTCCAAGTGTATTTTACAGGATCTCATCTATGCTACTTGCCAGGATGGTGAGGAACAGTGACCATCGGTCCCATTTGAGAGAGCAGGTATTAACACAAATGTCAGGAAATGATTGTCTTAAGTTGTGTTGGAGAAGATGCAGGGAGGAAATTGAGGATTTATGGTTCCTATGTCAGATACAGCAATGTCCTTTGATTATGAGAGCTCCAGGAAGGAATCAAATTCTTGTCTGTGCATTTGGGGAATAAGATTTAAGAATCAGGGCTCCCGGCTGACTATTTATTATGCTTTCTTCCCCTTCAGCTCTCTGAAACAGCCTGCTGGGTCTCCATCCGGCCACCATCCTCACCACTCATAGCCCTCACCATTTCAGAAGGAAGGGAAGGAGTTAATGGGGCAGTGACATCCAAGGAAGTGCAATCTTGACTCAATGTTGATCTCTTACCTGTCATCCAAGGGTAATAAGCCCTTCTGACGGATGGTGTCTTGTTCTCAGAACCCTGTTTTTTTTTCCCTGATACCCCTGTAGAGTTAACCAGAATATTATGTCCTCCAAAATCATTTCCTGTTCCTGTACACAGTCTGAGGCCTGGAAACAACCCCTCCTCTAACCGCTGTCGAGCTCAAAGCGTCTGAGACTTGCAGGAGAGTAACAGGAACAGCTGTACCATTTTGCATTCCCATCAGCAATGAATGAACGTTCCTGTTCCTCTACATCTTTGCTAACAACTGTTTTCAGTAGTTTTGGATTTTCACCATTCTGATAGTTGTATAGTGTTAAATTGTTTTAATTTGCAATTCCCTAATGATGGAGCATCTTTTCATCTGTGAACAATGTTGTTTGATGAAGTGCCCAGTGAGATCTTTGCCCATTTTTATTGGGTTGTCAATTTTCTCATTTTTGTATTTTAAGAATTCTTTACATAATTTGTATAACAGTCCTTTATCAGATATGTCTTTTTTTTTTTTTTTAAAGTAAGCTCTATACCCAGCATGGGGCTTGAATTCCCTATCCAAATATCAAGAGTCACACACGTTCTGTGACCCCTGGGTGGCTTAGTCAGGTAAGCATTCAACTCTTGATTTCAGCCCAGGTCATGATCTCAGTATTGTGAGTCAGACTCAGGGATGAGCATGGAGCCTACTTAGGACTCCCTCTGTCCCTCTTCCTCTGCCCCTCCTGTCCTTCTCTTAAAGAAAAAAAAAGGTCTCATGTTCTCTCTGAGCCAACCAGGCACTCCTATCAGATTTATCTTTTGCAAATTTTTTCTCCTAGTCTGTCTTGTCTTCTAATTGTTTGACAGCATCTTTTGCAATGTAGAAAATTTTAATCTTTTTAGAAAATATTTTATTTATTTATTTGACAGAGTGCAAGCAGAGGGAAGGGCAGGGAGAAAAAGAAGCAGGCTCCCTGATGGGCAGGGCACTGGAGGTGGGGCTTGATCCCAGGACCTGGTATCATGACCTACAGTGAAGGCAGATTCTTAGCTGACAGCACCCCTGCAAGTTTTAAATCTTTTTTTTTTTTTAAAGATTTTATTTATTTATTTGACAGAGAGATCACAAGCAGGCAGAGAGACAGGCAGAGAGTGAGAGGGGGGAAGCAGGCTCCCTGCTGAGTAGAGAGCCCGAGGCAGGACTCCATCCCAGGACCCTGGGATCATGACCTGAGCCGAAGGCAGTGGCTTAACCCACTGAGCCACCCAGGCATCCAAGTTTTTAATCTTAACGAAGTATATCTTATCACTTAGTTCTTTCATGGATTGTGTATTCAGTTTTGTTATCCAAAAAGTCATCATCAAACCTAAGGTCATCTGGGTTTACCCTTCTATTATTTTCCACCAGTTTTACTATTTTGTATTTTAAACTCAGGTTTAGAATCCATTTTTTAAGAGATTTTATTTTTTTGTCAGAGAGAGAGCGGAAGCAGAGGGAGGGGCAGGCAGAGGGAGAAGCAGGCTCCCCGCTGAGCAAGGAGCCCCATGTGGGACTCAATCCCAGGACCCTGGGATCATGACCTGAGCGGAAGGCAGGTGCTTAACCGCTTGAGCCACCCAGGCGTCCCAGGTTTAGAATCCATTAATTTTCTGAAGGGTATAAAATCTGCATCCAGATTTCATTTTTCTTTTCCCTCCTTCCTTCCTTTTTTTTGTTTTGTTTTTTTTGTGTGTGTGTGTTTGTTTTTGCATGTAGATGCCCCTTTTAGCACCATTTGTTGAAAAGACAGTCTTTTCTCCATTTTATTGTCTTCACTCCTTTGTGAATGATCAGTTGATCATGTTTATGTAGTTTTATTTCTGGGCTCTCTGTTTTGTTCCACTGATCTATTTGTTTATTTTTTCACCAATACCACACTGTCTTGTAGGTTGAGAGTAATTCAATTTTGGGTAATGATAGTCCTCCAACTTTGTTCTTTCCACATTTTGTTGGTTATTCTGGGTCTTTTGCCATATATTTTTTTTCTTTTTTTTTTTTAAAGATTTTATTTATTTATTTTACAGAGAGAGAGAGAGAGGGAAGCAGGATCCCCGCTGAGCAGAGAGCCCAATGTGGGACTCGATCCCAGGACCCTGGGATCATGACCTGAGCTGAAGGCAGTGGCTTAACCCACTGAGCCACCCAGGCGCCCCTGCCATATATATTTTAAAATTATTTCGTCAACACCCACAAAATAACTTGCTGGGATTTTTTATTGGGATTCCATTGAATCTACAGAAGAAGTTATGAAGAAATGCCATTGAACAGGGGCACCTGGGTGGCTCAGTTGTTAAGCATCTG
Source organism: Mustela putorius furo (assembly GCF_011764305.1). Taxonomy (NCBI): domain Eukaryota; kingdom Metazoa; phylum Chordata; class Mammalia; order Carnivora; family Mustelidae; genus Mustela; species Mustela putorius. Next base: position 12,950,688 of record NW_025422145.1, on the reverse strand, counting down.
CCTTTGGCTCAGGTCATGGTCCCAGCATCCCGGAATCAATCCCCACATCAGGCTCCCTGCTCAATGGGAAGCCTGATTCTCCCTTTCCTGCTTCCCCTGCTTGTATTCCCTCTCTCTCTCTCTCTTTCTCTCACTCTCGGGCAAATAAATAAATAAAATCTAAAAAAAAAAATACCATTGAACAATACTGAGTCTTCCTCTCAATAAACATAGAATATTTTTCCATTCATTATTTTTAAAATCTCTTTCATCTTGTAGTTTTCTCCATATATCTTGTACATGTTTTTGGTATTTATAAGATGTACAAACCATCTTATTATTTTACTAATGTAAATGGTATTTTTTAAAATTTCAAATTACAATTATTTATTGTTAGTTTATAGGAAAGTGATTGGCTTTCATATAGTAATCTTTTAACCTGAAACTTTGCTACAAATGCTTTATAGTTCCAGGAGTTTTATGTTGTTTATTTGTTTGTTTAAGATTTTATTTATTTAGGGCGCCTGTGTGGCTCAGTGGGTTAAGCTGCTGCCTTCGGCTCAGGTCATGATCTCGGGGTCCTGGGATCAAGTCCCGCATCGGGCTCTCTGTTCAGCGGGGAGCCTGCTTCCTCCTCTCTCTCTTTCTGCCTGCCTCTCTGCCTGCTTGTGATCTCTGTCTGTCAAATAAATAAATCTTTAAAAAAAAAAGATTTTATTTATTTATTTGACAGAGAGAGATCACAAGCAGGCAGAGAGGCAGACAGAGAGAGAGGGGGAAGCAGGTTCCCCGCTAAGCAGAGAGCCCGATGCAGGACTCGATCCCAGGACCCCGAGATCATGACCTGAGCCGAAGGCAGAGGCTTAACCCTCTGAGCCACCCCAGGCGTCCCATGTTGTTTGTTTTTTAGGGTTTTACACATACATGGTCATGTCATCTGTAAACAGAGACTTGTATTTCTTCTTTCTCAATCTGTATACCTTTTATTTCCTTTTTTGTCTTATTGGATTACATAGGGCTTCCAGTATGATGTGGGAAAGGAGTGGTGAGAGGGGACATTCTTACTGTGTTCCTGATCTTAATGGGAACGCTTCTAGTTTCTCACAAGTAAGTACAATATTGGCTGTAGGTTATTTTGGCAGGTGTTTTTTTTTTTTTTTTTTAATCAGGTTGGGAAATTCCCCTGTGTTCCTAGTTTGTTGAACTTTTTTTTTTTTTATCATATATCAGTGTTGGGTTTTGCTAAATACTTTTTCTGTATGTATTAATATGATCATATGATTTTATTCTTTAGCCTGCTGATGTGATGAATGACATTTTAGTATATTTTTTAGTATTGAACCAGCCTTGCATACCTGGAATAAGTCCCACTATATAATTCTTTTTTTTTTAAAGATTTCTTTTATTTAAAAAAATTTTTTTAAGATTTTATTTATCTGACAAAGAGAGACAGCTGGAGAGGGAACACAAACAGGGGAAGTGGGAGAGGGAGAAGCAGGCCTCCTGCAGTGCAGGGAGCCTGACGTGGGGCTCGATCCCAGGACCCTAGGATCATGACCTGAGCCGAAAGCAGACACTTAACGATTGAGCCACCCAGGTGCCCCAGATATATTACTTTTGGAGAGAGAGACAGACCACAGTGGAGAGAGGCAGAGGGAGAGTGAGAAAGAATCCAAGAAGACTCCATGCTGAGCGCAGAGCCTGAAGCCAGCTTTATCTCATGAGACTGAGGTGATGACCTGAGCCAAAACCAAGAGTCAGACACCCAACCGACTGCGTGCATAGGCCCCTCCCACTATAATTCTTTTTATACATTATTGGATTTGATTTCGTAGTATTTTATTGAGGATTTTTAAATTGATATTCTTGAGAGATACTGATTTGTAGATGTCTTTTCTAGTACTTTTTTCCTGGTTTTTGGTATTGTGGCAGTGCTTGCCTCATAGAATTCCTCACTGCTATTCCCATCCACTCCAGACACTGCCTGTCCTTTCCTTAAGGTCATCTTTCACTTCTACAGACTATCCAGGTCCCTGTTCCCTGACCATAGCCTTACATCTGCTTTTCAGTTTTAGAAGATGTCTTTCAATGCCCTCTATTCTATTGTACTGGAAACCTTACATGTTGAGAATTTAGCAGATATTTGATGACTGCCTCTTATCATCCATTTTCCCTTTCCTCTTTCCCAACAACACTGATTTCATTTGGAGATCTGTGAACTTCCTGACTGTGATCAGGAGTAAAGAATGACCTAACCTATGTTAATAAAAGCAGATTCTACCTCCATGGTGGAAGATGGTTCAGTTTTAGGCATGTGACCTTAAGCTCGTCCCATCAGGACTTTTGTTGGAAATGCTAGAACAAATACAGCTCTGGCTGGATGAGACATGTAACCCAGGGGTTAGTAGTCTTCTTGAAACTAGGAGAAATGTGAGCCTTAGATTGAGACCAGCCTCCATAGAAGGCAGAGCAGAGTGATATATTTCAGTCCTGGTGACACCATTGAGCAGTAGGATCAAGCATCACCTGATACCTTGAGCTGCCTTTGACTTTTTAGCTACACGAATCTGTACAGTTCCTTTTATTGTTTAAGCCAGTGTAGATTGGAGTTTCTGTTATTTATAACTGAAAGAATCAATACATAGAGAAATAACTGATATATAGATGTAGGAGATGAGGAATCCTTTTATGTACACCTATTTGAAAGTTTTCATTATGGAATAGAGTCATAGAATGAACCCGTGAGTAGGCATCTTCATTTTGCTGATCTTGTTTCATTTATCCCCTCTGGTTCTTTTGTTTTTATTCTATTGGTTTTGTTAGAGTTTTTTGTTTAGGAATATTTTTATTTTGTTTTGTTTATTTTTTTTAAAGATTTTATTTATTTATTTGAGAGAGAAAGAGCGCAAGCAGGGGAGGGGCAGAGGGAGAAGCAGACTCTGTGCTGAGCAGGAAGCCCAAGGTGAGGCTCAGCCCCAGGACCCTGAGATCACGACCTGAGCTGAAGGCAGAGGCTTAACTAATTGAGCCACCCAGGTGCCCATATCAAACACACAAACCAGAGATCAAGAGTCGCATGCTCTAGAGAAATCCAGGTGCCCCTTGGGAGTATTTCAAAGGAAATCTGACATTAGAACATTTTACCCATAACTAGTTTAGTTCATAACGGATAATTCTTTCTGATGGCTGAGTAATACACCATTGTGTATATGGACCACATCTTTATCCATTCATCTGTTGAAGGACATCTCATCTCTTCCCACTGTTTGGCTATTGTGGACATTGCTGCTAAGAACATTGGGGTGCAGGGCGCCTGGGTGGCTCAGTGGGTTAAGCCACTGCCTTCGGCTCGGGTCATGATCTCAGGGTCCTGGGATCGAGTCCTGCATCAGGCTCTCTGCTCGGCAGGGAGCCTGCTTCCCTCTCTCTCTCTCTCTGCCTGCCTCTCCATCTACTTGTGATTTCTCTCTGTCAAATAAATAAATAAAATCTTAAAAAAAAAAAAAAGAACATTGGGGTGCATGTGGCCCTTCTACAAACTGAGGATTTTGAGGATTTTAGAAGGGGAGGGTAGGGGATGGGTGAGACTGGTGGTGGGTATTAAGGAGGGCACAGATTGCATAATTACTGGGTGTTATTAACAAACAATGAATCATGGAACACTACATCAAAAACTAATGATGTACTGCATGGTGACTAACGTAACAATAAAATTCAAAAAAAATAAACAATTCTTGACAATTTCCATTCAAAACCATCTTTGAGAAAAAAATTCCCCATCAAAAGAGGCCCTCTCTCCCACAGGAGGGAAGTTTAATTGAGAACATGGGAACTGCTTTTCACTTGCTCTGAAGGCTACTGGAACTCATCTGACAACTTCTCGAGATGGCCATGTAAGAGGACTCTCTGGGGTTCCTCTCTGTGGTATTTAACTATGAGAAAAACAGGCAACTAAATGTATCATAATGAGGGTGGTCCTGGAGGGATGCTAGAAGCCTCTAACAATCAGCAGAGCAATTTATTAATAAGGCAAAAACTACGTGATCAACTGCTGTACTTTTAACAAGCCCCAAGTGAATCACTCATTAAAAGTTCAGTGGCAACAGTTAATTGATAGTTTCTGGAAACTAAAAAACAAAATACTAATAATTAGTATTCTCTTATGTATTTGTATAGAACATTTCTTCCACGAGGTAAAGTGCCCTCGTCGACCCCCTTGCATTGGCTTTAAGTTTTTGTTCTTGAAATAATGTGTCATGTGTAAATGACTTCTACTAAAATCATAAGAATATTGTGTCAATTCACCCCCCTCAGCTTTCCTGCTTGATAATATTTATTTTAATTAGTTTTTGACCATCACATTTCAGTAACTGATAGGATACAATGTGACCTGGAAATTTAATATTCCCATTCTATTTTCTTTTCCATTTGGTATCATACTTACTCTTAATAAGGAATATTCTCTCCTTTTCCCTTGTTGGTGTTCATTCCATCCCTCGATCCTCTTTCTGGAGTTATTCTAGAACAGCTACTATGTATTGCGACGCTCAGGGCCCTGATCATCTCTAACTGTTCTGTGAAATAGTACTGTGAAACACTTCTGTGAAAGATTCTTTTGTGACCAATTAATACTTTCCATAGTTTATCCTTTATAAAAGGCAACTTAGCTAACCAAGTGTTATTTTAACCAGAATTGCTGTACAATAAGCTACTGTTTATGATCTGCAATTCCCAAATTGGCATTTAAATTAAATTGTTTCCAAAATGGGTTTTGTCCTTATTTGTATTTGGGTATGTTTACTCCTTAAAACTTTTAGAAATATGTCCACTGTCAGCGTTCATTCATTTTTGTTGGGCAAATATTTACTGAGCACTTTCGATGGGCCAGGCATTATTTTATGTGCTGGGATTTTACATTCACAAGGGAATGGAAGGTGCTGGTAAAGAACAAGGGGTTTCTTTTTGAGCTGTTGACAATGTTCTGGAGTTAAATCGTTGTGATGAATTGGGATGATACTAATAAAACCACTGAGTTATAACCTTTAAAATAGTGAATTTTATGGTAAGAGACTTATAGCTCAGTATTAAAATTGACTAAGAATGGGAGCAAAGTGGAAAGTGACAGGTAGGCTTCCAGGTAACTAGTAAATGCAACAGGGAAGAAGAGTGTGGACCAAAAAGAGATCTTAAGTAAAAGCTTTGAAAAGAAACTAATTTAGGAAGTCTCCTTTGGAGGCAGGGACTACATACCAGAATGGAGAACCAATAATACAGAGAAGCAAAATGAATAAAGATTGGGAAGACAGAAGCAAAACTGTTGGTATTGGGTAAGGTGGAGTGAACATGCCTCATCTTTTCTTTCACATAGAAACAACTATGAAACCTGGATTAAACAAATGGAGCAGCTATTTTAGAACGTCAAAGAGCCAGTAGCACGCGGTAAGGTGGAGAACAGCACCAGAATTCAAAGTACCACTGAATTGATGGTGGGTTGACAGTTTATTTTCTCTGATTTCCCTTGATCTCAACACAACTAGAAACCTGAATGTGAACATGGTTGTAAAAGTAGAGAGAAACAAAACATTTATTTCTGATAAAAACCCTCAGCAATTTGGGAACAGGATGGAAATTGTTCAAACTGTAAAAGAGCATCTATCTTTAAAAAAAAAACTATACCTAATATCATACTTAATTGTCAAAAATTAAACGATTTCCCTCCGAGATCAGGAACAAGGTGAGAATCCCCACTCATACTATTCCTGTTCAGCATTATACCAGAAGTCTTAGCCAGCGCAAAAATGCAAGAAAAGGAAACATAAAACATCCAGGTTGGAAAGGAAAAAATTAAAACACTCTCTGTTCACAGATGTCAGAGGTTTTTTTTTTTTTTAAAGATTTTATTTATTTACTTGACAGAGAGAGATCACAAGTAGGCAGAGAGGCAGGCAGAGAGAGAGGAGGAAGCAGGCTCCCCGCTGAGCAGAGACCCCCGATGCGGGACTCGATCCCAGGACCCCGAGATCATGACCTGAGCCGAAGGCAGTGGCTTAACCCACTGAGCCACCCAGGCACCCCGATGTCAGAGGTTTTCAATGTAGAAAATCCTAAAACCTAACAAAAATTTCCAGAAAAAGTACATTTAGTGAGATCGTAAGATGCAAAGTCAACAAACAAAATAAATTCTATTTCTATACACTAGAGACAATATCATTTACAATAGTTTCAAAAATAAAATATTTAGGAACACCTGGGTGGCTCAGTGGGTTAAGCATCTGCCTTTGGCTCAGGTCACAATCCCAGAATCCTGGGATCCTGTCCCACATGGGGCTCCTTGCTCATTGGGGAGTCTGCTTCTTCCTCTGCCTGCTGCTCCCCCTGCTTGTGTGCGCTCTCTCTCTTTCTCTCTAACAAATAAATAAAATCTTCTAAAAAATATTTAGGAATAATTCTTACAAAACACGTACATGACCAAAAAAAAAAAAAAAAACCCACAGGATATGTATTTTGAGAACTTCAAATGACTGGTGAAATAAGAGAAGTCCAAATTAATGGAAAGACATACCATATTCATAAATTGGAAAGACTCCACATAGTAAAGATGTCAGCTCTCCCCAGACTGATAAATAGATTGAATGTAGAGTGGAAAGATAAAGGAACTAGAGTAGCCTAAGCAGTTTTTCAAAATAATAAAAAAGGCTTGAAGGATTCACACCACTCTTTTATAAGACTCTCTCTAAAGCTACACTAATCAAAACAGTGTGGGATTGGTAACGGATAGACACACAGATCAATGGAATAGAATAAAGAGGCCAGAAATTGACCCACATAAGCATGGCAAATTGATTTTTATAGGCAACTTTTTAATAGATGATATTCTATTAGATGAACAAAATTAACTATTTTATTTTATTTTTTTAAAAGATTTTATTTATTTATTTGACAGATGGAGATCACAAGTAGGCAGAGAGAGAGAGAGAGAGAGAGAGAAGCAGGCTCCCTGCTAAGCAGACAACCTGATGCGGGGCTCGATCCCAGGACCCTGAGATCATGACCTGAGCTGAAGGCAGACACTTTATCCCACTGAGCCACCCAGGCATCCCAAATTAACTATTTTAAAGTGATCAAGTTAGTGACATTTAAAGGGGGCACATATTGCATGGAGCACTGGATGTGGTACGTAAAAAAATGAATCTTGGAACACTGAAAAAATAAATTAAAAAAATCATTCATATGTTGTTCAACCACCCCCTCTATCTAGTTCCAAAACACGTTAATCACCCCCAAAGAAAACCCTGTATCCATTAGGTAGTTACTCCCCATTTCCCCCTTTCCACAGTCCCTGGCAACCACAAATCTGCTTTTTGCCCCCACTGGATTTATCTATTCTGACTATTTAATATAAATGGAGTCATACTGGGCATTTGCCTTCAGCTCAGGCCATGATCCCAGAGTCCTGGGACTGAGCCCCACATCAGGCTCCCAGCAGGGCAAGGAGCCTGTTTCTCCCTCTTCCCAACTTGTGCTCGCTCTCTCTCTTTCTCTCAAATAGATAAAAATCTTTTAAAAAAATAAATAGAGTCCTACAATATGTGACCTTTTGGGCCTGGGTATTATTTCATTTCACGTAATATCTCTGAAGTTCATCCCACTGTAGCGCGTATCAGCACTTGATTCCATTTTTGGCTGAATAACATTCCATAGTATTGATAGACTACAATTTGTTTATCCACTCATTTGCTGATGGACATTTGAGCTTGTCTACTTTTTGGTTAATGTGAATAGTGCTGCCATAAACATGCAAGTCCAAGCATTGGTTTGAGTGCCTGTTTTAATTTGGGGGGAGTATATATCTGGGAGTGCACCTGTGAGGTTATACGGTAATTCTATTGAATTATAGAGGAACAAACTTTTCTGTAGCGGCTGAGCTACTCTACATTCTCACCAGCCATGTACAGGGGCTCTAATTTCTCTACATCCTTGCCAACATTGGCTGTTTGCCTATTTTATATTATTATTGAAGCCATCTAAATGAGTGTCAAGTAGTATTTCATTGTGATTTGATCTGCATTTCCCAATGACTAATGATGTTGAACATCTTGTTATATGCTTTCTGGACATTTCTCTTCTTTGGAGAAATGTTTATTCAAATCCCTTGGCCATTTAAAACTTGGGTTGTTCGTCTTTTTGGTCTTGAGTTGTGGAAGTTCTTTATATATTCTGGATACGGAGCCCTTACCCTATGTATGATTTACAAGTATCTTCTCCCCTTCTGTAAGTTTTCCCACTTTTTAAAAAGATTTTTAAAAATTTATTTGAGAGAGTGGGAGAGCAGGAGAGAGAGAGAACATGAGCAGGGGAAGGAGCAGAGGGAGAAGGAGAAGCAGAGTCCCAGCTGACCAGGGAGCCCCACGTGGGGCTCAGTCCCCACACTCTGGGATCATGACCTGAGCTGAAGGCAGATACTTAACCAACTGAGCCACCCAGGCACCGCTCTTCTTTCTTTCCTTTCCTTTTTTTTTTTTTTTTAAGGATTTTATTTATTTAACAGAGGGAGCAGGGGGAGCTTCAGAGGGAGAGGCAGAAGGAGAGACAGAGGGAAAGTCACAGGCTCCCACGATCAGGGTTTGATCCCAGGACCCTGGAATCATGACCTGAGCTGAAAGCAGACACTTAATTGACTGAGCCACCCAGACAACCTTCTTCTTACTTTCTTGATAAAAGTCCTTTAATAGATGAAGTTTTAAAATTTTGATGAGGTCCATTTTGTCTCTTTTTTCCTTTGCTGCTTTTGTTTTTGGTGTCACATCTAAAAACCCATTGCCAGGTATGCCTGGGATGGAGTCCTGCACTGGGATCCTCACTCAGGGAGCCTGCTTCTACCTGTCTGCTGCTCCCCCTGCTTGTGCTCACTCTCTCTGTGTCTCTCTGACAAATAAATAGATGAAACCCTAAATAAATAAATAAATATCAAGTCCCATTGCCAAATCCAAGTTCACAAAGATTTACCTGTATATTTTCTTCTAAAAGTTTTATAGTGTTAGCTCTTATATTTAGATCATGGATACATTTTCATTAATTTCTTTTTTGTAGGGTATGCAGTAGGTGTCCAAGTTGATTTTTTTTTTTTTTTGGCATGTGGCAATCCAGTTGTCCCAGCAACATTTGTTGAAGAAGTTATTCCTTCCCCCACTAAATGGTCTTGTAATCCTTATTGAAAAGCATTTGACCAGGGGCAACTGAGTGGTTTAGTTAGCTAAGCATCCAACTCTTGATCTCAGCTCAAGTCTTTTTTTTTTTTTTTTTTTTTTTTAGATTTTATTTCTCTATTTGACACACAGAGAGATAGATCACAAGTAGGCAGAGAGGCAGGCAGAGAGATAGAGGGAAGCAGGCTCCCCGCTGAGCAGAAAGCCTGATGCAGAGCTCGATCCCAGGACCCTGAGATCATGACCTGAACTGAAGGCAGAAGCTTAACCTTCTGAGCCACCCAGGTGCCCCTCAGCTAAAGTCTTGATCTCAGGGTTGTGAGTTGAAGCCCTTCATTGGGTTCTATGCTGGGCATGGAGTCTACTGAAAAACTCAGTTGACCATAGGTATATGGACTTATTTTTGGAGTTTCAGTTCTATTCTAGTGGTCTGCATGTCCATGCTTATGTCAGTACCACATCATTTTGATTACTGGAGATTTATAGTATGCTTTGAAGTTGAGAAGTTGAATCCTCCAAATTTGTTTTTTTTTTTTAAGATTTTGTTTATTTGACAGACAGAGATCACAAGTAGGCAGAGAGGCAGGCAGAGAGAGAAGAAGAGAAGCAGGCTCCCCGCTGAGCAGAGAGCCCCACGCAGGGCTCCATCCGAGGACCCTGGGATCATGACCTGAGCTGAAGGCAGAGGCTTTAACCCACTGACCCACCCAGGTGCCCCCAAATTTGTTCTTTTTTAGGACTGTTTGGCTAATCAGGGTCTCTTGCAGTCGCATATGATTTGAGGATTGGCGTCTCCATTTCTGCAAAAATATCATTAGAATTTTGATAGAGATTGCATTGAATCTATAGATAGCTTTGGGGGCATATTGCCATATTAACAATGTTAAGTCTTCCAATCCATGGACACGGGGTGACTTTTGTTTTATTTATGTTTTATTTTTCTTTTTAAAGATTTTATTTATTATTTGACAGAGAGAGACACATCGAGATAGGGAACACAAGCAGGGGGAGTGGGAGAGGGAGAAGCAGGCCTCCCACTGAGCAGAGAGCCTCTGGGATCATGACCTGAGCCAAAGGCAGAGGCTTAACGACTGAGCCACCCAGGCGCCCCTATTTATGTTTACTTTATTACGTCAGTGATCTGTAGTTCTCAGCGTAGAAGTCTTTCATTTCATTGGTTAAATTTGTACCTGGATACTTTACTCTTTTGGATGTCATTTTAAATGGAACTGTTTTCTTAATTTCCTTTTTGTAGGCGTCTGGCTCCCGCTCTCACAGCCATTGCAGTACATTGAGCTCCATAGAGACAGCGCCGGAGCAAGTGAGAGCCAGACAGGCACTGGGCGACTCTGTGCCTCGCTGAGGAAAATAGTTAATCATGGGCAAAGGAGATCCTAAGAAGCCGAGAGGCAAAATGTCATCATATGCATTCTTTGTGCAAACTTGCCGGGAGGAGCACAAGAAGAAGCACCCAGATGCTTCAGTCAACTTCTCAGAGTTTTCTAAGAAGTGCTCAGAAAGGTGGAAGACCATGTCTGCTAAAGAGAAAGGAAAATTTGAAGACATGGCAAAGGCTGACAAGGCCCGTTATGAAAGAGAAATGAAAACTTATATTCCCCCTAAAGGGGAAACAAAAAAGAAGTTCAAGGATCCCAATGCACCCAAGAGGCCTCCCTCGGCCTTTTTCTTGTTTTGTTCTGAGTATCGCCCCAAAATCAAAGGAGAACATCCAGGCCTATCCATTGGTGATGTTGCAAAGAAACTGGGAGAAATGTGGAATAACACTGCTGCAGATGACAAGCAGCCTTACGAAAAGAAGGCTGCTAAGCTGAAGGAAAAATGTGAAAAGGATATTGCTGCATACCGAGCTAAAGGAAAGCCTGATGCGGCAAAAAAGGGAGTCGTCAAGGCTGAAAAGAGCAAGAAAAAGAAGGAAGAGGAGGAGGATGAGGAAGATGAAGAAGAAGATGATGATGATGAATAAGTTGGTTCAGTTTTTTTTTCTTGTCTATAAAGCATTTAACCCCCCTGTACACAACTCACTCCTTTTAAAGAAAAAAATTGAAATGTAAGGCTGTGTAAGATTTGTACAGTGTCTTTTTTTGTATAGTTAACACACTACCGAATGTGTCTTTAGATAGCCCTGTCCTGGTGGGATTTTCAATAGCCACTAACCTTGCCTGGTACAGTATGGGGGTTGTAAATTGGCATGGAAACTTAAAGCAGGTTCTTGTTGGTGCACAGCACAAATTAGTTATATATGGGGATGGTAGTTTTTCATCTTCAGTTGTCTCTGATGCAGCTTCTACGAAATAATTGTTGTTCTGTTAACTGAATACCACTCTGTAATTGCAAAAAAAAAAAAAAAGTTGCAGCTGTTTTGTTGACATTCTGAATGCTTCTAAGTAAATACAATTTTTTTTATTAAAAAAAATTTCCTTTTTGTATTGTTCATTGACGGCGTGTACAAACAATCGCTGTCTTTTCTTTTTTTTTTAAGATTTTATTTATTTATTTGACAGAGAGAAATCACAAGTAGATGGAGAGGCAGGCAGAGAGAGAGATAGAGAGGGAAGAAGACTGCTTTGGGAAAGAGTCTGGTAGTTCCTCAGGAGGTTAAATATCTGTATAACCCAATAGTTCCAAAACTAGGTATGTATCCAGAAGACATGAAAGCATGTCCATACAAGAATCTGTTCACAAATGTTCACAGCAGCACTATTCACAATGACCAGAAGTGGAAGCAACCTAATGTCCATCAGAAATAAGAGGAATGAAGTGCTGATTCATGCCATCACATCGGTAAACCTTGAGAAACAATATGCCAATTGAAAGAAACCAGTCACAAAGGGCAACATATTGTATTATTTCTTTACATGGAATGTTTGGAATAAGTAAATCTGCACAGACAGAAAGTAGACTGGTTGTTGCCTTGGGCACAGGTGGGAAGGTTCAGACAAAATGGCAATAGCTAAGAAGTTTCTAGTGATTATGAAGATATTCTAAACCTGATTATGAAGATGGATGGTACAATTCTCTGAATATACCAATATCTACTAATTGCACACTTCAAATAGGTAAATAATATTATATGTGAATTATTTCAATAAAGCTGTTATTAAAAATAAGAATAAAGGGGTGCCTGGGTGGCTCAATGGGTTAAAACTCTGCCTTCGGCTCAGGTCATGATCTCAGGCTTCTGGATTGAGTCCCACATCGGGCTCTCTGCTCAGTGTGAGCCTGCTTCCCCCTCTCTCTGCCTGCCTCTGTGCCTACTTGTGATCTCTGTCTGTCAAATAAATAAATAAAAGTCTTTAAAAAAATAAGAATAAAAAGATAAGCTATTGACTGGAGAAAATATTTGCAAATCACCTATCTGACAAAGGACTTGTATCTAGAATATAGGAATAAACCTGAAAATTGAATAGTAAGTAAAAAATTCAATCTTAAAGTGGTCAAAAGTAAACAGTAATTTTAAAACAGTAAACATAATAAACGGTAATAAACAGTAAATTTAACTAAGGGATTTACAGAAGGAAAATAAGAAAATGAAAGATGTTCAACATTATTAGCCATCAGGGAAATGAAATTAAAACCACAATGAGATATCACTACACACATATAAGAATGGCCAAAATGAGAAGTACTACCAAGACCATGTGCTGGGAAGAATGCGGTGGAGCTAATGGATCACTTACCATGCTGAAGGTAATAAAATGATACAGACGCTCTGGAAACAGTTTGGTAGTTTCTTATAAAACTAAACATGCAATTACCATAAGAATTGTAATCTTGGGCATTTATCCTGGAGAAATAAGAGCTTAGCAGCCTAAGGTGATCTCTGAAAATGGTTCTTTCCTCACTTACCCAGAAAACCCTACAAAATCATGCAAATCAAGAAGTTCAAATCGTCATGTTCACTTTAAGAACATACATGAAACTGCCCAGGCCATCGAGGGTATGCATATCCAAGAAAGCACCAAGTATCTGAAAGATGTCCCTTTGCAGAAGCCATGTATACCATTCCCTCGCCACAATGGTGAAGTGGGTAGGTGTTCCCAGGCCAAACCCTGGTGCTAGACACAGGATTAGTGGCCCAAAAAGAGCACTGAGTTTTTACTGTATGTGCTTAAAAGTGCAGAGAATAATGCTGAATTTGGGTGTTTAGATGTACATTCTCTGGTCATTCAGCACTTCCAGATGAGCAGAGCCCCCAAGATGTGGCATAAAACTTACAGGGCTCATGGTCAAATTAAGCCATACATGTACTTTCCCTTGCATACTGAGAAATAGCAGGTTACTTCTTTATTTTTTTTTAATGATTGTATTTATTTATTTGACAGAGATCACAAGTAGGCAGAGAGGCAGGCAGGGGTGGGGGCGGGAAGCAGACTCCCTGCTGGGCAGAGAGCCCAAGATGTGGGGCTCTATCCCAGGACCCTGGGATCATGACCCGAGCTGAAGGCAGAGGCTTTAACCCACTGAGCCACCCAGGTGCCCCGAGCAGATTATTTCTAAACCAGGAGAGGAGGTTGCTCAGAAGAAAAAGATATCATAGAAGAAACTTAAGAAACAAAAACTTAGACCCTGGGAATAAATTCTGTATAAGTAATGCAAATAAAAGTTAAAACACATACACGCAAATACTCATAACAGCTACATTCATATAGCCAAAAACTGGAAACAACCCAGATGCCTTACACTCTGGTAAACTATTTAAATACTATGGAATACTATTCAGCAATAAAAAGGAATAAACAATAGATACATGAAAACATGCAAGTTGTGTGAATCTCCAATGAGTTATGCTAAGTGGTGAAAGCCTATTTCAAAAAGTTTTATACTATATGGCTCCATTTATATTATATTCTGTATTATATGTATATTATTATATTTTTCTTTTTTAAAAAAAGATTTTATTTATTTGACAGAGATCACAAGTAAGCAGAGAGGCAGGCAGGGGTGGGGGGGGAAGCAGGCTCCCTGCTGAGCAGAGAGCCCAATGTGGGGCTCTATCCCAGGACCCTGGGATCATGACCCGAGCCGAAGGCAGAGGCTTTAACCCACTGAGCCACCCAGGCGCCCCTATTATATTTTTCGAGAGGCAAAATTTTCCAAATGGTGAACAGATTGTTTGTTACTAGGGGTTAAGGTTGGGGGCAGGAGGTAGAAGGATGTGCTTAGAAAAAGGCAACCTGAGGAATCCTTATATTGATGGAACTGTTTTTTATCTTGACTGTAGGGGAGGATTCACTAAGCTACACATGGGATAAAATTGTAGAGAGCTAGATACACAGACACACAAATGCATACACATGTACAAATAATTGCAAGTAAAATGGGGGGACTCTGAATAAGACTGGTGGTTGTGTCATAATTTATGGCTTATGAGAATGTGTGTGTATTGTGTATGTATGTATGAACATGGAATGTATGTATTTATTTGACGTCTAGGTTTCTCAATTTTCTGTTTTGTAAAGTGAAAGTAAAAAAAAGTCCACCTTGTGAGGTTTTCAGGGAAATTCAATAATGAACACATAAAATTCCTAGAACATCCTGGCTTTATTGAAGCATTATATAATTGTATGTAGGTATCAATAAACAGTATACATTGTTTCACATATTTACATTTTTTATATAAATGTTTCCCTACTATAGAATATTTTCTTCAGTTTGTTTTGTTCATTCCCAAATTGGAAAGGAAAATGCAAACCTATCTCTGTTCACAGATGGCATGATCTTCTATGTAGAAAATCCTAAGGAATCTCAACAAAAAGCCAACTATTAAAGTTAACAAACAAATCCAACAAAGTTGAAGTGTAAGAAAGATCAAGATACAAAAATCAGTTGTGTTTCTGTATCTTAGCAGTGAACAATCTGGAAAGTAAATGAAGAAAACAATTCCATTATAATATTTCAAAAGAAGAAAATACTCAGGGATAAATTTCACCAAGAAGATACAATACTTGTACACTAACAACTATAAAATATTGCTAAAAGCAATTAAAGAAGAATAAAATAAACAGACTTCATATGTTCGTGGGATGGAAGACTTAATATTATTAAGATTGCCATATTCCCCAAAGCAATCTACAGATTTAACACAATCCCTGTCAAAATACCAACTGCCTCTTTGTAGAAATGGAAAAGTGCATCCTAAAACCAATACGAAATTGCAAAGGACCCCGAATAGTCAAAATAATCTCCAAAAAGAACACAGTTGGTGGACTCACTATTTCCAATTTCAAAAATTACTACACAGGTATGGTAATGAAAAACTGTGGTATTGGCCCAAGGATAAACATATATGTTGGGTGAATAGAAATGGAAGTCCTGGATTAACCCATACATCTCTGGTGAATTGATTTTTTTAAAAGATTTTATTTAGTTATTTGACAGAGAGAGATCACAAGTAGGCAGAAAGACAGGCAGAGAGAGTGGAAGGGAAGCAGGCTCCCGGCCACGCAGAGAGCCCAATGCAGGGCTTGATCCCAGGACCCTGGGATCATGACCTGAGCCAAAGGCAGAGGCTTTAACCCACTGAGCCACCCAGGCACCCCTGGTGAATTGATTTTTGACAGTAGTGCCAAGACCGTTTAATATGTAAAATATTTTCAAAAAACTTGAAAGACCCTAAAAATCTTTTTTATTTGGATCTTTTTTAGAGATTTTATTTATTTATTTGACACAGAGAGAGAGATCACAAGTAGGCAGAGAGGCAGGCAGAGAGCCTGATGCAGGCCTTGATCCCAGGACACTGGGATCATGACCTGAACCAAAAGCAGAGGCTTAACCCACTAAGCCACCCAGGCAACCTGGATATTTTTTATTGTAAAGGAGTTTGTGCTTATCCAAGCAATACAAAAGGCCATTTCAAAGCAAGTTAATAATCTTTTGGCGGCAGGAGCTATTTCTTGGCTACTGAATATCTACTCTCCATTTCTTTCTTTTTTTTTTTTTTTTATAGATTTTGTTTATTTATTTGACAGGCAGATCACATGTAGGCAGAGAGGCAGGCAGAGAGAGAGGAGGAAGCAGGCTCCCTGCTGAGCAGAGAGCCCCATGCGGGGCCCGATCCCAGGACCCTGAGATCATGGCCTGAGCCGAAGGCAGAGGCCTAACCCACTGAGCCACCCAGGCACCCCTACTCTCCATTTCTTAGTAATACAACACTTATATTGTTGGGGCTGCATGATATGATATGATATGATATGATATTTGTGATCAGGTAAAAAATACATTTCCCAGCCTCCTCTGCAATTACATGTTGTATCCAAATCCTCATCAATGAAAGTGAAGTGAAGCTATTGGATGGAACTTCTAGGATAGCTTCCCCTAAGAGGCAAAAACATCTTCTACCTTCCTTGCAGCACTGGGGACATGATGACCAGAGTACTGTCACCATCTTAGACCACAGGTAGCCTGGAGGATAGAAGCCACGGACAAGGATGGTGGAGCGGGAAGATGGAGGGAACCTGGATTGATGATTGTTGACCTGCTACCACACCAGATCCTGACTGTCTGTCTCTGAATTTGCTTTGTGTGATGCAAAACTACCCCCCGCCCAGTTTCTAATAAAATAATTAAGTTGGATCACTACCTCATATCACACACAGTGATGAACTCCCAAAGAATTAAAAACTTAAATGTAAAACATAAAACTATTTGAAGAAAAGAAATGGGATTTATTTCTATATTAGGGATTGGGAAGAATTTTTAACAGCACAAATCAGGGCACCTGAGTGGCTCAGTGGGGTAAGCCTCTGCCTTCAGCTTAGGTCATGATCTCAGGGTCCTGGGATGGAGCCCTGCATTGGGCTTTTTGCTCAGCTGGGAGCAGACTTCCCCTTCTCTCTCTGCCTGCCTCTCTGCCTACTTGTGATCTCAGTCTGTCAAATAAATTAAAAAAAAAATTTTAAAGCATAAATCAACTTCAAGGCAGAAAATTATGAATTGGATTATATCAAAATTAAGGATTTTTGTTCAAAGAAGGCCAGCATAGGTTCAGGGGAAATATTTATAATGTGTATAACCAGCAAGTTTTACCTAGACTATACTAAGAACTACTGCAAGTAAACCAACACACAGAAAAACTAAAAGCAGGCAGAGGATTTGAAAATACAAGTTATTGAATAAGAAATTTAAAAAGTCAAAACATCTCTAAAAACTGTTTAGCCTCATTAGTAATCACAGAAATGCAGACTAAACTGAGATTTATACCCATCAGTTTGGCATACATTAGAAGATGTGATTATACTAGGTGTTGTCTAGGATGAGGGGAAATCAGAAATCTTCATTTCTAGCTGTTGGGTGTCATAGACTGCATCGACCCATTGGCAGAATCTGAGAAGGCTCATAAGTATATCCCTGTTGCCCAGCAATCCCCATCTAGAATATACTTATATACATACGTACATACACACATATCTGTTATAGACACTCATCCATTTCCATGATGGGATATACACACGAATGTTCATTGCAGCATTGTTTATGGTAGTGGGAAATTAAGACAGGCTGTGCATTCATCCCTATGAATGAAAAATAAAATACGATAGATGTGTATTCAGTATGAGAAATACTGAAGCAATTGGGCACATAGCAACATGGTTGTGTCTTTTAAAACAAGTGAGAACCTTGTGAAAAAAAAAAGAAGTTAAAAGGTAAGAAACAGAATGAAGTCGATGGCAAAAGCCATGCATGTCAATTTAAAACATTTACATATATAAGACACACTGTGTTTTACAAGGGTACAATTAGACCCAGACGCTTCGCATGTCAGCCACATTCAGTGCCCATGAATGTGGAGCGGAATGAGAGTAGGGACTGAGAATAAAGTAGAAAATAAAATAAAATAAGATTAAATTAAATCAAAGTAAGAGAAGACTTACAGAGTCCGATGATGACAGTTGGTGTAATAGTCCAGGAGAGGCCATCATTTACTGAATTCCCCATTTTTGTTCATTGAGATTCGATTTTTCATGAGTATGGACTTTGTAGTAAATTAGACCTGATTTAAGTTTCTCTTTGCTTAGATGAGTAATATAATACCTGAGCCTTAGTTCCTTTTTTTTTTTTTAAGATTTTTTTAAAAGATTTTATTTATTTACTGGACAGAGAGAGAGATCACAAGTAGGCAGAGAGGCAGGCAGAAAGAGAGAAGGAAGCAGGCTCCCCGCTGAGCAGAGAGCCCAATGCAAGTCTCAATCCGAGGACCCTGAGATCATGACCTGAGCCGAAGGCAGAGGCTTAACCCACTGAGCCACCCACGCACCCCTGAGCCTTAGTTTCTTATAAAGTAGGAATAAAACCCGCCTGGTGTGGTCATTGTGACAATGTTTGTAAGCTGCTGAGCACAGTGTCTGGCATAAGTCAGCAGGCAGCGCTAATGAGTGAGACCCTTGCCTGAGACTATGGGATGGAGAGCCCCAGTCAACAGGGGCCGGGGCCATCCTGCTCACCCCTGGACACCACAGGCACCTGGCATGTGGTGAACCCTCAGTGACCAGTCCTTTGCATGACGTGGTTTCTAAGTCTGCAGTTTCTGGGATAATGTATCTTCCATGACATCTAATGACCTGACGAGGTTACCAGTCACCTTTTATGTACTTATTTAGTATCGTTCATAAGTGATTACTCTTCACACAGCATGGTGGTAGCATCGAAGGCTCATACCCCTGACTCGTGGGTTACGTTAGGGCCAGAGATAGTGGGAATCACTTCTCCTCTTCTCCTCCCCCCAAAACACTCAAGGATGGCTTCTCCCAGATGATGCATCCAAAACCCTTACCACTTCTCTGTAGGATGGCTCGTTTATGCTCAGTGCAGAAGCAAACACTGAAGTCACTGATGTTTAACACTAAGCACATCATACAATCACTTCCTGCTCAGTTAACTCATCTCTTGAGTGGTGACCAGACCACCTGCTCCAACTGCCATAAAAAGCATTTTAAAGATTTTATTTTTAAGCAATCTCTACACCCACAGCGGGACTCAACCTCACAACCATGAGATCAGGAGTCCCATGCTCTACCAACTGAGCCAGCTCAGCGCCCCAGAAAGCATTTTAAAAACTGAGCTGGATGGGGCACCTGGGTGGCTCAGTGGGTTAAAGCCTCTGCTTTCGGCTCAGGTCATGATCTCAGGGTCCTGGAATCGAGCCCCACATGGGGCTCTCTGACCAGCAGGGAGCTTGCTTCCATTCCTGTCTCTTTGCCTGCCTCTCTGCCTACTTGTGATCTCTGTCTGTCAAATAAATAAATGAAATCTTAAAAAAAAAAAAAAACCTGAGCTGGAGCATATGAAAGTAAGTTGAAAGGGATACAGTAACATCACTGGTCATTAGTTAATGAATGTGGTTATTCTTATTACTATTAAATTAGTAATATATCTTTGGGGTCGAACTGAGGTGAAAGATGGAGTGGGTTCTTCAGAGACAGACTTTTCCCTATATGCTGGCCACGCAAATGCTTTGTGCCAATTACCTATGGGGAATGGAAGTGCCCTCTTGGGCTCTGCAGAATGAGCCTGAGTCAGCTGGGCTTCCAGGTGGCAGAGCCCGTGCTGCCAGGGCCAGCCCCAAGGTTAAAAGACTGTGCTCCCAACTAGTGGGCAGGGAAGCACAGGCACAGAGCCTCCTCCCTAATTCCTCTCTCTCTCTCTCTCTCTCTCTCTCCTACTTGGCCCACCAGGGACAGCATGACGGATTTGGCAGAGTCCTGAAGCCAAAGGTATATTCTCGTGAACCATCCACAGACTTTTATTAACAGAGACTTCAGGGTTTATGACAGACAAAATGGGAACCAAGATGGGGAAAGGAAAGAGAGTGTGAAGTGAATGGCTTTTTAAAGGTGCTGATTTGGAATCTTCCCACAGAAAAAGTGTTGGAGGTGACATGGCTTTACAGCCCCAAGGCCATGTGTGACCTTCTCTATCAGCTGAGCGAAGATAGGAGGCAAACATATTTGAACCGTGAAGGGAAGTTTGAAAACTACAAGTGAAGAACTCTTTAACAAAGTCATTTGTAAAATGGTCCAGGAGAGAAGCTGGGAAATTCTTAATCCGATGAGAATAACAAAAACAAAATACTTCAGTGCGCACTTGACTCCTAGGATCAGAATCCTCAGCATGAGAAGGTCCTGGAAGACTTGGTTATAGTCCAGTGCCCTTAGGCATGCAAATCTCTAGGCACATCTCTCTCTCTTGCCAAGGAAATTACCCATATTTTATCATGCTGAAACCTAAAAAGGTCCAGTCATAATTTCTCTTGTTTTTAATTTAAGCCTATATTCCTTTTCAGAGGAAAACACCTGTTGTGCAATCACATCTATTAAATCCTCATTATTGTGAAGACATTAAGTGGAAGAGAAAGCAAAGTCAAACCTCCCTTCAACCACTTGTTAAACGAACTGATGTCTTCACTATTCTCTGTGGGAACAATTGTCTCCTGCTTCCTCCTCTGTAAAAATCCGCACAGGCTCCATGTCTTTTAAGCCATCAGGCAAATCAGGTAAGACCTTCCACTAAGCAACTGGCCAGGCACTGCAGGGCAGGAGGCTTCCCTCCTGGTCCTCACGTCAAACACTCTGCTTTCCCTTTGGTGGCACCCACTGCAAACTGCTGTCACCTTGCAGATAGAGGTGGCCTGGAGAGCTTTCCTGGACACCATGCTTATCCAGCCATCTCCATTCTGAGTCGGTGGTATTCGGTTGGTATCCCTATGTGACATGCTGCCTTATGTCTAGCCCTTTTCCTATTTTGTGAGATCCTGGGCTCGTTAGAACTGCTGCCACCAGATCCAGGCTCATGATCTGTGCAGCCCAGACTTCTGTTCTAACAGCAGCTTCAAAATCAACTATAAGGGAGACTGGTTGTCTCCCCTGATATGAACGTCAAAAGTTGAAGTCCCCTTCAGACAGCATTTATTCCCTTAATTTCTCTCAATAACTGTTTCTTAAAGTTCAATATTTTAAAACTGGGATGCCCCTTAGGCATTACAATTTCCATCATTTTAGTTTGAACTCTGCCACCTTTTTGGTTTACTGGTCCTATTTTATCTCTTTTAAGATTCAAACTCACTTATATCTCATTCTTGAATTCTAAGATTTAGGGAAAAAATCCTGTTCATCTGATCAAATACCTTAAATTTTCTTTAAAAAAAAAAGATTTTATTTATTTATTTGACAGAGAGAGACAGAGATCACAAGTAGGCAGAGAGGCAGGCTCCCCCCTGAGCAGGGACCCTGGGATCATGACCTGAGCTGAAGGCAGAGACTTAACCCACTGAACCACCCAGGCGCCCCAGATACCTTAAGCTTTCTGCCTGGAGAGATTTTGTTTGTATTTCACCTTAGACTTCATCCATCTAGACAAATTTGTTTTGTTTTGTTTTGTTTTGTTTGAGGTTCTCCTTGCCATTCTCCCGCAATGTTACTCTCCACTGAAAACCCCTTTCCCATTCTGACCATGTCCTTAAGAAAGATTAACTTAGAACATCCATGCAAGGGCGCCTGGGTGGCTCAGTGGGTTAAGCCGCTGCCTTCGGCTCAGGTCATGATCTCAGGGTCCTGGGATCGAGTCCCGCATCGGGCTCTCTGCTCAGCAGGGAGCCTGCTTCCCTTCCTCTCTCTCTACCTGCCTCTCCGCCTGCTTGTGATTTCTCTCTGTCAAATAAATAAATAAAATCTTTAAAAAAAAAAAAAAAAAAAAAAGAACATCCATGCAAGAGAGTCAGGCACAAACAGCCCTCAAGAATGTCATTGCCAGCCTTCTCCCAAATAAAGGAAATACTTCAAACATGTCTTAAAAACTTCTCTACCAGGAATGGGAATTTAGAATTGGGTTTGTTTCTCTGCTTTTTTTTTTTAAGATTTTATGTATTTATTTGACAGAGAGAAATCACAAGTAGATGGAGAGGTAGGCAGAGAGAGAGAGGGAAGCAGGCTCCCTGCTAAGCAGAGAGCCCGATGCAGGACTCGATCCCAGGACCCTGAGATCATGACCCGAGCCGAAGGCAGCAGCTTAACCCACTGAGCCACCCAGGTGCCCCTGTTTCTCTGCTTTTGATGATGCACTTTCCCTTCACTGCTCAGGCTAGTATTAAAGTAAGGCTTGGACTCTGAGAGCATGCTGTCTCAAACCGGGAACGCCAGTGGCTCTGGAGCAGTTGGCATGACAGGAGGTGGCCAACCCCAATTCCAGATGTGGCACCTAGTCCACGAGTGGTCCGTTGAGAGTTGTGAAATTCGGAGGAGGAGCAGGTAGAAAACTGGGTGACGGTGGGTGATTACAGTATCTGGGATTCTCTTTGACACACAAGTCTCAGCTGTTTTTCTCAATATCCTTATCATTCAAACCACATTCACCAGCAGGCCATGATGACCATCTGCGCATCATATAAGCCACTCCTGAAAACCATTCTGTACTCAGACAACCTCCATCTGGCTGTTCCCCTGCCAAAAGTGGCCCATAAATGGCACACCGTTTGAGATCACTATTGTTCTGTCTAGGCCCCTCTTAAAATGCCAGTAGTGCAGGATCGATTTAACCTTCCCAGATTATGAGAGAAACAGGAACCAGGGAAAGAGACCCTCTGAGGGAGGAGGACAAACTGAAGGGCAGCCCAGTTGCTGAATTCAAACTTGAAGTTGCAGTCCTGTTGGCTTGGGGAGTGTGTCGGGCTCAGACCACTCCCCACTCAGAATCTAGCTGATCCTGCATTTTCTTCTGTTCTTTCTGGTGACTGAGGCTGATCGCTTCCCACTCTAGGTATGGTTTTTCCTTTTTTGCTTTGGCTGGTTTGTTCCTGGGCTGAACACCAGTCTGTGTGAATAGAGCCCGGTCTGAAATTCTGGCATCCCTGAGCAGCCACAAAACAACAGCCACCCAAATGTCACACAGTTTATGGAAAGAAATGGGCAGTGTCTGCCTGTTTCTTTCCCCTCTGTGGGTACAAGAGGAGAAGCACTTCTGCTAGCCAGAGGTATGAGACGGATTTCAGAACGAACTCTGGGTTAGAAAGATGAGCCGGCTATCAGATGGTAAGTCTGTTCCTCTGAATCCTTAGGTTTTAAATGAAAAGGACAAGTAGTTAAAACTTTGCTTGATGTGTAAGGTAAAGCTCTGCCTGAAGGAGGGTTGAAAAGTTCTCTGAGGAAAAAAAGTTCTCTGAAATCCTTTATCATCCCTGACTTGATAGAGGGATGCTACTGGCCCATTATTAACGAGGCCTATTTTTTTTAAAGTTAATATTTGTTTTATTCATTTTTATTGTGTTATGATAGTTACCATACAGTACATCATGTTTTTGTTGTTGTTTGTTTGTTTTTATTTTGGCCAAACTTTTTATTTAGTATTCTGTAGTTGCTTAAGGCACACTTAAATGGTCTTCTTTGGGGAGGGGAAATAGAAGGTTCTTGTAGATTCCCAAGGAAATGTCAGACAAAATACGACCAGCATTATTCAGTTGTTTTTTTTTGATTTATAGGGTGAAAAGCACTTTCCTTACATAAGCATCTGATCTCAGGTTTTTCATACAAAGAACATGGAGATTTCACTTTGAAGACACTCTGAAATCCTGAAAGTAGCATGCCCCGACCATCCTCTAATAGCTAGCTTGTTTGTATAGCAGAAGGATGCACCTCTCCATTTTAGATGGCTAGATGTTTGTGGAAGATCTTAGAATTGCTTTGCTTCATTTACTGGGAAAAATCAGATATAGGAATTGGCCTAAAAGGGACACTTTTAACTTGAAAAATTACAACACTAGTACACAAGTCAAGTACTTAACACATTTAACATTTGCTTATCGATAGTAATGTCATAAAGCCAAATAAGATTAAAGAGGTTTTACGTTTTTACCCTTAGAAGAACATAAAAATTATGGAAGGGGAACTTAAACAGGAAATTTTTAAAAGGTAACACAATTTTCCCTTTTAGTAGTCCTTGAATAGTTATGACAGAAAAAGTTCCACTTTTTTGTTTGTTTCTTTGAACAGGAATTTTGGTCCAAAGTTTTGTTTGGTGTGTGTGTGTGTGTGTGTGTGTGTGTGTGTGTGTGTGTTTAAAGATTGTATTTATTTATTTGACAGAGAGAGAGAGAGAGAGAGAGAGATCACAAGTAGGCAGAGAGGAAGACAGAGAGAGGGGGGAAGCAGGCTCCCCACTGAGCAGAGAACCCAATGCAGTGCTCGATCCCAGGACCCTCAGATCATGACCTGAGCCAAAGACAGGGGCTTAACCCACTGAGCCACCCAGGCACCCCTTTGTTTGTTTTTAATATCTGCTCCTGCCTCTTCCTCTATTGGATTGGCTTTCTCCACAGCCACCACCTCTTGGTGCTCCATGGCTTGAATTGCTGTAGGAATCATGTAGAGGAGGGTACCCCCTTTCCACAGAAGGGAGAAGCCGTCTTTCCTGTCTGCCAGCCCAATCACGACCACTTGAGTAGAGATCACTTCGGCTGCTTGAGTAACTGTCTCAACTTCCACCATATCTGTCACATGAGCTGCTGTAATCATCATAGCGACTGATTCCACCATAAGATGGTGGGGCCCTTGTGTAGATGGAGCACTATATGAGTTACCATAACTCTCTTACGAATCTCTGTAGGAACCTCCACTTGGATGATCTGAATAGTCACGATCACAACCATAGCCATCTCTATCACTGTAGCCTCTTGACGGGTAGTCATCACGTGAACTAGAATGACCATAATCATGGGAAGTATATTCTCTCGGTGGTGGCGCATAATCCCTTGTATCATGACAACTTGGGTAGTCTCAGCTTGAATAGCTGTCTTTAGTAGAGTATCATTAGTTTTGATATAGTGTTCCGTGATTCATTGTTTGCATATAAGACCCAGTGCACCATGCAGTCCGTGCCCTCCTTAATACCCATCAACAGGCTTACCTCCCCCCACCCCTTCTCTTCTAAAACCCTCCGTTTGTTTTCTGGAGTCCATAGTCTCTCATGGTTCATCTCCAACTCCAATTTCTCCCTCTTCATTATTTCCTTCTCCTAATATCCTCCATGCTATTCCTTATGTTCCACAAATAAGTGAAACCATATGATAATTTACTTTCTCTGCTTGACTTATTTCACTCAGCATCATCTCCAGTTCCATCCATCATGATGCAAAAGTTGGGTATCCATCCTTTCTGATGGCTGAGTAATACTCCATTGTGTATATGGACCACATCTTCTTTATCCATTTGTCTGCTGAAGGGCATCTTGGCTCTTTCCACATTTTGGCTGTTGTGGACATTGCTGCTATGAACATTGGGTGCGTATGGCCCTTCTTTTCATGACATCTGTATCTTTGGGATAAAGACTCAGTGGTACAATTGCTGTGTCATAGGGAAGCTCTATTTTTAATTTTTTGAGGAAACTCCACACTGTTTTCCAAAGTGGCTGTACCAATTTGCATTCCCACCAACAGTGTAAGAGGGCTCCCCTTTCTCTACAACTTCTCCAACATTTGTTGTTTCTTGCCTTGTCAATTTTTGCAAGGCCTAATTTTTTTTTAAAACTCTTCTTTTGGGGTACCTGGGTGGCTCAGTGGGTTAAGCTGCTGCCTTCGGCTCGGGTCATGATCTCAGGGTCCTGGGATCGAGTCCCACATCGGGCTCTCTGCTCGGCAGGGAGCCTGTTTCCTCCTCTCTCTCTCTCTCTCTCTGCCTGCCTCTCTGCCTACTTGTGATCTCTCTATGTCAAATAAATAAATAAAATCTTTAAAAAAATAAAATAAAACTCTTCTTTTTTTTAAAAATTTTATTTATTTATTTGACAGAGAGAAATCACAAGTAGATGGAGAGGCAGGCAGAGAGAGAGGGAAGCAGACCCCCTGCCGAGCAGAGAGCCCGATGCGGGACTTGATCCCAGAACCCTGAGATCATGACCTGAGCCAAAGGCAGCGGCTTAACCCACTGAGCCACCCAGGCGCCCCTGCAAGGCCTAATTTTTATTTGTGAGATGTTAAGAGCTACTCCATGGGGATGATGGTTATATATCTCAAAAGATCAAGGATACCCTCCAAAATCTTCCAGTTTCCTTTACCAATAATGGGTACCCACTAACTCTTTTAACCCCCTATGCATAACTGCTGTTTATTTCCTTAGCCTGTTCCACCTAACTTTACTGAGGCTTATGTGAAGTTTGTTTATCCTGCCTTTACCTCCTCCTAACTTACATGTTTGTGTCTTCTGTATTTGGTGAATTATTGACTCTTTTCACTTTTTTCATGATTTTATAGACTCATCATGTTCTTCTTCAAACTTCTTTTTTTTAGACCAGGAGTTTTCACCAAGAATGGGAAGGATTTGGAAGAGAGGGGAGATGTTTATCAGCAACTTCTGCAGAGCTTTTCCAAATAGAGTGAGTCCGCTTCCCTCTCCCATGAACATATAAAAACCTTGGCTGGGGAAATGTGTATTTTTTTAAAAGGTTTTATTTATTTATTTGGCAGACAGATCACAAGTAGGCAGAGAGGCAGGCAGAGAGTGGAGGAAGCAGGCTCCCTGCTGAGCAGACAACCCAATGCGGGGTCAATCCCAGGGCCTTGGGATCATGACCTGAGCTGAAGGCAGAGGCTTTAACCCACTGAACCACCCAAGCGCCCCGGGAAATGTGCATTTTAAGAATTTCTACATGTAATTCTAATGGTCAACTCCCTCTACCCTGTTGTGACCGCTGTGCTAAAGGTCCCTAATCTTTTTGTTCTTCATAAGGCACTTTTTTCAATGCAACAATAACTCACGTTTGCCATTCGATGGAATAAAGTTTCCATTCATGTGGGACTGACAGTTGTTGGGGATTGCAGTGAACATGTGCAGTCACAAAAATTAAATTGGTACTTACATATGACGTCCAGAAAACTGTTAGACTCTCTCTGATGCAGAGCAGACTTATCTACTTTGCTTTTTTTACTTGCTTTTCTCTCAGTGGTTTTCCCTGGACAGATCCCTCAAGTGACTGACAGCAACCAGAATGGCAGATTCCAACTACAGCTTCTCGGAGGGCTTCATTCTGATGGGCGTATCTGACCATCCTCAGCTGGAGATCATCTTTTTCATAGTCATTCTCTTCTCTTACTTGCTGACCTTGCTTGGGAACTCAACCATTATCCTACTTTCCTGCCTGGATGCCCGGCTCCACACTCCCATGTACTTCTTCCTCAGCAACCTCTCGTCCCTAGACCTTGCTTTTACTACTAGCTCGGTCCCCCAAATGCTGATCAACTTATGGGGACCAGACAAGACCATAAGCTATGGAGGCTGTGTGACCCAGCTCTACGTTTTCCTCTGGCTGGGGGCTACCGAGTGCATTCTGCTTGTGGTGATGGCATGGGACCGCTATGTGGCAGTTTGCCGCCCTCTGCACTACACCACCGTGATGAACCCTCGGCTGTGCTGGCTGTTGGCTGCCATTGCATGGTTGGGTGGCTTGAGCAACTCTCTGATCCAGTCGACGTTCACTCTGCAGCTCCCATTATGTGGGCACCGGAAGGTGGACAGCTTCCTGTGTGAGGTGCCTGCCATGATCAAACTGGCCTGTGGAGACACGAGTCTCAATGAGGCTGTGCTCAATGGTGTCTGCACCTTCTTCACTGCTGTCCCTCTGAGCGTCATCCTGATCTCCTACTGCTACATAGCTCAAGCAGTCCTGAAGATCCGCTCGGCGGAGGGACAGAGAAAGGCCTTTAATACGTGCCTCTCCCACCTGGTGGTGGTGTTACTCT
The DNA here is from genome assembly GCF_011764305.1 of Mustela putorius furo. Classification (NCBI taxonomy): domain Eukaryota; kingdom Metazoa; phylum Chordata; class Mammalia; order Carnivora; family Mustelidae; genus Mustela; species Mustela putorius. Next base: position 12,922,767 of record NW_025422145.1, on the reverse strand, counting down.
TCTATGGCTCAGCTATCTATGGCTATCTCCTTCCAGCTAAGACCAGCAGCCAGGATCAGGGCAAATTCATTTCCCTCTTCTACTCTGTGGTCACACCAATGGTGAACCCTCTCATCTACACTCTAAGAAACAAGGAGGTAAAGGGAGCACTAAGGAGGCTGCTGGGAAAGGGACGAGAACTTGGCTGAGAGAAGGGAAAACTCCCATCATCATTTAACACCTCTTCCTCTTCTGCCTTTATCTCATTCTCACTCTGTCCTGATGAATATGAGGAGAGCCAGCCCTAGTGCAACCAAGATATATTCCCCAAAACCCTAAGCTGCGAAGATATGGTTAGTTGTTTCTAATATTCTGTGCTTATGTACTAAAAATCCTGTGGACTACAGATAACGATAGATCTTAGGTGAGTCTCATCAACAGATCAGAGGTTGTTGACTCAGTACAGACATAGCTCACTGTCTTGTTGTACACATGTTATTATATGTTATTTATTACACGTAATAATATTACTTTTCTATTTGTAAAAAATTAAGCACTTTAAAAGGCAGTTCTTGGGGCGCCTGGGTGGCTCAGTGGATTAGGCCGCTGCCTTCGGCTCAGGTCATGGTCTCGGTGTCCTGGGATTGAGCCCCGCATCGGGCTCTCTGCTCAGCAGGGAGCCTGCTTCCCCCTCTGTCTGTGCCTGCCTCTCTGCCTACTTGTGATCTCTCTCTCTGTCAAATAAAATAAATAAAATCTTAAAAAAAAAAGGCAGTTCCACTTGAAATATCCTTATATAATGATATCATTCCATAAAATAATCAGAATTGATTAATAGTAAATGAAAACGCAAACAGTTCACCTTTGTACCTATCCATTCCCCCATCTTTCTCAATCTCTTTTTGCCTCTTCTCAGTATTTCAGTCTATCTACCCATACTTTCTTTTTTTTAATTTTTTAAAAGATTTTATTTATTTATTTGAGAGAGAGACAGTGAGAGAGAACATGAGCGAGGAGAAGGTCAGAGAGAGAAGCAGACTCCCCGTGGAGCTGGGAGCCCGATGCGGGACTTGATCCCAGGACTCCGGGATCATGACCTGAGCCGAAGGCAGTCGTCCAACCAACTGAGCCACCCAGGCGTCCCCCGTACTTTCTTTTTTAAAAAAGATTTTATTTATTTATTTGAGAGAGAAAGAGAGAGAGAGAGTGCACAAGCTGGGGGGAGGGGCAGAGGGAGAGGGAGAAGTAGACTCCCCACTGAACAGGAATCCCGACACAGTGCTCGGTCGCAGGACCCTGGAATCATGTTCTGAGCTGAAGCCAGACGTCCAACTGACTGAGCCACCCAGGTGCCCTTGTTAACTAATACTTCTTATCCATATGTTCCTTTGTCATCTTGTTTATCTTCCTTATGTCTACATGCCATCTTCTGCTTCATCTAATATTTAATGAGGAAAAAAGAAAGACTCTTTTCCTTTCAATTAAACCTTTTTATTTAAATTTCCTCCTCCAAAGTCCCAGCCATGAGATTTGTTATCAGCATTTGGATATGTTATATAATTGCTGGATTATGGGATGCTCTGAGATTCTTTAAGCAAGTTTAGGATCCCAGTAAAGATCAATCTCTCCATAAAGCATGTCCCCTGCCTCAAGTTCTGTTTTTTTTTTTTTTCAATCTTAACATTACTGGAATTCAGCAATCAGTCCAGCACACCATGAGTCAACTTGAGGAACACAGGTATTAGAATTAGAATGCCAATATGTGATATAGCACACTAGAATTGCCATGGGAATACATACATACTACCATATTTCATGTACTCTTTCCTTAGAGAAACTGGGTTAGTATGAGTAAGTTGTTTAGCAACTACATTTCCAAAGAAAAGGAAATCAATAGTTTTAGGACTATTTTCAGAAGAGTGATATACTTTATGTATATCACTCCACAACACTTAAACACATGTCTCATACGTAGAAGATGCTCAATAAATATTTAGTGAAATGAATTAAGCCCCACACATTTTCACACTATGAACTAAACTTGTGAAATGAAGGATTTTTATGTTTACTACTTTGGAGCTACCCTGTCTCTTGGACAGTGCCAAACAAAAAGTGACAAATATCCACCTTGAACATATCTATAATGCCCCCTCCAAATAAATCTAGTTATGTTATTGTTCTGAATTGGTTTTTCCAGTTGTAATCCGAGCCATGACCTATATTAATGATTTTCCACTCAGTAATATTTCAAGTGTGTCTCCAGATCTAACCAAGTACTGGCATTATCTTGGTGTATTTATCAAACTACAGAGACTTGCAGGTTCAAATTTTTTATTAAAAAGCAAGCTTAGAGTACACGAAGTTCTCAGAAGGTAGGGTCAGAATGACTAAACTCCTACGTTAATATATAAACCAGAATGGCAGTGGATTAATTTATGAGAACCAAGGAAACTGAACAGTCATATCTTCTAGGCAAGTCATTTAAATTGCTAAGTAACTTGGAAGGAAATAGGAAAATAAAGAGTGAATCCTTAAACACTTTGGAGTAATGAAGAACTTCCCATCAAAATTACAGAATATTTTTAATCTAACGTGGAGTTAGAGTCATAGTAAAACACAGGGGACTGGAGGAGAAAAAGCGAATTGTCATATTTGCCGTTTTCCGCAATCATTCTGCTCTCTCTTTCCTAAAATGTAGCTGTCTAGTTACTCTGCGCTCTAAGTAGGGACACAGCAGATAACAGAAAAGTCATGACACAAGGAGGTATGAGCATTTTTATGTACTCCAGAAATAATGAGATATGGTAGCTAGTAGATTTGATCTCTCCAGCACTCACTTTTTATCATCTGTAAAGTGAATAGAATACCTTGCAGGATCATTTTAAGGATCAAATAGACAATGCGTGCAGGATTGTTTAGAAAAAACTACTCAGTGTTATATTTAATCAAAGTGGAATGCATTCCTAGGGAGATTAGTTAGTCTATTTCACTTCCCACCTCCTTCCATTTATGTCCTGATCCAGTATACTCCTTCACTGGGCAACCAGTGTCTTCATAAATGATGGATGGATGAATGGGCCAGCATAAAGGAAGAGAGACCACAGAGGAGTCTGCACTAACTTCCCTCAAACTCCACATCCCAATCTATCAGCTCATTCTTCAAAATATATCCATAATATCCCAATCAAGGATAACAAAGACACATCAAAATTAGGAAAAGTATTTCAGTGTCCACCAAAATGGAAATGATTAAAGATTGAATAACGTTCTGGTATATGACTAAATGAGGCAGTCTAAAGATAAAAGGTGAGGTCGATATATCGAAATAGAAAACCTTCAAGATAAACGGGCAAAATTTCATAGGCAGGCTCAGAAAAATATACACACAAGTAACAGTTATTTCCTCTGGGAAGAGAGTGCAGCTTGTGGAATAAGAAATGCGGAAACTCTTTTCATGGGAGAACGGTTTGCGGTACGCACGGGATATTTAAAACTGAAACAGGGAAGAAAACTTTGGGTTGGAAACCCTAGTTCTCTCGTGACAGTCACTTAAAAACGGTCGTGGTTTCCTCTTCTCGAGGACGAAAAAGATAATTCTATTGACTTAATAGGATGTCAGGATGACGTAGTATGGACGTGTTTACAAGTGTGCGTAGCACATCAATACCGCGACGGTCTTTAACCACTTCGCTGTCCCATCTGTAAAACCCACTGAGCAACACCTACATTGGAAAAAAAACCCATGCAAGTCGGAAGCGGAAGCGTCTGGCCAACAGAAGAGCAGTAACCAATAGGAGAGAGTTAACAAACGCCTAAAGCCCCGCTCCCCCCACCCGCCGTTTGCTTAAATACACCGATTGGCTCCAGGGCACGACACGAAGAAGATCCTGTCGATTCATTGGTGAGGAGGAGGCGGAAACCAGAGAAACCGAAAGGTCCTTTAGGAAGCGCCTGCGTACTCCGCCCCGCCCATTGGTGGGGGGGGCTGAGCCGTTGCGCATGCGTCAGGCCGTCCGAAGGTCCCGGCATTCCCCGCGGCAGCTTTCGGTCTAGCGCGTTGGAAAAGATGGAGTGGCTCGTGAGTGACTCTTGTGAAGCTGACTTTTCCCGTCTGGAAGGCCCCGAGCTCTGCGGCCCCTCCCTGTATCCTGCAGCTGTGGTCTTCCCTCCCGGGACGCGAATACCGAGTGGCAGTGTGCCGGCACCTCGCCCCTCTTGGGGGGTGTGGGGAGGAAGTGGCCGGCGCGCCACCCGTCTCCCTTCGGGGCACCCGTCCGCGCATTTCCACGTGGAGAGACCTTTGAAAGGTTCCGAGCCTCCTGCCCTTGCGATGTACGGCGCTGAAGCACGCGTTCACTGAGGCCCTTCGGAAGAGCACTCAGACCCTCATCTTGCCCTCCAAGAGCTCCTAAGCCGGTGAAGACAACCCACCAGAAACGTCCTGGTATTGGTTGGCGTTACATAAGGCGCTTTGAGAGCGAGTTAGAGACAGGGCCGAGGAGGAGTTCCCAGCGTTCGGAGGCTTCAAGAAGGCGGTGGTGATAGTGGCAGTACTCGTCTTGTGGGGTCTTGCCTTTCCATAGTGCTCTCTTTGAGGACATAAAAGTTTCCTTCTTTCCACATTTCTAGGCTCAAGTGCCCTTCCTCCCCTGGTTGGAGGGACGGAGACCTGCAGCCCCTCCTGTTCACTTTCTGTGGAAAGAAAGAAGAGGACCCTAAAAAAAGAGTACTCTAGGCAGGAAAAATTTAGTTGGTCAGGGCACTGAGACTGGAAAGGCCAGAGCCTGTTTATTCCAGAACCTAGAACTGGTTCACCTGAGCTGGTTGGGGAATGTGCATAGGGTAGTTGACAGTGAGGCTGGAGGGGCCTCAATTGTCGAGGACAACCTTGCAAGCCTGGAGATCGTAGCTTATTTCAGTGGTAACAAGAAGTCTCCAGGGCCTTGGAAGAGATTTGTTGTACAATTGGATTAGATACATGGAGAGTCAGGAAGTCCAGATTTGCTATGTAGGAAAACCAGGTGGAGAGATGAAAACTTTTATACCAGCCTGGTCTAATGACGTGTCCCTAGACCGGGGTTCCTAACCAAGGACGATTTTGTCTGAAAAGGCACATGGTAACAATGGAGTCAATTTTGTGGTAACACCTCAGGGTTGGTCATTACATCTAGTGGGTGGAGGCCAGGAGTGCAGCTACCTGTTTCCTATAATGCACAAAACATTACCTCTCCCCGCACCATACCTTTCCACAATAAATACCTTTCTGGACCAAGATGTCAGTAGTACTGAGGTTCAGCCATCCTGTTTAGAAAGTTAGTAGTGAAAATAGAGGGAAGACAGAGACATTTCAAACAGACCAGTTTCCTCTTCTTTTGTAGTAGTGTGCATTGGGCTTCCCAGGAAACCCAGACTTTACTTGAAACACTTAGTAAATCACATATTTCTGCAAACTCCAGAGGTGCCACTACAATGGCGAAGTCCATGGAGCACGTCTGACCCACTTCTTCCATCTGCCAGAACAGGGTTGGCCGCACCAAGTTTTCTCTTGGAGGCCTGACCCCTGCCTCAGTGACTTAGGTTACTTGCTAGAGTCCTTTGTTCTCACTGTCTGCCAGGAAGCCAGGCAAGGATGAGTAACAGAACAATGATGTGGGAGCTAAAATACAAAATGCAGAGATTCGCACGTGATGTGGTCAGTGGAGAAATGTGTGCACTCCAGCCCAGGGTCCCAGTATTCCCCAGCCGGTTCCTGCACTGGCTGGTAGGGTAGTCCCCTCACAGGAGAGGCCGAGAAGAGGGGTCGGGCAGCTGGAGGGATCCAGCTCCCGTTTCGGCTGCGAGTGCCCAACTGCCATCTTAGACTGAGGAACCACAGCAGATATCTGTGAAGGGGGGGGCGGTGGCGGCCTGTGGCTTTGGCCGTCATCTTTGGGTTGTGAGAATCTTGAGGGTCTTGCCCGCAGGAGTGGTTAGTAAATCACAAGGAAGTGCCCACTGAGATTCTATCAATTAGTTAAAATGTTTCCATGAGGGAGGGAATTACAGAAACCATTTGGTGAGTGCCAGGATTTCTTACACAGGAGGGAAAACTGGCTTCTTAATAGACACGTGAAGGGCTGAACCAAACCAGGAGGCTGTTCTGTACCAGAGAAGAGAGCTGTAGGCTTGAAGGTGTTCCCTGCTATGCACCTACTTCAGATTCCTCCTCCAGGGGCCAGTGCAGTGGTGAGGCTGTGGGAGTCCATGGGAGGTAGGCAGAAAGGTACCCGACACTGTGAGCAGCTAGTCCCCGTGGGGTTGGGGGAACGCAGTGAAAGGTTGGATTAATCAGGACTTGTAAGAGATGCCCGGCAGAGCTGGGTCCCATCTTGAGGGTGTTGGAGCCGGAGGTGCTGCCTGACTGGTGCTGGTGTTTTTCTAGGTCCGGTGAGGTGATTCTGGAAGATGAGTGTCCGCTTCACTGACGGTGTTGTATGCGGCTGCTAAAGAACTGGGTATAGCAAAGAACAAGGAAATACCAAATATTTCTTGAAGGAATGAATAAATGAATGTGCTCTCCTGTTCCTACCTGTCTCCTCCAGACTGTCCGGGGCAGCTGACAGGCGAGGGCTGGGCTCTTCCTTTCTCTGCCCGGCAGACGGGGGCATGAAGCAGTTTGGAGCGGGGAGGCAGCCTCACTTCAACAAGACAAGCAGTCAGCAGTTGCCCCCAGCTCCCTGGCTGCAGCACCCGGGAGTGGGAGGAGCCTGCTGGAGAGGCTGCCTGGGCGCCACCGTTGTTGTTTCCACTGACTTCCGCTGGTTCACTCATTAAACAAATCCAGCTCGTTGACCAGGTATGCACAGCCCTTCCCTGCAGATCCACCCTGGGTTCTGTCTCTTCCCCACTGTGATGTCCAGTAGAGTCAGGTGTCCCAGGACAGGTCACAGTGAAACCCAGAAAGATGCTATTTTTACCCTCTGCATAGAGCAGCGTTGCGCCTGGGGCTCTGGGAACCAACCAGCATAGGCTGTTGTGGGAGTCCTGCTCGGGAACGGTGTGTGCAGGCAAATGTGGGTGCCTGGGCAAGGCTCAACTGGAGGAGACACTGACACGGATTCTTAGGACTTGCCTGCCTTCTCTTTCTTCCCTAAAACTAAAACTTTTCTTTATTGTTTTAAAGAAGAAAATTGTTCTTGCTTAATTCCTCAAAAAGATTGAAGCAGCCACCATGACTCTTACTTTCACTGTAATTCGAGAAAGTACTAACAGCTTGTGTGCACAGGCCAGGAACCAGGCGACGCCCATCTCTGACCACGTTTAATCCGTGGAAATTTCACAGGTTAAATATCTCTTCAGAATAATGGGTTATAGGTTGTTTCTTAGTACTCCTCAATGCAGGTCCTTCCTCCTGCACCCGTTTCCTTACACCTCTGATGTCCCCATCGCCGTGAGCATGCAGCCCACCTTCAACCCAATTCTGCTGCTCCCCTCTATGTCCTCCTGTGCCGACACATGCTCTTCAGCACTTTCAGGAACCTGTGGGCCTATGCACAAGGATAAAGTTTTTTGGGTTTTACAAGATTTTCTTTCTTTATTTTAGGGAGAGAGAAAGCACATTTGCAGGAGTGTGGGGCAGAGGCAGAGGGAGAAGCACACTCCCCACTGAGCAGGGAGCCCTACACAGGCCTTGATCCCAGGACCCCGGGATAATGACCTGAGCCAAAGGCAGACCCTTAACTGACTGAGCCACCCAGGTCCCCAAGGATAAAGTCTCTAATCGAGAAAATAAGCACCAAAAGCCGAGAGAGCACAGGGAGAGACACCATTATTTTCATTAGAAATAGTAATGCTTATAAACCTGTAGAAACCATTAAATGTAACACAAGAAACCAAGAACCTGGGTGGGCATGATACAGAGGAGAAATCTTAGAAAAAGGAACCCAGATGGCACACCTGCTCTGAGATTAAGTCACTTAGAGTAGTGGTACCCTGTGACTTAAGCTGTCCCTCCTGCTTTACTCTCTTTTCTGGGTGACTGGCGGACAGAGCAGTGACCTACTCTGAGGTAGACATGGCAGAGAGCAGGTGCCTAGAGGTCATTGGATTAGGATTCATGAAGGCCATTCCCTTCCAGATGTGCTTCCCATGAGCAGGGAAAAGGTCTTCTCTGACCTGCCCCAGAAACCGTTCCCAGGCCTCTCCAGGACAAGGTTACCCTTGTTTCCTGGCAGGACTGTGGATTCTGTGTGGAAGTCCATGGTGACACAGGACTGTGGGTCACAGGCGTGCCTAGGAAAAGAGCTGGGCACACATACTCGGATTCCTGTCCCTGCTGTGGTTCTTTTTTTTTTTTTTTTTAAAGCTTTTATTTATTAATTTGACAGAGAGAAATCACAAGTAGATGGAGAGGCAGCCAGAGAGAGAGAGATAGGGAAGCAGGCTTCCTGCTGAGCAGAGAGCCCGATGCGGGACTCGATCCCAGGACCCTGAGATCATGACCTGAGCCAAAGGCAGCGGCTTAACCCACTGAGCCACCCAGGTGCCCTCTGCTGTGGTTCTTGAGATCCGCTTGTAAGTCTCCTGCCGAGCCAGAGACTCGCTCACAGAAGCCTCCACAAGCCGATAGATGCTTCGGGAGAGACTCACTAGGGGACTGATGTGTTGGCTTTCCTATGCCCTCATAGCCTGTGTCCCTTTTTGGGGTGTGCGTGTGTCTTCTCTGTGTGCCCCTGATGGGGGGTGAGGACAGGGTTCTTTGGGATGCTTTTCTCACACCGAGAGCACTTGTAGGGCTTCTCCTCAGTGTGAGTCTTCTGGTGGGCATGGATGTGGGAGCTTTTCCCACATGTGCACAGGGCTGGGGACTCCGCCGGCTGTGGACTCGCCGGTGAGCACTGAAGCTGTTGTTGCATCTCTTCCCACAGACGGTGCACTGATAAGGCTTCTCCCCGGTGTGGGTACTCTGGTGGACAATGAGCCTGGAACTCTGGTTGAAGCTTTTCCCACATTCCCCGCAGCCATAGGGTCTCTCCACTGTGCACGTCCTTAGGTGCGCAGGGAGCTTGGAGCCCTCGCTGAAGCCTTTCCCGTATTTGCCGCACTCGTGAGGCTCCTCTCCTATGTGGACTCTGGTGCCGAATGAGGTAGGAACCTCGGCTAAAGCTTCTCCCACACTGCTGGCACTTAGATGTTTTCCCAGTTCGGGGAACTGGGAAGCCCTGAGAGCCCTGAGAGTCGTCTCCCCTACTCAGAGATGGGCACAGGCCTTCTCTCTGGCCCGGGGTGTCAGCTGCCTCCTCCTCTCCTGGGACGGGGGTCTCCTGCCTGTTCCCCTGGAGAACATCCACGTTGCCCTCCTGGCTCAGGCTCACCCTTCTGGTCTCTCCTGGGCTCAGGGTTTTCCTTAGACTTTCTCCACATGGCCTTCCTCACTTCTGCTTGCCCCGAGTCATCCGTTTTTTGATTCTCTTTTTTAGTTTTGTTTTTGATCTCAAGACCTGAGGGAACAGAAAGACACAGGGCTGTGGAGAAAGAACAGGACAACGAGGAAAGTCGCTGTTAAAGCACCATAAGGGACAAATACGTAAATGGAATTCTTCATGGGAGTCAGCCTTGTGCTAAGCAATAGCCTAAGTGCATTTTCCAGTTTTACTATGTTCACGGTCCAAACCCTGTGGTCGTGAGGAAAAAACCTGGAGATCCCATGTACTGTTCTATGGTGTCTTTCTTTCTTTCTTTCTTTTTTTAAGTTCTCATTATTTATGAGAAGGTAAAAGCAAGTTACGTACACTGGCAAGGGAGTGGGACAAACAGGTTCCCCACTGAGCAGGGAGCTCGACATGGGGACTCAATCCAAGGACCCTGGGAGCATGACCTGAGCTGAAGGCAGATGCTTAACCAGCTTAGCCACCCAGGCATCCCCTAAATGGAAATTGTTCCCAGGATTCAGCCTTTTGTTAAGTACTAGCCTAGTTCATTCTCTGATTTCAGAATTTATAAACTCCTAACCCTGGGCTTACAGGAAAATCACTCCTAGATTCTATCTACTGTCCTATACTACTCCTCTTTGTTTGTAATAGATTTTATGTATTTGACACAGAGACAGCGTCTTTGCACAAGTAGGCAGAGCAGCAAGCAGGGGGAGAGGGAGAAGTACGTCCCCGTTGAGCAGGGATCCTGATGCAGGGCTCCATCCCAGGACCCCAGGATCACGACAGGAGCCGAGGCACATGCTTAACTGACTGAGCCACCCTGGCATCCCTATACTGTCTCTTTCTGGATGTTCAGACACAGTGATCTATCTGAGGCCGAGAGGCCAGCTCTGTTTGTGCCAGTCTGTCCCCAGGTGTCACTTCCTTTGTCGACGGCCTCGCCGCCGGCAGCTGAGTAGCAACAGGCTGCCCTGAGCTTGGCGGAAACGAGGGGAAAGCGTGCTGCGGGGACGCAGCCAGCACACACTGGGGTCAGGACAGGAGGGCATTGCTGGAGCAGGAGGGAAGGGGAGAGAGTCTGGGCTGGAGGCCCACAGTGGTCTGAGGAAGCCGAGGACGTTTGCTGCACAGGGAAATGCCATGTGCTCCGTGAGAGAGGCCGGCGGAGGCGGACCTGGGCTGCAGAGGGCACGGGGAAAAGCCGCATTGCTGAGCACCAGCCTCTCTGGCCTGTACTGGGCCATCAGTCGGGGCTGTGAGCTCGCAGCAGCGGAGGCAGTGCCCTCTTGATGGGGGGTGACAGCCTCTGCGGGGACTTCCCTGTCCCCTGGCTGTCAGAGCCAAGAGTCCTACCCATTCTGTGTAGGAACAAGACCAGCAGGTCCCGTCTCCTACCTTCCCGGCCAGTTTCCTGGAAGTCCCCTTCATCTCCGGCCACGCCATCCGCCCAGGCCCCTTCTCCGATAGCTATGTGCTTCCTGTTCTGCCAACTCAGCTCTCCAGACATCACAGCCCTTCCCTCGTGGCCGGAACAGCACAGCTCGCCACCTTGGGTGCAGAGGCCCAGGAACTTGACCGGGCACCCACTGCCTCATGAAGGACACAAGGCTCCGGCACACGGCCCGCCCCCACCTCCCAGCACCTCGACCGCTGGCTGCTGAACTCGGCACAGGACAGCTCTGGGGCCCACAGAACGCCCTGTTCCCAGAGATGTCCTGCCACCACCCTGTAGGTCTGGCTGTGCTGACGAGACCAAGTTCATCAGGAAGTTGAGTGTCCCAGAGGATGGCCAGGAGGGTCTCGGTCTCCTTGTCGCCCCAGGGCACACCTGCTGCCAGGGGACAAGGGACATACTGTGAGACCACAGGGGCCTGCACACCACACGACAGAGGTAGCCACTCAGGAAGCTATGTGCCAGTTTGTCCAGCTTGGCCGCGGCTGCGTGTGGCCATGCCCAGGAAGCTACCCCACTGTGGGCTTCCTTCCTCACACACCTAGCGGAAAGGGCATCCTCTGATGGGGAGGGGCTGTGGGGTATTTACCAGAGCTGCCCTTCTCTTTTTTATCCCGAATCCCACTTCTTTGTCCTGAGAGCTGCCTATGTCTTCACTTGGGGGCCTCCCTGGGTGTATGGCTCTAAGGGTCTGACCCTCTGAAGGGCCCGCTGCCCCCTGAAGGCCTGGGCACACAAGCCCACCAGCACCACTCAGTGCCCGCCGCCCCTCAGGACGGCTCTGGCTGTGTGCGCACGTGCATTCGCACCTTCCTGCTCTTCCCATGGGCCTCGTCTCCCGGGCTGCGGGCTGTCCCCCAGCCCCATGCTCCACCTGCCACACTCTGTCCCCACTGCTTTCCATGTCTCGCCCCTCCCTCGGTCCCACTCGTTGTCACACGTGCTGGCCGCCCCGTCCTGATCCTCTGGTGTCTTGCTTTCCCTTTTTTTCAGTTTGTGTGTCGTGCCTGCTTTCAGACTCTCCCGGTTTCTCCTTCCCTCACCCAGCAGTCTCCGCTGCCGCTGTCTGTTTCATCCTTTCTCGGGTCTTCCAGTCTGTGTGTCTTGAGAGAGAGGAACAGAGACAGTCTGTCCCTGAGGGAATGTGCTTCCTTACCCAGAGTGTGATCTCTGTCATTCTTCTGAGTGATGCCCCTGCAGAGGGCCCTCTCTGTAGGGCCAAGATTGTTGGCATAATAGCCATTTATTTAAAAAAAAAGAAAGAAAGAAAGGAAGGAAAGAAAAATTGCTTCATTCTAAAGCCGTATATACACATTACAGAAAAAACATGTTTCATGGGGGGTGGGGGAGGCTTTAAGCCCCACCACCCAGAGATGACCCTTGTCTTCCTAAAAATACCACAGTAACTCAAGCCTTTCATTTTTCTCAGGCCAGCAGGAATCCTAGTATGGAAGTGTTCATTCTGTGGACCTAATAACAGAACTTCAGGGAACACACACAAGTCTGATCGGAGGAGTTTCCAGTACGAGGAATCGGAGCCCGAAGCCAGGGGGAGCTGCAGGAGCAGGCCTGGGCGCACGGAGTCCTGCCCCTTCACATTCAACCCCACAGCCTCAGCAACCACACACCGGACGGCAGGGACGTTCCCAAGGATTCTAATGAAATAACGATATACTGATTGTTTCATCTGCTTACAAGAGAACAGTACAGCAAATATAATGTCAACAATTAACAATTAAAATCAACAATTTTGCCCTCCTCTCTTCCCATGTTGAAAAAAAAAGCTGCATGAGAAGGGTTTGTCTCAAGTCCAGGAAGAGCTGGTGTGCAGGTGAGGGCAAGCTTGCGGATGTGAATGTACCTGGTTTAGAAGTAACAGAATTCAATTGTAGTGAAGGAGAATTAGGGCTACACATAAGAAGTCTCCACCCTCTGTGCAGTTACCATTGAGTAACATTTGCAATATTGTTTTCTGGGTTATTTCAAAAGCATTTAATCTAGAACCCTGCAGCCTACTCAAGCTCAAAACTGCATTCCTCCTCAGCCCCAGGTGAGGGCAGAGACTTTGGCATACCTTCTGACTGTTCCCCAGCTCTGGGTTGTGAGCTCTGTGACCCCTTCAAAGTGCTTTCCTCTGTATCAATCCCCCGTTTCAGGTGGGATCTCAGTGACTTTCTAGGCACTCCCAACAGGGCTGTCTCCTCACTGAGCTATTTCCAGTCCTTCCCAGAATCTGGGACCTGAGAACAGACCCCATCATCTGTCACTAGAAATTCTTGCATAAGGGACTATAAAACCTCTACAAGTGGCATTAGGAAACCATGTGAGACCTAGGAGGCAGAAAAGAAATAGTCTAAGACCTCTGTGATTAAAAAACAACAACAAGGGGCGCCTGGGTGGCTCAGTGGGTTAAGCCACTGCCTTTGGCTCAGGTCATGATCTCAGGGTCCTGGGATCGAGTCCCGCATCGGGCTCTCTGCTCGGCAGGGGGCCTGCTTCCCTCTCTCTCTGCCTGCCTCTCCATCTACTTGTGATTTCTCTCTGTCAAATAAATAAATAAAATCTTTAAAAAAACAAAACAAAACAACAACAACAACAAAAAACAGAATTTGGTCTCACTCATCTGGTCTCTAGTGATTAAGATCAGGAGCTGCAAGCACCAGACAGAGGTGAGGTGGTCGAGTGCTGGGCGGGCACGCATCTGCGGCAGGGGAGCACAGCAGCCTCGCGTGGGAAGTGCCTCTCTCCCCATGTCCAGGCTTCCCCACGTCTGCTCAGCTCCCCTGACATAAAAGAGAGCTGTCACATCAGCCACTAACGTGTGCAGCTCACAGGCTGCTCCAGGACTCGGACCTTGGTTGCCAGACCCTGTCATCACCCTCCGCCTTATCACAACCCAGCAGGGCTTGTAAAGCATAAGCCGCACGATACCCTGTCCAGCCCTCGCACCTCCCATCCTCCTCTCCTCCTGGACCTCACAGCCACCCCTCGCTGCTCCGCCAAATGGGCTACACCCTCGCCCACCCGAAGCTGCTGACACAGACAGTGCCTCCCTCCCAGCTCAGTTCCTGCCATGTCCACTTCCTGTCCGCCCTGTGGTCCCTGTCCAGCACGTCAGCTGCTCATTCCTGCCAAGCACTTATCCCAAAGTAGCTTTCTTCCTTCACCTGTCGTCCGCTTCCCCATGGAGTGTGGCTCCTGCAGGCCAGGGACAACGCCTGTCACATTCACTGTGAAATCCCCAGTACGGGGCACGTGGCAGGCACTCAGAGCCACCTGTGTCTTTCAGAGCCACCTGCGTCCGTTATGTCACAAGCTTCTAACTGGCCCTTAGTGAGCGAGGGGTGGTGGGCAGAGGCGGCCGGCGTCCTGACGCGTGCTACCAACCTGCTCTGCTCCCTCTACCCTCCGCTTCCTGCTCTGCCCGTCCCATCCCAGACAGGTTTCAGGTAACTCTTTTAACCCTGACATTCCTGTACCATCTCACTCCTGTGAAGAGCTTGGCTCTGAAATGGTGGTGGCCACGAGGGAGAGACCGGCCCCACAGAGAGAGGCCAAGGGAGCCAGGAGCAGGAGGACTATCAGATGTAGCGGCTCCCGCTGGTTACCAACCCAGTCTCTAACTCTGTCCACGTGCTACTGCTTGGCCTTCTCTGCTCCCTCCTAGTGGTTAGTAATTGTCCCGATGCCCTGGATTCTTCAGGAACTTCCTCAGCCTGGACCCTCATGTCCCCACCACACGGTTCTGCCTTCTCCACATTATGTCAACACAGCTCTTCCTCCCGCAGCCCGAGGATACGTCTGCCTCCTCACTGGGGACACGGGCATCTCCCGTTCCAGGCATGTAGTCTCTGCAGCGAGCTGTAGCTCTACAGCGAGCATGTAGCAGCGAGCTGCTTCCTGTTGACTGCAGAGGGGCTCAGCCTACAGCGTCCCTCTGGCCCACACTCCTCCTTTACTCTGTGCCTCTCCCAGACTTGGGATTGGGATCTCAGTTGCCTTCCTCCCACAAACTCCTACAACCAAAGCCAAGTTCCTTTTCTTCTCCTGTGCCTCTCACAGCTCCCTTCTCCCAAAATGTACAAGATTGTTACACTGACCACATGTCCAACCTAGTCCCTAAGTGGACAAGGGCATACTTTGTGAAACTCATCACTATTCCATACCGACCCCTTAATCCTGGCAGCAGGAGCAGCTCTAATGCAACTTTATTTAGTGAATAACACATGGCATCTGCCCTCAAGGAGACTTTCAGCAAGAGACACTGGATTTTAACTCACCAACTCCGAGGGTGAGGGATAGTTGTCCTTTCCCTGGCCTTCTGTTGGAAAGTATTCTGAGGTTTTACATTTGTATTAGGGACCTTAAACATAAACTGAATATATCCGTGTCTACGTTATTGCACCAAACGAGAAATTCTCCCCAAAGACGAAGGGCAGGGACCACCCCAAGCCAGCTTGTGGTTTCTGGTGGCGGACAGAGCGCTACTGTGTGTTTCTCAGCTCAAGCTCCTCTCCACTAAGCAGATTCCTATGCTTCTCGCTCAGTTCTTCGTAACGAAACTCAGCAGGTCCTGAATGCCTGTCCTCACCTGCTGGCCAGATGCGCTCTGTACATCCTCAACCAGAGCCTCAGCTTCCTCACCATTTTCTGGATGTTGCTCCCTCACCCAGGTCTGGATCTCCTCCAGCAAGATGGTTGGAAACTGCTCCCAAACCAAGAGCTCCAACATCTGCTCTTTTGGGTGTGTCTTAGGCCTTAGCCACTGACAGCAGAGTTCCCAGAGCTTGCTAAAGGCTTCATGGGGGCTGGCTACCTCTTGGCAGCAGAACTGCCTGAAGCGTTGGTGGTAGGCTTCTGAGTCAGGGCTGGTGCTGGGAAGGCCTGATTTCTGTCCCTGGTAGCAGTCCTTGCTTGGAATGGGTATGCCTGGGGACTCCTTGTTGCAGCCATGATTTCTGTCATCAGCCTAGCTGACTGGCAGCCATTACTACCCTGGAGATCAGATTCCATTTCTTTTCATATCACTGGAAAACCATTCTCCTGGACACTGGCGAAAGTCTTCCTGGAATCAGAAATCAGAGAATACCTTAGTGGTCCAGAATCACAGCTAAAAAATGACTCAGCGACTTGGAAGGGGAGTTGCAGGAAATGGAAAAAGACAGCATAAAGTGATCTCATAGTCCTTCCCTCTGCTTCCCGTGATGTACTTTCTGCCCTTTTCCTTTGCTCCCTCTACAATCTGAGAATCTGAAGTGCTAGAATCATCAAAACAGTTTTCTCCACAGGCCAGTGGTGTTTGCTCATGAATTCCCCAAGCTACTTTCCCATGTAGCCCAGCTGTTCTTTCTTGTGTCCCCCGTATGCCTGGATCTTGGTCCCTGCCCTCCATTCCCTCAGGAAGCCAGGAGTCACCTTCTCATAAGGTGCCTCTGGATTAACTTCTTCATCGTTCACACTCTCGTCTCTACTACCACCACAGCCACACACACAGTGTGGATGAGACACGACTGACTTGTGGTATGCTTTCATTTTCCAGTACTACTTCCTACTTCGGATCTGCATCTTCTTCCTTTGTAACTGAGTCCTAAATTCCAGCTGGTGTCACGGGGCTATTCCTTACAGTACCCTTCCCTCCCACCCCAGGAGTTTACGTCAGGCATCTGACATAAACTGAGCCTGTCAAAAGTCTCTGAGGTTTTCCAAATTTCCTAGGAATTGCTGTATTGGGAAGAGGTAAGACTGGAGCGATCTGTCATTGTGTGTCTCAATATAACCACTCCTGCACCAAAGGGGTGAGCCTGATTACAGGAGTTAAAAACAACAACAAAAACCTTAAAAAACTGGATTCCGGTTGCTCTTCTTCCAAAGATCTTTAACTGCCTTCACTTACAATCTCTTTACATATAATGCAGCCAAGAGACTACTGACAGGGAAATGGAAGGCATTCCTGGTAGTAGTCCTTTATAACAAAACAGGAGCGTCACAGCACGCAGGGCCCCGGCCTCAAAGATGTATGCCATGCCGCACATTTTCCATATTCTGCACCTTGTCCGGATGCAGAATAATTTAGTAAATGCTACCCTACTTTCAGGCGGATGACGGAGCTCGTGCTCCTCTTGACCCCTAACACCCCATCCATAGTTCGTTTGAGAATGCTGCTCTTGTGTTTCACTCTGGCGAAGACCCAGGTGCTCGGCGGAAAGCAGGACAAGGGTAGGAGCCGGACTGGTTCACGTCTCGCTCGGCGGAGATGCCCTGAGTCTTGCCAGTTCGCCGGGCGCGAGGGTCAGGAGCTGGGAGGGGCGGGAGGGAGCACCCGCAGGTTCACGGCCCGCCGGGAGTCCGGGGTGGCCGGCTCGGGGCGGGGCGTGCGCGGGGGCGTCCGCGCCTGTGCCCACTGTCCTGAAACGAAGGCGTCCGACCCAGCTTCCACCCCGCAGCGGCGAGGAAGCGGAGTACTTACAGACTCGCTCGGCGGCCGGTCCGGAAGTCAGAGCCTGGACAACGCCCCGACTCTGGGCGGTAACCCACCCGCTGCGCATGCTCGCGAGTGGCGCCATTGGACTACAGCTCCCAGCGTGCACTGCGAAAGGACGGTCGCCGTCCCTCGCCAGCATCGACAAACTCTGCAGCAAATAGACGAGAGAGACTGCCCTCTGGGAGCCAATTCCCCGGGAGAGGGGGCGGACCCTCCAGTGCCGTATTTTCCTGCGTCATTCTCTCCTCAGCCAGTGGGAGTGTCCGCGACGAGCGGCCTCGGCTCCGCCCCCAGCCCTGGCTCCTGGTTTCCGGGTCCTAGGTCCCCAGAGAGGTGAGTCCGCGGCAGGTGGGTGCGGGGTGCAAGGTCGCCGGCAACGCTGCCGCCTCAGGCGCCACCCTGCCGGGCTCTCACACAGCCGCGAAGGTGACCCGCGCGCCCGAGAGCCGCAGCTTCGCCCAGCTGGGGGGCCGCCGGGGCGCCCTCGGAGGCCGGAGCCGGCGGGCCTGCCGGGCGTCGCGAGCTAGCGACAGCCGCGCTCCGCCAGCACTGCTGCGAGCCGGGGGGCTTCCGCGCCCTCCGTGCGGTGCCTCCTGCCCCGCAGCTCCCGGCTAGGTTCTCGAGGTCGGCGCCGCCAGGGTGCCGGGGAGGTGGCGCAGGCCACCTGTGTGACAACTCGAACTTTTCCTGGGGTTTCCCGACCGCCAGTTGGATCACGCTGCGCAATTCCTCTGAGACCTTGTGTTTATCGGTGAAATAAAAGCAGGGTTTTCCCCCCCGTTCCTTTCAGGACGTTATGAGTTTCCTCCATTTCGAGACAGTTGAGGAAACTGTCAGAGGGTCAGACTCTCCCTACCGTCAGTCCCTGTGTTGTCCTCGGGAGCTTGGGGCCTGTGTGTGCCCCGCCCTCCCCCACATCTTGCTGACGTTGAGAGAGACTTGTGCAGAGCCATGAGCCCTAAGGCTTGAGCTGCTTCGGAGGAGAGAGCCAGTCTCCCGAGCCCCAAGATGGCGGCTAAGATGGAGATAACTTTGAGCTCGCAGTCCCACATTCAGGCTTCCTCCAAGCCAGAGAGACACATAATAACAAAACTGGAAGACAAACGGGGACCCACTCTGCAAAAAGACCGCCCCGATCCTGAGCTCTCCCGCCAGAGCTTTCGACGGTTTTGTTATCAAGAGGTGTCTGGACCCCAAGAGGCCCTCTCCCGGCTCCAGCAGCTCTGCCGTCAGTGGCTGCAGCCCGAGCTGCACACCAAGGAACAGATTTTGGAGCTCCTCGTGCTGGAGCAGTTCCTGAACATCCTGCCTCCAGAGATCCAGGCCCGGATCAGGCATCGATGTCCAGTGAGCAGCAAGGAGATTGTGACCCTGGTGGAAGATTTTCAAAGAGCTGCCAAGAGACCAAAGCAGTGGGTAAGGAGGGCCCTCTTTCGTGGTCGCCAGGATTTCTTTCTCATCTGGATGGTATCTGGTCTCTGTATCCCTCCCTGTTTAGTCAGAGTCCAGAAATGGACCCGATGACTACAAATGTTGCTTCTGGCCTCTATTTGGGAACCCCCTTGGGGGATGTTAATAGGTTTTTAGAAAATCTAGGCACTAGTACTCCAGTAAGAAAGTAGAGGATCAAGTAAGTTCCTTGCATTTGTCCCTAAACATCACCCCACACCCATTCCTCCTGAAGTTTTCCTACTATCAGGATTCTTAGCAGGCAGGGTCATCTTGTTGGGTAGGAATTTGATTTGGGGGGACCTTCATGGTGGACCTGGCTTCAGTGATGTGTCTTCCCTGCAGATCAGGAAGTTGCAGCTCATTTGGCCAGTATTTTTTTCCAGTCTCCCAATTTAGACCCCATTCAGGGCTTAGGCAGGAAGCCAACTACCATATGCTTTGAGGAATGGAGGCTGTCAGGAAACACAGCGGGCAGTCTTCTAGCCATACTACTACTGGGATCTCCTTATCAGGGAAGCCTTGGGCAGAACAGTTTATTAAGTATGGGTTTTATTATTAATGGTCTCATCAAATGCTTCCCGATCCAGTGGGACCTTTTTCTGATAGAATCTGCTGGGTGGGTGACATACGGTGAGACACAGGATGCGACTCTCCTAGGCCAATGTCATGACTGACCCTGTTATCTGTGCCTTCTCTCTGATGAGCTTGAAGCCCTGTGAAAGACCCTGTTTAGGGTCACCCACTTAGGAAGTCTTGGCTGATTTGAAGCCTCCATGGATTAAGATTAATCTCACTAATCATTCTGCATGTCCTTCCCTTTGCTACCTTTGAGAGTTTTCATCGTCTCTCACAGTTGGCCTCTGGACTGCTGTCGGTATACCCCAGGGTAAAGGAAAGGATCCTTGCAGAGCAGGAAGAGGTCAGGCTGCCCCCAGTCCTCAAGCTGCACTCTGATGCATGGGGCTTTTTTCTAGGTGGCCGTTTGTATGCAGGGGCAGAAGGTGCTCTTGGAGAAGACTGGGTCTCAGCTTGGAGAACAGGAACTCCCAGACTTTCAACTGCAAACTCCTAGAAGCTGTCCCAGGGAGAACTCTTTGGAGGAGCCTTCCCAGGCAGAATCTCAAGACCAGCTGAGCACTCATCATTGGGACAAATCCCCGCTCCTCCAGGAAGCAAGCCCTAGATTGGCCGGCCCAGGTAAACACTCCGTGCCTCTTCTCTCCCTCTCTAATCTTTACCTCCGTCAGAACATTCTGTGGTTCTGAGACACCATAGACTGCATGTCGGATTTTTTAATGTTTTGTGTAACACTAGATCTTTATTTCCCAACAGATTTCATTGACTAGCATGGTAGTGATAGGTGTGTAAGAAGTACAGTTTTATCATTTTCTGTTAATGACTCAATGTCAGTGCGTAATGGGATTATCTACTCTGTCCCTTTCGGAGCTTCTTGTAGTGACAGATCCACATATGACCACTGATGAACTACCTTCTAAACTGTGGCTGAGTTTCATTGCTTAAAATTGTCCCATGTTGAGAAGGGGCCTAAAGAATGCTATACGTTAGAGGAAGAGTGCCGCTCCGTATTATTTTCTGCCTCTTCCTTCTCCTGTGACAGTATCTGCGCTTCACCTCCTGTGTCCATTGCCTTATCCGTCTGTGGCACAGTGCCAGTCGTTGGTGGCCCTGCTGTACTCAGTCCTGTGATCTCTAAGATTGAATAACAGAGACACTCTGGCCAGTCTTAGTGATATGCGTAGAGGGGATGGTCAGCAGGTTAGAGAATATTACCAGAAGGCTGGAGCACCTTGATTTCCTACATTCAGTGAAACACTTAGGTTTGGTTATTCTCTGAACTTGGGAGTGGAGAAGACCTGGGGCATCCAGCAGAAAAGCACTGTGACCCTGGCTCTGGTCCTACCCCATAACCTCTGGGTTTCGTGGTCCTGAGCACGCACACTCCCTTCTGCCTCATCCTAAGCAGCTCAGTGTGTGTCTAGGCCCCATTGTTTATTCGATCCCCGAAGGTAGAGTCTCTACCCTAAGATCCAGTAGTGCCTTCCTTCAGAGCTGCACTGCCCAGTAAGTTGCCACTGTCCACACATGGCTATTTAAATTTTATTTATAGAGATATATTTCATGTACTGTAAGAATCACCTTTTGAAGTATACAATTCAGTGGTGTTTAGTACTTAACACGCTTGTGTGACCATCCCTATTTGTCTAATTCTTGAAAATGTTCATGACCTCAGAAAGAAACCCAGACCCCCTGGCAGTCACTCTCTAGTGCCCCCTCTCCGACCCCTGGCAGCAACCATCTGCTTTGTCTCTGGATTTGCCTATTGTGAATATTTCAGAATCACATATGTTGTGCTCTTTTGTGACTGGCTTTTTTCACTGAGAAGGTTTTTGGCTTCACCCGTGTTATCACACGTGTCCCTCCTTTGTTCCTTTTTACGGCTGATACTCCATCACGTGGACGTTTTGTTTATTCATCAGGTGGTCATTTGGAGTGTTTCCACTTTTTGGCTGTTATGAATAGCGCTTCTGTGAACATTTGTTTGCAAGTTTTTGTGTGGACATATGTTTTCATTTCTCTTGGCCACATATCTAGGAGTGGAATTGCTGGGTCAGACAGTAGCTCTCTGTTCAACCTTTTGAGGAAACACCGACTATTTTCCAAAGCGGCTGTGCCATTTTACATTTCCACCAGCAGTTCCTGTGAGGATTCTAATGTCTCCACATCCCTGTCAGCACTTTTCGGTGTTTTGGTTACAACAGTTGCATTAGGTGTGAAGTGGTGCCAACGGAGGTTTTATTTCCCTGATGGTGAATAATGTTGAACATCTCTTCATGTGCTTATTGGTCAGTTGTATATCTTCTTTGGAGAAATATCTGTTCAGATCCTTTGCCTGTCTCTAATTTGGATTAATCTTTTGTTGTAAGAGTTCTTTTTATATCCTGTATACTCGGCCTCTATATATAATTTGCAAGTATTTTCTCCCACTGTGGGTTGTATTTTCACTTCCTTGATAGTGTCCTTTGAAGCACAAATGTTCCTAATTTTGATCAAGTACAATTTATCTATTTTCTCCATTTGGCTTGTGTTTTGGTGACATATGTAAATTACCTTTGCCTAATCCGAAATCACAACGATTTATACCTATGTTTTGTTCATAGAGACATTAGTTTAGCCCTTCTGTTTTTGTCTTTGATCCATTCTGAGTTACTTTGAGTACGTGTTGTGAGGCAGGGCTCCATCCTCACTCTTCCGCATGTGGAAATCCAGTTGGCCCAGCGCCCTTTATTGAAAAGCCTACTCTCTCCATTGAATTGCCTTGACAACCTTGTCAAAAAGCAGTTGACCATAAAGGTATAGGCTGCTTATTTAAATTTGAATTAAAATTAACTGAAATTAGATAAAATTTAAAATTCTGTTTTCTCCATCATAGTAGCCCCATTTCAAGGACTCATTAGCCCCATGTGGCTGGTGGCTGCCATATTGAATAGTATATACACACACTCATGTACACACACACTTCTCAGTTGGCAGCAGTCCTGTGGGGTAACACAGTTCTAGAGCCTCCAACTTGCCCACAGACATTCCAGCATGGTTCCGTCCTGATCCTCAGCGCTCATGGTCAGAAATTGCAGAGTTTCTGAAATTAGGATACATGTCTAGCCCATTTTGTAGTTTGTAACCCTAATGCCGTCATGTTTATAATGAAAGAACACACCACATTTGCTGAATTTCCCATTATTTGAAGTGACAGTTGTAATCATTTCGTGTCCATGAGAGTGAGTAGATTGGCAGTGTTGAAAGTTCAACAGTTCAACTCTCTCCTTTTCTTTTTTTTAAAAGATTTTATTTATTTATTTGACAAACAGAGATCACAGGTAGGCAGAGAGGCAGGCAGAGGGTGGGGGGGAAGCAGCTCCCTGCTGAGCAGATGGCCCGATTTGGGGCTCGATCCCAGGACGCTGGGATCATGACTGGAGCTGAAGGCAGAGGCTTTAACCCACTGAGCCACCCAGGTGCCCCAACTCTCTCCTTTTCGTTTGTTTATTGCCACTCAGGTCTGATGGGTTTGCTTTTCTATGTTTCTTCCTTCCCTAACCTTTCCTTAAAGGTAGGAAGGAGAGATGGGACTGGAGAACTTGGTTCCTAACATGAATATAAATTACAGTCCTCCCAGGAGCCTGTTAGCCATGTAGATTTCCAGCTCCCCTCCCCCCAGAGATTCTGACTCAGCAACCCTGGGGACACAGGAACAGCCTGCTTGTGTAACAGGTGCCCCAGATGAATCAAATGCCAGTTGCCAGTGGAGGACCACGCTTTGAGAATACTTCTTAGCTCATTTGCTGAGCTTCTTTCTTCAAAGCCCAGGAAATGAAACATATTCTTTCTAATTATAGAGGCCCCCAGAATGAAAAGTGACAACAAGGAAAATCCACAGCCAGAGGGGGCTAAAGGAGGAAAGCCATGTGCAGTTTCCCCTGGCAGATCCAAAGGGAATGGTCTGCAGAGTCCTGAGCCGAGAGGGGCGAGTATGAGTGAACCCCGGTTGTCCCGGAGGCAGGTCAGCCCCCCAAATGCTCAGAAGCCGTTCACTCACTATCAGAGACATTGCAGGGAACTGGAATACATCAGCAGCCCCCTGAAAAGCCACCCGCTGCGAGAGCTGAAGAAAAGCAAAGGAAGCAAAAGGAGCCTGAGCAGTCGTTTGCAACGTCTTGGTCACCAGCCGACCCGCTCAGCAAAGAAGCCTTACAAATGTGATGACTGTGGGAAAAGCTTCACGTGGAATTCGGAGCTCAAAAGACACAAGCGTGTACACACAGGGGAGAGGCCCTACACGTGTGGAGAGTGTGGGAACTGCTTTGGGCGCCAGTCCACCCTGAAGCTGCACCAGAGGATCCACACCGGGGAGAAGCCGTACCAGTGCAGCCAGTGTGGGAAAAGCTTTCGCCAGAGTTCAAACCTCCACCAGCACCACAGACTCCACCACGGGGACTGATAGCGGGGCTTTGCGCACTCGGTTCAGAAGGAAGGTGTCTGTGTTTCTCTTTCCCCTCACTTGCATGTAAACCACAGACTGACTGTGTGACTTACAAAGAAAGCAAGAAGTCCCTGAGGAATGCCGGTGCACGTTTGGCTGCTGAGGAGTCTCAGAAGACACCAAGGGGGATGTGACCCTGTTGGTGACCGAGTGAAGAGATGGCAGCTCTGGGTGTTGAGTCAGACAGAACCGGGGTTTCTGCTGGAGAGCAGGGAGTAACTGCCAAGACAATCCCGCCGATCCTGCGGGGTCTCCTGCCCCTTTATTTATCCTCTAAACGTGTCCAAGGGTAAATTACTTATATATTTAATGCACTTGCTGTCATACCAGACAATCTTGATCATACACACACTTCTTTAATAAAGATCAGTGAGCCACTAGAATTTCAAGACAGAAGGTCATTGGAATATAAATCCCCTAATATTCTTACTCTAGTTTCTGGCTGGTCATAACAAAGGACACATGAAGTGAGAGTTTGAACATGTTTGTATGAGGAGAGGATTCCCCAGTAAATAGTGCTTTTACACACACACACACACACACACATATACATGCAGTTCACACATGTTGAGGGAATTATTTATATGAAAACACCTTTGATTTAGGAAGAAATCTCAGCTGCTACAGCCCCCACCCAGGCAACAGGGGAAAGCTGCAATGGGGAAGAAGCGTGTAGCGTGTGGAGACTGCTAAGGACATGCCAAAGGGACCCTTACTAACCTCCTTCCTTACTCAGGCCGGCAGCCTTAAGAATAACAAGATGATTGGGGGATGGAGTGTTATAAAAGTGGATTATCTCAGTACATTTACTAAAACCCATTGAAATGGGTTAATTTTATGATATATAGATTATATCTCAGTGAATTTTCTTAAAAAACACAAAATATATTTGTATAAAATATAAAAGTTCTGGAACAAGGCCAGAGAGTTGATCGAATCCATCCCATCATTCTCTCAACTAAGAATCCAAACCCAGTTGGTATAGTTCTCAGTCACCCAGAGCAAGCCAGCGGACCTCTGAGTTCAGAGAAGACCCCGGTGGATGGGTGCACCGCCTCCAGCAGGACACGGGTATGTGGCATTCTTGCTAAAACAGCGGGATCCTCCAGTTGCTGCCGGTCACCTCTGGGCTGTGTCTTACCCTTACCCACCATGGTTCTGCAACATGCTGCTCCCTTTGAATTTAGGACCTGCCACCCCCACTGCTTCCTCCCTGTCCCTTCTCACAGGAGCATCATACTCAGCAAAACCCTCTCTGACTGGTTCCAGGCCGACTTCATTGTGTCCCTCTCTGCTTCACTGCGCACACCAGTGGGGCTCAACCTGGGAGCAGATTTGCCCCCCTCCCCCTGGGGGGCGGACATTTGGCCATGTGTGCAAATGCTGCTGGCTGCTCGTGGGTAGAGACCAGGGATGGAGCTAAACATCCTACAGTCCACAGGACAGCCCCACAGCAGAGTCGCCTAGTCCAAAGTGTCAGTGGTGACAAGGTTGGGGAGCTATGCTGCTCACAGTAAAAGCTCTTCAAGGACAAGAACCGTATTTTTCCAACGTCTTAGCTTTTAGATGAAGTCTAAAGGAAGCCAAGGGAAGTAGGTGTTTGGACAAGGCTTGGTTCTGCCTGAATCGTAGGTCCTGGTGACAGTGTTGAATACAGTTGACAAAGCTTCTTACCTTTTGGGCAGTGAGAGACTGAATGGAAGCTCTGTGGCCTTTTAGATTACATCACAGTCCCCCTCCCAGCAACCGTATTAGGTGTTAGAGGAGCTTGTCTGTATTACTATGCCTGCACCTTACCTCACCCCCGTCTGTCACCTCTCACCGGTTAGAGCCTCCTGATTGCTTATTTGCTTCCACCTCATCCATCTTTTTCCAGGACAGTTTTGCTGTCACAGGACCCTCCTAATCATGGCTACGTCTGTGTCAGTTTCCCATTGGCTCTCTAACGTGATCACAAACTTAGTGGCTTCAAACAACACAAACCTAATCTCTTATTAGAGTTCCAAAGGTCGGAAGTCCAAAATCCATTCCACAGAACCAAAATTAAGGTTTCTGAGGGGAGAAATCTGTTTTGTTGCCTTTCTCAGCTCCTAGTGGCTGCTTCCTCCATCTTCAGAGTACATGCCTCCATCTTCTGTCGCATCACCTTGTCCTCTGACTCCTACCCTCTGGCCCCCTGTGTAATAAAAAGGGCCATCATGATTTTATTGGGCCCACTCAGATAATCCAAGAGAATCCTCCTGTCTCAAGATTCTCAGTCACATCTGCACAATCCTGGTTGCCATAGACAGTAACATTCATGGTTTCCAGGGATTAGGATGTGTACATATTTGGGAGGCCAGACTTCGCCAACCACACCTGTCTGTTCTGTCTGTTGAATCAACTTGGTTAGTCCAAGCTCTCTCCTAAAAGCAAACAAACCTAGATTTCCACTCTTCTTATTTATAAGAGTTGGGATAGGAACTCTCCCTTAAATGAAAGTTTTGTTTGGTATGTGTCAAAGAACCGGTATGTGTTTTCTCTCTTCTGAACAAAATAACTGCTGAATCGTAAAGTCTTTGGCTGTCTGTTCAATTGTGGTCCTTCAATAAATGTGACAAAATTACCATTCTGAATATCACTCATTCCAAAACATTTTCGAGCCCTGATGCTACCTCGCCTCTCCCAATCCAGTTCTCCTCGGCGGGTGAGGTGCGACTCGCGGCGAGCAGAATCTGAGGGCTGGAACAGGTCCAGCCACACTTGCCAGTGTACACCTTCAGAGGTAGGATCCTCCCGGTCCCCCTTGCCCACGCCTGGTTCCGCCAGAGGGCTTCCGCCCAGACCACTGACTTGCAGCCTTGCAGTTAGCTACCCCATGTAAGAAGTACTCTCTCTCTTCACCCATGAGCAACCTGTAAGGTTTACCATCTTGTCTGGGTTTGGCCTGTATTCAGCCATGGAGGGGGACGGCTCCCCTGGTGGCCCCCAGTGAGACAGGGGGAAGGAAACATGGTACATAGTGGAGAATCTGGGCCTCGCAGATGTCCCTGAAAAGCATTTTCCATCTACAGTAGATAAGGACTTGTAAAACCCTTCCCATAATACCATTACCACTCCCAACAGAATTCATGACTCCCTAATACCATCCGATACAGTGTTGAAATTTCACCCAGTGTTTCCAGAGAAAAAATTCTGTTTTTATTGAGATGTATTTCACACAGAATGTTCACCCATAATTAGACGATACTCACCGAGTAGTGCAACCATCACCACAACTCCTACGAGAACATTTTCAACAGCTGAAGTAAACCCCGTCTTATCTAGCAGTCATTCCCCATCCGCGTGCCCCCTTGAGCTCCCTCTGCATTCATACATCTTCAAGGTTCATTGTGTCAGGACTTTATCCTTTCCGCGACCAAGTTACAGTCCACTGTGTGGATAGACTGCTTTGGCTTATCCATCCATCCAGTGGATATTTGATTGTTTTCATTTCGGGGCTCTTGTGAATAGTGCTGCTGTGAACGTGTGACGAGCTTTTCTGTGAACAGGGCGCCTGGGTGGCTCAGTCGGTTAAGCGTCCGCCTTCAGCTCAGGTCATGATCCCAGGGTCCTGGGATGGAGCCCCACATTAGGCTCCCTGCTCGGTGAGGAGTCTGCTTCTCCCTCTTCATCTGCTGCTTCTCCTTGCTCTTGCTCTCTCTCTCAAGTAAATAAAATTTTTTAAAAAATCTTTAAAAAAAAGTTTTTCTGTGAACACGCACTTTTATTTCCCTTGGTAAATACTAGGAGTGCGGTGGCTAGGCCATATGGTAACATTATGTGTAGCCGTTTCTGGGGAGCTGCCAGGCTTTCTCTATCGGGTCTGCACCCCAGTTCCCCACCTGCAGTGTGTGAGGGTCTCAGTTTCTCTATATCGCTGTCAGCACATGGTATTGGTTTTATTACAGCACGCTAGTCCGCATGAAGTGTGTTCACTCTGGTTTTGGTTTGCGTTACCCTGGTGTTGGACATCTTTTCCTATGTTTACTGGTCATCTGTGTATCTTCTTTGGAGAAATGGCTGTTCAGGACCTCTGCCCTTTTAGAATTCGGTTGTCTTTTCATTGTTATAAGAGTCCGTTATAGATACTGGAATCAAGTCCTTATCAGATATAGGACTTGCAAATATTTTCTCCCATTTTTTTGTAATACACTTTTGTGCGATTACAGTATGTCTTTTATTTTTTTTTTAAAGGTTTTATTTATTTATTTGACAGATAGAGATCACAAGTAGACAGAGAGAGAGAGAGGGAAGCAGGATCCCTGCTGAGCAGAGAGCCCGATGCGGGACTTGATCCCAGGACCCTGAGATCATGACCTGAGCTGAAGTCAGCGGCTTAATCCACTGAGCCACCCAGGCGCCCGCAGTACGTCTTTTAAAGCACCTGTCACCTGCCAGACTACAAAAGTGACCAGTACAGTCACATTTCCTGAATCAGCGGTGAAACAGAAGTATGAGGCAAGCCTCCCCAAAGATCACTCTCTAGAATGGCTCTCGAAACTTGTATTGAACCAGGTAAGGGCAAAGCCAGCTAGACAGACCCCAAGAATCTGCCTTGCCTTGGGGGTCACTTGGCCATAGTCAGATCTGAGGCAGCTTTGTTTTTGTTGTTGTTGTTGTTTTCTAAAGATTTTACTTATTTATTTGACAGAGATCACAGTAGGCAGAGAGGCAGGCAGAGGGAGAGAGGGGGAAGCAGGCTCCCTGCAGAGCAGAGAGCCTGATGTGGGGCTCGATCCCAGGACCCTGGGATCATGACCTGAGCCGAAGGCAGAGGTTTAACCCACTGAGCCACCCAGGTGCCCCCTGAGGCAACTTGTTAAGGGGAAGGAGTGGACTTCATGCCAGGCTAAGACTGAGGCATGGCTTTGCGCCCAGCCCTGTCATTCTCTAGCCCGGTCTCCTGGATGTGTCATTTAAAACATCCAGGCCTGTGTCCTCCCCTGGAAATGGGAAGACCTGGCCTGCTTCCCTCACAGGATGGGTGAAGTGAATGTGTATACGGAAAGCATCTTGTCTCCTGGACAGCATCGCACGAAAGGAAGGTGAATTCTGTGCCAAGTAGTATGTAGCTTCTTGAATTAGCTACTCAGCCCTTCAGATCCTGGGAGGGGCGATGAGGCTGCAGGGATTCGAGGGCGGAGATGTCCTGTTCCCTGCATTTGGCATTTTTTTTACACCACGGTCACAGGAGATAATGTCCTGAAAGGGAGAAGAATTTCTTCGGAAAGGCTGCTTGTGAATAAAATCAATGTCCCAGACAGAGGGGCCCCAAAGCAGAGGCACTCCTTTCAAGCATGGCCCTTTGTGCTCTTTGCTTTATCTTCTTTTACCAGAGTAAAATATACATACAGTTGGCCCCTTTAACCATACAGCGGTCCTCTCCACCATCCCTCTCCAGAACTGCTGCTTCCCAGACTGACACTCTGTCCCCATTAAACATTCCTCATTCCCCTCCCTCCACAGCCACCCTTCTGCTTTCTGTCTCTGTGACATTGACTCTAGGGACCTGGTGTAAGTGAAGTCACGCCATAGCTGTTCTTTTGCGACTGGCTTCTTTGATTCAGCATCATGTCCCCCAGGTCCCTCCATGCTGTGGCGTGCGTCAGAATGTCCCTCCTTTTTACCACATTTTGTATAGCTATTCTTCCACTGGAAGACACTGGGGTCGTTTCCATCTTTTGGATATTGTGAATAGTGTGCTCCTTACTTTTGGTAAATACAGAATTTGCAAAAACCCAAGGAAAAGTTTGTCATAGGGCCACAGAGCCTCTGAGAGTGGCACCCTGTGTTAGTGCCACTGGAGTAGCTGCAAGCAGGAATGGGCCCAAGGTCTGGGGAGGGGGTTGCTCTAGAAGGTAGAGCAGAGGGTTAAGGGCAAGGAGAGAGACCGGGGTGGCCAAGGGAGGGTATCCCTCACAGAGCAGCTTTAAGCATCTTTGAACACCCAGAAATGAAGGTTAAAATTGGGGGGCTACCTGGGTCCCACTGTGAGGTATGAGAAGATGTCTGGGGGTAATGGGCAGACATATGAGCAGATACCCCACCTGTACTGGGACTCAGTTTTGTTGGGAGAGGACAGTAGCTGGGTGTTTTCTCCAGCTGTGGGTGGGAGTGGGGTGAGTTGATGGATTCTGAGACCGACACAGTCCCAGGAAATGGCAGAGCCCAGCAAGTGACACTGCAGAGAAGGATGGTTGACGTGGAGCATGGGTGTTCATACCAAAGACCACGTCGGAGGACGAGTTTAAGGCGCTTGCTTTACCTTTCGGAAAGAAGTGATGGGAGACAGTTCAGGGTAGCCAGGTCTTTTAGTCTGTTCGTGCTGCTGTAACTAAGTACAGACTCCGGGGCTTACAGACAACAGACATTAGCTCTCACGGTTCTGGAGGCTGAAGTAAAAAATCAAGGTGCCAGCACCACCAGGTCGGGTTCCGGTTAATACTCGGCCTCCTGTCCCTGGGACCTCCCGCTGTGGAAGGGGCGAGGACGTGCTCTGGGGTCTCTTTTACAAGAACCATCCCATAGATGAGGCTCTACCCTCGTGACCTAAGAACCTCCCAACAGCCCCGCCTCCTAATGCCATCATCTTTGGGGGTTCAGATTGCAGTCTATGAATTTGGGGGAAGCCTCAAACATTCAGACCATAGCACCAAGTGTACATTAACTTTGGCTTTGGACAGACCTAGTTCCAGTCCTGACTCTAGATCGCCTTTCAGAAGTGGCCTTCAGCTTTGTGAGGTTTAGATGAGAGGATCCAAGCCGTGTGCCTTTAGTGCTGTCCCAGTCGTCTCAGGGTCTAGACGCTGGACTTGGAGCATGTGGGCCTTTGTCCCTGGGGCCTCTGTTGCTTCTGCAAATACCCTGGAGAGGGGATGGGCAGGTGCAGGGGACCAGAGATGCGAGGACTCGTGCTTTCGCCTCTAGAATGCCCCGCACAAAAGCTTTGTAAACATCTGTTGATCTGAACTCTTCGGAACGCAGGGAAGGAGCCCGCCAGGGACGGTGTTTTCAGGGTGAAGCTGAGGTAAAGCATGTGAGGATACAGATGCCTCTGGGGAGCGTGCCTCAGTATGTCCACTTCTGAGACACATATGGCCCCAAGCAGATGCTTCCCTGGGAAGGAAGTCCTGTTCCAGACCAGATAGGAGGAGTCGTGTCTGACCCAGGATTTGGAGGAATCAGAGGTCATAGATGACACCAGAATCAGAGGCCTGCCTTCAGGAAGAAATCCTGAAAGCTCACGCTAAGGAGAAGTTCTCTCTGATAGAGAAGTTTGCTTTAGAGAGTGAGGGACCTTCTGAGGCAGGCAGAGGGGATGGGGTGCCCAGTTATATCCCAGAGGACTACTCATGCTAGGGGGTTGAGGGGCTGAGTGGGAAGTGCCCTCCCAAGGCCGACTTGCATCCACTCCCCCCCCCCCCAGCTCTTCCCCCAGGCCCCAGAGAAAACCCTCCAGTCCTGTTCTTTGAAGCTATGTAGCTTATTTTCCCTTTGCAACGCATGGCTTCTGTGGAAGGAAACTGCCTAAACCAGGACGTCCATCTTTTCTATTTATTTATCTTGCTGGGAACTGCATTTTTTTTTAAGATTTTATTCATTTGACAGACAGAGATCACAAGTAGGCAGAGAGGCAGGCAGAGATAGAGAGGGAAGCAGGCTCCCTACTGTGCAGAAGGCCCCATGTGGGGCTCAATCCCAGGACCCTGAGATCATGACCTGAGCTGAAGGCAGAGGCTTTAACCCACTGAGCCACCCAGGTGCCTCTGGGAACTGCATTCTTATGTTAACATCCAGCTTATTTGGTTTTTACTTTGATTTATAGTATTTAGCAAATTCTAACACACAGATCAGTAGCAGCTCATCTTACAAGAGACTCTGCTCTTTGTACAGAGAAGACAGAAGCAGCTTTCCTCTCAGGTCTGCACACAAAGAAGCTGGTAGCAGAAATTATTTTCATGTCTTTGATATGTTATTTTGTGTATTACATTTAAGTGTACTACAGTTGTAAAATACTGATTTCAACTTTACTTCAAAGTTTTTTTTTTTTTTCCCTTGAAATATAATTCAAATACTCTAAAATTCATCCTCCTAAAGTATACAGCTCTTGGGGCACCTGGGTGGCTCAGTGGGTTAAAGCCTCTGCCTTCGGCTCAGGTCATGATCCCAGGGTCCTGGAATCGAGCCCCGAATTGGGCTCTCTGCTTGCCGGGGAGCCTGCTTCCTCCTCTCTCTGCCTGCCTCTCTGCCTACTTGTGATCTCAATCACTCTCTCTGTGTCAAATAAATAAATAAAATCTTAAAAAAAAAAAGTGTACAGTCCAGTGGTTTTTAGTATAGTCACAGAGTTATGACCAGATAACTGTGTTTTTGAAAGTGAACAAGTGACTGCCTTACATGTTACTGGTTGATCACACAGCTAGCATGCTGCTGCGGTACATGTCCACATGAGACAGCTTGGGAGTCCTGGAAAAGGCAAGGAGCCTGAAGACCCGCTTCTGTCCCTAGTGTGCAGCTGGGCAGTTTCCGAGCTCTCAGTAAAATCAGGGGCTTAGACAAAATGCTCTCTAGTTCTACTTGGAGCGGCCCGTCTATTCCTGGAGAGTTTGGGTCTGTCAAAGTAGAGGTGACCCTCAGAGCTCCACAGTGAGGATACTTGTTGGAAATCTGGGGAGATAGGACCCCTGGGGGAAAAGGAAAGCATCTGTTCAGGGCACCCCACTCAACCCCCCAAAGGAGGGGAGCTTATCATCCATCCAGTGTTTACTCTCTAGGTCTCTTCTGGCCCTTTCCACCCAGCATCCTGGCTTCCTAGACTTTCTCTGCAAATCCTCCATCAGGATTACTGCCTCTTGTCACCCTCTGGGTGCTCATGCTGAACCCAGTGGGGATGTCTCAGGATAGTTATAAGCACTGTAGTAGCTTTCTGCTCCTGGACATCTCTGGTCTTAGCCACTGATGGCACAATCCCCCATGGTGGACAAGAACCTCCCTGGCCCAGCTACCTCCTCGAGGCAGAAGGTCTGATGCCCTGACAACATTGTTTCCCGATCAACATCATGGGTCTGCAGGTAGGATTCCCACCCCCAGATGGCATCTTTAATCAGAAGGCTTTGTAGTTCTAGGGGATGGGGAGGTCCAGGGCACCCAAGTTTGCAGCCATCTTAGGCGAAGAAAACGGCCCCTTAACAGCTAGGACTGGACCTGGGAATGTCACATCCTGTATCTTTATAGGGTGTGTTCAGGAGTCTGTGTTCTCCAGTTTCTGGCTTTTTTCCCCTCGAAGCAAACAGTAGAGGTGAGCAGGGAAAGCCTGCTTTCCTGGGGCAGCGTGGGGCTGCCCAGGCGGGGCCCCACCTGGCTAGATGGGGCCAGCAGGCACACTCTCTGTTAGACAGCAGCCCCCTGGCCCTGTGTCCTTTCCAGAGGTCTCCAACCAGTGAACTCCCAGTCAGTGTTCTGCTCTCCCAAGTGGGCTCCCTGAGCTTCCTGGCTGGGTAAATACCTTTCCTGGCATAACACACCTCTCCCCTGTAGCACTTAGCACAGCTGCAGTGTCACTCATGATTAACCGTCTCCTTATGAAGTTAGAAAACCCACACTCATGAAGGCATCCTTTCTCCACAGAGCTGACACCATCCAGTCCCTCTGCCCAGAAACTTCCCTGCACTCTCCCCAGCTCAATCATTACTTTTGCCTCCTCAATCTGCCTTTTTTTTTTTTAAGATTTTATTTATTTATTTATTTGACAGAGATCACAAGTAGGCAGAGAGGCAGGCAGAGAGAGAGGAGGAAGCAGGCTCCCTGCTGAGTAGAGAGCCTGATGCGGGGCTGGATCCCAGGAGCCTGGGATCATGATCAGAGCCGAAGGCAGAAGCTTCAACCCACTGAGCCACCCAGGCACCCCCTGAATCTTTCTTGAAGCCACCCCCTCTTCCTCAATCCCAGGACCCCCTCCTACTGCAGGCCCTCCTCTCTCACTCGCTCCGCTGCAACCCTCGGTCCCAGCCTGTACCACAAAGCAGGGTACCCTGCCCGGCCTTCCTCCCCCACTGCGTACCCTTACCCAAAGTGGCAAATGGGGGACATAGAAAGCAGGGGCTCAGAGACTGGGGAGCCAGGAGCCGTGCACGGTATCTCCTCTAATGGGCCTCGGACTTGCTCGGCGGTAGAGTTAGTCCCCGGCCCCCCCCCCCCAGGGACGCGTGCACTGGCAACTTCCACGGAGCGAGCCCCGGCCAGCACTTCCCAAGTGGACCCGTATGGCACTGGCCACCACAGGGGAAGTGGGCGAGAGCGAGGGACGGAACGTCAACCGGAAGTACCCTGTCCATTCCTCTGACTGGGGCGTCCGGCACCCTTGGCTGCCGTGGAGCTCTCTGGGAAATGTAGTTCCAGCTGGCTCCGCTTCCAACGCGGGTTGGAAGGCTTGGCTCTGGTGATCGTTGGGACCATTAGCCTAAAGCTGAAAGGCTGTCCTGGAGGCTCACTTGATAAATTCCTTTGCCCTTGTTATATATATTTATTAAATGCCTACTACACACCGGGCACCATTAGGTACTGGGGTTGCTATGGTGAACCCAGACCATACACATGCCCAGAAAGCCCAGTGTTAGAGGGGGAAACTCATCAATCAGATAATCGCACAAACTGCAACTGTAAAACTGTTAAGGAAAAAACTTAAGGCAGGAATCACGCGGTGGGAAATGACTGGGGAAGGCTCTACTTGAGAGAAGAAGGTCAGAGGCTCCTGGGTGTCTCAGTTTTTGAGCATCTGCCTTCAGCTCAGGTCATGATCCCTGGGTCCTGGGAGGGAGCCCCTCCCTCCTGCTCAGTGGGAGGCCTGCTTGTCTCTCTCCAACTCCCTCTGCTTGTGTTCTCTCTCTGGCTGTCTCTGTGTCAAATAAATAAAATCTTTAAAAATAAATAAATAAACTGATAACCTCATTAAAAAAAAAAAAAAAAAAAGGTGGGGGGAAGAGAGGAAGGTCAGGGCCTTCTGGGTTTCTCCTGCCAGGACAACCATTTGATGGCAGTAATGATTCCTCAGAGGTGTACCTCACAGCATTTCCCTTAACCCTTAGACACTGGAAGGCAGACTTTGTGATTATTCTCTGGGCCTTCAAGGAAGCCGAGACACAGTCATTTTCCAAAGCTTGCACAATCGCAGATAGCTGGGCTTTAATCACATACCTTCAACAATGAACCTGAGACTTCCACCCTGTCTCCTCCTACTTCTTTACACACCATGCAGTCCAGCCCCGTTTTTTGCATGTGGGAAACATGGATGATGTCAATGGCGAACTAATCCAGGAAAAGTGCTCAGCACAGGAGGGCCAGGCACAGAACAAGCCCTTGATTAGTGTTGGACGTTTCCATCACTACTCTAATTGCCTGTCTGCCTACTCTGACTTGTATGTTACCCCAGCCCCATACTCTCTTCTTTCCGCATTATCCCTTTAAGTGACCTCTTCTCTTCCACTTTGTATATGTAATGTTGGTGGGGCTGACCCCAACCACAGCTCCAGGAGTGTGTCTGACAACCAGGCCAGGCCAGTCTACTCCCAGCCACAGTGGCTGGTTCAGTTGGTTGATGTGGCTCTTGAGCCACATCAGTCAAATGAAACTTAACCTCTAAGAGGAATGTGAAACTGTTAGCCAAGTTCCCTTTTGTTCCAGAGTGTTCAGGGTGACAGTAGTTCCCCTTCTTGTAATTTTCTGGGCAGCCTAGCCTGCAAGTGTGGGACCATTCTGCCCACTTTGGGTGCTACCCCTCTTCCCACTGAAGGGGTCTTCTAGAATGGGAACAGCACAGGCAGTAATGTTGTCAGGCCAGCTACCCTCTGTGCCAGTAATCTGAGCTATTTTAATCACTAACGCTTTACTCACAGAAGGCTCAAGGCAGGAGGATATGTAGACCCAATTCTCTAAAGTCTCCTTCTCTGTTGTATTAGCTCAGCACAATTCTATTTGAAATGCATGGAGTGCCTGGGTGGCTCAGTTGGTTGGGCATCTACCTTCGGCTTGGGTCTTGATCCCAGGGTCCTGGGATTGAGCCCCACACTGAGCTCCCTGCCCAGCGGGGGCCTGCTTTTCTCCCTCTCCCACTGCCTGCTACTTTGCCTGCTTGTGTTCTTTCTCTGCATCAAATGAATAAGTAAAATCTTTAAAAAAAAAAAAAAAGAAGAAAGAAAAGAAAAAAGAAAGAAAGAAAAAGAAAAGAAATGCATGGGGCACCTGGGTGGCTCAGTGGGTTAAAGCCTCTGCCTTCGGCTCAGGTCATGATCCCAGGCTCCTGAGATCAAGCCCCACATAGGGCTCTCTGCTTGGCAGGGAGCCTGCTTCCCCCCCACACACACACCCCTTCTCTCTGCCTACTTGTGATCTCTGCCTGTCAAGTGAATAAAATCTTAAAAAAAAAAAAAAATGAAATGCAACCACATTTACCACACTTCCTTCAAATTGCTATAAGCCTATAGCAATTGTGCCTCTTCGCTAAATTATTCCTTCCAAGCAATAGAACACCATAACATTTTTATCCTGAGAACTATCTTACTCAAACTTTTTGCTAAATTCCTTACAGCTTTTCTGGGCTGCTGTTAAACCTCTTGTCTACTTGTAAATGACTGCACCAATGCCTATTCCCTTTCCTCCTGTCAGTCCTGTAGCTGTATCCAAAGTATAAAATTGACAGAGCCATAGAAATTTCATTCTTTAAATGCACAGTTTTAAGCATTTGCCATGTGTCCTTCCCTGTGCACCCCCCCCCAGAGACATTAGACCACTAGTTGTGTAATTACTACTTAGTTTTATAATGGTAGGTAGTGATGGGGCGGGTGGTGTTCCAGGTAAAAGGAAAAGTATGTTCATACTTCCTGAGGAAGTAAAGAGCTTGGTACATTTAATGAACTGAAAGAAAGAAAGATAGTACAGCTGGAGAGAGAGAATAAAGAAAGTAGCTGGGGTTGGCAGGGAAGTAACAGTTTGGAAAGTTCTGTTGAGTGTTTTGGAATGTTATCCTAAGGACAACGGGAAGCCAGTGGATTATGTCAAGTTGGATGGTGACATGATTAGATGTGTTAGCTATGCTGGCAGAGAACAAGAGTGATGTGCGAGGTTAGAGGACTATTTAAATCAACCCCAGTGAGTACTGTTAAGTGGAGACACAGAGAACCAGTCAGGTCTGAGAGAGAGATCTAAGGCCACAGGACTTGAGGGAATGGATGAGCAGAGGAAGAGGGAGTTGTGTTGGTAGCATGAGCAATTGTGTGTATGTGGCACCACATACTGGAGGCAAACAAATCAAGGGCTAAAAGTTTAAGTTCAGCGTAGGACGTGTTCTGATGCCTCAGACATCCAAAGGAAGATGTCTCATGGACACTTGAATATAGGGATCTGGAATGCAGGGAGAGAAAGAATCTGGGCGAGACATGAAGTGAGGTCTTTGTAGTCACGGAAGTGGCGAAGCTCATTCGGGAGGACCCTGTACTCAGGCGAGCCCAGGATACAGTAAGCCACAGAATCATCTGTGAATTTGGCCGCGAGGCACACAGGCCAACGAGGAGACAGGCGCTAGTTCTAGAGCACATTCTACCCGACAAGTCGGAACCAAAGTGTCTCTTTCAACAAGCCAAAGGTACACAAACTGGACGAGCCAGCAACTTCGCACTGCCAAAGTGGACTTCGTGCTGCGGAGGTAGCACGGACTCCTCCTGCCCTTGGCGCGTGATCTGTGCCTAGACTCGGGGGATGGAGATTGCTCTGGCCCCCAACAGCCATACTTGTGCTGCAGAGGGCGAGACTGAAGGGACCCGTCATCAAACGCTCTCGGCCCAAAGCCCAGTTTTTGTAGGGAGGGCCCCGCGGTGGGTGCCAGGGATAGGCTGGGAACCCGGTGAAGGCCGCTATGAGGCGCCCACAGCGTCCCAGGCGACCCGGGAGGGCACAGCCCCGTCGCCCTAAGAGGTCGCCGGAAGTGAGCGCATCACTTCCGGTTCCCAGCCCTGTGGGTCGCTCTAGCGCGTCTCATCTCGCTGGCATTTGGACCGGTCTGTGCGGGTCGCTGCTGAAGGCAAGCCGCCGGGGCGTTCCTTGGCCGCGCAGAACGTTCTGGGGGCTGTTTGGCACACTGCCGGCTTCCACCCCCAGCTCTGGGCGGGGAGCACGCAGGCCTTTGCCACCCTCTGTGGCCGCAGGTGCCACAACCCCGACCCCCATACCACGCGCGGAGCCGGGGCTGGAGGGGACTTCGAAGTCTGGGGCTGCCTCACGGGGTTGCACTGGAACTTTCTTCTGCGTTCCGGGGAGCTAAAGATTTGTATCTGCGTTAGGAAATGGCTCGAGGTCACCCATTCACTCTCCAAACCCACAGTTCCCGCCCGTCTTCAAAATTCGCTGCCATCCAAAACCACTGGTGTGTGGAAGAGCAAGTGTGCTTAGTCGCCTTCCTCAGAGAGGGGCAGGTATTGGATGCCGTGCCGCACATCAGATAGACTTAATCACAGCCTAGTGAGAGCGTGCGTTCTAGAACTAAGTGATGAGAACACACCGAAATAGGTAAAATCAAAACATTAGACAGTACAAGTGCATGTAACAGACATACTTGGGAGGTATCCAAGCGAATTATAGATTGCAGCAGATTCTCGGGGTTTTATATATATATA
Organism: Mustela putorius furo; assembly: GCF_011764305.1. Classification (NCBI taxonomy): domain Eukaryota; kingdom Metazoa; phylum Chordata; class Mammalia; order Carnivora; family Mustelidae; genus Mustela; species Mustela putorius. The sequence continues at coordinate 12,884,246 of NW_025422145.1, read as the reverse complement.
TATATATATATATTTTTCCCCCCTCATTCTATCACCAGTCCTTACAGGGTGTTAATGCAAGGAGGGATATCAAAGAATAAAAGAGCAAAAAAAAGGGGGGGCAGTCAAATGGGCATGAAAACATGGATAATGATCCTCCTGACATCAGATCAATAAGCTTTTTCAATCTACAAAACTAAAGCAGATGAATATACATACTTCAAATGAAGATCATTGTTACTTTTTTAACACGTGGTCAAAACAAAAACACTAGATAACTAGTACAATGAACCATTAGTCAAAATAGACTAATTAGATGAACTATAATCTGCTTTGTGCGCATACTAAGTAAATTGGCAGATTACTTGGAGCAAAATCTGCAGTATCAGATTGTGTTACATGCTTCAGTCTTCAGAACAATGCCACCTGATTCTATGGGACCTCAGAAGTTGAAGACTCAAAACACTTGTTTTCACTCCCTGTATACTGTGTTAGTCATTTTCTGTGTTAAATGGGGAGATGCGAATAGGCTATTAACTACTGCAACAAAGCTCTAAACAAAACTATATTGAATCCAACTCCTTCCAGATTAACTAAATCACACAATTTCTTTAGTTATAAAATATGAACTGTTGACATTTGAAATCTACTGAAATAATGCTGCTTTTATTAATGATGGCTTGTTAATACACCCTGGTATTCGGGCAACCACATTAAGGACTTGTTTGATACACATCTTCATCTCTGTACCAGCAACGGAAACCACATTTGTTCGAGTTAATTTCCTTAGTACAAAATTCTCACCCTGCATAGTATATCAATAGCGATGCTGCAAAAGATAGTAAGCCAATCATTCATAACAGTAAACTGTGTTTCTCATCCTTATATTAATTTTTATCAAGTATTTCGTAACGCTAACATACTGGGCTAATATCTTCAAGTTAATAACAAACTGTGAAATCTAGCTCCATCAGTCAACATTGTAAACAGAAAGATGAAAAAGCCATCATTATAAAACAGCATGGATCTCATTGGTGGACTGACTCCTTCCTCCAACTTTTTGGGCTCAGAGCAGCTTGAATTACATCCAGCAAATATAATTAGGTGAAGTGTACAATAAGGCAACAACTGAAAATATGCTTCTTTTACAGTAACTGACACTCAGGTTTTTTTTTTTTTAATTTTTAATTTTTTTTGGCATACCAGTCATTAGCAATGATTATTCCACCAAAAAGTTATCTTAATTACACTCAAGTGTATGTTAATGTTTTTATAGAAGTGCTAATTTTCTAATATCTTTAAGGAGGTTTGGCATAATCTTACAAAATCAGAAGAATAAAGAAAAATGTAAAACCTGAAGCCTCATCTGAGAAGGTGACTTCACATATTGAGGTGCAGAACAGCATTTAGGGCATAAATTCTCACCTTCCCCCATACTGTTGTAGGAGCAAAGCAAAGCATGACAGCTTCCATCTTTTATGTCAGCCCCATTCTGTCCGCTTTCCTTCTAGGACAGCCTTCTCTACTTTCTGCAGCAACTGCACGAGTAGGGGCCACATTCCCAGTTTCATTCCCCAGCCTGTAACTCTGTTCAGCCACCAAAAGCAGAAGCAGGAGAGCTGATGGACAGTGCTTTCTGGCATTTAGCAAAGATCATTATATCCCAAAGTTGGCTGATAAGAAATTTAACTGGAGATCATATTTCTACACAATTCTAAGTCCCCAGAGATCTGCTGAAGAACAACCTACAGATGACCTCACTTTTTAATTTAAGACCCTAAAGCCTTAGCAGACTGGCGTCTCATATTGAGTCGAGACATCAGAGTCTAGTATGACCTTGACATTCAGAGCACAGGGTCTCAGCAGTGGATCTGCAAACAAGAAACAAGAATAACAAAAAGGGCGATAGAAGTGGGTGAGCTGGGTTAGTCTCCATTTCCCTCACTCACCAGGACTATTTTCTTGCCTCTCAGCAGTGGTAAGAGCTTACAGCAGTAGCCAGCATGTCTTTGTATACTCAGTTCCCAACGTGCTATTCCACCGAAAGACCACACCTTGCAGGTACTGCTCTCCTAAAGAGCCCTGTTTCTGCTCGAGAGCTTTCCCAGCAGTGATCCCGTGCTAGTCAGTGCTGGACTTCCATACTGTTTCGGAAGAATTAAGACCATTCTCACATCCTGTTCAAAAGTCCGTTAGAAACTAGTTTTGCTGATAGGCACACAATTTTGCTGTAAAGAGAAATTGTGTACGAATGTATATTTGCACGATTCCCTGATTCTTTAACATTAGCAACCATTCCGTTCAACCATATTTTGCTCTTCTATTTATATGTAACAGCAGGTATCTAAAGACCTATATATTTTCAAGTAGTTTGGTTAAACTCTAATAGTTTTCTGTATATGTTTTTCTTTGGCAATCAGGAGGATTTTTTTTTTTTCATCAAAATCCAACTAAAACCCTAAGGACTGTATTCTGTAAAGTTTGCAATCTCTGATCGGATCATAGGGATGGGAGATTGAACTGGGAGTCTTGGGGAATCTTTCTGTTGCTTTATTACCATACACGTTAAGTCAGGCTTGGGATAAAGCACAAAGGCAATGAAAGGGTTCTAGGATGCGTGTGCACAGGGTAGCCTCCATGATGACCATCCTCACCCACCCATCTCAGCCTTCCTGGCTGCTTGCGGACCTAACACAAATGCAGACACATAACAGGATTGAAGAATGCACAACCTTCAGCATCACAGAGACCCAAGGTTAAATGCCAGCTTCAGCACATTGCTATTTTTTGTCTTCGGCAAGATACTGTCTTTACCTCTGTGGGCTTCAGTTTCCTCATTTATGAAACAAGGATAGCCCTTTCTCTGTCACACTTACCCTGAAGATTAAATTAGATAATACATGTGAAGCATCTAGCATGTTCACTGAACAATAATTACTCTTATTCGTAGAAAGGCAGGTAATGTGCTTTGGTAGCAACTTGGAGGTAACTCCTTCCAGAGAGGAGCAAGTATGTTTCCCTAGGTCAAGTCCAGGCACCAGAAAAGGCTATGGGCAGACTGCCAAAATTCCTTGCAAATGTGTCACAAAGGCCAGTGGCATCATATGTGAGAATGGAACTCCACGAATACTAATAGCCATTATGATACCAACTTGTCCACTTAATTTGGGAACCTTTCACAGCAGGTGTAAAAGCTTCTAAACTACATCAGAAAATCATGTATGAAATATCATTTCTTACAAATGTTACATTTAGTTAAGACCCCAAAAAGCATAAGACAGATATAGACAAATTACTTTCCTAGATACTAGGTCTGCAGAACTGGCAAAAAAAAAAAAAAAGAAAGAAAGAAAGAAAAAGAAATGAAGAAAAGAAAAGAAAAGGGAAAGTTTCCTTCTTCTAAAACTTACTTAGAAACCGTGTAACAAAAGTAAAAGAACATCTAGGAACACTTTCGTTTTAATGAAAACTGAATTAAAAAAAAAGTCCTTATCATTCTCTGACTCATACAAATAGAATGTGTACAGGGAATGAGTTACTGAGTTAAAATCCTGGCTTCACGCACTAGCTGACATTGACTGCTTCCTCAGCTATAAAACAGAAGTCATAATGCCTAAAGCAAGTTCTGGTGGGTACTAAGTGACATGGGATGCATGTAAAATGCCTGGCACATAAAGGGTAACTGGTCCCCAGTTTTCAATCCAGATACTAAGAAGCACAGCATTAATGAAAACTTGCTAGATATACGTGGTGGTTTTCGTATGGGTTTGCTGATGAACAGTGAGATGCATATACAACCTGAAACCTTTCCCACATGTGCTACATTTAAAAGGTTCCTCTCCCGTGTGGCTCTTCTGGTGACATGCAAGCTCTGAATCCAGAATAAAACTTTTTGCACATGTTTTGCATTTATGGGGCTTTTCCCCTCTATGAATGCTCTGATGGGAAATGAGCTCAGAAACACGCAGGAAGGTCTTCGCACACTCAGGACATTTTAAGGGTTTGAATTTTGAGAACAAAAGTAGATTCTCCCCACAGTCGCTGCAGTGTTCAGAGTCATCCTCATGACCCTGCTCGGGGAGAAAAAGGTGCGAGGGCTGCCCGAAACACTTCACACACCGAGGGCACTGGTACTGGGTGGCTGACATGTGCGTTTTCTCACGCAAACCCAGATTTGTGTTCTGACCAAAATATTTACTGCAGTTGGTACATTCATAAGTTTTAGCAGTGTGGATTTTCTGATGCTGTGACAATCCTGGGAGCCACGTAAAACCTCTCCCACATACGCTACATGTGTGGGGTTTCTCCTTTACGTGGATATTCCTGTGCCGAGACAGATGTGAGTGCTGGCGGAAGCTGCTGCCACACTCAGCACACTTATAAGGCTTCTCACCAGTATGGATCCTCCTGTGTGTCCTCAGATTGGCTCTATGATTGAAAATCTTCCCACAGTCACCACATTTATACTTTTTGTCCCCTGAATGAGTTTTCTGATGCAAAACAAGGTATGAGTTATCACTGAAGCTTTCATCACATTCAGGACACTTGTACAAATTTTTGGCTTCTTCCCCAGGAAATTCAAGAATTTCAGAAAGTGCTCTGGTTCCTAAACATTGAGATAGTTCTAGTAATGGGGTTTGGTTTTCAATGGTAACTAATAGGCTTATGAGCCTTTTCTTGCAAGCAGGAGCTCCACCTGATACTTTCCTTTCTGGGTCTCCAACTCCAGTCTCGGATTTTTCTGGGTAATAGACAAGGGGCACAGTGATGGAGGAGTTTTCTGCGGCAAGTTCTTCAAATCCTGTAGACTCTAGATTCAACCGTTGAGAAGTCTCAGTCTTGCCTTCCCCTCCTGTTGATAAAACAAAGCAAAACATAGACAACACCCTCAAGTGGTACTGCGGAAAGAGCAAGCTACTTACACAAGGACCAAGAACCCACAGAGGGCTTATCCTAGACCCCAGACACTCGTACTAAACAAAATCAGGCTGGCAGGCTCCACTGACTTCCCAGAGGATCGAGGTTGTTGGTCCTCGAGGGGAGGAAGGGGAAAAGAGGTATAACTGAATTAGGGTCTAGCAGGATGGGAACTAAGGGAAATCTTGGTAGATGCTGTCCAGGGGAGGTTTCCGATTAATGCCCTGAGTCTCAAGAACTTTTCATCATTTACGCAATCTCAAGTGACTGCTGAGCGACCATAACTGGAGTAGAGACGGGGATTCCTATTTAGGAGAGAAAGAGAGCAAGTACGTATTTTTCTACCTAGCAGAGAAATAACATGGTTATTAGAAATAGTTTTATTGTCACCAGGAGAGTTCTTCAAAATTTCTTTACCTCTCCTGGAGGAAAGATCAAGGTAGAGCTGCCATGCATACAGCAGCCAAAGACAAGTGGTCTCACTGCTAGGATGGCTGACAGAACTTGAGCTGCCAAAAATCTTTCTTCCTTAATATTTTTCAAAATATTCTTGATTTGTAAAGCCAACATATCAATATAAAAAGGGTCTTTTCCTTCCAGAGAAACAGCCCTATGATTGCCATTGCACACTGCCTGGGATGGATTTCTGGGCTGCAGTGCAGTGTGGGAATCCAAATGACACCCTGTGGTTTTGCTGTTTTGAGGAGACCAAATTCAGGGATGCCAGGAAGGCTAGAATTTCACAAAAAAGTACTGCAGAAGAGGCAGGTGCCCAGGCAGGGCTGTAGACATCTAGGTAGGGCAGAGTATTAAGACTTGGGCAGAGTATTATTCTGTAAGTGCACATGAGTATCCCAGACTGGGAAAAGAGCCATCAGAAAGGAACACAGAACAATCTTCAGAGTTCACACTACATACATAGTTCAATAGTTCATGTTTCTGACAGCCAAGATGGAACACACAAGCTATCAGGCTCCATCTTCAGAAAGACATTGCCTTAGCAGCAGGTCATATGGGCCCTAGCCTGAAGGCTGCTCAGAACACAGCCTAACAAAGCAAAAAAGCAAGCCATGAAAGGATCATACCAATCCCAAGTAACTTAAATACAAAGTACAAAAAATAGTTTTAAAAGTACAACAAAAGCCAACATCCAGCAACAGAATACTGACAATGTCCAGCATTCAATCAAAAATTACCAGACATGTAGAGAAGCAGAGGCTATGACCCATAACTAGGAGCAAAATCAATGAACAGAAACAGACCCAGAAATAACACAGATGATGAAACTAGTAGAAACAATGTTAGAATAGCTATAACCATACTTCTTAGGATCAACAAGGTAGAGGGAAACACGAACATGATGAAGAGAGAGGTGGAAAATATGAAACACGAATTAGGATATAGTTCCAAGAGTCAACCCTAGTCAGAGACAAACTCTACTCAGGTATGGGAACATTTCTGCATGTAGTTCCCCTTATGTGAAAATGGCATAGCACCCCCTTAAGAGTAAATCAATTTCAAATCTTTAGTAGATAATAGTAACCTATACTCATTAAGTTTTGCAAGTAAAACTATGAATTGACTTTTTTTTTTAAAGATTTTGTTCATTTACTTGACAGATCGAGATCACACAGGCCAGAGAGACAAGCGGGGCGGGGGGGGGGCAGGGAAGCAGGCTCCCTGCTGAGCAGAGAGCCTGATGCAGGGCTCGACCCCAGGACCCTGAGATAATGACCTGAGCTGAAGGCAGAGGTTCAACCCACTGAGCCACCTAGGGGCCCCTGTGAATTGACTTTAACAAATATTTGGGAAGATTACTGGGTACTGTCATATCTCGTGTAAAACCACAGTCACTATACTAGATAGGATTTTTTAAGAAATCATCACATTCTCTGAATACCACACTGTCACGCAAGCTCTTGTTCTATCCACACAGATCAGACAGAGGTAGGTCCCATACCCCCATACCAACATGTGAATGAGACATGGAATCCTGTTCCTAGAACTGACTGAAGTTCGGAAATGCAGGAAAACCAGCTGCCTTACCCATCAAGACCACATCCTTGAAACACTCCTGGGTAGTGTCTCTGCTGAGGGACCTCTGGGCAGGGTGCAGACTCACATACTCCTCTTGAGAAAAATACACAGCCAGATCCTCAAACAGCATTGGCCCCTGAAACAACATGAGAGCCCATCTCAGGGTAGGGGGACCCCAAGGCGACCCCCTCAGTTTAGGGACTGACAAGAGCTACAAACATCAGAACCACGGGAGGAAGGGGCTTGGTGTAAAAGGTTCATGAGTGCTGGGGATGGTGTTAATAAATAAATGGGTCCTAAGTGTGGTGGTGGAAACTAGGAAGGAGTAAAAATGGACGTAATTTCTGAAGCAGTGTTATAGGGGCCAAGACAGTAAACTGTAAGGAGTTCTAGAAGAGACTTCTAGAAAAGATGAGGGAACTCTCAGGGAGGGAAACCATTACGTACAGATGCTCTAAGGGAAAGAAAACTGAGCAGCCCAGGAAGAATCATGAAAAGGGACAGGGGTTCCAGTGTTCTCCCAACATCCTTTTGCTTCCTAGTCTCCTCCTCCTTGCAAGTGACGCTCACTGCTAAGCTCTCTTTGGAATCAAATCCAGGCCTAGTCCTCCTTCCCTTAGTTTATCCGTCTTCTAAAGTAACAGTACCTCGTCGCGATTACGAATCATCTGGGGCTTTCGTTTCTGTGTTTATTCAAAAGGTGTGGGATATGCCTAGAAGTCTGCAAGTTTAAGCAGTATTCCAGAAAGCCACTTTGAGGAACTCTGATAGCCTTCTCCAACGGGCCCTACTCCCAGTTGGTGGTTCTGAAAGGAAGAATGTGATAGGCCATTTCTCCCAAGTGCCTGGTCCATGGACAAAGACAGCTTCATCGAGGAGCTATTTGGGCATCGGGAGCCCTCCCACTGAGACGGGCATTCCTAGCTCTCTTCCGAGGGAAGGCAGGCAGAGGCCGGAAAGTAGCGACAGGAACTGGGACCCCGAGAAGGGACCCTGTTCTTACCTGGGCCCCCGTTGTCGGAAGCGTGGACGCCATCTCAGGGGCAGGGAGTGCCTTCCTCAAGTGCCACACTGACTTCGAGACAGATCTAGGAGGGGAGAGAATATTCCTCAGAGGAGCCAGTTTGGCTGCAAAGCCCCTCCGTGCACTATCAAGGCTTCCTCGCTTTCCCAACCCCTTTAATACCTGAGCCCAAGGCTCCTATCCGCAGCCCAGCCTCGGCGGGGCCGACTCCTGGGCCGGCCAGGTCCCACCTACCGCTCCAAGACTAGTGATGTTAGAAAGTCTCCCGCTACCCTGTCAGAAGGAGCAGAGGGCGACGCCCGACTGGCACTTTAGACGGAGAGCCACAACCACTGCGAGTCTCCCACGCTCCTCTATGCTGGAGCTGCCGGGAAAGCAGCCGGAAACGGCCCGCCCCCTTGCTGTCATTAAACTCTGCCCTGTGACTGGCCAGAGCTCCTCCGAAGGGGGCAGTCCTTCTTGTGTGTTGACCAATCGAGTCCGTTAACGGAGGACCGATGCCTCAACGGCATGCTGGGAGATGTAGTTTTCCTTCTGTCTCCCGAAGTATGTCCGGTTCCGCTGCCTGCGTTTCCCGGGTGAGCTGCGGGCAGCTAAGTGAATCGGTAGAGTGTGATGAGGTAGGGTGACCTCGGAGCGACGTAATGTTTCGGGGAAATTGGAAATTAAGAAGACAGGGAGACTCCGAGCCCGAAGGACTATTTGGCACCGAAATGTGGTTTCGGGCGGCAGTGCCCTGTGGGCCCAAAATGTGGGTCCGGCCGGGGTGAGTGAGGTGAGTGGCCAGGAGTGCAAGTCCTAGTCTTGGCCTGAGCAGTTAAGTCCGCTGTTCTGGGCGGACTGTGGGGCCGTGGAGTGAAAAAGGGTGTCTTCTGCGTGGACAGAGTTCAGATCGGCTTTGGCTAGGTTGCTAGGCTCTGATCCAAAGCATTTTAGGGGAGTTGTGTCCCGCGGCTGTGGCCGAGCTGAGCCAAATGAGGCTCAGAGCCACAGCGGATTTCTAGCGGACGTAGAGCCTTTGACTTGCTCTGCGAGGCGTGAGCAATACCTCATATGCGGCCTGTCCTATTGCCACATATTTTATACTTCATTGGCCTTGGGTGCCCTGGTGTAGGGATTTGGAATTTAAAATTGAGCTCCTTCTCAAGCTTTGCCACTGATTGCTCGGGTCATCTTGGCCAATATACGACTTTGCTTTCCTAAGCTGCAAACAGTTCCAAATGCTTCTCCTCGGAGGGTGGTTTCAAATAAGTTGTCAGTTTACAAAGGTGCCAATTTACAAAGATGAAAAGGCAAGGCTAATACGTACCTTAATAGAAAATACTGGGTAAATCTCAATGTATTTTCTTATTCTAGGAACACGTTCCTGTATCTAAAAGGTTACTCAAGAAATGGTTGCATGGTTATTGAAACAATATTTTCAGAACTGATAAAATAAGTAGTGGGAACCGGTGGACTATCCGATGGGACAGTTTCACTTGCAAGTAGCAGAAAACCCAACAAAACCGTGTTCTAAAGTAGCACAGGTGCAGATTGGTTAGTTCAGTGGCTCGGTGACACAGTCAAGGTCCCAGTGCTTCGATATTTCTCCTCTGCCATCCTTAGCATATCGGTGAAAGTGACAGTGGAAACCACATAATACATGCGGATGTGCATTGTGACAGATACCCATCCTAAACCGGTAATTATCAAAGATAAAAAGACTATACCTACCATAATTGGTTTTGACCAACCACAGTTCACCCCCCAGCACTGGGGGAAGGACCCAGCCTCCCCTGGCCAATTACCTGCACAAAATCAGGGCTCTGTCGGAAAAGAAAAAGAAGGAAGTAGAACAGATGTCAAATAGGTAACTAAGATCATCTGCCACAAGGGACATCTCCTGCCAGCAAAGAGCTAGGCCTTCTGAGAACGGGTCCCAAAAGAGGTATTGGGGGGAGGGGGTGGGGAAAGGTGGTAAAAGGACTGGTGGAAGAATAAGGAAAAATTTCCCCACAGGCTAGACCGTCCAAAGCATAAATGTTGAAGAAAAGCTAACAGCCTGGTTCATAGAGGTCTAAACTGAAAGCACGTTCATCTTTGACTCATGGTAGTGCTCAAGTAGTCGTGTTACCCCCCACCTTTGTGCTTATATTTAACGTTATTTTTATGTCAAGGATATCTCATTTAGGGCTCACAGGCTCCTGATTTTGATTTTTGACTCTTTCACCAAGAACAAAAGGCTCTTGTGTCTTTTTCCTCCAAACTTTGGTCTCATAACAAGGAGAGAAACACAGTTTCCACTGACCAGAAGTGAAGCTTGTGGTGTTAACTCAATGGATAATCAGAGAAGGTTATCTCTGAAATAGGAAAGGAAACTAAATCTTCCCTAGACCCTGTAAGTACTGAAGTTAAGCAAGTACATGAAGAAAGGGGCTTGAGAGATGGATCTTGTTTAAAGTAAAGAGATGAGATACAGAGCCCAAGACCCAAGATTGAAAGGATAAGACTGAATTATATGTCCAAATTGGATTTTTAAAAATCTGAGATGCTTGATGATATATCCATTATATGTTCAAGTAACAGATTTTTTAAAAAGATTTTATTTATGAGAGAGAGAGAGATGTGTGGGGCGCCCCTCCAGTAACAGATTTTAATTGTCAAAACTCAAAAATCCTGGGGTGCATGGAGACTGCTTAAGAGTCTCTCTCTCCCTCTGCCCCTCTCCTCCCTGTCCTCCCTGTCCCCCCAACCCCGTTCACTTACACACTCTCTAAAAAATAACAAAAACAAAACTAAAAGACCTCAAAAATCCTTCTGGCACAACCTTCTGACAATCTTCTTCATTTCAGCCTTTAAAATATCATAATAATCTGTATGTATTAAAATTCTTTTGTAGCCAAAGATCTGTTGTCTCTCTGGAGATCACATTATCTTTTTAAAAATGAAAAATAACAGTTTTTTTTTTTAAGGTTTTGTTTATTTGACAGATCACATGGAGGTGGAGAGAGAGGGGAACAGGCTCCCTGCTGAGCAGAGAGCCCAATGCAGGGCTCAATCCCAGGACCCTGAGATCATGACCTGAGCTGAAGGCAGAGGCTGAACCCACTGAACCACCATGGTGCCCCCCCAAAATAACTTTTTATAGGAGCATCTGGGTGGCTCGGTCCATTAAGCATTCAGCTCGGGTCATGATCCTGGGGTCCTGGGATCAAGGCCCAAGTCGGGGCTCCCTGCTCGGCAGGGGGCCTACTTCCCCCTCTCTTTCTGCCCATCATCCCCCTCATGCTCTCTCACTGTCTCTCAGTCTCAAAATAATCTTTTAAAAAATAATAACATTTTATTATTAGAAAAAGCAGTATGTGTGCATTTTAGAAAGTTAGAAAATACAGATATGAAAAAAATAGAAAATAAAAGTGCCATATTCTTATCATTCAGAGATTACCATTGTTCCCTTTTAAGTATAGATATTTTCCCTAGTAAGTTTCAACATAATTTCCAGAACAAATTGCTAAGTTTGGCGTTTTTAACATTCCCAGACAATACTGTTTTTCAGGGTTTATTATTTAAAAATAAGTATGTTTCTAGTCATTACGGCCTTTGTATCCTTCGTGAGATATAAATACCAATGAGAAATTGTCAGGGCCATGTCAGAATGTACCAGAAGAGAAGATAAACAAGATTAGCTTCTTCTCTCAACTTCAGCAAGAGGCTTTTCTCGCAGGAATCCAGAATGCATGTCGGGGCAGTTAGGAACCTGGGCTCATTAGTATCCCGTCTCTAATGAAGGGAGTGGGGGTTGCTGGTTATGCCTGCAGGACTTACTGTCACAGCAAGAGGCTGTCACGACTTTGAAGCTAAAATTACCTCTAACTGGGCAGGAATTCCTTCATCAGAGAGACCAAAAAAGAAAGAGAAAGCAAGGAGGAAGAGAGAAAGGGAGGAAGGAGGAAAGAAAAGAAAGAGAAAGAGGAAGGAAGAAGGAAGGGAGGAAGAGAGGCAGCTAAGGGCTCTCGGTTGTGCCTCCAGTAATTCATACTATGGCAACAAAGTGCTTTTCCTCTTGTGTCAACTCTAACAGAATTCTTTCTTAGTCACTGAGGATAGAAATACTTCCAAAGGAAGATTCTGGACCTACTGATACTGATTGATTATTGCAAATAGAAGCTGTAAGCAGAGACTCCGGGAGGCTGATAAGATCTACAGAGCCTACAGGTTGGGCACAGTGAGGACAGAGAAGGAACAGCGAGTTGGAGAGTAGACCAGAAGACTACATGCTCAGACAATTCATTTCCCCCCGAAGGACCCTACAGATTGAGCCTTTGGAGATCAGGGGTTTAATGAGACACTTGACCCAGGAGTGAACAAATCAGCATGGAACGGCCAGGAGGGAAGTGATGGACTTGCCTTGTTTTCCCCTGCAGCAGACAGAAAGGCTGTATTGGAGGACCAAGGTGCCGAGCCAGCCCGAGCAGGGAGAGGAGTTGCAGAGAGTGAGTCAAAGCTGGCAGCGTCTTGGTGCAGATGGTGTGCTCACGGTCAGAGGAAACCCACTGAAATGAAACCCATTTTTTTAAAAAATGTTATTTATTTATTTGACAGACAGAGATCACAGGTAGGCAGAGAGGCAGGCAGAGAGGGAGGAAGGGAAGCAGGCTCCCTACTGAGCAGAGAGCCCGATGCGGGGCTTGATCCCAGGACCCTGGGATCATGACCTGAGCTGAAGGCAGAGGCTTTAACCCACTGAGCCACCCAGGCGCCCCTGAAATGAAACCCATTTTATTAGTCAAGATTTTTTTTTAAGATTTTATTTGTTTATTTGACACAGAGGGAGATCTCATATAGGCAGAGAAGAGGGCAGAGAGGAGGAAGCAGGCTCCCCGCTGAGCAGAGAGCCCGATGCGCTTGATCCCAGGATGCTGGGATCATGACCTGAGCCAAAGGCAGATATTTAACCAACTGAGCCACCCACGTGCCCTAGTCAGTATTTCTTAAATATTAATACTGAATGATAGAGGGTGGATAGTAAAACACATGCTTTTGTTTTGCTGGTAGGTGAGTAAAGGAGCATATTTTTTAATAAAGTCTTTATAAAGTAATTTGTCTCTAGTATACATATCATGAGGTTCAGAACTCTTCATACCATTTGACCTTGTAAATCTAATTGTAAATATCTACCTGTATTAATTGGGCATCCGATTTCATTAACTATACACAGAGACCCAAAACAACATTGGCTTATACAAATAGAAATATATTTTTCTCTCACATTTAATTCAAGCCGGTTTGACAGCTGTGCCCTGGAAAGCTGCCTGGGAGCCAGGCTCCTGCTGCTTTGCACTTCCCTACTCGTAGGGTATTTTCTCTCCTGACTCTCAGACTCCCAGTCCAGCTTGGCTCACTGCCCTGTCTCAGTCACAGCCAGCAGGAAGAGGGAAAGGAGGGCACGTCCCTTTCTTTTCAGGGCAGAACTTGGAGGTTGCATGTGCCACTTTGAGTCCCATCCTATTAGCTGGAACTTAGTCACATAGTCAGAGAACCACACCTAACTCAAGGGAGGCTAGGAAACAGAAGTTATTCTGGGTAGCCCATGCCCAGTTGAAAAGCAGAGGCTGTATCACGATGAGAAGAGGAAAGTAGGGCCGCCTGGGTGGCTCAGTCTGTTAAGCATCTGCTTTCAGCTCAGGTCATGATCCCAAGGTCCTACGATTGAGTCCTGCTTTGGGCTCCCTGCTCAGTGGGGAGTCTGCTGCTCCCTCTGCCTGCCTCCCTGTGCTTGTGTTCGCTCTCTGGCATATAAATAAATAAAATCTTTTTTTAAAAAGAGGAAGGAGAAGAAGAAGAAATTGGACACTGGGACATCTGGCAGCCAGTGCCATGTTATCCTAAGGAAATGTGTTGAAAATGGAAAATCATGAAGGTGTTTATTGCAGAATTATGTACAGTAGAAAAAAGTGGGAATGACCTAAAGTCTAAGAATGTTTCCTCTTTCTCAGGAGGAAATATCACAGCCAATTAACATGTTATTTTTAAGGAGTTTTACCAAATATGGGGAAGTGCTAACATTAAAAATTATTAAAGCAGGCGCGCCTGGGTGGCTCAGTGGATTAAGCCGCTGCCTTCGGCTCAGGTCATGATCTCAGTGTCCTGGGATCAAGCCCCGCATCATGCTCTTTGCTCAGTGGGCAGCCTGCCTCTCTCTCTCTCTCTGCCTGACTCTTTGCCTACTTGTGATCTCTCTCTCTGTCAAATAAATAAATAAATTTTTTTAAAAAAATTATTAAAACATATCAAACTATACATAAAATACTATCATTATTAAAAATACACTGAAGAGAGCAATAAGGAGACATACAAATGCTGAGTGATCATCTTGGGCTGGCAAGCAAAGGGTAATTTTTTCTTCTTTATACTCTTCTATATTTTTCTTATTACAGTGAGTACGTATTACTTCCTTTTTTTTTTTTTAAAGATTTTATTTATTTATTTATTTGACAGAGAGAAATCACAAGTAGATGGAGAGGCAGGCAGAGAGAGAGAGAGAGGGAAGCAGGCTCCCCGCTGAGCAGCGAGCCCGATGCGGGACTCGATCCCAGGACCCTGAGATCATGACCTGAGCCGAAGGCAGTGGCTTAACCCACTGAGCCACCCAGGCGCCCTATGTATTACTTCCAAAACTAGTCTGGAGTTGAACTGTGTGGGTCGAAATTGCTCCCTGCAGCTTAACAGCTCAGACATCTTGGATTCATTATTTGACCTCTTGAGGCCTCAGTTTCCATAGCTGCAAAATAGGAACAGCGAGTGTGAATACCTCATGGCCTGCCTCGTGTTGTTAGGATGATTAAATGAGATACTATGTGACACAACACTCTAGGATACAAGAAGTGCTCAAAAGTATGAGCTTTATCATTGAAAAGATTTTTAGGGATGCCTGAGTAGCTCAGTTGCTTGGGCATCCCATTCTTGATCGTGGCTCCGGCCTTGATCTCAGGGTTCTGAGTTCAAGCTCCGTGTTGGGCTCTGTGCTGGGCATGCAGCCTACTTAAAAAAAAAAAAAAAGTTTATAAATAAAATCATCAATCAGACACATCTGCATCGTCCACATAGAGCTTCGTGTAATGACGTGTTTCCCAAGAACTTCGAAGAAGGGGAATAAGGCTGAGCTCTGAGAATTAAGCTGAGAAAATTGAGATGAAATCAATTTCTTCAGAAATAGCAAGTAACTTTAAGCAAAGCCTGGAAAGTTAATCAGGCTGGGATTTGTGGTTCGGAAAAGGAACACGTTTACAGAGGCGCCTAGTCTGAGGGGACCCAGCAAGAGTCTGGCATCCTCCTAGTGCTCCTCAGGCAAAAGAAATGTTGAAAGAAAGGGACAGGCATTCCTGACAGCAGAGAAGGGTCTCCTGTGTTGGAACAGGGCCCAAGTAAAAGATCTATCTTAAGATAGATCTTAATAGATCTATAACCATGAACAGGTAAGCCAGTATTTGGTTTAAGTCTCAGTCTTTTGTGAGTCCGAGCAGTAAGCCCAGCTTCAGGGTGTACTGACAATATACCAGAACCAGACCCTCCCAGTGTGCTGGCCTGACCCTCTAAGACCGGGCCCAGCGGCCACATGGTTGTCCCCTGCTCCATCTGTCTTGGTTCTATAGCAGCAAGCAGGATCATCCTTGGTGACCCACATAAACCCTTGGAGCATTTTATACCCAATGGGAATTTCACTGGAAGCCAAATATTTGGTTCTTGGTTGTAGTGGCTTTGATCCATGCAAATGTTAATAAACCTTTCAGGGGCACAAATCAGTAATCTCCCCCATCTCAAGCCAGTCCAAGGAGGCTTTTCCTCTCCCGGGGGTGCCCCCAGGGTGGTCCAGAGCCCTCTCAAGCCCGGCAGATGTGGTCTGCCATCTACTGGGCTTGCCATGAAGTGGCTTGGTCATAGTCTGTTTCTGGGACCCTGGAAAATGTTTTCAGGGTCTTCCTGGAAAGCCTGACTTTTGAAACCCAGCTGTCCTCCTGGGTGAGTCAGGACAGGATGGGCATCATGGTCGACAAAATGGGGACAACCATACCTACTTCTCAGAGTTGATGGCAAGCATACAGGGTCCCTGAGGAAGGACTGTAACGCAGGGTGTAGCACATGGCAGATAGATGTTCAGCAAACTTGTGTTGACTCATAGTCCCTTCTAAAAGTCTGAGTGTCGATTGTCGTGTGTCACCACTTCTGTGGAAACCCTTATCAGGCCATCTTGTAGTCATACATCTGCTTAAAGGCAGAGAATGCATTTCAGTGGCAATTTGTACCCACGGCCCCTGGTGCAGGGGCCAGCTCTCTTAAAGCGAGGGAAAAAGGAGGGAACAGAATCCCGTATCTAAGCTCAGCCCTCACCTCACTCATATTTGCTTCTTTTTTAAAAAAACATTTTTAAAAATTTATTTGACAGACATCACAAGGAGGCAGAGAGGCAGGCAGATGGGGAGGGGGAAGCAGGCTGCCCACAGAGCGGAGAGCCCGATGTGGGGCTCGATCCCAGGACTCTGAGATCAAGACCTGAGTCGAAGGCAGAGGCTTAACCCACTGAGCCACCCAGGTGCCCCACATTTGCTTCTTATTGGTAAAAATACCATATTGCTTGTGCGTGTAAAGATCTCTGGGAGGATACAGGGATCCTGGCAATCGTGGTTATCTGGAGAACTCTGGCACTTGAAGTCAGAAAGAGGAAGCCTACTTTTCAACTTTTCTCCTTTTGTTGTGGTTCTGAAACTTGGCTATGGGCTTGCATATTTGTAAAAAAAAAAAAAAAAAAAGGTTTATGTTAGGGATGCCTGTGATGAAGTTCCTGAACCTAAGTCAGGTTCGGTGAGATGAGGAGGTTCGGAGCCGACGACTAAAGAAAGAATTCTTAAGAATTCTTGGTGCAAAATGGTGGTTTATTAAAGCACGGGGACAGGACCCGTGGGCAGGAAGAGCTGCTGCCCCAGGTTGTGAGGAGTGGCTGGTTATATACACAGGAGTTGGGTAGGTGAGGACAAAGGGGTGTCCAGAAGGGCTATTGGGGCAAAGAATACTATCAGGATATTGAAGGCTTAGTTGCTATCAAGTAAAGACAATTGGGAGTCTCCTGGTGGAATGTTACATTCCTGCTATCAAGCATCCTTGTTAATGAGATTTAGGTTTAGAAGAAATTGAACTTTATTTACTTTTCCTTCTACCTCCGCCTCCTTCGGTTTTTTGATGGAGGGGAGGGTGACATTAGGGCTTGAGGAACTGAGTTTTGAGTCTTTGAAAATTGGGCTATTGATAAGGTAATTTCTTTGTTGTAATCTCAAGGACATTTGCAAACCAAGGGAGACTCCTGTCTTGCAGGATTGTGATCTCAGCAAGTTAACTATTTATCATTTTATGGCAGTCAGGGGTGCCTGAGGAATGCTACACAATGGAGGGGAGCGGATGAAGGGGGGTGGGGTGCAAGGCGCCAGCTTTTGCTTTGTCCTCAGCCAGCCTCCTGCTCCCTCATCACCTGGGTGGCTCACTCAGTTAAGCATCTGACTCTTCATCTTGGCTCAGGTCTTGATCTCAGGATCATGAGTTCAAGCCCCACATTGGCTCCACACTGGGTATGGAGTGTATGATGTGGGAAACAAAGCCAAAAGAGGAAGCAGATTTTCTTGCTGCTTACAGCCCACTGACAAGTCCTTGAAACAGGCAGAATGACCTTTCTCCAGAAACTCAACTGCCTCAGTGCTGACACCATGGTAAGCAGAAGGAAATCTTAGTCCACGCCCCATCTGCCAGGAGCCTGTAAGTCTACTTTAACACGAATTCCTTTGCAAACTTCCTATTTCTCTACCCCCCAAGATAAATGTTAGCAATCATCCTCCAAGTGCACGGCGACCACTGAAGGGTCTCATGACAGTTTTTATTAGGCAGTAATAAATGACCTTTTCCTAACAATAGCTAGCCCCCTCAGGGTCATGGAAACCTTGTTTCCAAAATACCTTGGAGGCTCCTGCTGTCCCTAACCCCTCCCAACTTGAAGGTATGTAATCGAGTACTCTTCGAGTACTCTTCGTGGCCCCAGTGCAGATTTTTCTGCCTATGGATCCTGTCCTTCTGGTTTAATAAAACTACCTTTTTGCCCCAAAGATATCTCAAGATTTCTCTCTTGGGCGTTGTCTCTGAAGCGCATCACTTCAAACCACATTAGAACCTACTTTAAAAAAAAAAAAGAAAATAAAAAGTTTGTGTTAGGAAATCTCCCTTCCCCTAGTTAAGCCCAAGCAAAAATATGTTGGACACATCTGTAAAAATCATATAAAGAGAAATATAAATGGCTAATAAAAATAGAAAAAAGTGATCAAACTTACCAAGAAATACACATTAAAACTGTGAGATCTTTTCACCCAGATGCAGAGAGGTAAGGAATAATAATATCCCATGTTGGTGAGGACAGAAGTTTTTTTACTCTTGGTGTCAGAAAAAAACTGGTAAAACCCTTTGGGCAGGGGTTTGTTGCCAAATTGAAATGTGGTCAATTAGAAATACTTTTGAGGGCGCTGGGTGGCTCAGTCGGTTGAGTGTCTGACTCTTGGTTTTGGCTCATGTCATGATCCCGGGATTGTGGGATTTGGCCCACATTGAGAGTCTCCTTGGGATTCTTTCTCTCCCTCTGCCCCTCCCCCAGCTTTCTCTTTCTAAAATAAATAAATCTTTAAAAAGAATGATATTAACTAACATCCTACGAATTGTCCCTAAGGGAAAAAAAAATAATCTGCAATGTGTGCAGGTTTCTCTACAAAGTTGTTAGTTAAAACACTGTCTAGAAGCTGAATGTGTGGGTATTGTAGGGGAAACCGTGATTGCCAGACCCCGCTATTCTTGCCCCCAACCCTAGTCTGTCTGTTGACAGAGTAGAGAGTAGGGCCCTAGATAGGGGGGTATGATCCACAGCTGGAGTAAGAGAGTAGTACCCAACTTTGTTCCTCTGGCCAGATGAGACACCAGGGACCAGAAAGGAGAAGTGAAATTTTAAATGTCTTCATTTCTGGGGGCACCTAGGTGGCTCATTCCATTGGGCGTCTCTGCCTTCAGCTCCGGTCATGATCCCAGGGTTCTGGGATCGAGCCCCGTATTGGGCTCCCTGCACAGCGGAGAGCATGCTTCTCTCTCTCCCTCTGCTGTTCCCCTTGCTTGTTCTCCCTCCCTCCCTTTCTGTGTCAAATAAATAATTACAAATATAAATGCCTTAATTTCTGGAGAGATCTTGACCTTGGAGATTCATAGAACAGTGAGTATGTATTACTTCCAAAATTAGCAGAATAAGCTGGGGCTTGGGAAGGGCAGGACCAACCCGGGTCGATGGGGGCTTGCTGCTCGCCCGGCCCGAGAAGCCTGCATACCTCCCTGTCTCCAAGGCCGGGAGAGGGTTCTGCATCTGAGGAGGCAGGAGTTGAGGGTTTCCCTTCAAGTGCTCCCTGGAGCCCTGTCTCTGCTTGGCAGCTTGGAATGCAGCTGAGCTACTACTGGGGTATAGATTGCTGGCTCTGCTCAAGGGTAGTAGCTCTAGGTGTCTCCCTGCTTGACCCATGGCCATGACTAGGCAAGAGAACTATAACGGTACAGCAGAAGAGGCCTTGCAGCCAGAGGGAGGAGGAGCAGACAGAGTGATCAAAACACACAGCTCCTGATGAAGCAACTGGAGGAGACCTACGACCACACCAGCCAAATCACTGAGCCAAGAGACAAGGGGATGACCTTATTATTATCTTTTTATGTATACCAGAGCCCTGGATTTATGCATTTATTTATTTTTCAGAGAGAGCGCACACACACTAGCACAAGCAGGGGGAACAGCAGGCAGAGGAAGAAACAGGAGGCTCCCCGCTGAGCAGGGAGCCGGAAGTGGGCCTCCTCGGGACCCTGGGATCATGACGTGAGCGGAAGGCAGACACTTAACCAGCTGAGCCATCCAGGCATCCCAAAGGGCTGACCTTAATTGATTAAAGCAATTAGGGACCATTTGGGGATGGAATTTTTTTTTAAGAGGGCAACTACCTTGAATAGCCCTTGTAGTAACACATAGTAATGTGTGGTACCTCCTTGTCCCGAGGATAAAGGAGATCCTGTGTTAGAAGCTTAATGCAGTGCTAGGCAGGTAGTAAGCCCTTGGGAAAACATTTTCTCGTTTGTGTTTAAAAGAGTGTTTTTAAAGTTTGAATGGATATACATGCCCTTCTCAGTTTTGACAGTTCATCTTAAAGTACTGTGCATAGAACCCTGGAAACAACAGAATGTTGTACCTCTGTCATCACATAGGAAAGGCTTCTCAAACTTTAATGTTTCAGTGCTTCAAACTTCCAATGTTTTTAAGGCTTCTCAAACTGTAAATCAACTAGGGATCCTGTTAAATGTAGGTTCTTAACTAAATGCAAATTCTGATTCAATCTGGCTGAGGCCTGAGGTTCGATAGTTTTAACAAGTTCCCAGGGATACTGATGCTGCTGGACCACAGGCCACACTAAGTAGCAAGGGCATAGGTAGGGTTTCACTTCTGTTACTGGAGGGGTTTATCATTGCACCCATTTTCCATGGATGGAGAAAGAAGAGGAGAAAAGCAAGCAATTTCCTTTTGTTTAAAGCTCATCTCTTTATTTAAAAAAAATTTCAGGCACCTGGGTGGCTTAGTTGGTTGAGCAACTGCCTTTGGCTCCGGTCATGATCCTAGAGTCCCACATCCGGCTCTCTGCTCACAGGGAGTCTGCTCTCCCTCTGACCTCTCCACTGTCATGCTCTCTCACTCTCATTCTCTCTCTCAGATAAATAAAATCTTTAAAAAAAATTTTTTTTTCAAACCTGGGATGCATGGGTGGCTCAGTTGGTTAAGTGTCTGCTTTCAGCTCAGGTCATGGTCCCAGGGTCCTGGGATCCAGTCGTGCATCGGGCTCCTTGCTTAGCAGGGAGCCTGCTTTTCCCTCTGCCTGCCCCTCCCCCTGCTTGTGCTCGTGCCCTCGCTCTCTCTCTCTCTCTCTCAAATAGATATATTTTAAAAATCTTTAAAAATTCCAAACCTGGGGCGCCTGGGTGGCTCATTGGGTTGAGCCGCTGCCTTCGGCTCAGGTCGTGATCTCAGGGTCCTGGGATTGAGTCCCGCATCGGGCTCTCTGCTCAGCAGGGAGCCTGCTTCCTCCTCTCTCTCTGCCTGCCTCTCTGCCTACTTGTGATCTCTCTCTGTCAAATAAATAAATAAAATCTTTAAAAAAAAAAAAAAATCCAAACCTGAATCTTTGGAGGAAAAATGCAGCAAACCCCTATATACCTGTCAACTTAGCTTCACCAACTGGTAACATTAACGCAATTTGCTTTTAAGACACAGAAATTGCCTACGTCACTTTCACCTTGTCCATTGGTAATAAGTTTGGCATACACCCTCACTTGCTGCAAGGGAGGCTGAGAAATTACAGCCTGCCTTAACAGCTATTTGCTTGCTGTAGGGGGAGGGGTTCTGTTACTACAAGAAGATGCGATAAAGCAGGTATTGGAGAAGGAGGAGAAGAAAGATTTGTGGGACAATAGACAATAGACAAATCTGACACATTGACCCCTTAAATCTTGTAACCAGTTGTTCTCTTGAAAGTAGATTCTGGAAAGATCTGAGCTAAAATTGCAGCCCATCTCTGGAAAGTATATAGGACTTAAAACTGTATTTTACACACCTACCACATTGTTGACAACTGTTCTGCCCTCATTTATCTTGCTGTACTGTGTGGATCTTTTTAATCAACCTTAATTTTTTTTTTGCAACAAGTTTAATTTAAAAATAATTTAATAATGACACACTAAATATAATTGTGTGGAGTCCTCAGAATGTTACAAATGGGCCCAAACACAGTTCACTGCAGCATGTTTGCTTATAATGGCATGTTTGTAGACCTTAAACATGTTGCACTGGCAAGCTGTAAAGAATATTAGATCTTTTTTCATTTTGTTCAAGTGTTATTCTCAGCTTTCTTTAAAAAACAGGAACTTACAGAAACTGTTACAAAAAGGAAATACACAGGTTGCTTTGTATAAATCAAGATTCCATCCGCCTCTACACATCACATTATGTAGACAGCAATAGATTTTTCCTTGTTTTATATTGCCTTGTTACTTTTTTAAAAAATGTTTTATTTATTTGAGAGAGAGTGAAAGAGAGAGAGCACAAGTGGAAGGTGGGGGAAGGGGCAGAGTGAGGGGAAGAATGCGGGGTTCCGGGCTGAACAGGGAGTGGGAAGTGGGTAGTGGGGCTGGATGGCAGGACCCTGGGATCATGACCCCAGTGAAAGGCTTAAGAAAGGCAGTCGCTTAACCGACTGAGCCATCTAGGCGCCCCATATCACTTTTGATCTGTTTATTCCAGTTACTTTGAAAACTTCTCATCTCTTCACTTTTTCCTTTTCAAAATGTTAAAAAGAATTTGCTTTTAACTTTTCTGAGATAGTGTTATTTTATTTACTTTTATTTGTGATAGTTTATTCTCTTGGATAGGAATTAAATCTTTTTAAGGTGGATCCTTTTAGCCTTCGACTGTAAGCAGTTCATTCTTATTCCATCCTTTGGCTGCGTGGACCACTTTTTTGTGAAGGCAAAGCAAAAATTCCTGTTTTAAAGTTACTATCAGATGTTGCTCAACACGGATTCCCTACTGTACATAACTTGGGTTCGATCTTGTGCTATAGACCCTCCGGCACCTTGAGTGCGACCGACCCCTACCCACTGGCGCGGCGACAGCCCTCCACAGCCTTTGTGCGGAGACAGACTGGCTGGAGGCAGCGTCCACGCTGCCACGCTTCCGGGGCTCGACGCCCGCCAGGCGCCGGGGATGGAAAAGCCCAAGGCCCAAGCGAGGGGAGCGTCAGCCCAGGCAGGACTGGAGGGCGGGGAGCAATCCCCGTCTTGGAAGCCCCCGCTCTGCGTATGGGCGCTCACGTCCGGCCGCCGGACCTCATCCGAGGCCTGCCCGGTCGTAAGATGGCGGCGGCGGCGTCGGGCAGCGGCGGCGTCAGGCAGCGACGGCGGCGTCCCACGTGGGGGCCGGTGACCAATGGGCTTCCGGCTTGCACCGCCGGCCCGGCGCGGGAGGCGGAAGTGCCGCGGGCCGCCGCCGCCTCCGTCCCGGCTGCGGCCCCTGCCGGTTACATAATTCGTTTCGGGCTCGAGCGGCCCCACTTCTCGGCATCCCGCGACCCCAGGATGCTTTGAGCCCCACGACGGCGTCCGCTGCCGCCGGCTCCCGTCCGAGGTGAGGTTCCCCCGGCTCCGGCCTGTGGTGGGACTGGGGTCGTGAGGGAGGGGGGAGCCGCCCGGACCTGAGCGGGCCGGGGGAGGCGGGGGCCCGAGGGGTGCGGGACGGCTGGGGCGGGACCCACGCTTCTGGGTGCCCAGGCGTGTCCGCGGGGTGACGAGGGGGTCGCGGAGCTCGCGCCGGCGGATGCTGAGGGGGGCGAGGACGGACGCGCTTTCCCGCACTCTCTTCCGCCCCTGTGCCCTCTTTGCCTGAGCGCCTCCCCCCGGCCAGGCCCCAAGACGAGTTGGCGGGGGGAATTTGGGACCAGCGGTCAGACTGCCCCTCGTTTCTCTCCGGGTCGCCCTCCTGAGGAAGGGCCTGGCCTTTTCACAGGTCAGCGGTTCTCCTGACCTGCCTTTGCTTTGGTACTTGTTGCGCGGATTGTAGTTATTTGCCGACTTGTTTGCCCTCCTGTGAACCCTTGAAAGCTTGGGGCTCTGTCTTCGTCGTCTCTGACTCTTTCGTCCTCAGTTCTACCTTTTGGTTTTAAAGACAGGTGAATACCTTACGTTTCTGGTAGTTTGCAGACTAGCCATGCAGACCCTACAACAGCTCTGACCTCCTCCACCAGATCGGGCGCTTCTCAAGCCTGGGAGCCTCTAGCTCCCGTGGTGTGTCCCCGTGAGAAAATTGTGAGGGAGGCTGTGGGCCTTCTCTGGACCACTGACCACACATACCTTTATGCCCAGCGGGTGCCAGAGCCCAGGACCTGGCGTTACTCTGCAGTGAACGTGGACATGGGCTGCCTGTCAGGCAGTGTCTCTCTCTGTCAAGTCCTGAGCCATAAGATTTTGTTACTCACTTGTCCCGATGGAAAAGGATAGCAGGCCCACACACTCACTCCCTGCGGTGCCCGAGTGGTTGTTAATTGGAGTGTCAGAACTGGAGAGGACATTGCTGATTGCAGAAGTGTCACCAGCGGACTTAAGGCAGAAACCTCTAGTTAATGATTAATTGAGTGATCCAGAAAAGGTCCGTGATTCCAGGTCATCTACAGAAATACCACAATCCCTGTGACATCTTGTGATGTAGAGATGTGAGAAGTTACTTGTTCGGCCTGCGAGACAGGAAGGAGGGGAGTCTTGAGCATCATTGAATTAAAAGGGGCTGGAGCAAAAACAAATTCTCTGTCTCTCACAAAAATCTCTGAATTGCCTTAAGTTTGGAGAAGAATGGAATAAACACTAGAAGAAACTCAGGGGTGGCTGAAATGTAAGTCTTGGTCATCTTTTCGAGTGGACAGATCAGTCATGGCAGTGCACACAGGTCTTCACTTCACCCTGTTTTAGATTTTGTATCTGTAGCAATCAGCGTGCAGATTGGCCCTGGGGAATGCAGTGTGCCAGAGCTGCTTCTCCATTGGGCCACAGTTTGCTACAATTTCATCTCACTGAGCTTGCATGCTCAGTGCACGCTGGGATTCTGTGAACAGTTAAAACTTGTACAAAACAAAGTCAAGGCATAGTGTGCTGTTGACAGGCCAGAATAAAAAGTACAGGCATGTTTTTAAAAGGTCTGTGTGTAGCTTTTGCCTCTCTGTAACTTGCAGGACTTTGTCATCTGTATTTTAACCACACCCACTCAAAGGCTTCAGATAGGACTTGAAGTTGCTTGGGAACAGCATGCCTCAGTCTGGGTTGGAAGAAAATTCCTGGATGTTAGGAGATGTGAGAGATAAAAAACACTTACCCCTGAACTGGGGTGACGCTGTCATTGCTGACTGGATACTCAGCTCCAGGTCTGAGTCTCCGTGTACTGTTAGCAGCATTTTGGTTTCTGGCAACCTGAGGTGTGTTTAGACCAGATGGACACAGCATTCTTACACGGCAGCAGCCACAAGTAACACAGTGTAGGGGAGAATCCTGCGAGCTCTGAATTTAGGTTGGCGCATGTCTTTGCAGTGCTGAAATAGCCTGGGGGTCTCAAGTGTTGGTGACAGCTCTCCTACCTGAATAGAGAGCTGGCTGCCTGTCAGGCAGTGTCTTCTCTTAAATTGTGGCTCCTCTGTGTCTAAGTTTTATCTCCATTATCTTCTCTCGATATCTCTTTCTGGAAGGAATCCATGAAGCCCTCATCGTTTTTCATCACCGTTCCTTGTTTGTGACAAGCAAGCTCAAGGTCTAGACTCCACGTCAAAGCTGGTCTTGCATCTGTCTGTGTGCGTTGCTTTTAGGTAAATGCCAGTCTGCAAATAAGGCTGCACCTCGTGGGTCTCTTTCTGGCCAAGTTCAAATGCTGATTTTTTTTCTTCCACCAAATACTTGTAAGTGTCTTTGATAATGTCAAGATTAGGTCTCCTTCTCTAAATACCATTCTTTTCTAGCATGACCTCTGATAGGAGCCAGCTGTCAGGCCAGTTCTGAGTCAGCAGAAGTCCTTCCACCGCTGGTGAAAGAAAGACCCATGCATTGGAAAGCCCAGTGAGCAAAGAGTAGGTTAGTATTGTGCTGTGAACCCTAAGGCATTTGCTCAGTGCTCGTGGAATGATAGGAAGGAGGTCTAAACAGGGAGCCAGAGCTTTCTGCAGGAAGTAGTTTGGGGTCCAGGTCAACAGTTGAATGAGGCTCCCAGGAGCCTGAGTGCCCCTTTGTGGAGGCCAGCAGACGTGCCTCAGTCAGACAAGGCAGCCACAGCACTGAGCTGAACCCGATGGTCAGGTAGAGAAGGAGGAATAGCACATGAGGGCTGGTCCCTTGTTTGTCCTGTCAGCGTCTCAGACTCCTCATTTCTTCATCTGAGATCAGCTTCCTGCTCAGGCAGGACCCACGTCCTGGAAGGGGGTAGAACTACCTATGAATGTGACAGTGTGGACATTATTAAATGTGTGTTTAGATAGTGAGAACAAGTACCCATTTTGCCCCCAAATGGGCTCTTAGGGCCAGCTTTTACCCCATGGCCTTGAAATAGCATGGCATTTTGGGTACAAATGCAAGAAAAAACCTTCTAAAGACAGATTGACAGTTGTAAAGAAGCAAAAAGGAGGTGCTTGTGGAAGGCGACACAGGACAATGGTCTGAGAAAGTCTTTGCTCCCTTTGCTTCCGTAGGAACACCAGAGAAAAGTATTTTGTCATTGTTAACAAACAGCATTAAATAAAAAATTCATCCAGTTTCTTGTTGAATAGTTACTGTTGTTAAAAATCAAATCACGTTCCTCTTTTTTTTTTTTTTTTTTTATTTCCTGAATTCCTGAAATATGATCTATTTGGGCAGCTAAGTATTGAAATTTGAGCCCATCCTGAAAATGACCAAGAAGAAAGCAGTTTCGTTATATAAAAGAGCTTGTAGGTAATTGTCCCTGCGATACTGAGAAGAATTCTTATCTGGAAAATGTTGGTGCAGTAATATTTACACCTTTTCTGTAGTGTTCTTGGGGGTGTGCTGGTGGGTACTTGCTTCAGTTTTGTTTCTTTCTCAAACCACTCCTCTCTTTAAACTCTTCAGAAGGGCTTGCTGATTCAGAGGGTTGCTGCTCTTCCAGTTTGAGTTTCAGATGACTTTATTTCTCCTCTGGCCTTCTGTTTGTAACACCTTCATTGAAGTGTGACCTCAGAGAAAAGTTCGCCACTTGACAAGTGGTCATGGCATGAGAGTACTGTGTACCCACTACCCCAAAGACCCGTCAGCCCCTTACTAGCCAGGCCCTCTTCTATGTAACAACAACAACAAGTCATTAAGATTTTATTTATTTATTTGACAGAGTGAGCACGAGTGGGGCTGGCGGGGCAGCGGGAGGAGGAGAAACCACTCTCTGCTCAGCTGGGAGACCCAACACGGCTAGATCCCAGGACCCTGGGTCATGACCTGAGCTGACGGCAGACGCTTAGCAGACTGAGCTACCCAGATGCCCCCAAAAATCATTTTCTCGTAGGAAATACCAGAAACACTAACAGTCATTATACTGGGGTTGGGACAAGTATGGGAATCTTAGTTTTGGTTTATGTTGCATGTGGCTTCTTTTACTCTGAACATGTGTTCATAGTAAAAAAAAAAGTTTACAAGAGCATTTCTCTCCTTCAAGAAAAGGAAAATGTTTTTAATCTTGTTTTAATTTTATTTTATTTTCAATAATCTTTGCACCCCACATGGGGCTCAAGCTCACGACCCGGAGTTCAAGACTCATGACCCGGATGGAGACCTGAGCCAGTCAGGTGCCCGGGGAATGTTTTTTTAAAACCTTTCTTAAAATGGTCATTTGAAACTTGTAAATATTTTAAATTGGCTTTTATAAAGCCATTTAAAGAGTTGTTTAGTGATTACACGGAGCCCTTTACAATATGTTTACAAGTCTGTTTACCTTCCTTAACCACAACTACCTCCATTTTGCTTCATTACAACTTTGAGCATCTGTTTCTGGTATCCGTGCACAAAATGCCACACTATTCCAGGAGTCTGGGATTAGAAAGTTAGCACTATGAGATACTATTTTGGGGCAGAATGGGTAATCCTTCTACTTATAAGTTGAAGAGACACTGTAAAACTTCCAAGTTGTTGCTAATTAAAAACAGCCCATGAGATAATTCTCATAAAAATGTATTCATGATTTGCTCATACCGCCTGAAAGTATTTTTTTTTTCCCCTGAGAACAAAAACAACTCAAGCTCACTTAAAAAAATAAAAATAAGCTCAAATAATACAGAAATGAGTGTTGAACACAGACACCTGCTGTAATTCCGGAGGCAAATGCTTACAGGAGGTTAAATTAGTTTTTAAAAATATTAAGTTAGCCTCATGATCAAGTGTTAATTTATACCAAATTTGACCCAATTTCATAATTAACATCTCTTTGCTTCTGAAGGATCTTAAGTGCAAAGCCAGATAAGTGGAGATTAAAAACCCACCTGGAAACGTGGAAGAAAGGCAGGGAGGCCTGGCCTGCCGGGGGGCAGCGGGGACCTGGGGGGGGTGGGGAACAGTCTCTGAAACCCAACTCCCCTATTGCTGTTCTTTTTACTTTGAAAGTGAGTAGCTGCCTGGTCCCTGTTACCCACTGTCCCCAGCAGGGCTGAGGGCTGCTCTGGCCGCCGGAGTTCTGTGTGGGAGAACATACTCCTGGCTGGGTTTGAGCCCTAAACAGGGTCCAGTCTCGGCTGGTGGTCAGGACTGCAGGTTATTACATATGTTTTTATTCCCTAAAAATCTGGCAACTTCTAGGTGGTTGTGTCGTTAAAGCGAGCTAGTTGACCACTCCCTGGATCTGAAGTGGGTGCTGTATTCTGGGTGCTCCTCGTCAGGTGGCCTCCGACCAAGACCCCAGCTTAAGAAGCAGAGGGGCAGGCGTGCTTCCTCCCCGCACCGGGCAGTCCTGCACACTCCCTGTGGGCTCCACGCCCTTGCTCTGTCTTTCGGCACCAGCATGCGAGCTGGCAGTGGAAGCTCTTCTGCACCCTCATGTTCTATTCTGGGAAGATGAGACGTGTCTGGAACTTTCCAACAAGGGGTACCATGGTGTCTACTCGGGGCTCCACGTCTCTGGCCCCTAGTTCCAGTGTCCCCTTTTCTTCCAGCTCATATTCTTTTCCAGTCTTCCTCTTCGTCCTTGTCTTACCCCAGACCTAGGCTTTCCTTCTGACACTAGCCAAGTAAGGTCACAAAAGGCAAAGAGGCATTAGGCAGCCTTCCCACAATCCATGCCTTTGTCTGTGTGGAAATTCGCTGGCTCCAGTGCTGTGATGCGGGTCCTGAGAACAACCAGGGAGTCTGTCCGACAGTGCTGAGCAGCGTGAGTACAGATGCCTTCTCAGGGAGCATCAGGGTAGCAGGTGGTGCACGTGCGCAGTGGCCTCCGCCTATGCCCTCTGCATCTGGTCATTTTACCTCGGATGTGCAGCAAAGCAAAATAGAAAAATAAATTTAAAACAAAATGACATCTGTGTCATCTTGAGGCACAATGTAAAGCTTAAGATCAGAGCTCCAAAATGCTAGATGTCCTCCTTGTGCTGCACAGAGGCCTTTGTCTTTGCCTTCTCACCCTCAAGAATCTGAAGGAGGACCCAGCTGTTAAGTGCAGGCACCCCAAGTTCACCGGCCCCTGGCAGAAGACTTGGCACCTGATTGGTGTTTACCATGCGGCCACCTGCTCAGATCTGAAGCAGAACCATGTGTGTGACGACCACTGAAAGGAGACACAGCCTATCACCATCGCCCCGGCAAGTTGCCTTCTGTCCCTTCTCAGTGACTCCTACTGCATCTACATTCTGATTTCTGTCACTTTTCATTCTTTTAGCCAGTTTTAGAGTGTCCTACAAATGGAATCCTCCAGTATGATCAATTTGTGTTTGATCTTTTTTTTTCATTTGGTAGAGATCACAAGTAGGCAGAGAGACAGGCATATTGGGAGGTGGGGAAGCAGGCTCCCCGCTGTGCAGAGAGCCCGATGCGGGCTCGATCCCAGGACCCTGAGATCACGACCCGAGCTGAAGGCAGAGACTTATCCCACCGAGCCACCCAGGCGCCCCTGTCAATTCATGTTTGAAGAGAAGCGTCTGTGAGAATTACAGGCTCCCCTTAGAGCATGGTGGGGTAGGTTTAAAGAGGAAGGCTATTTGGAGCCAGAGTGCGGGGTGCTTGTTTCTTGTCATCTTGTGAATTATTCATGTTGCTCCTACACTGAGGTTTCAGAAGGAGCCCAGGCTGCTGTGGAGAGACGCTTGCTCCCTCACGAGCAGCTGCCTGTGTGCACAGCTGAGCTATGAAGAGGGCTCCCTGTGTCCCTCAGTCTCCTTTGAGGCCTGCAGCCCATTTTACCGCTGTGCAAGGCAGGCTTCCGTCCCTGTCCCTGGCTTAGTTTTCCTTTTGTCCCTCGTCTGTCCTAAAGGCAAGAACTTAGAGCTCATTACTGTTGCATTTTCCAAGCAGATCAACTTGACGTCTGCAGAATTGCACGTTCCCAAGAGCCCTGGGACTGGTTCTCGGGCCTTGGGCGAGCGTGTGCTAATCTTCCCTTGGGCCTCACCTGAGAAGAAGCCTGGAGTTCGGGGAAAGACCAGGGTGGTCCTTCATCGTGGGTGAAGTGAGCTCAGGCTTCAAGAAAGGGACGGACTCAGTTGTGAGCTTCAGAGGGTTGGGGAGGGCAGTCCTGACAGAGGCTGCTGGCTTCCGAGGCGGGGAAGCTGTTGGTGCTCTGTCGTGGGGCCGACAACGGGCACAGCGGATGGAGCGGGAAGGTGGCAGCACATGGGGCGCTGCAGGTAGTGGTGTGGAAGGGGAATGAGTGGCGGGAAGGCATGTCCGAGAGAGGGGATGCGCAGTACCCAGAGCAGGTGTGTGGGCAGGAGGAGCTGTGGGGCTGGGCTGTTTGGAAAAGGCCATCTTGCTTCATCTTCTCAGCGACAGAATAAAGCAGAAGCACATACAGAACCGATGTCTCAGTGGTCACAGTGACCCCAGCATCGTGGCAGGGGCTGAGAGCACAGGGAGGACTTAGCACCTATAGCCCTAAGTGGAGGGTGGCTCACCGCGCTGGGAGAAAGGACCCTTTGAACCAATGCAAGTGAAAGAAGAAAAGGAAGGGAAGGTTCTAGGAGTGATAGAGTGTGCAGTGTGGTCATGGCAGGCCTGAATACCGGATGTCTGATGAGGGCAAGGGGAGAGGCCAGAGCACCTCCCAAGACATTAAGAGGAGTGGGTGCTTTTTAAAATTTGCATGTGGTTTGTGTGAGACCAAGAAGCAGTGTCTTTGAAGAAGGAAGAGGCCCTATGGACCTGGGGTGTCAGGGCTCAAAGCGGGGGGGCCAGGAATAGGGTTGTTCCAGCCTCCTTCTTTGGGGTGGGAGTGGACAGCCCTGTGGACCTCATGACAGTGCCAGGAAACCTCTCCAGGAAGTGGAAAGGTCCATTCTCAGCCCCCGGATTCTGAATCCCCAGCACTTAGCAGTGGAGGGGAGATGAAAAGTGTTCCTGTGCATGTTGGGGACATCTTGGTGGCTTTTTCTCCATTTCACTCTATCCCTGTGGCTGAGCACGTGGAGGCAGTGCCCAGGTGTCCAGACAACAGCCCTTCCCGCCACCTGGGAATCCTCAGGGAAAAGTGGCCTTTCGTACAGGGACAGGGCGTCATTTCAGGACAGAAGGAAAACAAGATTTGTAGACAGCCTCCAGAGGATGAGGCTGGGGAAGGAGAAAGGGTAGAGAGCAGGTGAGCAGACAGCCCTTCATCTGGATCTTGGAGAATGTGGTTTCTGTCCCTCCTTGAATTACTTCACTCAACCACCCTGCCCCCTCAGAGGCCAAGGGCAGGATGCAGACCCAGGAAACCCAGGCAAGAATTCTCAGAGTAGCATGAACCTTTGCAGCTTCATGTTTTAACTTCAAAGTCTAAGTGAACTTTGGGTTCCCTGTATAACGTGCCCCTGCTGTTGTAGTGTAGTT
Organism: Mustela putorius furo; assembly: GCF_011764305.1. Lineage (NCBI taxonomy): Eukaryota > Metazoa > Chordata > Mammalia > Carnivora > Mustelidae > Mustela > Mustela putorius. The sequence continues at coordinate 12,852,616 of NW_025422145.1, read as the reverse complement.
GAGTCTGTGTCTTCGTAGGGAAATGTCCCGAGAGGTGGCTTGCGTGTCTGAAGCTCCAGTGCCAGCACCCAAGGGCTCGGAATGGAGGCCGGGATGGGGGCGCGGCTGTGCTCTGGCTTCACCCGCTGGCCCCTTCTCCGGTGAATCATCAGGATTCTTGTCCCATCAGCCGTAAGAGTAGCCCGTAGCCATAGGAGACTGGCACATGGTGGAAGGTTCTAGATGGTAAGTGGGGGATTCCTACATGTACCAGAGGTGGGTCCCCTGGCCTGCTCCCTGTCTGTGAACCATCCCCCACACCAGCATCTCACGTGCCCTGCCACCCTCTCTGTAAACTTGGTCTCGACGCCAGTGTTTCCTGTGGGAAACACCAGGCTCTCCCTTTCCCTGCCTTCCTTTCCTTTCTCTGCCTGCTGTCAGCTGGGCTGGGACAGACTCAGCACTATAAATGCTGCATTTTCCCTTTAGTTAAAAGTGACTTGTTTCTATTTTTAAACCAAGGCTTTTGAAACCATGGAAGCCCATTTAATAGGGGTGTGAGATTCCACAAACAGCGGTGCATCTCGGAGCCCAGTGTTTACTTGAACGTCAGATAGGGAACAAATCCTATCCCTTTGGTCAAGAGCCTGTCCCAAGGATACTAGGGAAAATTTTATGACTCTTGGACATGAGATGCTCATTTATTATAGGTCTCTCCTTTTGCTATCAGGCTCAACGTACAGGGTTTTTAAAAAATCTTTTAAAATCAACTTCATTGAAGTTTAGTGTACATACGACAGAATGCACCTAGTGAGTTTTAACTGTCTGTGTGTGTAACCACCACCACTGTCTACACAGAGAACAACCCGTCCCCTCAGGACGCGCTCCACGCCCAGCCCTCGCTCCCTGGCTCCTCGGATGCCCGAGGTCAGCCTGTGACCGTCCGGACCCCGACTGCTGGCTGATGTTGCCCGGTGCCCGTACTCGTTCTGTGCCTGGCGCTGGCGGGTCTGCTGAGCGCACGTCCACAGGGTCCTGTCCTGCAGTGCTTTTCCGCGGGAGCTCGGATCGCGTGGGCTGTTGAGCAGGAGCGTGAAGGGGCACAGCTGGTGGGGCTCTGCGGCTCTGCCGAGAGCGAGGGCAGGCAGTCGTGGCATGCCATTTCTTTAGCTGGCTCGAGCCCGTCTCACAGCAGATGAGCAGTCTGGAGAGCTGTTCCTGGAAAGAGGAGGACATGGAGTTTCCTGGCACTGGTAAAATCCTGGGGCTGCAGGCTGATTTCAGATTCCTCTGGTGATTTGCAGTTTGTGTTGATTTTTCTGCTGGGGCTAAGGGGAGTCTGAGCGTGATCTTTATTTTCTCAAAGGCATTTTCATTTGCTACCCTGTGAAGACTCATAGATGGCACAGACATTCTTGGCTAAGACTCGATAACTTCCTCTGGTCACTTCTCACGCAGTGTGACAGATTTTTTTTCCTTTGAGTATGAAGTAATTAAAATTGGTCCAAATCTGGAGTAAGCTACCAGATGGGCCTTGGTGGGCTGGTGGTTCCTTATCTCTGAGTCACCTGCCAAGCTCTCTGATCTTCAGCCTTGTCTTCCTAGGGGTCCCCCTCCCCGGCCCTGTTGGGGGGCACAGGTGCATGTGCGTGCTTGCACACACACACACACACACACCCCACCCCCCAGGTGGCAGGGTCCAGGCTAGCCTCCCATGGGCACCAGCGTGGGTCCCTGCAATTACTTCGCAGGCTACAAACCTTCTGGTTCTTTCTGGAATCTACTGTGACTGTCTTCAGAAGTAGTTTTTTTTCATCCATTTGTTCACCAAAGAAACATTCACTCTCAGGATTTGTTTTGTTTTGTTTTTAACAGCTTTAATGAGCTGTGATCCACATGCTGTATAACTCACCCATACGGAGTGCACCGTTCTCTCAGCACTCCTGCTGTATTCACAGAGCTGTGCACCCATCGCCACATGCGGTTTCAGGACATTTCTACCGCTCTCCAAAGAAACCCCACATCCGTAGCCACTACCCCTCCACCCCCCCAATCCTGCTGTCTCCAGCAAGCACTCACTTACTGTGTGGCCGGATTTGCCTGCTCTGAACATTTCATGTAAGTAGAATCATAAGATAACGTGGCCTTTTGAGTCTGGCTTCTTTCGCCCAGCGTCTCATTTTCACGTTCATCCACGTGGTGGCAGGTGTAGTTTGAGTGTGCCCCGTGGTTCAATGATTCGGTCATTGCTGACAGTCCATCATGGACTCCCACTCCCACTCTTGCCCAGTGCGGAAGCGGGATAGTGTCCTTGCTGGACTATTGAGGATTTTGGGAGATCGTCCTGTTTGGCTACTTGGATTGGCAGGTGGTGATGTGTCTGGGCTTGTCCACCAGGGTTTTCCCTGAAGACCGTTGCCACAGGGAGGGGAGGACCCTTGTCCCTGGAACCTTCTCTGGAAACACTGCACTGAGGGGCAGGGCTTGGCCTTGGATGATGTACTGTTGTGGACTTCGACCCAGAAGCTCCAGGTTATTTCAAGCAGCTTCAGGCCAGCTCCTAAAACCATGCCCTGTGTCCCGTTGCTCCTTAAAGCATCAGTGGAGTTTGACATTTGATTAACTTCGGTCCTGAGCAGTGTTTCCTGAACCCATAACCCTCTGAACTAGGCACCTAAGCGCCCCCGGGATCCAGAGTGCAGGTCTGTGAACCAGCCGCAGTTTGCCCAGAACTCGCTCTTCCAGGGCAGAGGTGGGCGGAGGCTGGCGTGGCTGCCCCAGCGGCTGGCACTGCTTCCCAGAGCTCAGGGTGCAGGATGCCCGAGTCGTTTACATCAGTCACCTGGCCAACCTGCCCTCTCTATCCCAAACTCAGCCTCTGTGGAAAAGTTTGGTGGGTGGATGATTGGTTGGTTTTTAATTGGGAACTTATTTTTAAGAGAGAAATGCACTTTTTTTTAAAGGTTTTATTTATTTGTGAGAAAGAGAGAGAGAGCGCACAAGCCGGCAGAGGGGCGGAGAGAGAAGCAGACTCCACGCTGAGCAGGGAGCCCGATGTGGAACTCCATCCCAGGACTGTGGGATCATGACCTGAGCCAAAGACAAACGCTTAGACTGAGCCACCTGGGCGCCCAGGAACACTTTCAAACACCCATTTGGCATACCTTTCATCCCACTTGACAGTTATTAACATTTAGGCATTTTTGCTCCAACTAAATGAAGTTACAGGATGTTCTGTCATTTCGTCTCTACATATCCAGTGTACATCTCTTCAAGAGTACAGACGTTTTCCACACAGGCGCAGTGCTGTTCTCATATCTGAGAAGATAAACGAAGCCATTGGTTGTTGATTTTAGTAATTTTTTGTATGTTGTGCCAGAGAACTGTTTTTTTTTTTTTAAAGATTTTATTTATTTATTTGACAGAGAGAGATTACAAGTAGGCAGAGAGAGAGAGAAGGAAGCAGGCTCCCTGCTGAGCAGAGAGCCCGATGCGGGACTCGATCCCAGGACCCTGAGATCCTGACCTGAGCCGAAGGCAGCGGCTTAACCCACTGAGCCACCCAGGCGCCCAGAGAACTGTTTTTTAAAGTGTCAGAGTCATCTCTCTCTCTCTCTCTCAAATAAGTAAAATCTTTTTTAAAAGATGGGGGGTGGTGGTGCCTGAGTGGCTCAGTCGGTTAAGTGTCTGCCTTTGACTCAGGTCATGATCTCTGGGTCTTGGGATCAGGTCCCATATAGGGCTCTCTGCTCAACAGGGAGCCTGCTTCTCACTTTCCCTCTTCCGCTCCCCCTGCTTGTGCGCCCGATCTCTCTAAAATAAAAAAAATCTTTTTTTTTTTTTTTAAGATTTTATTTATTTATTTGACAGAGATCACAAGTAGGCAGAGAGGCAGGCAGGGGGGCGGGGGAGCAGGCTTCCTGCTGAGCAGAGAGCCCGATGCAGGGCCTGATCCCAGAACCCTGGGATCATGACCTGAGCCAAAGGCAGAGGCTTTAACCCACTGAGCCACCCAGGAGCCCCTAAATAAAATCTTTTAAAAAACTAAAATAAAATAAATAAGGTATCAGAGGTAAACTGTGTGGATTCAGAACTTGGCTGAGGGGGTTGGGGGGCAGGGCCTCCTTCCAGTTTAAGTGAGACTGAACTGTTTGGTGCCTCCAACACTGAACCAGCGGCTGAGAACTACCTGCTAGGAGTTGGAGCTAAGACACTTAGGACATCAATGTTTAAAGGTCAGGGAAATGTCCCTGGCCTGGCCAGACCGTGCTGGTCACCAGTGGGCAGGCACCAGTAGCCCGCACTGATGGGCATTTCCCCTTCAGTTCCTAGCCCTCTGCCATCTACAGCTGGTGCTGGCCTCGGCCCTGCCCTGTGGGGCCTGACCGTCTCTGTTTTAGAGGGGACTTAGAGCCTGGCTATTGAAGGGTGAGCCAGAGATAAATTCAGGCTCAGTGCCTGAACCCATCTCTTGTGTGGCAGAAGGGAAGGTTACCCTCGCTTTAGGCGTTGTGCAGAAACCTCCAGGGGAGCGGCACTTTGTACCCGAATGCGAGGTGCCAGGGTCCATCCTGCTCTTGGTGCGTGAACCCCTCTAACCCGTACGCTCATATTCTCTGGGACAAAACAGCACTTTGCCCTGGATGACTGGGGAACCACATCCTTTCCAGTGACCACTACGATATATTTTGGACAGAGATGACTCTTAAAATTCAGGACTTGCCAGTTTTTGTCCCATTTCCCAGGATGTGGCTGGCCATTTGAGAGGCATGAGGTCCTTAAGGTCACACCAGAACGTTCTGGGCCTCAGGCCGCGTCCTGGATACCAGCAGGGTCACGGGCTGGAGCGGGCGGCCACAGATGGGGATGCTGAGCCCTGGAATGGCCCAGCTGTTCAGGAACCAAATAGCGGAGCTGTTGTTGACCCAACAGGGTTTCGTTTTTGAAGGTGCATCTCAAGAAAGAAGAAAGAAAATTGACATGGGATGATGAGATTTGCCTAGACGGAGGATAGTTTCTGTGTTTGGTTGGTGTTTCTGTTTTGTTTTGTGTTTGGAACTAAGAACTCAGACAAGTACAGCCCTGCAGCTGTGCGGGGCTGTCCAGGGCCGTATGCCCGCAGGCCTCTCCCTTCAACTTTTGTAATGGCTGTGTCCCTTGTTTTGTCAACACACCTGGCTGCCTCTGTCCTGTCCAGAAAGAGGGTTTTGCCTGGGTCAGCCTGGCTTTCAGGGGTTCCAGCCAGATCCTGTATCCAGAGACCAGCTCCATCCCCTTCTGTGGTCGGTCTCCAGCAGGGCTCCTGTCTCAGTGGAGGTGGTGCCCCAGCAGCTGGCTGAGCCTGGACCTTTGGGGCCACCAGGCCTCAAGCAGCTGAACAAACCTTGTCCTGATGAACATCCAATTCCATCTCCCGAGAGCCCTGGGGTAGGGCACCTCGCACTGTGGGTAGGGCTACAGGAGGGATCCACACCATGGAGACCCCACACAGGCAGTGCACAGGCACTTGGCTGAAAACATGGAGGGAGGGGGAGGAAGCAGGTCCCCACTTGTTTCAGCTTTTGAGGTGGTGCTCTGTGTGGGGACTTGTCAGCGGCGTGGTCCCCGCCCCTAGGAGCTTGGTTTGTGCTGGAAAGACAGAACCCAACGTGGCCTCAGAGCCACGGGGCTCCTGCAGTGCATCTGCCTCCTCCTGCCCTCAGCTGGCCCTTGGCCCGACTGCTCAGCAGCACGTGGTCGGGGGGGGGGGCTGCCCGCCTAGCCAGCCCTCACAGGAAGCCTTCTTGCTGAGTAGAGCCTGCTGGGGTTATGTCCAGGGCTTAGAGGCTGAGCAACTGCTCCCCCTCCCAATTCCAGCAGTCAAGCCTCGGGTGGATTTCAGCCCCTGGCAGCTCGCATATTAGGAGACGTCCTTCCAGGGGACCCTCCCGGACACACCTGCGGTCTCACAGGAACCGGGCATTAACGATGCCAAAGCAGTCAATGCAGGTGACCTTGAAGGATTGTCCCAGGCACTTAACTTGGGCTGGCTGAGTGGTCAGGGCTGAGCATCGGGGCCCCTAGACCTTTGGACATTGCCAGGACTCTGTCGGTGCACACTCAGAGAACCAGTTTCTAGAGTAAACTCAGGTTGGTAGGTAATGACCAGCCTCTCCGGGGTCCTGCCACCAGCAACATTTGTTATGAGAAAGTTCGAACATACAGCGAAGTTGAGTGTGTGGGCACTAAGTTCGTGCATTGTGTCTCACCTGCTGCCTGGATCCAGTGGTGAAGATTCAGTGTTGTGTCCTGTTTGCTTCTGAAATAGTTGGATTCTCTTGAGCCATTTAAAGTTAGTGAGTGGCTTAGTGGGTTAGGCCTCTGCCTTCGGCTCAGGTTGTGATCCCAGGGTTCTGGGATCGAGCCCCACATTGGGCTCTCTGCTCAGCAGGGAGCCTGCTTCCCCCTCTCTCTGCCTGCCTCTCTGCCTACTTGTAATCTCTCTCTCTGTCAAATAAATAAAATCTTTAAAACAAATAAATAAATAAAGTAAGTAAGTTTCAGACCTCAGGACGCCTCACTCCCAAGAATTCCTACGTAATTACTCAGTTCCTTGTCCAATACCGTCAGTAACAGCTTTGTAACATCATGGGTCCAGCCTGTGTTTCCATTTTCTCAGAAGGTTTTGTTGATTTGTTCTTTTTCCTGGTGGGGTTTTACATATCACATTCGGTGGTGGGTCTCCTCACCTTTTTTAGTTTACTTTTTTCTTTCTTTCTTTTTTTTAATGACCTTTATCTTTGGAAGAGACCAGGCCAGTTGTCTTGCAGAATGCCCCTAATTTCATGTTTGTTGGGCGTCATGGTGTCCTTGAACTGAATGAAGCCTGTGTGCGTGTAGGCGTGGAGGCTCGATTGGGTCCGGGCCCAGCATTTTAGGGGAATCCCTGAGTGATTAGCGAATTTCACATCGCGGTTAGAGGCTGGGCTCGAGGGGCTGCTAGACCTGAGGTGGCAGGTTCTGCTTTCTTGTAGTCATTAAATCCTGGGGGTGCAGGTTCTTTGTCGGAGCCCAGCCTTTCCACCTGCCTGCCTTTAACTGAAACAGGCTGCTCCAGCAGCAGCCTGGGCTGAACACACCCTCCTGATTCAGAAGAGTTGTGGGCAGCGCGCCTGCCTGGTCCTCAATCTCAGGGTCACGCGGTCGGGCCACATGCTGGGCATGGAGGTTGCTGAAAGAAAAATAAGAATGCAGGATCCATTGTAAAATAAATAAATAAATAATATGTTTTTAAAAATAAAAGAATTATTAGCAACTCATGACCCTTGATTTGAACTTTGGCCTGTCTCGTGGTCTGTCTCCCTGCCCACGAGACTCTGTTGGCTGAGTCGGGGAGGAGAAACAGCCCCGCCAGCTGGTGCCACTTCCGCTGAAATCCAGCCCAACTGTCGCCCCACACCAGGCTGCCCCAGATGAGACCCGGTTGGGAGAGGTGGGGGTGTGGGGTGAAGTGGGAGGGGGGGGTGCTCTCTGCAGTGACAGAGAGGGAGGGAGAGGCGGGAGCAGGCGGGGAGGAGCGGGGTGGGGAGAGGCACCCCATTTCCTCATCTGCAGTGTGGGGATGACTGCCCCCTGTGCTCAGGGCTGTGGTGAGAGACACTCTCTGTGCAGTTACTGAGGAGATGTCTGTCTATGGGGGACAGTACTAGTTTTCCTGTCTTGCCTGCCTCACAGGTGAGCATGAGAAGAGGAGGAAGTAGCGTGCGGTGACAGTGCCCGGTTCCGTGGGCTGGTGACGGGGCGCGGCTGCCCTCCTGACGCCGCCTCCCTCCCTGCAGGTGTGAATGACAGAGGTGGTGCCGTCCAGCGCCCTCAGCGAGGTCAGCCTACGCCTCCTCTGCCACGATGACATAGACACCGTGAAGCATCTGTGTGGCGATTGGTTCCCCATTGAGTAAGTTGAGCGGCGCCCACTGTCCCAGCTGCACTTTGGTGGGGTGGGGGGCGGGGGGCCACTCTCAGAAGCGCAGGTGCCTGAGCCAGACGACTTGCTGGGACAGCCAGCATGGCCTGGAGGTGCCGTGGTGGCCCAGGGTTACCTTGCCTGTTGTTGGACCCCGGGCGTCGGGCCCTGACTGCCATCGGCCTCTTTCCAGCTCACGGCCTCCCCGGCACAGAGAGTTCCCCGGAAGGCCTCTCCGGAGGGTCTTTAGCTGAGCAGATGTCCAGTGCACGCTGCTGACGATTCAGAGCACTGAGCAGCAGCGTGGCTGTCAGGGCTGCGGCCTCGGTTCCGTCCATTGGGGTGCACGCCTGCAAGTGCTCGTTACTCAGCTGGGGGCGGGGGCAGGCGTCTGCGGAAGAGCAGGTGTGTTTGCTGACGAGGACTCCTTTAAATGAGAGAATACACGGAAACCGCAGACTAGGCAGAGGGCGTATCCCAATCCTGCTTTTATTTGAAAACATGCGCCAGATGAACGCTTAGGGTTGTTCACCAGAGCAGGATGTTTCCCGTAGCCTGGGGGGCAGATTATTAGCTGCAGTTTTGTCGCTTTGCTTCCATCATGGGCACATCCAGCTTTTGTATGGAAAGAGTGGGCTCAGGCTTCGTTTTACTGCCTGGCAGTTAGAAGATAAAGAAGTACCAGTGTGATGGGCAGCACGCCAGCCAGAGGGAACACTGCTGTATATGTCACATGCGGCAAGGTGTTCAGACCGTAAATCCGGAGTTCTCATCACAAGAATTCTTTATTTTCAAACAAAAACAAACATCTTGTTAAAAAATGAACTAGATCCTGCTAGGCCTCGTGTTTACAGGAGAGTCCTGACCTCAGACTGATGGTTTAACAACCTGTTGCAGGCAGGGAGGGCGGGGACTGGCAGGCTCTGGTAGGAGGTGCCTCAGCCCCTGGGGTGGGGGGGATGCGAGCCAGTGGTGTCTTCAGGGTCACAGAGGGGCCCTGCTTCCACCAGCAGTCCCACTGCCGCTGCAGAGTAGCCTAGTATGTGCTTGGATCAGGCCCCATGGAGGGCGCATGCGTCTGGTAGAGCCACACGGGGCTGTGGCTCCTGAGGCACCCGGCCTGCCGGCCTCTGCTCACAGCTTCCTACAGCCAAGGCCTCAGGTTCCAAAGACAGCGGAGTGAACTGCAGGCCCACACGCTGTATGGTGGTAGCTCCGTGTTCTGGCTGCCACGCCAGCCGAGCCCCCTGGGTTGTGTGAAGAGGACCAGGGAGGGGTGAGGGTGATGCCTTGTAGGACCTTCTGGTGGGTGGTCAATGGCCTCTCCAGAGCAGAACCGAGTAGAGGACCTGTCTGCTATGTCACTGAGAGGGTATGGCGCCCTTTCCCAGCTCTTGGTCTCAACAAAGGCATCTTAGGCTAACCTGTTATGTCTACTCCAAATTAAAAAACCCACACTTCCCGAGGCCCCAAGTGCCCCTGCCCTTCTGACCATGCCTTCTGGCTATGGCTGAGTCTGTTTTTGTTACCATCCAGGGGCTTTGCACCGAAAGTTCTCATCTTGCTCCGCTGGTTGGTGGTCTTGGTGAACAGCCCCTAGCAACCCAAGCCATACCCTGCCCTCAAAGGCTTGTCCCTGCCCCTGCCCAGGGAGGTGCAGTGAACTCAAATGCCATTCACCTGTGAACTTGGCTCTCCCCACACCCCCAGTCTTCAAAAGGACTCACAGAATTCTTGGAAATCACTCAGGTCTGTGGGGCATCAGGGGCCATCAGTCTTACCTCTTCCAGCTGTCCCTCCACATCCTGCTCTCATAAAGAGAATGTCGTCAAGAGGATTTTCCCTCTCATCTCTCCTGTAATAATAGTAAAATCATTTTTCCAATCAGAAGTTCCCAATCTTGTTTAGGGGTTCCTGGCTAGTTCAGTCAGTTAAGTGTCTGAGTCTTGGTTTAGGCTCAGGTCATGATCTCAGGGTCATGAGATCAAGTCCTGCATTGGGCTCTGTGCTCAGGGTTGCCTTGAGTTTCTCCCTCTTCCTCTGCCCCTCCCCCCCAAGTAAATAAGAAATTTAAAAAAATTTTTTTCTCTTCTTAAGGAAAGAAAAAGACATTTTTAAGAAATTCCTAGTCCTGGGGTACCTGGGTAGCTCATTTTAAGCATCTGCCTTCGGTTCAGGTCATGATCCCAGGGTCACAGGATTGAACCCCACATTGGGCTCCCTGCTGGGCAGGAAGCCTGCTCCTCCCTCTCCCCCTCCTGCTGCTTGTGTTCCCTCTCTCGCTGTCTCTGTCAAATAAGTAAATAAAATCTTTAAAAAAAAAAAAAAGAAAAGAAATCCCCAGTCCCATCTAGACAGATCATGCTTTAAGAAGACCGTCTGGTGCAGTCTCCTTCTTAGCCTGGAGTGGTGGGCACACTGTGGTTCCCCTGTGAAGCCCAATGTTAGTTAAACTTGACCTTTGCAGGTTCACCTCAGTTTGTTCTCCTCCTCAGGTACCCAGACTCATGGTATCGTGATATCACCTCCAACAAGAAGTTCTTTTCCCTTGCCGCAACCTACAGAGGCGCCATCGTGGGAATGATAGTAGCCGAAATAAAAAGTAGGAGCAAAATACACAAGGAGGTAAGTGTGTGTAGCGAGGGGATTCCCTGTCACTGCACGGGCCACTGGGATGCGCGACCAAATCACGCTGCCTGCTCTGTGGCCCTTTCTCCTAGGAGCCTGAATCCATTGCGGGACGCATCCCCAGTTGGTTTCTTCCTGGGTGTAGGTGATACAGTTAGCCACGAACAGGAGACCCAGCCGCAGGCTTCACAACGACTGTCATTTCAGAGTAGGGAGGAGTGTAAATGACACGCTGAGAGCCCCCAGAGTTGTCGGGGGCTCTGGGAGGATCGGGGATTCGTAGAAACGGCCAGCAGTGCTGTGGTTGGTGGAAGGACATGCCAGGTTCCGGTTAGCGGAGATTTTTTCATCCTTGTCTTAGATTTGTGTCAGAACTCCTAAGGGTCTGGGCGGCCCACGTAAGCAAGCTCTGTCCTGAGTGTAAAGTAAAACACGAGGTCATGGCCACAGACACATGGTTCCACGTGGTTGTCTTGGGTCAAGCTTCGGCCTAACAGTTTTGGTCATCTTCGGGACGGAGCAGTGCTTACCGTGTGGGTGTGTACTTCAAGGGCAGGAAAGAACCCGCTGACAACGGGCAGCTGGTTCTACCTGTTTAGCTTCAGGTTATTTCCTCAGAAGTACAGTAAAGACATCTCCCTTTGAAAGACCTGACCCTGTCAAGTATACTCCATTTTGCCCATAATTAGATTCTGGCAAAGGTAGCTTCTTTTAAGAACTACCAGCTTCCTGCTGAGCTTTTTAATTCCACTTGGTCTCGCACGGAGGTGAGATTCAGTAGCCTCCCAGGCCGGAACTCCATCTCCGAAACCGGGGCGCGGGCATGGGGCGATGTGGGCGGCGCAGGGCAGTGGAGGGGCGGCTAAGGCCCCCGCTCCCTCTACTTAGAGACCACCTGGGGGCAGCGTGCGATCCAAGGCAAACCTTTTCAAGCTTCGTCTGGTCCCCAGCGCCCCGTACGTGTCCGTGCAGCACGGTTGAATCCCTGTTACCGCCCTGTGCCGGGAGCACCACGCATCCCCAAGAGAAGCAACACTCTGTGCCTTAGCTGAGCCATGTGTGCCCCAAGGACCTGCACCCTGTCGTTTCTGTGTGGGTTGTGGGGGTGACTCTCCATTATCCTTTGCTCTGTCCCCTCGCGCCCCAACCTCTGCCCCCGGAAGTGTCATGATCAGGGAGTTGGTGGGTGAGATGTGCCCTGTACCAGGTGCCTCAGCCGTTAATCTGCCTCCATGTCTGCCTTTTCCTTCAGGATGGAGATATTCTAGCCTCCAACTTCTCTGTTGACACGCAGGTTGCATACATTCTAAGTCTGGGAGTAGTGAAGGAGTTCAGGAAGCACGGCATAGGTAAGGGGCGCCGGGCTCGAGGGCACGCCACGTCTGCTCCACCCTCCCTGTCCAGTCATTTCCCATGTGCCAATGACCAGCCCATAAATGTCCCTCGTCCCCCCCGTCCTGCAAGGACGTTCAGCCTCCTGCCCCACCACCAGTCCATGGGCCTTCAACCTGCGCCGTTTGCACCCACCGTCAGGTCTCTGGGGAATGGGCCCCTCTCAGCACACCTGCCACCACACACGACTTATGTTTGGTCCCAAAGTGTTCTTGATTAAGGATAGAAAAATAGTCCCAGGGACGCCTGGGGGCTCAGTCAGGTTAAGCGTCTGCCTTCAGCTCAGGTCGTGATCCCTGAGATCACGAGGGATCCTGAGGTCAAGTCTCACATTGGGCTCCCTGCTCAGCAGGGAGCGTGCTTCTTCTTCCTCCTGCCACTCCCCCTGCTTGTGCTCTCTCCTTCTCACTATCTGACAAATAAAATCTTTTAAAAAGAGAAAAAAACCAGTCCGGCTGCCGTTTATCAGACGCCCACTGCATGCTGGGAGCTGTGCCCAGGCCTGTCCCCAGGTTCCCCCCACTCTGCCACCCGGCCAGTAGGCAGCGGTCTTCCTGTGTGACCCAGGCCTGCCTGGTCTGCCTTTTCCAGGGCTCGAGTTTGCTCTTTCCATCATAGGAGAGTTTAGTGAGTCTCCTCCCTGGGCCCAGCCCCTTCAAGGGAACTCCCTGGCTCCCGTGTATGGTTCCAGATGCCCGACAGTGTGCGGCAGACGAGCCCCATCTGGCTTTGGGATTTTAGGGGCTTTGACCGGGTGGTTTTGGGAGTTCCATCTTCGGTATAGTGGCAGGGAGATGTGTAGACATGTCTGGCAAGGTCGCTTCTTCGTCTGCTTCATGCACCCTGCCAGCCTGTCCTGCTGTGTGTGACTGTCACCCCTTCTCCTGCAGGTTCCCTTTTACTTGAGAGTTTGAAGGATCACATATCAACCACTGCCCAAGACCACTGCAAAGCCATCTACCTGCATGTCCTCACCACCAACAACACAGCAATAAACTTCTATGAAAACAGAGACTTTAAGCAACATCACTATCTCCCCTATTATTACTCCATCCGAGGGGTCCTCAAAGATGGCTTCACCTATGTGCTCTACATCAACGGCGGCCATCCTCCCTGGACAATCCTATATCCTTTACTTCTCGGGGGTGAGGGATGCGGCTTCCCAGCCTCAAGGGTGACTTGCAGGGGCAGGGCCCACATGCCAGATGGAGCCCCGTTGCCTTCACGTGATTCACAAGGCCAAGCTCACGGGACACGTTTTTCCTGACCAGGTGGTGCTGTGGGTAGATCTGGTTGTGCTCAGTGTTCCTCAGACTTCAGCTGGCATGAGCTGTGGGCTTTAACACTCTCAGCCCGTGGTCCACCCACCCACCCACGAAATAGCAATGGAGAGCCTCCTGCTCCGGGCGCGCAGGAGAGACACTTGTGAGCCCAGCAGACCATCCCCTGCCCTCAGCGGGCCTTGTTCGGGCTGGGGAGAAGACACACAGTGGGGCGAAGAGAATTGCTGGCTGTTTGGATCACTTGGGTTCAGACCTTTTCTTTCCTGAGGCCTGTGACCTATAGCTGTGTTCCTCCCCTACTCTCTCTTTAGCCCTCTCTGGGCTGGGATAGGAAGAAGGGAGGCTGGGAGACTCCCTGATGGAGGGTGTGGCCCCTGACACTCTGTGAGCATGCGAGGAATGAACCCGGGGAGGCAACGATTTAGTCATGTCACAGGGGAGTAAACAGGAGGGAGAAGCATGGCCCCAGACCCTGCAGGCCTCCTAGTCCCTGTGAAGATGGGACCCCCCCTCCTTGTCCCAGGGACAGGGCCCTGCCTTCTGATGACTGAGCGTGGGAGTGAACTGGGAACGCTTGCTCTTCCAGCATACCTGTCGCTCCAGCCCACAGTCCCCGTCTGCCAGCTTTGGTCCAGGTGTCCCTGTGCCCGAGGCCTTGCCAGAAGGTCCTCTTGCACCGTGTGCCACCCTTGCTTGTTTGGCACAGCAGAGGACCTCCAGCTGAAAGACTCTCCGGAGCTTTGGGTGTCCTTCAGAAACGGTGTGGCATCTGCATGCAGTCCTGCAGATGACCATGTGGTTCCCTGCTGACGGTGCCACCCAGGGGTGCGTGGGCAGGCCAGGCAAGTCGGAGTCTTCCTTAACGGAGCCCCACGGACTACATCCAACACCTGGGCTCTGCGCTAGCGAACCTCAGCCCTTGCTCCATCCCGCACAGGATCTACCGTCAGGCCCACAGCCTGCTCTGCAGCTTCCTGCCGTGGTCTGGCATCTCCAGCAAGGGAGGCATTGCCTACAGCCGGACCATGTGATGCCAGCTGGGCAGCCACCAGCAGGCCCTGCCCTCCGGCACCCCGCAGAACCGCCTTCCTGGCTGTTGGACTTCTGTCATCTACAGAGGAGCCAGTGACCCCTTGCCGGGCCCGTTGGCCTGCCCCAGCTGCAGGCCCAGTGCTACGCAGGCTCGGAGCAGAGCGTCGCGGGCACACCTGGTCTCTGACAGGTACTTGGGAGCCGGTGGCGTGGGGAGAGGGGAGCAGAGCCCCGTGGGATGGTGGTACCAGGAAATGAAGCCCGTGCCGCCCTCATCTGTAAAAACAGGAGGGCCTGAGTGGCACTTGAGGCACCGGGATGTTGGGAAGTGGTCCCAAGAGCTGAGGTAGCCTGACTGACTTTCAGAAACTTCAGGAAGGAAAACTGAGTCCTTGAGCCCTTGGCCAGACTTCTTTCTTTTCACTTCCTGAACTACATTTTAAACAGGAATGCATTCACATGGTTCAAAAATGGAGAAGGCACCAAAAGATCAAGCTCCTCCTCCCGCCGGCCCCAACCACTCAGCTGCCCTCCTTCTGCATCGTGGCCGAGCGCCCAGGTCTGCTTTGGCAGCAGCTGCTTAGGGCAGGTGCCTGGTAAACCAGAGCTCTGCTCAGATGTGCCCACTTCTGAGGTCATGAGTGCCACAGAGAGCTATCTCTCAGACTTCCGAGCCACAAGGGGTCACACGGACTGCCAGGCCCACACCCTGGTGCACGGATGCAGCCCAGAGCACTTGGGTGCTGGGGGGGACTCACGCGGCGGCACTGCATGACCACTTGGGCTGGATTCCCCCATCTGTGCCTTGATTTGTGTGCAGACTGGGAGGGACTCCGGTCCTGGAGGGCTCGTGCTCCAGGTTAGAGCAGGACATCTCCTTGGGGGCCTTCACCCCTGCTCCCCTCTTCTTTCCCACAGGCTCTTCCAGCCCTCTTTCCTTTTCTGGTAACCTCCGGAAACCGCCGCATCTGCCTGCGTGCGCCCTGGTCCCGCCTTCACGCACATGTGCCAGCCCTGCTGGCTGGCTGGGGTGTGGCAGCATTCGCTGTGGTCTGTTTCCTCTTCTGATTTCTTCCCCTCCACTGCTGGTTCCTTTTAGCTCCTTTCTCCAAAGCCGGAATGAACTTTTATTGGAAGGGAGGAACCCAGGTGTTAGGGACAGACCTCACCCTAAAGACAGGGGAGCCTCAGAACAACAAGGGGGTGAAAGGGAATGCCAGATCCTTGTCCAAAACGAGCCCGCAGAAGCCTGGGGTGGGGGGAGCAGCCCTTGCCTCTCTGTGAGGGGCTGTCGCTTGGTGGACAGAGCCCAGAGGCTTTTCACCCAAGCACAGAGCTCGTGTTGGGTCCATGGTCAAAGGAGCGAGACTGATACAAAGCGAAGGTCAAGCAAAGTTTTATTTCGCACCAAGCATCAAGAATCAAACTGATCGGCCAGGGCCGTCTCTTGCAAAGAGGGGACCCCTCCCAGCCTCACAGACTAACTTTTATAGAGTAAAGGCCATGTGGTTGAGCCTGGCCACATACAGGTGGCCAGTTGAATTACAGTTCACCCTATAGTAGTTACTTGATTCAGCCTATAACCTTGGCTAGAATTGGCGCCTTTGTCTGGCGCCTAAAAGGCGGGGCTCACACTTCTTGGCGGGTAATACGTGCACTTTCACTTGATTGGACGTCTCCACCTGGCCGAACACGTCCCTGTATCTGGGCTCCGTTATCTCTGCTCAGCCTGACATGTCCTGGTATCTGCGGTCTGTTATTGGGGCTATTTGGCCATATTTCATCCGTTCTGTTTCTAAGCGCTTTCCTCTTGGGGGAAGGGGCAGGTTCAATCTAAGTTTTCTGCATAAACAAAAAAATGGCTCGCTCTGGCTAAGCAGGCCCTTATACTCGGGGGCTTAGACCCTGACTCGGGAGGTCAAGTCCTCCGGTGCCCTCCTGCTGAGGGCTTCTCGCTGTCTTCGGGAGCGCGGATCTGCCTATTAGATGGCAGGTGTTGGCTCACCTGAGCTTCCCCCAGAGCTGGGCTGAGGACAGGGGCAGTGAGGTTCCCGGGGGTCCCCTCCCCAGCCCCCAAATCCATGAGCTACAGCTCCCAAGATGAAGACAGGAGGAAGTCGAGTGCTCTCGATCCAATGGGGCCCGGCCTTTGGGGCTGGGGGCCATCACGTGCCTTGCGGCCCCTCAGCCCCCAGGGGCAGAGACAGGAGAGGCTGTCAGAGCCAAGAAGTGTGCGTGCGAACATCACTCGCTTCTGGCGTCACCCTTACCCCCACCCCCACTGCTGCTTGCCGCCTGCCCGGCCCTCTGCAGTAGAGGGGGGTGGCAGTCATGCCCAGTGTTGCTGCAGTGTCATGGAGCCATGGCCGCGGTGCGCCGGCCTTAGGGCAGGAGAAGGGGGAAGCAACCAGGCCGAGGGCCGAGGGCCGAGTGACTGCCATGCTCCCCTCCCCCAGAACTGCCCAGCGTGGAGCCGCCTCCACTCTCTGGGTGGGAGAAAGGTGTTCTCAAGAGGAAGGCGAGCCCTGGGCCCGGGAAGCACTTTTCCTCCTCCAACCACCTTCTGACTGGCGGTGTCCCCCTCAGGGACAGGTCCCCGGCTCGCTGACCTGTCCCCACCTCTGCACTGACCTTGGCGACATGCTGAGGCCCAGCTTGGTGTTCTCTCTCATCTGAATCAACGGTGACGTGTGATTTTTATTTCTGCCCCGAGGGGTCAGGAAGAGTCTTCTGGAAGGTTTTGCCTTGGACATTCATAATCGAGCTCAGAGGCCTTGCCCTGCCCTTCCCTCCGTGCCCCCAATCACTGCAGTGTCCAGCCCAGTGTTGAACAGATTGTAGTGTTTTGTCTCATTACAAATAAACAGACTTTAATTGGTCACATCTTGTCTTTCCAGTGCTAGGCCGCCACACTTTGGGCCCCAGCTCTGTGGCTAAGGGCAGATCAGGAGCTGTTTGTCCACTGTCAAGTTCCAGGGAGGGCTTCTAGCTGAAAGGGCTGACTGCTTTTGCCTCATCTGCTGAAGAACACAGTGGTGGGGAAGCAGTTCTAGAGCTGAGCAGCGCACCAGGCTCTGAGAGCAGAAGGCCCTCAGTGGCCACCAGCGGTTCGGGGATCTCTCTGCAGCTCATGGCCTTAGCTAGGGCCTGTTCCTGTCACGAGGCACTGTCCTGGCTTAGAGAAGGTTCCACAGGGGACTCAACTCAATTGTCAGGTGGGGACTCTGGGCCGCAGCATGGGAGCCTGGGGGAGGGTTCCTCTGGCTGGGCCAAGCCTGGGGCCAGGGGTTTCCACCAGTCTCACCTCGGAGCTTCTGGCCACTCTGGGGAAGGAGGTCTTGTTTGCCACTCCATTGGGCAGATGAAGACTGGTTCAGGAACTGTGAGTTAGC
Organism: Mustela putorius furo; assembly: GCF_011764305.1. NCBI lineage: Eukaryota > Metazoa > Chordata > Mammalia > Carnivora > Mustelidae > Mustela > Mustela putorius. The sequence continues at coordinate 12,834,968 of NW_025422145.1, read as the reverse complement.
TCACAGTGACTCAGCGCATGCATGGTGGCCGGAGAGCCCAGCCCAGGCTGGGACCCCTCCAGAGCCCACGTGTGCTGCTCCCCGGGGGTCGGGCATGATCCAGGCAGCCCTCCCTGGGGCACAGGGGAGAGGCACCTGCAGAGCTGGGTGTGGGGGAGCCCCGGGGCAGAGGAGGGGTTGATACCCCAGAAGGGGCACCGAGCAGTGTCCCTGGTGCTGGCAAGTCACACCCAGGTTACTAATGTTGGTGCATTTCCCTCTGTGCCGCTGGGCCAGCTTCAGGAGTAAGTAGCGGACTCGCTGGGGCCCTTGCCTGGCTGTGTGGCCGACTGTCAGCTTGCCCCCTGGGAGGATGGGGCTCGTGGTTGAGCCTTGCCCTGAACACAGCTGTGTCTTCCCAGGACGGCCTCCCCGAAGTGGGCTTCAAGGGCACAGTGTCCCCAGGGTAGTGAGTGCACATTTCCATGAGTGTCTGCTGCTCTGGGATGTTCCTTCACGTCAGCTCCTGGGCCCCAGGACACTGGGACTATGGCTTCGCTCTCAGCCTCTCCCAGAGTATTTTTCAAGAAAGTCTCGGGAGGTCGAGGGAGGAACTGTGTAGAGTCAGCCCAGCAAGTTCTCTTTGGACCCAGCTTGTCTGCTGCAGCAGTCTCTCCCACGGAAGGGCTGGGGCCCATGAATCACTCCAGGAGGGCCCAGAGCTTGGCTGTGGCTCTGGCTGTGGCTCTGGCTGTGGCTCCCTCCATATGGCCTCTCCCGGACGGTTTCCCATCATGTGAGACAGGCCTCCCCCAGTGCACACACTGGAAGCTGCCAGGCATCCTTCAGGCCAGATCTGCCTGGAGCCCCTCCCTGGTGGGGCCACATTCTGTTGGTCAAACAAGACCTTGAGCCAGTCCCAATTCAAGGTGAGGGGAGGGGGACTCCATGAGCCAGATACTGGGACGCACACATTAGAGGCCAGCACAGTGGCCACTGACCACAGCCTGGGTGTCCCAGGATCTGGACTGTGGAGTGGCCTCTGCTCCCCTCTGAGCCTCACAGCTTCCTCCAAAAGTGAGGGGATTGCACCTCTGACTATCTGCATGGACCACATACTGTGGCTTCTGGCAAGATCTCATTTCTGCCCAGTGCCTGGGACAGCCTCCCTAGCTTCTGTCTTCATCCTACCTGGCCTTGGCCTTCTGAGGCAGTAGGTGTTGTGGCAGACGGAGGAGACACCCTTTTTGTCATCCCCTCAAGTGGATCATCTGGTGGACCTGCTGAGTGACTATGTCCCTGTCCTGGTCCCAGCTGGAGCATTCAACATCTCTCATCAGTCCTCCTTCTAGGGCTGTTCTCTGGCTGCTGCAACTCAGGCTCCCACCACCCATGACCACAGCCACACTGTAACAACCTGAAAATCCCCCAGGGACCTCCAAAATGAGACCAAGGTACAAGGGCTGGGAGGGGACCTTATGGATTATTCCTCTCCATCTGAAAGGAACCCAGCTGTCCAGGTGTCCAGAGTGTCCTTGACATCATCACGTGATTTGCCTGGAGCCCCTGGTGGGGCCGGCTCAGCCACAGGCTGACCTGGGCTGCTGGGACTGGAAGTCAGCCACACAGTGTGGGGCACTGAGATAAACCCAGGACATCCCATCCTGTCCCCCCCCGGGCTGAGGTCTAGTGATATAGAACAGGGGATTTCAACCAGAGTGATTCTGACACACACACACACACACACACACACACACACACACACACCTGCCCAGGGGACATTGACACTGTCTGGAGACACCTGATTATCACACTGGGGGACATACTACAACGAACAGGATGGCAGCCCCAGCAGAAAGATCCAGACCCAAATGTCAGCAGAGTCAAGGTTGAGACACCTTGGTACAGAGGAGTCCAAACTGTATGTGCCTGGAGACCAGCCTTCCTGGGAGAAGGACTGTACCCATCCTGCGTGGAGGGACAGGGCAGCCAGGGGTCCCCCAAGGGGCAGTGAACTAACCAAGGACTGTAAGTGGTGGCATGGGGTTCAGCTTGCTGTCTTCCCCCACACCCTCCCTACACCCGGCCTGCTTCATTTGTCCTCCGCGGTCTCAGCTAGATGGCGTGGCTTGCATTTAGGTCTTTTGAGATGTACATCCAGGAAGACTTCAAGGAGTTTCCCCCGCCAGAGGAGGACGTTCACTTCGGAACCAACACCAGCAGCACCTTGAATCTTCCCTGGCATCAACCTGGAAATTCACTCTCAACACAGATGGCAGGTGCTCCAAGAGGCTCTTTCTCTGCATTGACCTTGCCAGAGACAGACCCAGGGACAAGAAGGTGCAGGCCTTGGCTTTTATTGAAATTAGACCTTCGGGCTCCCCGGCCTCTTGGGGCCTAAATCTCCGCTCAGCCTGGCCTCCCAGGGACAAGTGGCCGACCTGAGCTGGAGCAGGCTGCAAGGGCTTCTATTTTTTCTGCTCCTCCTGAAGGACTTCCTCCTCCCTCCCCCCCCTTAAGTCTTCTTCCTGAGGCTAGCCCAAGCTCTGGTGCTGGGCAGCTGCTGGGGTGTCTCAGTGTGGGACGACTGCCGGTAGGGACTGAGCCCTTCCTGCCTCCTCCTGAGCCTGCCTCCTCCTGAGCCATCCTTTTTCCTCCTGTCCACAGCTGGGACAGCCAGGCTTGGCACTCAGATCCCTATGGTCTCTCCAGAGCCCCAGAGCGGGTTCGCTTGCATAAGGGACATGTGGACTCCTCTGAGGCCCCCCAGGACCTCTTGGATCTGAGCCCCAAGCCTTCGGAGGGACCCAGCTGGGAGGGGACACCCTTGGCTGGGTCCATGCTGGAACTGGAAGCTGAGGAAAGTAGGGAGAGACAAATCACTCAGAGGGACCCAAGTGGAGGCTGCCAGGCTATCCTACAAACCCCTCCCCAACCCGCAGAACCAGGCATTCTTCAAAATAGGAAGGGAGGGGGAATTCTGAAAGAGAGCCCATGAGGGAGGGAGGAAGGAGGAGGAAACAGATGGTTCAAGCTGAAAGGACCCTTGTCTAACCACCCCCTCATTTTATAAATGGGCACACTGAAGCTGGGGACAGCAGGGGTGATGGTGGGGAGCTGTCCAAGGTCCTTCATTGAGTGCAGAGCTGGGACAGGAACCCCGGAACCTTGGGAATGAAGAAGGGCCCATCTCTGTCCACCTGAGTCCTCAGCCAACCCTTCCCTGAGTCGCTCCCTCCTGTCTCCAGCCCTGCGTCACCCAGACAGGTGCTTACCTGTATTTCCCAGGCTGTCCCTGGGCACTGGAGCTTCCAGAAGGGCTGAGCAATGGCTGTTAACGGAGCCCAGAGTCCCCTGTGGCAGGTCTAGGGGCCAGACCATGCTCTCAGGCCGTGGGAGGCAGCCCCTGGCCATGAGCCGGCCTAGCCAGTGGCTCTCACACTGGCCAGCAGCCTGCATGTGGCCTGGTAGGTAGAGAGCCAGGCCCCGGAGGTGGCGCAGCCGGAAGTTCTTGGGTTTGCTTCCCTGGGCACTGGGGCACTGCTGCTGCTGGGCCCCCAGACCCCCCTCGTAGATGTTGGGTGGTGTGTCGGGGTGGCTGGGATGTCCTCGGGTCCAGCTCACTGCATCTGCAGAGGGGAGAGCAGGAGGGTGGTGGCTGGCAGGCTGCAACAGCCAAGAAGGGAGAACACAGTCACATGCTCTAAGACCAGCTGGTGTGATGGGCACTACCTGAGACTTGCTGAGCCTCACTCTACCTTTCCGTCAGATGGGCGTAGTCCCCTGCCTCCCACCAACACCCCGCACCCAACACACACATACTACTCCTCTTCCCTTTCCCAACCAACAGAAAGGTCTGAGAAGCCTGAGATCGTGACAGAAAGAGCTCTTTCAGTATTTCAAGCCTTTTCTACCACCCCTTTCTTCCCCCTACCCTAGAAAGAGCATTCTGGTGTCAGTATAGAAATTGCAGTGGGTCCGGGATCACAGTCCAGGGTCACACAGCCTAGACCAGTGGCCATTCCCCTCTCCCAAGCATGCATGTCCCTGAGGCCACTGGTGGCTTTGGGCCCAGGTCAGAATAGGAGTGCATCTCCTCCTGCCACTCCTCCCTGCAGCCCGGCACCTTCTCTTATGCGCAGCTCAGAGAACGCACAGACCAAGGCTTCCATGGAGGGCCAGCGTGGTGGGGGAGGAGCGGCTGGGCCTCCTGTGCAGCAGGGCTCTGCTCTCCCCCACCTGGGTCTGCAGGTCTCCCATGGCAACCAGCTCTATGATGTCAAACGGAAGACTCCCAGCCTTCCTGGACTCCCAAGTTTGGGAGGGGATGCTGCCTAGGGCTGGAGCAGGGTGGGTAGAGGGCAAGGGAAGGGGGTGGAACCCTAGGGGAGGTCCCTGATCCTCTGACTTGGGACAAGCTACACAAAATAGACTCAGCTCTTGCAGGCTGGAAAGTCACTCCCAGGGTGACCTCTTGGGGTCTCAGTTTGCTCCTCCATGGGTGGGAAATGAGGCTTTAGGGACACAGACTTAGTGAGATCTGAGCCAGTGCTTTGAGCCTCCTGAGGAGGTGGTTCAGGGTAGCTGAGCAAGTCACTTAATTTTTCTGAAATTACACTGTCTATTGCCCTATAAATAGATGATGGGGTATCATGTGGGTCATACCAAGTATTAGGATGTGGAAGAACCGGAGCTCTCGTGTACTGCTGAGGGGAATGTAAAGTGGTACCACTGCTTTGGGAGGCAGTTTCTTCAAAAGTTAAACTTTCACCACTCCTCATTCACAGATGACATGCTCTCATGTAGGGAAAACATTAACTCACATGTAAAAACAAAGCTGCTTTGAGCTGATAAAAACCAGTAGAGAGAAACCAGCTTATTAGTTACAGGATATAAGATCCACTTACTCAAAAAATTGTATTTTTATGTACTAGCAAGGAACAAAAAGAATAAAACAATAAAACTAAGGAGGTACAAGATAACATTGAAAACTACAAAACAGCTAGAAAAAAAAAGACTGACAAATAGAATACCCCCCAAAATCCTTGTTTATGGATTGAAGGTTTAACATTGTTAAGACAGCAAGACTCCCCCAAATGATCTACAAATTCAGTGCAATCCGTATCAGAATCCCAATAGTCTTTTAGACAGAAACAGGAAAGCTGATCTTAAAATTCATGTGGAATTGCAAGCCAAATACCCAAAAACAATATCAAAAAAGAAAAAGTTGGGGGCGCCTGGGTGGCTCAGTGGGTTAAGCCTCTGCCTTCGGCTCGGGTCATGATCTCAGGGTCCTGGGATCGAGCCCCACATCGGGCTCTCTGCTCGGCGGGGAGCCTGCTTCCTCCTCTCTCTATGCCTGCCTCTCTGCCTACTTGTGATCTCTCTCTCTGTGTCAAATAAATAAATAAAATATTAAAAAAAAAAAAAAGAAAGAAAAAAGAAAAAGTTGGAAGATTCCTTTTCCCTGATTGCAAAACTTACTCTAATTCTACAATAACCAAAACAGTGTGGAATGAGTATAAGGCTCGACATCTCAACCAATGTAATAAAAAGGAGAGTCCAGAAATGAAGTCATGCATCTGTGGTCAATTGATTTTCAACAAGGGGACCAAGACCATTTAGTGGGGTACAAATAGTCCCTTCAACAGGTGGTGCTGGGACAACCGGATAGCCACAACCAAAAGAATGAAGTTGGACCCCTACCTCACGCCATATACAAACATTAACTCAAAATCCAACAAAGACCCAAATGCAGGAGAGAAAACTATATAAAGAAAACCTGGGGCTGGGGCGCCTGGGTGGGTCAGTGGTTGGCCTCTGCCTTCGGCTCAGGTCATGATCTCAGTGTCCTGGGATCGAGCCCTGCATCGGGCTCTCTGCTTGGTGGGGAGCCTGCTTCCCCCCTTCTCTCTGCCTGCCTGTCTGCCTACTTGGGATCTCTGTCTGTCAAATAAATAAATAAAATCTTAAAAAAAAAAAAAAGAAAAGAAAAGAAAACCTGGGGTAAATCTTCATGACCCTGGATTTGGCAGTGGTTTCTTAGATACAGTAACAGAAGTACAAGCAACAAAAGAAAAAAATAGATAAATTGGACCTCATCAAAACTGAAAATTCTGGATAAGATGAAAAGAGAAAGGCAAAAAACAAATCAGTGATTGCCAGGAGGAGTTAGGTGAAAAGGAATTTTTGGGGTGATGGAGCTGTTCTATAGTTTGGTCGTGATGCTAACTACATGACACTATACTCACCACCCACTATAATTGGCAGAGCACAAATGAAGCACTGAGACGGCAGCCAGAGTCACTTCTCTTGGTTTTCCATTTTTTAAAGTTAATTAAGTAATCTTTGCACGCAGTGTGGTGCTGGAACTCATGACGCTGAGATCAAGAGCCACATGTTTTCTGACTGAGCCAGCTGGGTGCCCTGGACCTTAATTTATTAATTTTATTTGTTTGTTTGTTTGTTTATTTATTTGAGAGAAATCACAAGTAGGCAGAGAGGCAAGCGGGGGCGGGGGCGGGGGAGGTAGGAGGTAGGAGGGTAAGCAAACTCCCCACCTAGCAGAGAGCCAGGCGCAGGGCCCAATCCCAGAACCCTGGGATCATGATCTGAGTCAAAGGCAGAGAGAGGCTTTAACCCACGAGCCACCCAGGTACCCCTAGGGTGTTAATTTTTTAACAGCTTTATTGACATATAAAATGCCCATATTTAAAGTATGCAATTTAATATATTTTAATAAGTATACACATTCAAGAAACTACAATCAAAATAGAACAAATCTGTCACCTCTGTTTTTATGTGCCCCACTCCTACTCAGGGGAACATTGCTCTGGTTTCTGTCACTGTAGATTTGCATATTTCTAGAGTTTTATATAAATGAAATCATACTGGGGTGCCTGGGTGGCTCAATCAGTTGGGCATCTGCCTTCAGCTCAGGTCATGATCCCTGGGTCCTGGGATGGAGCCCGATGTTGTCCTCCCTGCTCAGCGGGGAGTCTGCCTGCCCCTCTTCCTCTGCCCCTGCTTATGCTGTCTCTCAAATAAATAAATAAAATCTTAGAAAAAAACAAAACCTGTTCTTAATTTTTAGCAGTGTATAGGTGGGAGTGCAATTATTGTGTCATGATAATTCTGTGTTTAACTACTTGAGCTGCCAAACTGTTTTCCATAGTGGCTGCACCATTTTACATCCCCACCAGTAATGCTCAAGAGTTCCAATTTCTCCACACTTTTATTAATACTTATTTTTTTCCTTTAAAAATTTTTTTAAGGATTTTACCTATTTATTTGAGAGAGAGAGTGAGCATGAGAGGAGAGAGGTCAGCGGGAGAAGCAGGCTCCCTGCTGAGCAGGGAGCCCGATATGGGACTTGATCCTGGGAATCCAGAATCAAAACCTGAGCTGAAGGCAGTTGCCTAACCGAGCCACCCAGGCGCCCTTAAAAAATTTTTTTAATAGCTATCCTTGTGGGAGTGAAATAGTATCTCACTGTGGTTTAAATTTGTATTCCCCTAATGACTAAGGATGTTGAACATCTTTTCATGTGCTTGTTAACCATTTGTATATCTTTTTTAGTGAAATGTCTTAAGTTTTTCATTCATTTTTAAACTGGGTTGCCTTTTTATTGAGTTTATAGGTGTCTTTATATATTCTGGACACTTACGAGATACATAATTTACAAATATTTTCTCCCATTCTGGAGGCTGTCTTTTCACTTCTTGATAGTGTCTGTCCTGGCACACACATTTTCCAGTTTTTTTCCCCCAAGATTTTGTTTATTTACTTGATAGAGTAGGTAGACAAGTAGGCAGAGAGGCAGGTAGAGAGAGAGGAGGAAGCCAAGCAGAGAGCCCGATGTGGGGCTTGATCCCAGGACTCTGAGGTTATGACTTGAGCGGAAAGCAGAGGCTTTAACACTGAGTGACCCAGGTGCCCCACATTTTCAGTTTTGATGAGGTTCACTTTACGTTATTTCTTTAGTTGCTTGTACTTCCGTCCTCCCTCTCCCACTCCCCCTGGTTGTTCCCTCTGTGTCTATGTCAAATTTTTAAAAAATTATTTTTTATTAAGATTTTATTTATTTGAGGGGTGTGCCTGTGTGGCTCGGTTGAGCGACTGCCTTTGGCACAGGTCATGATCCTTAAGTCCTGCGATCCAGTGTCATCCAGTGTCCGCATGGGGCTCCCTGGTCAGCAGGGAGTCTGCTTCTCCTTTTGACCACCACCCCCCCACTGTCTCTGTCTCTCTCAAATAAATCTTTTTTAAAAAATATTTTATTGGGGCACCTGGGTGGCTCAATCTTTAAGCGTCTGCCTTCTGCACAGGTCATGATCCCAGCGTTCAGAGTTGAGCTCCGCATGGGGCTCCGTGGTTGGCGGGAAGCCTGCTTCTCCCTCTCCCACTCCCCTGGCTGTGTTCCTTTTCTAGCTGTCTCTTTTTGTCAATTACATAAATAAAACCTTTAAAAAATTAAAATTTTTTTAAAAAGAATAAGCTGATGTCCTTATTAAAAAAAAAAGAAAAAATATTTTCTTTATCTGAGAGAGCGCGAGAGAACAAGAGCAGGGAGGAGAGGGAGTAGGTGACTCCTCTGAGTAGGGAGTAGGACAGGAGGCTCCATTCCAGGAGCCTCTGAGTAGGGAGCTGGACAGGAGGCTCCATTCCAGGACTCTGGGGCCATGACCTAAGTGCAAGGCAGACGTTTAACCAACTGACCCTCTTAGGGGCCCCCTAGAGCCTCCGTTGCCAGGACAATCGCCGGCAAACCAGGACTCGGGCTGATTTCTGGCATGTCGTGAAGCCAAAGCGAGCTGCGCTTGCGCGGTGGCCGCATGGCCGCCTATCGCCGCCCCGCGGGCATCCTGGGTCTTTGCTTCTGATGTCCCCGGCCTCACTTCATTACTTTGCCGTTTCTCGAGGGTCTCGGTTGCTGGCGAAGCCAGCGAATTTACCCAGGCCGGGGAGAAAGATGCTGGGCACAGGACCCAGGAGGGAATCCCGGCTTCGTGACATTATCGTACATTCTGGGGAGTTGAGGAAGAAATAAGCAGCAGTACGTAGAGCGCCGAGCACAGCGTTAGGCACATAGTAGGTGCTCAGAATGTGTCCGCCAGTGCCAATGTATGTTTGCACACTGTGCGAAGAGGACCCAGATGCCGCGAGGCGCGTAGCCGCTCGCCTGGGTCAGGCTTCTTTGGCGTCCCCTGACACCCCTAGCTACTCGCCCCCTGCGCATGCGCACGCGCGCGATCTGGCCGCTTCGCCTCTCGTCCTGTTTGGCCCGAGCCGCGCGCCGTCAAGCCTCCGTGCGTTGCCATAGAGACCCGTGAGCCCTGAGGGGCTCGCGGCCCAGACGCCAGGCTGCGGGGGATTAAGAGCACCATGTCTTTCCGCGAACTCCGCAGTAAGGCCGCCCTGCCCGCTTTCCCCTGCGGGTCCGCGCCCGAGTCTTCCCCGTTTGGGCCTGTGCGGCCCCGGGGAGTCCCTGGCCGCTGCCGCCCCCGAAGCCGAGCGCCCCCGCCCCTTGTCAGCACTCCGACCTGGCGCGAGGTGCTGTGAGCGCCCCTGGCCGCGTGTGGTTAGGCGGCTGTGGAGCCGAAGTGTTAATTTTGTCTAATTTTAGATGGCTTGCGTGGCCACAGGCGGCTGCTTGCTACCGTATTGGAAAACGCTGAGACCGATTCGGAGTCGGGTTAGCTGAAGAGCTCAGAAAAACGAGCAAAACCGCGGAGGGGACTGGTGAATGACCGTCGTGGGTGGCATGTTTTGAGTTTTTACGGTCTGCCGGGGAGTTCCTGTATATGGGTGTGCAACGTATTATTGGCTTCCTGAACCACTGTATATTCTGTATTTGGAGAACAGGAACGGGCCGGGAGGGCAGGGAACTCGACCCTAGGACCCAGGCGGTGGGATCTGGCGCCGGAGTTTGAATTCGGTTTTCTCACTTCCAGAGCCTGCGTCGTTCCTAAAGGGGCTGTGCTGGGAGAGTGGGGACGTGGGATGGAGATAACCCGAATTGGTTCCTGCTACTTTGGGGGCATCTGTTACACACCAGGTGTTTTGCAGTAAATACCTGGTTTTCGTCCTCACTTGCACAGTGAGGTGGGTAGTGTGATCCCTGCATGAAAGACTCGGAGACAGAGAAGTCAAGCAGCTTGCTTTAAGTCACCCATCTAGAACTGGGTGGAAAGCACTGTTGGAGCCGTGGGACTGTGTGTCAAAATCCTTTGCTTTCCATGAGTGGGCATTTTCTGAACCTGAAGCGTTTGGGCCACCTGGGTCCACCTGCTTAGGGGTAGCACGTGATTGCCAAGTTGCTGTCATCCAGGCCTGTTTTTACTGCCCCGTTTTCTAACAAATTGCTGGACATTTCACCATTAACGATTGTCATTTCAGTTAGGAATCGCTCTTTTTCTTCCATGTAAATATAGGGGAAGAGGCATCACATTTTATTGGCACACCTAGTAGCACCGTGGTGTGAATTATGCCCTCTGGGATTTGAAGGTTCTTGGTGATGGTGTGTTGTAGAGATGAGTTTCTCCTCCTTCTCAGGCTGAGGCCGGGGTTCTGCTAGGGGACATTAAATGCAGTTGTGCCTGGAAGAGGGTGTTAAGAAAGGGATTTCTGAACTTTTTGACCTTAAATGAATGCCATACATTTGTGCAACTTTCAGTAAAAATAATAGTCCAATTGTCCCCATTTTGCAGAATTAATGGGACCCTACTACGGCTTAATAGGAAGAAGTATTTAGGCAGTGTGTGGCGTGTGGTGGGAATAAAGCTGCTTTATAAACCATCACTCTCCTCACATTTCGCAGAAAGCAGTGACGAGGCCCTCTGTGCCCTTCTTACTTTGCTTGTATCTCCTCTTGCCTGGTGAGATCCAACCTAACCTCCAGTGCCCAGGTAGCTTTTTTGCAAATGTTGTTGAGATCATTTGAACCTCGAGGAAGAGCAGGAACAGGCATTCTGTAGAGCCAGAAGCACACCAAAAACAGATCCTGGCATGTTGTGGAAACAAAAATGTTTGTTGTGTTCATTTGCTCATTTTGCTTTAAAGCGTAGTGACCACCACAACCTCCAGTTTCAACAAGTATTAGTATTATTGTTTCTTGTTCTGGTTTATAAAAGGAATTAAAATATTTCTGTATAGTTCAGTCTCTTCAAGATCTCTTTAAATACAATGCTGTTGGGATGCCTGGGTGGCTCAGTTGGTGAAGCTCTGCCTTTGGCTCCGGTCATGATCCCAGGGTCCTGGGATTGGCCCCACAATGGGCTCCCTGATTAGTGGGGAGTCTGCTTCTCCCTCTGCCTCTCCCCCTGCTTATATGCTCACTCTCTCTGTCTCAAATAAATAAATAAAAGATTAAAAATAAATAAATAAGATTAAAAAGCCAACTCCAGAATAACTCAGACAGGTGAACTTTGCCCCACTAAATGTACTAAATGAACACCCCTAAATGTAACCACTGTTAACATTTAACATTTTTTTAAAAAGATATATTTTTTTTTATTTGAGAGAGAGACAGGCGCTTGTACGGGAGCACGGGTTGGGGATGTGGGGGGAGAAAGGGAGAGAAGCACACTCCCTGCTGAGTGTGGAGCCGTGCAGGGCTTGATCCCTTGACCCTGAGATCACGATCTGAGCCAAAATCAAGAGTCCGATGTTCAACCAACTGAGCCACCCAGGCGCCCCAGCATATTTTTTCTTGATGACATTTTGTAAACCAGATATTTCTCATTTTGAGAGGTAAAGAGAAGGATATCCAAGAGGGAAATGACATATGGAAGGGAGAAATTCTATTTACAGCCAATCCTTAAACCCTATTATATCAGACTTTTTTTTTTTTTTAAGATTTTATTTATTTATTTGACAGAGAGGGAGAGAGCGATCACACAAGGAGAATAGCAGGCAGAGGGAGAAGGAGAAGTAGGCTTCTCCTGAGCAAGGAGCTGAGCAAGGAGCCCAATGTAGGGCTCGATCCCTTGACCCTGGGATCATGACCTGAGCCAAAGGCAGACGCTTAACTGATCAAGCCACCTAGGTGCCCGCCTAGACCCCATTATAATATACAGCTTCCACTTTTTCCTCCCATTGAAGTTAAGTGTTTTTCAGGAAGCAGATTATGTATTTAAAGTTTCATCTCCTTTTTGCTTTCCCTCTTAGAGACTTGATAAATAGTCCTGTAACTGTCAGTATGTTGGGAATAAAGAGGGAAAACAAGGAAAGTAAGTAAGTAGTTGCTCTTTGATGGGGGAACTGACTGAGCTGTATTTTACCTTTGGACAGATTTTACAGAGATGATGAGAGCCTTGGGATACCCTCGCCACATCTCGATGGAAAACTTCCGCACACCAAATTTTGGACTTGTGTCTGAAGTGCTGCTTTGGCTTGTGAAACGGTCAGAAATGTACTTTAATAAAGTCTAAGAATGAATGCTGTATTTTATTCAATAGCCACCTATTGAAAATGGATACTGTGGTGAAGCAGAAGGAAGAATTCAATAAATTCTGAGTTTGAAAGACTCACTTATAACCTATTAAAAATCAGTTGAGCTTAAGGAGCGCTGTGGAGAAGGGAGGCAGTGGTAAGAGATTTCTCAGAAGCTGATGCGAACAGTGGTCCAGGCTCCCCTTCACGTTCTCACTGTCGTCAGGAGTGAGCAGGATCTCTGCACACTCTCTAATGACTATAATGAAGTACATAATGAAGTGTAATGAGGTAGAAATCATTCAGATTCAGATTTCATATGTGTGAAAAATCTAATATGATTCTGGGTGGGCGATCTTTTTTAAGGAGGTCATACATATTTTCGGTGTTGCAGGCTACATAAGATCTTTGTTGCATAATCTCCCCTGTGTTTTGTTTGTGATAATCCTTTAAAAATGTGAAAACCCTCCTTAGCCTGCAGGCTGCGCAGGAGGAAACCAAGGACTGCACCGCACTGACCCCTGGTGGGTCGTCAGTAACTCCAGAACTCCCCTAACCGCTGCTTCTCAGCTAGCTGGTTGGCTCTGTGAGGTCAAGGGCTGCTCAGCCAGAGTGATAGTTCTCATTATTTTAGTTGAACTTTGAGGTCTGAGATAGACTTAATTTTGTAAGCTGAGCCCCTAATTGGATTTTTGTCATCACTTAAGTCGGTTCTTAGGTGAGGATTCACTCCCTGAGGTGTTTGGGATTTTATGCTGCCTTTTTTTTTTTTTAATATTTTTATTTATTTATTTGACAGAGATCACAAGTAGGCGGAGAGGCAGGCAGAGAGAGAGGAGGAAGCAGGTTCCCCATGGAGCAGAGTGCCCGATGTGGGGCTCGATCCCAGGACTCTGGGATCATGACCTGAGCTGAAGGCAGAGGCTTTAACCCACTGAGCCACCCAGGCGCCCCTTTTATGCTGGTTTTGAAGTCTCTTTCACTCTTACTACCTGAACCGGGGACTTAGAGAGCTTGCTGTTACGGATCCTCTCAGCTGCCTATTTTCTCTTTCGTGGACTTTGTACTTAATTAACTTTTCTTCTCTCTCTCTCTGAAAGGTATGAACCTCAGACCGATATCCCTTCTGATGTTGAGACTGAACAAGACCGAGTTTTCTTCATTAAAGCAATTGCCCAGTTTCTGGTTAGTTGACAGTTATTTTCTGGAGTTGGAATATTAAGTATGTTACAGATGAGTCCCAATGGGGGCTGCTTTCGTGTTTCTAAGCCCATCTGGTCACCAAGTTTCTGTGGAGGCATTTTTTTTGTTTTTTGTTTTTAATTCATTATAATTTTGTTTCTAAAGAATTTATTTATTTATTTGACAGAGAGAGATCACAAGGAGAGAAGCAGGCAGAGAGTGAGAGAGGGGGGGGAAGCAGGCTCCTGCTAAGCAGAGAGCCCAATGCAGGACTCGATCCCAGGACCCTGGGATCATGACCTGAGCCGAAGGCAGAGGCTTTAACCCACTGAGCCACCCAGGCGCCCCGTTAATTCATTATGTGTTAAGAATTCTATTCAGTTAGTTTAGTATAGGTTCAAAATTTTTTCTTTTTGATTTTATTTATTTGACACAGAGAGAGAGAGAGATCGTGAGAGAGAGAACACAAGCAGGCAGAGTGGAAGAGAGAGAGAAGCAGGTTTCGCGCTGAGCAGGGAGTCTGATATAGGGCTTGATCCCAGGACCCTGAGATCTTGACCTGAGCCAAAGGTGACACTTAATGACTGAGTGTCACTAAGTGATGACTGACCCAGGTGCTCCTCAGAATTTCTTCTTAATTATGAAACGGTATAGGGTAAAAGGACTTTTTCTCTTGTCTGCCATTGACCCAGTTCATCCCCATCTCCATCCTCCGAGTTTATTTACATACAGAGAAGCAAACACAATATACATTCTTTCCCCTGCCTTTTACACAAATGGTGGCGTACGGTACACCACTGCTTAGAATCCTGCTTTATTCACTTAGTTGTGTGTTTTGGAGAATTTTCCGAATACATATCCAGTTTCCTCATTCTGTCTTGTGCCTGAGTAGTATCGCTTTCATGAGTATACCATAGTTTATGTAATTTATATATAGATAGGTGTTTAGATTTTTTTTAAGATTTTGTTTATTTATTTGACAGAGACACACAGTGAGAGAGGGAACACAAGCAGGGTGTGGGAGAGGGAGAAGCAGACTTCCTACTGAGCAGGGAGTCCGATGCGGAGCTCGATCCCAGGACCCTGAGATCCTGACCTGAGGCAAAGGCAGACACTTAACAACTGAGCCACCCAGCTTCCCCAGGTGTTTAGATAGTTTATAACTTTTGCTCTATGAAACTGCCGTAGTGAATAGCCCACACGTAGGACTTTGTGACAGTGACCCCAGGATAAGTTCTTAGGATTGGAAAGATGGGTGAATTTGTAATTTTATTGTCAGTTACTAAATAGCTCTCTATCAAGATTATATCAGTTCATACACCCACTTGCAATGCTTGAGTCACTTGGAAGTTTGATTCAATACAGTCAGGTTTTTGTTAAAGAGAGATTTTCAAGTTACCTACATGGGATTCAAGTTGGATTTTATTTTCATGCAAAGGGCCTTACTTTTTTTTTTTTTTTTTGGTCTGAAAATAGGCCACCAAAGCGCATATAAAACTCAATACCAAGAAGCTTTATCAGGCAGATGGGTATGCAGTGAAAGAGCTTTTGAAGATCACCTCTGTCCTTTATAATGCCATGAAGACCAAAGGGATGGAGGGCTCTAAGATAGGGGAGGAGGACATCAGCAAATTCAAGTTTGATCTTGGCTCGAAGGTAAGGACAATGTCCCAGTGTGGGGCAGTGTGTGTATTTCTTAAACTCTGAAACGGAACATATCAGACACTCATGTCATCGCTTCTTTCCTTACCCCTTGACTAAAAGCAGTTTGTCAGTTCTGTGCTCATCACCATTTAGATACAAACAGCAGTCACAACAAATTAATCCGCTACCTATGGAAAACCCACTATATGCCAGGCGCGGTTCAGATGTTCAGGGTACCACGTGAACAGCAAGACAGCAATCCTCTGTTAGGCTCAGTGGGGAGTCAGACTACACCACAAAGCAGAAGGATTGGCAGGTCAGAGGTGATCGGTGTGTGGGGGATGGTAAAGCAGGGCCAGGCCGTGTCTGCAACAGGGAGACGGGGTGGGTGACATCCTCAGCCGAGATGCGAAGCAGGGAAGGAGCAAGCCGTGCAGCGGAGGGGGAAGAGTATCCTCTGAAAAAGTGTGCTTTGTGTATTTGAGGAAATGGGTCAATAGAGGAGAGCATGAGAGTTCGGAGGGGTCCTTTTTTTTTTTTTTTAAGATTTTATTTATTTATTTGACAGAGATCACAAATAGGCAGAGAGGCGGGCGGGTGGGTGGGGAAGCAGGCTCCCCGCTGAGCAGAGAGCCCGATGCGGGGCTTGATCCCAGGACCCCAAGATCATGACCTGAGCTGAAGGCAGAGGCTTTAACCCCCTGAGCCACTGAGGCGCCCCTCGGAGGGGTCCTTTGACAGACCCTACCCTGTGGTGTCTCCACAGCCACTGTAAAGAGGTTGACTTGGAGGTGGAAAATCATGGCGTTTGAGCAGAGAAGTACGTAATTTGAAACTTTGTATTAAAAGGATCCCTCCGGCTCCTGGGTTGAGATTAGACTGGGGGGCATGAGGGTACACGCAGACATGTCAGTGACTTTGGACAGAGTGGTTGCTGATATCAGGAGCTCGGCTAAGATGGGAGACAGCTGAGCTGCCAGGCATCGGAGGATTTGATGAAAGCAGCAAGCCGAAATGAAAGTTAAGTATTCAGTCACTTACTGTGATGGTTTGATCAAGGGGCTAAAAGCAGAGGAAGTGTCACGCCTCCCTCCCACCACACTGTTCCTTTGTCTCCCAGGAGATGGCACACCCTTGAAGGGGTTGTCTCCTGAGGGAGCCCTGAACAAAAGGCTCCAGCACTTTTTTTTTTTAATTTTTAAAATTTCTTTTCAGTGTAAAATTCTTTTCAGAATTCAATGTTTATGTACCACACCCAGTGCTCCATTCAATATGTGCCCTCCACAATACCCACCGCCAGGCTCCCCCAACCTCCTGCTCCCCCACCCCTTCAAAACCCTCAGATTGTTTTTCAGAGTTCATAGTCTCTCATGGTTCATCTCCCCCTCTAATTTCCCCCAGCTCCCTTCTCCTCTCCATCTCCCCATGTCCTCTGTTATTTCTTATGCTCCACAAGTAAGTGAAACCATATGATAATTGACTCTCTGCTTGACTTACTTCATTCAGCATAATCTCTTCCAGTCCCGTCCATGTTGCTACAAAAGTTGGGTATTCATCCTTTCTGATGGAGCCGAAATAGCCCATTGTGTATATGGACCACATCTTCCTTATCCATCCATCCGTTGAAGGGCATCTTGGTTTTTTCCACAGTTTGGTGACCATGGCCATTGCACTTTTATGACCCTGAGTTGGGGGAGGACTAGGAGTGGAAGAGTGTCCCCAGGTTTTCTCCCTAGTTCCCCCACAAGAAGGCCACCTCAGCCCGCCATGAAGAGACCTGGGAGTGAAGGCCCCACATACTTTATGGATCATGGGGGTCAAAGGCCCTGCGTCCTTGACTGCTGCTTCCTTCAGAGCCTGCAGTGCCCTGCTGTGCCTCAGCTGGGGTGAGCCCTGGCGCAGGTGCCCCTGTCAGGCCTGCCAGGGAAAGCCTTTGTGATCACCTGTGATCAGGTCCAAGAATTCATACCGAGGTTTGTAACCAGGAGCCAGAATCAGTGGAAAGAAGTGGCCAGGGGTTAGAACCTATTCTGAGCATGGATCTTGTGGGCTTGAATGTGGGTTGAGAGAAAACAGACCATGCGAGGAAGATCCTACAGCTACCCTGTCTGCTAGATCTCTCTGTGATGATGGATGTGTTCTCTATCTATGCCATACTGTTGGAGCTACTTGCCACATGTAGCTAGCGTCACCGAATAACAGGGTTCCAAATTTATTTAAATTTAAATAATGAAACATGGAAAAGGCCATCTGTGGCAAGTCCACACAGTTTTAGCCTTCATAGCTCTGGAGTTCTTGGTCTGAGCACCTGCAGGGGTTAAGTTGCCTTTACTGAAAGGGAGGGGAGTGTGGGAGGAGCAGGCCTGGTAGGAAAGGCGGGAGTTTGGTTGGAACAGCTGAGCTGTTTAGTATGAGGTGTTCGGTTGTAGAAAGTGTTACACCCACGAGCTTAGGAGGGGGTGTGAGTAGAGAAGAGTTCAGGGGACTGAACTCTGATGGCCTCGGGGTCCGGGATGCAAGGGAGATGATGAGACTACTGCTAAGGAAGTGGGATGTTTGCTGCTATGAGGTGGTCTGGGCCGGGGGAGCTGGAGCTGGAGGGATCGGAACCCTGCAGGACTAAGGGAGGGGAAGACAGCAGCTGTGAATGCAGAGGGAGACTTGCTGTGGCCGGTGTGGGAGTTGGAGAGAGGAAGAGTGAGCAGAGCAAGGAAATGTTTGGATTCTCTGGAAAAGTTACCATATGCAAGGAAGTGGGATGACCTGTGACTCCTAAGAAAGAAGCTTATGCTCGGGGCTAGAGGCTGTCATCTTCACAGCAGTAGATGCCGCCCCTGAGGGAGGCGGGTCACACCGTGGGGCTTTGTGCAGGTTAATTCCCAGGAGCCCCAGCAGCTGTGCACCAGGCTGTCCAGAGGCGGAGAGCCGGGGGCAGCAGCATTCTGCGGTAGGAAATGTGTCTCTCTGCTTCCCCTCTGGTCGCCTGTCCCCTGTTGTGACCTCCTCCAAATAGGAAGCATGTCACTTTCACACTCCCATGGTTCCTGGTTAAAGATTACATTCGACTTGAGATTTGGACTTTCAGAGAGACCCAGATGTCCTGGGAGCGCTTGTTCACAGGATGGAAATATGGGTCTCGTGGAAAACGTGCTCAGTAGTCCAGTGTCCTGATGGGAGGCAGGAATTGATTCTAACAAACTGGTTATTTCTTTTTTTAATTTTCATTTTTAAATTTTTTATTCATTTGAGACAGAGAGCTCAGGAGCAGTGTGGAGGGCAGAAGGAGAGGGAGGAGCACACTCCCCCTCTGAGCCCCATGAGGGACTTGGTCCAGGACCCTGACTGTGTGACCTGAGCCAAAGGCAGACACTGAACCGACTGAGCCACCGAAGAGCCCCAAGGCTTCACCGAGTTTTCTGTGTTTGATATTTTCCCTCCAGATTGCAGATTTGAAGGCGGCCAGGCAGCTTGCTTCTGAAATCACCTCCAGAGGAGCGTCCCTGTATGACCTGCTGGGCAAGGAGGTAGAATTGAGGGTGAGCCATGTTCAGACACTTAAATACTTTCTCAGCCTCTTTCAAGGTTTTTTTTCTGATTCTGCTTTTCCCCGGCCTTCCCATTTCATCACACTGTACCTGCTGAAATGAGATGATCTGCAGAGAGGTGATAGCATTAGCTGCCCTTCCTACTTCTGGTGCCCACTGGTCTGTTTTTAAATGTTTTTTTAAGATTTTTATTTATTTGTTTGACAGAGAGAGTGAGAGAGCACAAGCAGGCAGAGCAGTGGAGGGAGAAGGAGAAGCAGGCTCCCCACTGAGCAGGGAGTCCAATGTGGGGTTCGATCCCAGGACCCTGGGATCGTGACCTGAGCTGAAGGCAGTTGCTTAACCAACTGAGCCACCCAGGCACCCCTGCTGATCTGTTGTTAATAGCTTTCCCTCCTCGTTCAGGAGCGGCAGTTATGTAGCATGTTACATAGCATGTTGCTGGAACTTTCCTCCATGCCCGTGGCAGACCTAGCAAAGTCTGGTGTTTTTCCTGAGGAGTTCCACGTTCCTGTCTACAAAGTACTCTTCTGCACCCATGGTTCCCACACTTTGCTTCTGCGTGGGATGCTGTGGGGTCCTGTAAAAACTACTGGTACCCGGCTTCCGTGCCAGTGTCACGGGTTTGGAGCGGACCTGGGCATTGGGAGTTGTAAGTCTTGGGTGACTCTCACATGTGCAGAGCTGGGCAGCCCGTGACCTAGGCAGCTACTACTCATCAGCTGACGTTGGTGTCACCATAAAAATGTATCTGCTGTTCTTCTAGCCAATGTGAGCCGAAAAGAGTGCTTCATCTACTGAGTTTACCGAGCTGTTTAATGAGAATATGGCTTCTAAAACCCCTGTAGGGCTCCCTTTAAATCACCTGATGTCTGGGTTGTCCCCCCAAAGCAGTGAATCAGAATGTTCCCCCTAATATTTATTTATTTATTTATTTGAGGGAGAGAGAGAGAGAGAGAGATGTGTGGGCGGGAGGGGCAGAGGCAAAGGCAGAGAGAATCTCAAGCAGACTTTGCTCTGAGTATAGAACCCAGTGTGAGGCTATATTTTGCAGAGAACTTGACCTGAGCCCAAACCAAGAGTTGGTTGTTTAACCAGCTGCGCCCCGGAGGCACCCTCCAGGCATCCAGCATTTAAGGATCTCCATGGGATTCCAACATGCAGCAGAGTTTGGGACCCACTGGTTTAAGAAGTGGAGTCTTGTTTAATTCTTTCCTGTAAGGGTTTATGGCATTTGAAGCATACATGCTCACCTCTTGTGGTTTTTTGTTTTGTTTTGTTTTAAGGATTTTATTTATTTATCAGAGAGGGAGCACAAGCAGGCAGAGCAGCCGACAGAGGCAGAGAGAAAAGTGGGCTCCCCGTCAAGCAAGGAGCCTGATGTGGAACTCAATTCCAGGACCCTGGGATCATGACCTGCACTGAAGGCAGAGGCTTTAACCTACTGAGCCACCCAGGCGCCCCTCACCTCTAGTGTTTTTATTTATTTCATTTATTTGATTTTAGATTTTATTTATTTATTTTTTGGAAAGCAAGAGAGAGAGAGAGAGCACAAGCAGGGGGAGCAGAAGGCAGAGGGAGAAGCAGGTTCCCTGCTGAGCCAGGAGCAGGATCTGGAACTTGATTCCACCACCCTGAGATCCTGACCCAAGCAGAACCGACTGAGCCGCCCGGGCGCTCTCTAGTGTTTTTAAACTAAATGCGTTTAATTCTTTTTACTCCAGTCAGGTTTGTCAGCCATGATTGTCCTTTCGGCCTGGCCCGCCTTCTGGCATCACTGCTCTAGTGTAATGGTATTTTCTTCTGGCTTTTCATTCCTGCCCCAGGAGCAGACAGGGAGCAGGGGACTGGGATGCCAGCTCAGCATTGCTGATGTGTTAACCTAGTGGCTGACCAGCTGCCCAGTTGACAGAACAAAGCTGCTGCTCCTATCTCATAGCTAATTTAAATAACTAACAAGGCAGCTC
Organism: Mustela putorius furo; assembly: GCF_011764305.1. NCBI lineage: Eukaryota > Metazoa > Chordata > Mammalia > Carnivora > Mustelidae > Mustela > Mustela putorius. Next base: position 12,814,219 of record NW_025422145.1, on the reverse strand, counting down.
CCCAGGCCTTCTGTGTTTTCTCTTTATAGTGCGGTTGTGTGCATGTGTCTCCGCACATTTCTGACAGACCTAGAGACAGACCTGTGAAGTGCTAGTCACTTGGTAACTGCCACAGAGCTGTGGCTTCATGGTGAGACTTAACCAGGTTTCCACTGGGTACTCTTAGCACCGTCCCGTAATGAATTGAAATAACCAGTAGCCGAAATGTTGCCATAGGAGCCATAAATATGGTACTTCTCAAATTCTGTACAGCTGTGATCTGAGGAAGATCCCCCATCCAGTGTTGGTTTTTCTTTTTTTTTTTTTTTTTTAAGATTTTATTTATTTATTTATTTGACAGACAGAGATCACAAGTAGGCAGAGAGGCAGGCAGAGAGAGAGGGGGAAGCAGGCTCCCTGCGGAGCAGAGAGCCCGACGCGGGGCTCGATCCCAGGACACTGAGATCATGACCTGAGCCGAAGGCAGCGGCTTAACCCACTGAGCCACCCAGGCGCCCCTGGTGTTGGTTTTTCATACACTCAACTAACATTCTTTGAGTACTGGCACCAACGACAGACAGGCAAGGCACCTTGATCTGTGCTCTCCGTAGCTTTCCACCAGTGTGGGCCCTGAGGGGTACCGTGGAATAAAGGAAGCCCAAGACTGAGCTGGGGAAAGTGCTGCAGGAACCTGCATTGGCATTGAAGTCCCATGTCTCAGAAGTTCCTGGCACTGGTATGATAGGCACAAATGCTTCCTTTGATTGGTTAGTGATTAATGCTAGGGGCGGGGACAATGTGACTCCTCTCATCGGTTGCAGTTGGAAGTGACAGGCAATTTAGAGGAAATGAATCATAGGAATGATGATAGGGGCTGGCAGGGGGTTCGGACAGCTGGTTGAGCTGCACTTGGTTTGGGGTTCACCTGAACAAATAGAAGTAAAGAAGCAAATTTGGGAGAAAAGGATGAGGGTAAGCCCAGTTTTGCCCCCCTGGTGTTGAGGGTGTGTGGGGCCTTTAGCTGGAGAAGGCCAAGGGCACTGGAGGGAGACCAGGTTGGTGGTAGGATCAGAAAGACCTGGAGCCACTTGGCTGGCTCAGTTGGTGAGCTTATGACTCTTGATCTCAGGGTTGTGAGTTCAGGCCCCACAGTGGGGTCTGGGGTGTTTTTCTTTTTTTAAAGAAAAAAAAGAAGAGACATTTGGAAGAGGTGCTAGAAGAAGTGTTTCTGTATCAGAGATGCACCCTGTGATGGAACTTTGAGAACTAGTCCATAAGCCATATCCAGATCTGGGGATTTATTTTGAGAATTGCTTTTCTGAAAGTGTGTGTAATTCCATTTCATTGTTTCCCATAGGAATTGAGAACAGAAGCTATTGCCAGGCCTCTGGAAATAAACGAAACTGAAAAAGTGATGAGAATTGCAATAAAAGATATTTTGGTAAGATTATTTGCTTTTATTTAATGTTTTTGTGCCTGGAACTTGAAAATACTGATTTATTCCCTGCCTCCTCAAGAAACACCAACCCTTGGCCTAGTGACAGAGAAGGGGTATGATCGTGGGGAAATGGGAAATGCAGAGGACGTTCAAGGATACATTCTAGGTTACTTTTTTCCCCTTGTTATAAATATGAACAACTTATCCCCCCAAATTTGTCAGTTTTAATAATTTAATAATTTGATTAAATTCTTCAATTTTCCTAAGTAATGCTCTATTTAAGGGACTCTTCATACTTTAACCACTTCCTTGCTGCTGGGCATTTAAGTGATTTTCATGTTTTCCATTTATTTATTTATTTATTTATTTATTTGGGTGCTGAAACATGGGCACAGAGATTTCTTTCTCTCTCTCTCTCTCTCATTTTATTTTATTTTTTTAAAAGATTTTATTTATTATTTATTTGACAGACAGAGATCACAAGTAGGCAGAAAGGCAGGCAAAGAGAGAGGAGGAAGCAGGCTCCTTGCTAAGCAGAGAGCCCGATGCAGGGCTCGATCCCAGGACCCTGAGATCATGATCTGAGCTGAAGGCAGAGGTTTAACCCACTGAGCCACCCAGGCGCCCATCCCTTTTTTTAAAGATTTTTTATTTTGCAAGAGAGAGAGGAAGCATGTGCCACACACATGCAAGCATGAGCAGGGGGAAGGGCAGAGGGAGAAGCAGACTCCCTGCTGAGCAGGAAGCCGGACAAAGGACTTCATCCCAGGACCCTGATATCATGATCTGAGCAGAAGGCAGATGCTTAACTGACTGAGCCCCCCCAGGTGCCATTTTCTTTCTTTCTTCTTGAAGAATGGGTGGCACATGGGGTTAGTTCCAGGCGTGCACCGTGGATGGCGAGCACCTTTTAACGTGTCTGTGCTTGCAAAAGGTCCATGATACGTGATAATTCTGAAAACAAAACCGAAGCAATAGCATGAATAATAGGGTTACGATCTGTAAGCCATTTGTTTCAGAAAGCTAGGGGAAATTGTGTCTATCACACAGATACTTTTTTTTTTTTCACTTTTTTTTTTTGAAAGATTATTAGAGTGTCTGGGTGCATGCATGTGCTGGCAAGAGTCAGAGGGAAAGAGAATGTCAAGCAGCCTCCCAGCAGAGCGCAGAGCCCAGCGCAGGGCTAGTTCCCATGACCCCGAGATCATGACCTGAGCCAGAACTGGGGTCAGACACTTAAACAACTGAGCCACCCAGGTGCCCCGCTGGTATTTCATGTTTGAGGAGCACAGACCTTTAAAAAACTGCTTTTGTTTTTGAAGTCAGATACATCCACTAGGTGTTGTCTGACTGATTCAGAGAAGAGCCACCATCAGTGTGTGCTGTTCAGAAACTCGCCTTGTCTTCCTGTGAGAGTGAACTCATACCTCTTGTGGGGTTTTCCAATGGAGAGTGATATGATTATTTTCATGAAATTATTAGTGTACTTAGTTGAAAAAAGTTCAGCCGTAAGTAAAGAGTAAAAGTGGTTGCTCCCAGATATACACTGTCTTTGACAGTTACAGAGAGTGTCTGGGCTCCTTCGAGGAGTTCTTCATGGACCCTTCGAGGAGTTCTTCATGGACCCTAGAACTCCTTTGAGGAGTTCTTCATGGACCCTAGACCATAGACCTGCAGGTAGACAGTCCCTCCGTGTTTCCAGGGCGTGACACATTGTGCCGAAGTACTGGGGGGAGAACCCCCTGTCGGGCATCAGGAACTTAAGGCCGAGTTGGCACATCAGAACCCAGAAAGCAACGGCACACTCAGCTGGCTGGTTCCAGATGTGGTTCCTAATGCGGCAGATTGCAGCTGAGCTGTAGGCCTGCCCGGCCAGCTTCCCAGGCGACACGGGTGTGAAGACTGTGCATTCATTCTGACCTCCACTTGTCAGATGAACTTGGTCTTGTGATACAGCAGAAAGGCCTGCGTGTTTTGTCCGTGATCTCTCTTCCCCTTCACTTTGTTTCTCTGCCCTAGCTGCCCAGGCTCCCTCCCAAAGGCTTGGTCCACTGAGGGAGCCGCTTTTTCGCTGACTTCACAGAGTGGTTTCCCTGTTTTAGTCTGTAGTTGAGGTGTACTTGCCAGCCGGAGGGAGGGGAAACCTTCTCTCTCAGTCCCAGCAGGCAGTGGACAAGGGCTGGGACCACCTGATGTTTCTTTTTGTCTCCTGGTGCATATATTCTGTGATGCAGATGTTTGTAACTAGGGGAGTGAGCAGAACAGTGAGAATAAAGGCCGACTGACAAGCCAGAGTGGTACGGCAGCCGTGTGAGCCAGTGACCGCGCACGACATCTAGGCCCGCTCCCTCTACTCGGGACACTGTTCCTTCCATCCTCCCTTGTTTGCATGGCTACAGACATCCTCTTTTCAGGGGAAAGGATGATCATTTTTTCTGGGTCTGTGTGACTTCCTGTCTGGAAACGGCTAACTGAGTGATGGCTTGGGGGAGTGTGCTTTGTGTGTTTACTTTTGCTTTTATGCAGCATGATGTCGCTGTGCCTGAGGAGCTATAGAATTCCTCTCTTCCGGGAGCCACGGGGAGTTGCTTCCTGGGCCTTCCTCTCATTCATTTCCTATTCAACGCAGGCGCAGGTGCAGAAGACTAAAGATCTGCTCAACAACGTGGCCTCTGACGAAGCTAACCTAGAAGCCAAGATCGAGAAGAGGAAGTTAGAACTGGAACGAAATCGGAAGCGGCTTCAGACTCTGCAGAGTGTCAGGTAGATCCAAACACCTGAAGAGTGGGTGGAAAGTTGTCTTGTACATTCTAGCAGCGTGAGGACAAGTGGTCAGTGGTGGTAGCCCCTCGGGCGTGGGGCCATCTGGACTGAGAGTGTGGGGGCCACACACGTCCTAACAACGCGCCCTGCCAGACTCGTCTTTACTGTTCTCAGTGTGCCTGGGAAACGGCTCCATTCTCGAACCTCCCTTCAGGGTTCTATGGCTTCTTGGAATGCAGGGCAGAGTTAGTGAACCCAGAGGGTGAAAGTTACCCACGGCTCGTCTCCTAAGATCTGTGCCTTGCCATGAACGAGGTTTAAGCAGAAGCACACTACCATTTCTTAGTTTGAGCAGATTTTAGACCTTTGTAATTCTTCACCAGTTCATCTTTCTTTTGACGTTCCCTCTCTGAAAGGGAACTTTTTCCAGGGACTGTGAATGGTACCGTCCAGGTCTTCGGACCCTTTCAAGTGGGTTCCTCGCATTTTCTTAGAGCCTTTCTCTTGCTCATTTCGCGCCCCCCTTCTCTTGCTCCGTCTCTTGTCAGTCTTTCTCCTGCATCACTGCTTTGCCTTTTCATTCTGCCTTTATTTTTCTCTCTTCCCTCCCATCTGTGTAGCTGCTCCATCTGTCTGAATGTCATGCATTTTGGAGATACTGGTGACTGGCCCACAACCTGACACTAGTTCTAACATCTGTGGGAAGATCTCCCCTGTAGACATGAGTAACCCAGGGAGCGGAAACCACAGGCAAGCCCATGCCCTTTCCACCTTTGTAGTCTGGGCCACCTGACACGGGTGTCTCATTAAAAAATTCTGCCTCTCAGGCATAAATTCATTTTTGTTAAGCCTTATGGCCTTTCAGTAGAAAAGTTTCTGTATTTTGCTCTAGTCCCAAAGATTATTTATTATTTTTTAGTTTATTTATTTAAAAGATTTTTATTTATTTATTTAACAGAGAGATAGAAAACACAAGTAGGCAGAGCAGTAGGCAGAGGGAAAGGAAGAAGCAGGCTCTCTGCTGAGCAAGGAACCCGATGCGGGACTTGATCCCAGGACCCTGGCATCATGAACTGAGCCAAAGGCAGCTGCTTAACCGACTGAGACACTCCGGCGCCCCTTATTTATTTTTTTAAAGATTTTATTTCTTTATCAGAGCACAGAAACCGTGGCCGGGGTGTACACAGAGGGATAGGGGGAAGCGGGCTCCCAGCTGAGCAGGGAGCTAGATGGAGGACTCAATCCCAGGCCTCTGGAATCATGACCCGAACTGAAAGCAGACACTTAACCAACTGAGCCATCCAGGCTTCCCTGTTTATATTGTTAAGAGAGTTTTCCCAGGGCACCTGGTAGCTCAGTGGGTTAAAGCCTCTGCCTTCAGCTCAGGTCATGATCCCAGGGTCCTGGGATTGAGCCCCACATCGGGCTCTCTGCTCAGCAGGGAGCCTGCGTCCTCTTCTCTCTCTCTCTGCCTACATGTAATTTCTATCTGTCAAATAAATGAATAAAGTCTTTAAAAGAAAAAAAAAAAAGAAAGTTCTCCCTGTAAGAGAAAAGAATAGATTCAGCAAACCAGTTGAAACAGGTTTTTGTGTTATGGTTTTGGTTTTCGATTTTATATTGTTAAACCTTAGCTTTGGGGGCACCTGGCGGTACAGTCAGTTAAGCGTTGGACTCTTGGTTTCAGCTCAGGTCTTGATGCAGCCCCATGTCGGGCCCCCACCCAGTGTGAGTCTGCTTGAGGGGTCCTCTCCCTCCCTCTCCTTCTGCCCCTCCCTGTGTGCAATCTCTCTCTCTCAAGAAAAAAAAAATTACAAAGTCTTTTTTAAAAATTTAGCTTCAGGGCGCCTGGGTGGCTCAGTGGGTTAAGCCACTGCCTTCGGCTCAGGTCATGATCTTAGGGTCCTGGGATCGACTCCCGTGTCAGGCTTTCTGCTCAGCGGGGAGCCTGCTTCCCTCTCTCTCTCTGCCTGCCTCTCTGTCTACTCTGATCTCTGTCTGTCAAATAAACAAATAAAATCTTTTTAAAAAAAAAAATTTAGCTTCAATTTGTTGCAACCTGCGTTTCCCTTTTTTGGGGGCTGAATATATTTTGGAGCACCCAAAATATATCGAGGAGTATACTTGAGGAGTATTATGCTCAAGTAAGATAATGTGTGTATTTAACTTCTTGATTTTGCGAGGTATATGTGATACAAGATAACTTTTTAAGTCTATTAAAATCCAAGGCATTTTGAGTAAGAGAAAAGACTGCAAAGCTTCATTGAAGATAATAAACTTAATGATGCTTAAAAATATGTGCCATGTATGTATCCATGCATAGGAAAGTCTGGAAGAATGCTTATCAATTATTAAGTGCTTATATATGGTGATAGAATTATGACTAATTTTTTTTAAAGATTTTATTTATTTATTTGAGAGAGAGACAGCATGAGAGGGCAGAGGGTCAGAGGGAGCCTGACATGGGACTTGATCCTAGGACCCTGGGATTATGACCTGAGCCAAAGGCAGTTGCTTAACCAACTGAGCCACCCAGGTGATCCAGATTATGAGTGATTTTTACTTTAGCCTTCATACTTTCAGGATTATTTCAAATTTTTACAAAGAGCTTTTGATTGTTTTGGGGTGGTGGTTTGTTTTGTTTTGTTTTGTTTTGTTTTGTTTTTATTTGAGAGAGAGAACATGCATGAGCAGGGGGACCAGGGGAAAGAGGGAGAGGGAGAAGCAGGTTTTCCACTGAGCAGGGAGCCCCACATGGGATGCGATCCCAGGACCCTGCGATCATGACCCTATCCAAAGGCAGACACTGAGCCACCGAGATGCCCCTAAGAGCTTTTGATTTATTTATTTATTTATTTTAAAAGATTTTATTTATTTGACAGAGAGAGAGGGAGATCACAAGTAGGCGGGGAAGCAGGCTCCCTGCTGAGCAGAGAGCCCAATGTGGGGCTCGATCCCAGGACCCTGAGACCATGACCTGAGCTGAAGGCAGAGGCTCAACCCACTGAGCCACCCAGGCGCCCCGAGCTTTTGATTTAAAAAAAAAAAGAAACAATAGGTATGTTCATTTTGAGGGGAGGGAGGAGAAAAGGAAAATCAACTTCATTTATTAAGATTTTATTTATTTATTAGAGATATTTTATTTATTTATTTATTTATTAGAGCTGGCCCCTCATGCTAGCTCGTGCACGAAACAGTGCTCTCTTTTTAATGTTTAGAGAGATTATAAGTAGGCAGAGGCAGGCAGAGAGAGAGAGAGGAGGAAGCAAGCTTCCCCCTGAGTAGGGAGCCTTATGCAGGGCTTGATCCCAGGACCCTGAGATCATGACCTGGGCCGAAGGGCAGGCGCTTAACCATCTGAGCAACCCAGTCGCCCTGGAAAATTAACTTTAAACAGCTACAAGTTGAAGAACCATCTCCACCTATAGGCTTTCCACAGCAAATTATGATGGGACCCAGAACTCACAGTATAATCTTTCACTTTGTATTTCATTCGCTTGTTCCAGGCCAGCGTTTATGGATGAATATGAGAAGATCGAGGAGGAGTTGCAAAAGCAGTACGACATTTATCTAGAGAAATTTCGAAATCTGGCTTATCTGGAACAGCAGCTCGAAGACCATCACAGGATGGAGCAAGAGAGGTTTGAGGCAAGTGCTTGGCCCGTAGGTCTGCTGCAAATGGCATTGTGGAAAAAAAAAATCTGTGAGTGTTTTTTCGCCACGATCAAGTCTGAGGATTGCTCATGTAATTCTTTTGTGTTGCTTTTAGTGTAGCCTGGACTCGAAGGTTGTCGGCTTTCTGATGGGTTTGGTCAGTTAGACTGCACACAGGACCAATGTGTGACCTGTGTTGTTGCACAGACTAAGCTTAGAAGAGCCTGTGCTTGCTTCAGTGCTGTGCTGTCACTGGCTTGAAATTCCTCATAGTTTGTTTTTTAAGATTTTATTTATTTATTTGAGAGAGAGAGAATGAGAGAGAACACGACGGGGAGAAGGTCATTGGGAGAAGCAGACTCCCCATGGAGCTGGGCGCCCGATGCGGGACTCGATCCTGGGACACTGTTGGGACCATGACCTGAGCTGAACACAGATGCTTAACCAACTGAGCCACCCAGGCGCCCCGAAAGTCTTCATAATTTTTAAAATGCATTTTAATTTGCACTGAGTCCTGCAGACTAGGTAACTGGTCTTGGGTGAAGATCTAAAAACTTGCTTGGTCAGCTCACTGAAAGATTTTTCCTGGTTGAATCATCCAAATTGAATCATCCAAACCTGTGTATCAGAGATGAGGATGGAAATAAAGAGGAAGTGCAGTTTCTTGATTATTGTGGGAAATGTATACGACCCAGAACCAGAGGTTTTACAGGCTTCTCTCGTCCCAGCGCTCAAGGCCATTTAGGAAAGAACATTTCAGGTCCCATGAGCTGATAAATACAGAATTCAGAGCAAAGGAAGTTGGACCAAGTTACTAAAGGTTTTTTAATTGTTCTTATGCCTTGGGGATATTTCTACTTAACCCCAGGAGTGGTCACTTGGAATCTTTGTTCATGATGAATTCGGTCTACAGTCTCCCTTTCTCACGCTGTCCTTGACAGCTTTCGGTATAAAGGTTACGCTCGCCTTCCTACAAACCTGGGTGTTTGGAACAGGCGAAGCTGCCCTGGGGCACAGGAGGCCTGGCTGGAGGTAGGTGCCGCCCTCCTGCGGGCACCTTTCCCTCGGCAAGGAGCCCGCTGCCACCGTTGCTCTAGGGTAAGGGCGGGCTGTGGAGCCACGGGGCCTGGGACAGGCACATTTGGAGGGCAGTGGCAAGAGCCTGGAGTTCAGGACATTTTAAAAGTTGGGTGTCTGGGCCAGTGACAGTAAATTATCCTTCCGTGCTGTCATGTGGGGCCGCTGAGCGGGCAAAGAGAGTGCCAGGAGGGACGCATGTCCCTCCATCCTTCGGCAGCTGCTTGGCTCTTCTGTGCTCGCCCCTCCGCTCTGTGCTTACAGCGCTGGCCCCTCACGCTAGCTCGTGCACGGAACACTGCTCTCTTTTTAATGTTTAGGACAACAGAGTTTTAAAAGCCAGTCTCTTCTCCTGTTCCCTCTTTTGACAGTGATCAGGGCCACATTAGGCAGCCCAGCTGAAGCATTAGTTTTTGTCCCCCTAGGAGTTAGACTAATATTTCTTTCTCTTTTCAGCCTAATCAGTCTCACCATTTTGCCTCTTTTGGGGCTGGAGTTGTGCAGAACTTTATTCTTTAGGAGCAGGAGGCCTGTACTGTCCCATAGTTAATGCATCTGTTCCCGTGTCCACATCCCACGGAGGCACCCGTGGTCACACGGGATGGCCTCTTGCCATGTCACTGCGTTCTCCGCAGGGCTGGGCAGGCCAGTCACCCCCTCTGCTGCCTCCTGTTCTCTGGGCTGCTGCTGGCAGAGAGTGGGGCAAGCGGCCCGGCCTGAGCTTGTGCTCAGGTGGTGGTGGTCTGTTCGCGTAGTTTAGATCTCTGTGGGATCTGTAGCCCGGACTTAGCTCTATGTACCCAGGTGTTAAAGAATAATGAAACAGCCCCCAAAAGGGTCCTGTCTTCTGAGTCTTGTGTTTGCTGTTCCATAGGAAGCCGAGAACACTCTGCGCCTGATGCAGAACAAGCTGAAGGAGGAGGAGAAGCGCCTGCTCCGCAGTGGAAGTAAGGCCAGGCTCCCAGTCAGCGCGGTCTCCCCGGGCGAGCGCTGGGGGCCTCAGAAAACCTCTGTGTGTATTTTCTTTTCAAAAGGCAGTTTTCAAACAAGTTTTGTATCAGGTACTGTTTTAATTCACTCCAGAGCTTATGGGGCTGGTTCAAGTTACATAACATTTAAAGCACTTTGGTTTTCTTGTCACCTAAAATATCATTTTCCTGTTTGAAGGTTTTAATTGCAGATAATACGTAACTAGAAAAGAGAGCCCAGTCTCGGAGGTCTGTAGGGTGCCTTGTTTTCGGGCTGACTGATGGAAAGCAAGTGTCGTGATGCCGTGCATGCGAATGGCTTAGTCGCTTAGAGTGAGTCCCCTACTTACATACCCATCCTAGGCCCCCAGTGACCCAAGATGATCAGCGAGGCTGTTGTCTGTAGGGAGATGGGGTTACCTATATATAGGAGCTTGATGCTGGGGAGGACTGTTCTCCACGACTGGTTAGCGTGCTTCATCCGTGAACTTGACCGAGATGTCAGGTCAGCCTCAGGACCAGTGGCAGCACTCAGTCTTCATGCTGCGTGTCTCAGACTGCCTCCTTCTCTTGCTTGCTGCTCTCTTTTTTAAGATGAAATATTTTATTCTCCTGTGCTTGAGGATGCCATACCTGGGGCTTCAGGCTTGTACGTGAGAGAGCTCTCTCTCTCTCTCTCTTTGTATCTCTCTCCTTTCCTGCTTGTTATATGCCTCTCTCTCCTAAATCTCAGGAAACTCTTGAGGGAGAATAGGGACTGCTGGAGAATCCTTTAGGGGCAAGCGTAGGGAATTCCAAGGGCCTCTCTAGCCAAAGCAGCCCCTCACCTTTATGGTTCCAGGTCAGCCAGGAGAGCCTGAAGCGGCCCTAAGTGATAAGCCTGCGTGGAGTTTATCCTCTCCCGAGAGGCCCAGCACAGGTAAGAGCCCCAATGGGTTGGCTGCACCTTTCTCTGTTCCCAGGCCAGCACGTGAGGCCTTTCTCACTGATCTTGCTATATTCTTCTGAACTCAGACTTAATTTTGTGATCCGTAGGTTTGGGATCTCTTGAAGGACAAGCATTCGTAGGAGCATCTCTGATTTAGCTTTTTTGGGAAAAATAATTTCCAGCTTAACACAGCTGAATGAGGGATAGCACTTAATTAGCTTGGGATGGTGAAGAAGGTAGGAAAATATGAAGGGCTAGTCTCAGTGCTGCTCAGCCGAAAGTTCTTAGGGTGTGCTGCCTTTCTTTGCTTTGCTGTATATGTGGGAACATTGCCCAGAGAATTGGGATTGGGGGGCGGATATAAAAAGGAAGACCTTCTGAACTTCTCTGAAAAGAAAGACCTAATAGAACACAGACATGAATTATGGGTGAGAATGGGCAAAATTCAGGAGCTGGAAGAGATCATCGCGTTTAGACCACTCTGCAGGCAGCTGATTGAGCGCCGGAAGCATTGTTGAGTCTCTCTTCTGGGCGTGAAGGATTCATTAATGGACAAAAGACAGGGATCTCTGCTTTAAGCAGTGTACTTGCCAGTGAGGAGATGAGCATAGAGCAAGCTGTATGCAGAAGGTAAAAAATGCCCTGGGGGGGACAGTAGAGCAGAGAAGCGGGTGGAGAGGGTGGGGTGGAATTGTATTTTAAGTAGGGGTCACAGTAGGCATCTCTCTAGGCCTCAATAGGAGATGCTGTTGAAGCAAAGCCTCAGTCTGTGGATGTGAGGAGAAAGGAGGCACCAGGTGAGAGTCCTGGGAGTGAGTAAGAGCGTGGGAAGCAGAGCCCAGTGAGGCAATGAGCTCTGCTGAATGTGTGAATGCAGGACTTGAACTGAGGCAGGACAGACGAGCTGGAAGGCGGATCGTGTGCTGAAGGGCTCCCATCTGACGCTCCTGTCTCCTCTGTTGAGCGGAGTTGAAGTCACCAAACTGGCTTTGTGGGTTTGGAGGAAGGGACTTGAAGAAGCGAGAGAAAGTCTGAGTGCTTAGAGATAGGAGAACGCCCTAGGAGCAAGGCCAAGTATTTTGTTCAGATGCTCTGTACTAAGTAAGGCAGCCTTCATCTTCCCACCATTCTTTTAAACCTCGCTGCGGGTGGTACATTCATAAAATGACTGAGAAATTTCTAGAAAGCACTTTAGTAACCTTACTGTGGTTTAGTTTTTATGTTCTAGTGGAGAGCAGACATTCCTGCATTTCACACTTACTTTACTGCCTCCTGCATGCTGGCATCGTACTGGTGCTCGGGACAGTGATGCGTGAGGCGCTCGGAAAGCTCAGCGCCTGAACTGTGCTGCTTAGTACCTCGCAACAAGCCACGTGTGACTCTTTTTGGTTTTTTTAAAAGATTTTATTTATTTATTTGACAGAGAGAGATCACAAGTAGGCAGAGAGGCAGGCAGAGAGTGAGAGAGAGGGAAGCAGGCTCCCTGCTGAGCAGAGAGCCCGACGCGGGACTCGATCCCAGGACCCTGAGATCATGACCTGAGCCGAAGGCAGTGGCTTAACCCACTGGGCCACCCAGGCGTCCCTCTTCCAGGATTTTTACAGTTACAACTCATAATTTAGATTTCTGATCCATTTTGAGTTAATTTTTGTATGTCGTGTTAGGTAGGGGTCCAACCTCATTGTTGGGTATGGGGCTGTCCAGTCGTTCAGCACCATCTGTTGGAAAGACTATTCTTGACTCTGAATTTATGGGCACTCTCTCTTGTCTGCCATATTTAATATTATTTTTTTTAAGACGTTATATGAGAGAGAGTGAGTGAGAGCACATAAGCAGGGGAAGTGGCAGGCAAAGGGAGAGGGAGAAGCAACAGGGAGTTTGATCCCAGGACCTGGAGACGGTGACCCAAGCCGAGGACAGACACTGAACCACTGAGCCACCCTGGCACACCGCCATGCTTTATTTTTTTAAAAAGATTTTATTTATTTATTTGACAGAGAGAGAGAACATGAGTAGGCAGAGAGGCAGGCAGAGAGAGGGGAGGAAGCAGGCTTCCCCCTGAGCAGAAAGTTGGATGCAGGGCTCGATCCCAGGACCCCAAGATCATGACCTGAGCCGAAGGCAGAGGTTTAACCCACAGAGGCACTCAGGTGCCCCAGGAATTTCATTTTAGTCATAAATTTGTGTTACTATTTCAGCATGTTCTTTGAGTAGGCTTCTATGCGGTGATCGTTGTCAGCTAGTTTGTGCTGAGTCCCGTGCTGGGTGCCCGTGCTGGGTGCTCGTCCTCATGCTTGCCCAGGCTCCCAGGTTTGCCTTTCCATGCGGAGAGCACGACTCATCCTCCACGGGGAGGGAAGTGGAGCCCTTTCGGATGCAGCTGCCGTTTCCCTACCCCCTATCACAGGGGCTAAGCAAAGCCTTTTCACAGATACACAATTACTACTGTCCTTCCACACTGACTTCTGACTCAAGTAATCAGAACAGCAACTGCAAACTCCTTCAGTTCCGTCGTCCAAAACCAGTGTGTCTCCCTGGTCACAGGCAGTCAGGTTGGATGGCGAAAGCTTTTTATCTCCACTGTGGAAATGCTCCTTCTCTAGGTTCACTGTCGGAAACGTCCCACCAGAGTGCAGGAGAGTATTTAAGAAATCAGTGTATAAGGCTGTTGCACTGAGAACGACCTCTCTTTATATATGCCCGTGATGGAATTCTCTCCTGGAAACAGTGTCCTGAGTACCAGCTCCCGTCACTATGCACTAGGTCGCCATCTTTCGTGGGCCAGTCGCGTGCTTGGACCTTGCTGGCCTGGTCTCTGTCTTGCCTATGGGCTTGTTTGGCACAGTCACTCACCTTTGCAGTGGGTTCCACTTCCTCATCTTTGTTATCCACAAAGAGCTCAAGTTGGGGTAACACTGAACAGAGAGTGATACCCCCCCAACTAACCAAGAACTTCCAGCTACCTTGACAGCTGGCTGTTCAATTTTTAGTTTCAGCTACCAGCATAGTGTTTCTAGTTTATGTATTCTGACACCTTGCTTTGGAAGGTTATTAAAACAAACGAACAAACAAATAAACCAGTATATCATGGTCTGCGTTAACTCCTAAGTATCTACAGGCAAATCCCAAGAGTCTCATAAAATCTAATGCCCTAAAAGAAGGCTGAGAAGTGCAGACGGTTTTGCACAAGAGCCTTGTGGCTAGAAGCTGTTCTAGCAGCAATGATGGAGACCCCCTTTCGTTCTGTGTTCTTGTGTTCTCCTAGGTAATGATGACTCGGACATTGACATCCAGGAAGATGATGAATCTGACAGTGAACTGGAGGAGAGGCGGCTGTCCAAGCCGCGGACGGCCATGGAGGTGCTCCTGCAAGGTACCACACTGCTTTCCTTGCCCTCCTCCCAGCGCCCCGTCACAGAATGCTGCCTTTTGTGTAGCCGGACTAAGCCCTTCAACTGCTCACCTTTGCTGCTAATACTCTTACCTGTGGTGCCAAGAAAAGTTGGTTGTTCTTTGTGGCCCGGGTTTCTCACAGAGGCCATCGCAATCCCTGGCCTCTGGCACAGAGCTGTATTCTACCCGTTTTGGGTCCAAACTGCTCTCAGTGCAGTGGCCTCCCCTATGATCAGAGAACCAGTGCATTGAGAAGGGATTCATACAACCATCTCTGCCTTTTAAAAATCTTCTAGTTTTTACTTTTTCACTGCTAAACACTCAAGCCAAAAAAAATCTATGGAGCAAATGTGGGTGTTTCCCACAAAACAGTGGGGTCTTCTTCATGTCCCACTTTCCACCCTAGAGAGGTTCTGGTCAGCGGCTGGGGGATGTGTCTTTCCAAATTGCCTTTCCACACGTATACAGTGAAATACAGACACAAAGATTGGCTGAGACATCTTTTAACCTAAATGGTACCAGACTTTGTGTATTGTTCTCAACTTGATTTTTAAAAAAAATTATTAAATATATTAGAACTCCTTCCATGTCAGTAAACTAGAAATCTGCTTCATTCTTTTGACAGCAGCAGAGTGTTCCGTAGCGTGACCGTACCCATAATTTACTTGGGCATTCACATATTAAAAGATCCTTTAAAAAATATTTATTTTTCCTCTTTCCTTTGTATATACGTCTTTCTGCTTATCTGCAATGTTTGTACCATTAAACGTGGGATTCTTAGGTCAAAGGTTATATAAATCTTTGTTTTGGTAGATACTACTAAGTTGCTTTATATTTGTCTTTAAAACATCTATCTACCAGCTGTTAATTTTTGGAGCGGTTTGCATTTTTATATACATCATACATTTCTGAGGTAAATTATCTTCATTTTATATTAAGTTTTGCTGCTAACTGCTCTTTTTTCGATTTTTACTTATTTATTTGTCAGAGAGAGAGCACACACAAGCAGGGGGTGCAGCTGGTAGAGGGGGAAGCAGACTCCCCACTGAGCAAGGAGCTTGATCCCAGGACCCTGGGATCATGACCCAAGCAGAAGGCAGATGCTTCACCCACTGAGCCACCGAGACGTCCCAGTCTTTTTTTTTCTTTTAAAGGTTTAAAAGTTTATTTTAGAGAGAGAGTGAGCAGGGGTGTGATGGGGGCTGGGCAGAGGGAATGGGAGAGAGGATCTCAAGCAGACTCCATACTGAATGTGGAGCCCAACGCGGGGCTTGATCCCATGACCCTGAGATCACGACCTGAGCTGAAATCAAGAGATGCTTGACAACTGAGCCACCCAGGCGCCCCTTTCCTCTTAGTTTTAACAGCTTCGTCATGCAAATAGAGGCTAGGGGTCATGGCTCCCACTCAGCAGATGGGAGCTGAGGCTCTGAAAAGGGTGAAAAGGGATGTGATCGTCTCAGGAAACCCTGATAGAGGCACTGGTGCTCCTGAATTCTGCTTACCGCCCAGCCACCAAAACGAAAATCTCAGAACTGTAAATAAGGGCTTTAGACAACACAAGGTTTGCATTTTATCTGACCAAGGGTGGTCACCCCAAGCCTGTCCTGAGCGAGCTCCTCTCTGAGCTGCCCTCCCTGCCTTCGCCCCGCAGCGTACACCTGGGTCCCTGGTGCTCCTTTCTCGGGGGTTGAGTGTGAGAGTGGCTGTCCACCTCCTGCCAGGGAAGGACAGCTCCTGGGTGTTTGCAGAAGTCACAGACAGGTGACCATGACTTCCAGAGAAGAGGGGAGAATCACTGAGGCAATGTGGGTGTTTTGAAAGATGAACTAATAGCAATCCTTAGAAGTTTCCCTCTTTGGAGATCAGACATAGGTTCAGATACGAGTAACACTGGTCCGTGCAGGGAGGCGGCCTTTCTTTTTTCAGCAGATGGCACAGCTCTTCTACCACCTAGATACCCAGAGTGGGGGTCAGTGGTTTTTCTGAAAACATGTCCAGGATGTGTATTTAGTGTTCTGGTTTGAGTTGCGATTGTATTTTATTGCCCTTTTCCTTTTTCTCAAAGTGGAAATGCAGAAAATCCATTACTGTTTCTTTCTTTTTTTTTTTTTAAAGAAGATTTTATTTATTTATTTGACAGAGATCATAAGTAGGGAGAGAGGCAGGCAGAGAGAGAGAGAGGAGGAAGCAGGCTCCCCGCTGAGCAGAGAGCCTGATGTGGGGCTCAATCCCAGGACCCTGAGATCATGACCTGAGCCGAAGGCAGAGGCTTAATCCACTGAGCCACCCAGGCGCCCTTCCATTACTGTTTCTTGGCAGTTTTGATCATTTAGATGAGACTTAAGTAAATATTTTAGTTGATTCTGTTTTTTTCCAATTTTCTAAGGGAAACAAATCTTGAATGCCATTTCTTGTCCCCCCCCCTTTTTTTAACAAGGTTTTCATAATTTCTTCACACTTTGGTTCTTCTCAGGAAGACCTGGCAAACGCATCGTGGGCACAATGCAGGGCGGAGACTCCGATGACGACGTGAGTCCCGACCAGCTCCCTTTAGCAGCTCCGTTCTTCACGCTCCCGGGCTGGTTTCCTAGACTGGCTGAGTCAACAGGCTGAGCGCGAGGGGCTGCCTCCCAGTCTGGCCCGCTGCTGGCTGTGCGCTGGAGTTCGAGGAGCCCGACTCTTCTCTGCTTGTGGATGGCTCTTTTCTTTTCAAATGAATGTGCTTGCTCTCCCCCCACTTTTTTTTCCTTCTCACTGTTCTTTCCATTCTCGCTTTCCAAAGATGGAAGCAGCACCAGCTCTCTTAGGTAAATGCAAGACTTCCAGCTCCAAGAAGCAGGTTGGTTTTCTTTTTCATTGTGTGTGTGCGCGCGCATGTGTGTGTGTGTGTGTGTGTTAGCCGACTCGGGGCCACCAGAGAGCCTTCCCCAGAAGTGATGCCTCTGTCTCCTGGGCGAGAGAATGCTTTCTCCTGCAAAGAATGGTGCAGTTGCCTGGAGGTCCCTTGCAAAAGATGGGTGTTGAG
The DNA here is from genome assembly GCF_011764305.1 of Mustela putorius furo. Taxonomy (NCBI): domain Eukaryota; kingdom Metazoa; phylum Chordata; class Mammalia; order Carnivora; family Mustelidae; genus Mustela; species Mustela putorius. The sequence goes on along the minus strand of NW_025422145.1, from coordinate 12,796,991 downwards.
TGCTGAGCTAAGAAATGAGAAAGGCCATCAGGCCCTTGAAGTGTAACCTGGAAAAGAAGGGAACCTGCTGAGGGCCTGGGGTCAAGACTGACCCTCTCTTCAGTTCCATTCTGGGGAGGAAACAGGAAAAGGAGGCTCTCTTGAGACAAGGTCGTCAGGCTGGGCAGGAGGCTGCGACCTCAGGCCACTGGCGCCTTGCGTGTCCTTGAGGTAATACTGACGGGGAAACTCAATGGAATGGGGCCCTGCTGCCAGGGCTGCCGCATCCATCACCCTGGGCCTGCCTGCTTTGTGGCAGCCTCTGGCAAGCCTGTGAGGCCCCAGAGGCAAAGGGTGATTAGGCTGACAGACCACAGACCTCCTTATCAGGTCGTGCCCGCATGTGTCTGGAGCGTGGCAGTAGTGGCTACACAAGGACAGAGCATGAGCCTGACCTTGTACTAAAGATTATTTAGTAACAGCAGTGTATTTTGTCACCAAAATCCACAGAGGGAGAGAGAGGTCACTCAGGTTTGCTGGCCAAGATGCACAAAGAAGATCGAGCCTAGAAATCACAGAAGGTAGTCAGAGAAGCAGAGAAACCATGTCGGGCATTTTCTAACAGTCAGGGATGGGTGGTTATGTAGCTTCTGCCCATCCATCTCAGCCATTCGAGTTAGAAATATGTCTGGCCTGGGTGCTAGGGATGCCTGGACAGCACCGTCTGGCATCTTGTCTTCCGATACGCCTGGTCATGTGTGTAGCTTTCACAGAGCGAATGTCCGAGCTACAGCTGATGTCTCCCCTGTGCCTTGTGTTGCTTGTTTGTTTCCGGGATGCTGCCTCCACCTGCTCCGCAGGCACGCGGCCTTGTCCTTCACGGGCTCACCCTTCCACTTGACAGATAGTACCTAGTGGCTGTTACATGCAAGTGTTAGAGGTGATGGGCCACACGTCCCTGTCCTCAGGGAGCTTACATTCCAGCAGGAATCAACCGGCATGTCAGGTCACAGTGGCACGGAAAAAAAGCAGTTCAGGAGCAGAGTGACAGGGTTGAAGAAGATTGCTGTCTTTTGGGAAGTCTGGGAATATCTCTCTGGTAAGGTGACATTTGGGCAGAGGCCTGAATAGAAGGAAGGATGTGATGTGGGGAGGGGCATCTGAGGCCCAGGGACCAGAGATGGGGGCATGGTTGGAGTGGAGTGGGTTGGGGGCGGGAGCTGTGAGAGGGAGCAGGGGCCAGGCAGAGCTTCGCAGGACGTGATAAGGATCCAGAGAGTCTCTGAGTGCCGTAGGAAGGGACCGGAAATCGTGAGCCCTGCAGTGCCAAGAGCTAACATTAAAGAGACACCCATCGGGAGGCGTCTGCAGTAGTCCAGAGGTGCTGGCGGCTCAGCCTAAGGTAGTGGCAGCAGAGGTGTAAAGAAGTGGTCGGACTCTGGATGTTTCCAAGGTCAGAACATTGAAGTGTTGTTATTGGGCGTGGGGTGTGAGAAAGAGAGACAGAAATGGGTCATGATGGGCTAACAGTACGCATAGAGTCTGCATTTCCCCGAGCTGGGGCAGGCCTGAGCAGGGACGCGGAGAGCAGCGCAGGAGTTGGGATGTTCTGCATGCGCACGTTGCCTGCCAGCTATCTGCGTGCTGGAGTTGAGTAACCAGTTGGAGTTCAAGTGTGGTGTGCAAGGTCAGGTCTGGGCTGGCTGAATTGGGGAGCCATCATACTCAGGTGGTCTTCCAGCCACAAGGGTGATTGTGATTGTGTGGGGGAGAGAGTAGAAAGAGAAGAGGGGGCCCAAGGCTCTGAGCTGAGCCGAGTCGCAGAGTTACGGAGATAGAGGGCGTGGGGGTGTGCGAGACTGGGATGATGCCGGAGTGAGGTGGGGCAGGCCGCCGGATGGAAGGGCGCCCTGCAGCAGACTCGCTTTCAGGGAAGGAGCGGTCCTGTGCCCGATGCAGCCTGGAGGTTGGGAGACACCTGAGACTCACCACTGGATGTGAGTCCGCTGAGTGTTTCAGTGGATTGGCAAGGTGCAGGCCTGCTGAGTGTGCCGAGGAGGTAGTGAGAGGGGAAACCAGTAGGGTCGTGGGTTCAGAACTCCTGCGAGGAGTTTCATTGTTGCGGGGGTAAAGGAACAGGGCAGAGCAACTGGAGAGGAAGGTGGGATACACTTTGGGGTTTTTGTTTTGCTGTGTTTTTAAGAAGGAAATTGCCACATTTGTGTATGCTGGTGGCAATGATCTAGCTCGAGGCACTGGCCATCTTGGTTTACCTGGGACACAGGACCTGCAGTTTTAAAACGTGGCCGAGTTGGTCACCCTAGATCGAGGCAGTGGAGAGAGCGTTCCTCTTATTTTGCTCCTAATACCGATTCCCTGTGTGGCTTTCCATCCCTAATCCGGTAAACTGCAAAAAACAAGCAAACCAAAAAACCTAGCCCTCCTAATCTGCAAGCCCCGCCCTCCTTGCTGTGCTCTGGTGGGTGTCTGGTTCCCCAGGGGCAGAGCGGGGTCTGGGGAGTTGCGGTGCAGATCCAGTGGTGGTGCTGAGACCTCCGTGGGGAAGCCAGCCCCTGCGGCTGCATGCTGCCACCCGGAGCTCACTGGTCAGCTGATGCAGTCATGTGTGTATTTCTGCCAGGGGTGTGAGACCAGGGTCCCCCCTTATGCCTCCACAGCCCAACTGCTGCTCCGCCCAACTCTGCCTTCACATGCGGGCATTGCTGGTTACTGAGCTGCTGGCGAATGAGGGTCTTGGCTGACACGCTGCAGGGAGTGAGATGGGCCCTCAATTGTCTTTGTTGTCTTCCTATAGGAGGACTCCGAGGACAGTGAGATTGACATGGAGGGGGATGAAGACGACGATTTGGAAGAAGAGAGCGTTGCTCTCTCGCCAGCTAAGCCCACTCGAAGGGTCCGGAAGCCTGAGCCCCTGGATGAGAGCGACAATGACTTCTGACCCGTTTGCCCAAAGGACCTCACTGATTAAATCCCTCAGATCTATAGGTAAAAGGGAAGTTGGAAGGTTAGGAAGGAAACCCATTTTGTTCACTAAACCAGCTGGACTCGTTAACGAACACCACCTACTTGCTCTGTAGCCTCCCTTGTGTTACCCCACAGAGCTTCAGCGAGAATGAAGCAAGTCCCAGATGGGATGTAGGTTTGGTCTTACTTGTCTCCTGAAACGGGAAATGTGAGTGTTCTTAGAGATGCACCTGTTCAGGACAGACAGCCCAGGAGACGTAAGGGATGGCGGCATCGGGTCTCAGCTATTGTTGTGATGTGGTTTCCTCTCACAGTCGGGGGGATGGACATGGGGCTGCGCTCCAGGACTGTTCAGGAATTGTGGGGAAGCGTCCGAGTCCTCCTCACCGGTACAGTTTGGGATAGTTACTGTACATCGGCTTTTAACTCTAGCTTTTGTTTTGTCATCCTATTTTCTTGCTTCTGTATGTTCACAATACCAAGCTTTAAATGTATTTTGCTAAAATGTTCCGAATGAACGTTAGCTAAGTTAGATGAAAACCCACTGTCCTTAAAGATCAGGTAACAGAGATATGCTGCAGAATATGAATGTTCCATTTTCTCTCAGAAGGTTGGCATTCCTCCTCAGGAAAGCAAATAAAGAAGTGTTGGTACACACTTGTGTTTCTGACTCTAAAAAGATGAACCAGAGGGGCGCCTAGGTGGCTCAGTGGGTTAAAGCCTCTGCCTTCAGCTCAGGTCATGATCCCAGGGTCCTGGGATCGAGCCCCGCATCGGACTCTCTGCCCAGCAGGGAGCCTGCTTCCTCCTCTCTCTCTGCCTGCCTCTCTGTCCACTTGTGATCTCTGCCTGTCAAATAAATAAATAAAATCTTTAAAAAAAAAAAAAAAGATGAACCAGAATGCGTTAGATTGAATAGCACTAGAATAATTAGCCTGATGTGAAGTGAGAAGCGGCAGATGGAGTCGTTTTGTTTTTCTGATGCGGAAAACACAGAGCAGTTTTCATTTAGATTTCAGTTCTAAAGTCAGAAGTCTTCCGAAGTTATTTAATTCATAATAAATGTATTTAATTCCATGTTTTTATATCATTATATAAGTTTTACTTGAAAGTATAATTATGTTGTTTATTTGCACTATAACGTAAATACATAGGAGAAGCTCATAGGTTACTGTGGTACATGTAAATTTTTAGAAGATGATGTGACAATTATTTCTACCTTTGCTTTTGTCTCTTTCTTTTCCTAATTCCTACATAAGAGATTACCCCTTTTTTAAACATTCACCATTCAGTTAATTCACTGGAGATTTGAGATGTGAATGATGAGGAAACAGGGAAATGGGAGTGTTGGGAGCCGCGCTGACCCCTCAGAAGCTGTGGCTTCTGAGGTGTGGAAGTCACTGCGTCTTCTTGGATGTTCTAGTTTTGGTTTCCTGAGTCCGACCTGCCTTATATTTAAAAAAAAAAAAAGGCATTTCTGTCTTCTTTACATGGCGCTTCCTACGCATGGCGTAATGCGTGGGCATTACGGCAGGAGCGTGCCCACGCCACAGGTAACCCCCCTCCACAGATAGAGGTGCCCATGCAGTGGGCGGTTTATTATTTTACCTCCCTCTGGGTCATCCTTCACCCCTCAGTTACCTGTTTTGCGCAGTCTCACCGCTTGCTCAAGCAGCTTATGTCAGCCAAGGAGCTTTAAGCACTGATCACAGTTACTAACGTCTGTCCCTCCTATGACAGACCCAGCAGTCAGGTTGTGCACGTGCTTTGGGACCTCGTGTCCTTGGTTTTAGCCAAGCATCAGAGCAGACTCAGGCCCCAGAGAAGACAGTGTGAGTAGATCAGTGGAAAACTGGTGTTTAGATCATTGTCAACAGTTGTTAATGTTTTTTTTTTTTTTAAGATTTTATTTATTCATCTGATAGAGATCACAAGCAGATGGAGAGGCAGGCAGAGAGAGAGAGAGAGGGAAGCAGGCTCCCTGCTGAGCAGAGAGCCCCATGCGAGACTCGATCCCAGGACCCTGAGATCATGACCCGAACCGAAGGCAGCGGCCCAATCCACTGAGCCACCCAGGTGCCCCAACAGTTGTTAATGTTTTAAACTGTGTCATTAAAGGACCTCTTAAAATGCTTTACAACATGTATAATGACGGATATCGTAAAGGGATTTTTTAAGTCCTTAATTTTTATTGGCGGCAGCAATGAGAACAAAGTCCAAGGACTTCCTCCAATGGGCGATTCAAGAACTGTTTCCCGTATAGCCGGGACGGGAGAAGGACCTGCAGGCGCTCTTTTGGTAGCATCTTAACTGTAATTGTCAATGTCACCCATCTGAAAGGAAGCGGAGTCCCCTGATGATAACAGCACACTGCGTGAGTATCCCAGCTGTTGGGTTGGCCCCGGCGGGGGCTCTTAGGTGCCTGAACCGGGCCTGGCAGCCTTGGAAGAGAACTGAAACTGCCCAGAGCAGAAGCCCTTCCTTGCAGTAACGGTGTGACTAAATAGGGAGCACAGAGTGCTCAGGAAAGAATGTCATCAGGGAAACATGTCACTGATGGGAAACCCGGGGGTCTGACACACAGTGTTCTGACTTTACACTTCTGTTGGGCAGTCTGGGAAGGGTTAAGCAATAGTAACATAGGAAATTAAGTTTTTGGAAGATGCACTGTTCATTCTAAAAAGAACAATATAATCAGATAGGCGAGAATGGCTCAGGGGTGATGAATACAGGTAAAGTCATAAGGTAAACACTAATGATTTAAACAAAAATCATACTCTAATAACTATGTTGGAAGGACAGAGAAACAAAAAGGGGGGATGTAAGCTGATGGACATCCAAGTGTCCTTTCCCGTATAGAAGGCAAGAGATAATCTCTAAGATGGTAAGAAATAGCACATACAGGACATTTAGTTTGGGGAGTAGGGGTATTCGGAAAGGGGAGGGACGAGAGAGAGACTGCCATTTGCCCTTACAAGCCTAGTGATTTGGGGCTTTTTAAACCATGTGTTACTATGGATGTTTCGATGAATTTTTGTAAAGGTAAAGGAAAGGGTAAGGGCTGGAGGCTGAGGTTTGAGCATCATTTTCCTATGAGAGTCCTCAGGGGAGAACATACGGGATGGGAAGAGCCAAGTGGAGGCCTGAGAAGTGCCTGTGTCTCAGGGGCAAAGGCCACAAGGGCCCAGAAGAAGAGACTGGGACAGTATTTTCTAAGTTTTCTAAAGTGACTGTATTTTACTTTAATTATGAGGAAGAAATGTTTTATTTTCCCTTAAAGAGTGTTGAAGAAGAGGGGTAACGAAAAGGTAGGAGGACCGGAAGGCTGTGGTGTGGAAACCGAAGCAGGGGAGATTCTCCAAACGGGGAAAGGCAGCAAGTGCTAAACCCTTGTCGTAAATGAGCTTGAGTCCAAGAGGTCACTGAATTTGGCAGTTAGGGAATCTCCAGTGACCTTAGCCAGAGGCAGTCAGGTAGCCAGAGATCGGCTAAAGAGAACACAGTGAGTCCTGACAAGTGTTCAGAATGGTGGGCGGTCACAAGAGAAAGGAGGGCTCGGCCGGCCGAGGAACATGTGGTTGAAGAACATTGTGGAGGGCGGGGGAGGTTTTGTTTTGTTTTGTTTTGTTTTTTGAGAAGAAAACTTGAGCATGATCTTTTAACTGGAAGGAACGAGCTTGTGGAAGGGGAGGGGGTTGGATCTTATGAGAGTGTGTGTGTGTAATTGATGAAGCAAAGGCTTCATTAGAGGTCATTCTGTTTTAATCTGTACTATGTATTGAAAATGTATGCACCAGATAACCAGCTGGGCTGATGCTACCATTTGTTTTAAAAGATTTTATTTAGGGGCGCCTGGGTGGCTCAGTGGGTTGAGCCTCTGCCTTAGGCTCAGGTCATGATCCCAAGGTCCTGGGATCAAGCCCCACATCGGGATCTCTGCTCATCGGGGAGCCTGCTTTCCCCTCTCTGCCTGCTTGTGATCTCTGTCAAATAAATAAGTAAAATCTTTTAAAAAACAAAATAAAATAAAAATAAAAGATTTTATTTATTTATTTATTTATTTCAAGAGAGAGAGCATAAGCAGGGGGAGGGGTGGAGGGAGAAACAGACTCTCTGCGAAGCAGGCCTGATGCAGGGCTTGATCCCAGGACTCTGAGATCATGACCTGAGCTGAAGGCAAATGCTTAACTGATTAAGCCACCCAGGTGCCCCGTATGCTACCATTTAGAGTGAGATGGCTTTGGTTGATGTCACGATCTTTTACATGGTGATTTCTATAGTGTCTGTTGTAGATAAGGCCCCAAAATAGATTTTTGATTTGGGCATCAGAGTACCCAGAATATGAAGACATTGTCTCAGGAGTTGGATCACAATAGCCTTCAAATGAGACAACCTGGAAATGACAGATGATAGAATTAGTGTAAAAAAAAAAAAGACTGGGGCACCTGGGTGGCTCAGTGGGTTAAAGCCTCTGCCTTCGGCTCAGGACATGTTCCCAGGGTCCTGGGATCGAGCCCCACGTCGGGCTCTCTGCTCTGCAGGGAGCCTGCTTCCTCCTCTCTGCCTGTCTCTCTGCCTACTTGTGATCTCCCTGTCAAATAAATAAATAAAATCTTTAAAAAAAAAAAAAAGGACATTCAGATATTTTTAACTCTCGTCCTTTTACTGAGATGGTAGAGGGAGATTTGAGCATATTAAGAAGAGATAAGGAAGATGTGAGGACATCTCCGAACTTCTGGAGGTTAAAAAAGTGAGAGAAAGACTGTGCCAACTGGGACTGAGTCACGGCAGAAGTGAACAACATACTGGCCACGAAGACGCAAGAGTCGAAACTGTTCAAAATGAGAAAACGAGAAGTCCCACCACCCTGGCTGTGGGTTTACTGCCTCAGTGCAGTTCCCCTCTGTCCTGCCCCATGGTGGTGGAGCTATTCCTTGTAAAATGTCTCTGCTCTGCCAGTGGGCAAGAGCGGGGGCCTTGTCAGTAGGCTGCTAGGGAGACTTTGGAGAAGGAGGGGGCTTTCCTTCCCATTTTGGTGCGGCTTGCTCTTTGAGTCCCTGGAGAGCATGATTTTTCTCATGGCCTGGGGTTTGCCTGGCGCTGGATTCCTGCACGGCACAGCTCTCTCCACCGCTGGGCTACTGCAATTTGATCCGTCAGGTTTGTGACTAGGTGGGCGCAGCCAGACGCTACATTCACCAGAAGACAGGGCAGCATCTTGAAAGTACCAAGAGCTAAATACCAGCCTAAAATTCTATACCCAGAAAAAAAAGTGTTTCCAAACCCAGCAATCCACATAAATACAACAAAAGACCTATGTTCAGACATCCCCTGTTTCCAGATAACTTTTCTTTATGGTGGATTGTTTTTCTTCAGTCAAGGATCCACTCAGAGATCTGGCATTAAGGAGTTAACGTCTCTTCAATCTCCTACAGTTTAAAATAGTCCACAGCCTTTTGTATTTTACATGGCACTGACATTTTTGAAGAGGTTAGACTAGTTTTTATTATTATCTTTTGCAGAATGCTGCTTGATTTGGATTTTGTCCAATTGTACCTTCCTGATGGGCTCAAATCAGTGTCTTTGGCATGGTGTGTCCTCCGGGCGTCCTGTCGGAGGCCTGTTGTGTCCATCTGGCCCCTTATCGGTGATGTTAAGTTTAATCATTTGTTAAGAAAGCATTTGCAGAATTATCTATCTTTAAAGATGCATTTTTCCCCTTCAGAGCTATCCCTTCTGGGGTGAAATTTTGAGGCCGGGCGAGTATCTTCTCCCTTGATAAGACTTTCATCCATAGTTTTAGCATCCATCGAGGATTCTTGCCCAAATACTCAGTTTTAAAGGCCCATTTAGAAGAGTGCTTCCTGTTCAAACTTTAAAGTGAGAATTGCATCATAATCTTCATAAGCATTTCCCTGGTTATTTAGTGCATCAGAGCTGTGGCGTCCATCGGGATCTTTTCCCCTTCCTCACAGACAGACACCGAGGGAACCTGTACCACGTGGAGGCCCAGCTTGCTCGTCTTCCTGGAGAAACTTCACGCACAGGAGTGCTTTGGAAGCCAGCGTAGAGGAACATCATGAAGACATCTACATTTACCGTGCTGTTGATAACCCGTGTGCCAGACCCCACGTCTCGTCTACCAGACAATCTGTGCCTTTGAGAGATTTTGTAATGGATAAAAGATGGCAAGAAGCTTGGACAACAACTTTTTTTGTCTTTTTCTCCAGAATCCTGTAATGAAAGCCTTCATTTCTCTTCAAAAATATTCTCATAATTTTTCTATGTGTCTCTAAGGATCATACTCCTAAGACCTTGTATTCTTGAGAAAAAAGAGGTCCCTTCTGTCACCAATGCCAGATGGATCCCCTGTATAGGCTCGAAGGTGGCAGCTCGTTTCAGAGTTGGAAGGGGGGGATGACTGTGACCAGCGAAGAAGGGCAATAGTAATAAAAGTTAGGGGCGTGTGAAGACCTCCAGGTATAAACGAGTTCACACCGGCTTCTTAGCTGCTGAGCTTTAAGGCCTGTGTCATTGATGGAGCCCTTCCCTGCTCTGCAACGTAGCAGAGAATCCCGCTCACCCCTGCCGGGACTGGCCTGGGTCCAGGAGAGCTGCTCGTGACCTCCGGCAGCACCTTTCCTGCCTCCTTGCAGGAGACCAGTTTCTGTGTGGGTCATCGTCACTCCCAGACCACAGGAAGGAGCCCCGGAAAATGGTCTTTCCATTCCAAAGCTTCCAGCTGCTGCTCTGCCTGTCCTCCTGCTGGGTCCACCAGGAACTTGTTTTGCTCACATTTCAACAGTGCACGAAGGAGCATTTGTCCTGATAGCCTCTGAGATCATCCTGGCACCAGATTCCCCAATGTGGTTTCCCTGGAGACTGCAAAAGAAGGATTAGGACAGGGCTTGAGAGATGGGCTCCAGGCCCAGAGGCCTGCAGGTTCATTTCGTGAGGAGCACGAAATGCAGAGCTCCAGCCAAGCCCTCTATGCTTGCAGGGTCCCTCCCATGGAGAAGGCCAGAACGGCTCCCCTTGTACTGAGTTTCTCTGCAGAGCTGCTGAAAGGCTCGGGAGTCGGCCGGCTCCGAGAATCAGGTGGAAAGCAGAGCCCAAGCTGCAAGTCTCTCCAAGGGCGAGCAAGAATGGGAGGGAAGCAGGTGCTGCTGAGCCCCACTCACTTGATGTGCTGGAGGCCATGGTTTCCAGACAGTGCAGTGGCAAGGCATATCGCCCCGTCCATCCCCAAGGAATTCTCTTGAAGACTAGGCAGAGGAAAGATGGAGACACCACCGTGAGCCATTAGGCACGGAAGAACCCGCCCCAGGAAGCAGCGCTGCATTATCTTGGGGGGCCGTGGAGGAAATACATGCTTCTGGAGCTGATCTGTCCACAGGAAGGGGGCATTTACCCCCGAGACCAGTGCCTACAAGTATCCCGGGGGTCCCATCCAAGTGCCATGGAAGGTGGAAGACCGAAAATGCAGATGTTAAGTGATTTAGCTCTGGCGTAAGCTAGCCAGAGTGGACAAACCCGTCTGCAAGAGGTCCTCACAGCTATTGATATTTGGAAGGAAGCAGCTGCAGAGGGAATCAAACAAAGCAGTCTGCTGCCCTGGGGCACTGGGGGGTCTCTACAGCCACTCACTTGAGTCTTCGAAGACTAGAGTTCACCTTCAGAGCATTTGCCAAGGCTTTGGCCCCCGCCACCCCGATGGCGTTTCCTCGTAAGCTGTCAGGAAAGATATGAAGCCTAAGGCACGGGGTCAGCTGTGGGGTGAAGACCGTGCCTCTTCAGCTGGGCATGGGATACTGGGCAGGGGCCGCATGGACTCAGCAAGCGCAGGGGTGAGGTTGCTCCTTTCTCACTCCTGGGCACCGAGTAGAGATGGGCTCTGGGGAGCAGGACGCAAGGAGGGGTGAAGCTGGCCTAACCTGGGTGGTTTGTTGGAGCCCTCCTCTTCCTCTGTCCCAAGGAAAGGAGAGAGGGGCTGAGACGAGAGAGGCAACACTCCGTCCAGCAGTACCCCATGCTCAGCATCCCAGGGCCACAGAAGCAGGGACCACCGGGACATGCCTGAGAGCCCCACTGGGCTTAACCCCCTCCCCCAAGAATTTGGATCTTCTCATAGAGATCAGTGGCCAGAGACCCCTACCCAGGACTTCGGGACGTGTGCAGCCTGGCCAAGGCCAAGGAGAGCAGGTCTGTAAGGACAGAAGGCCCCACAGTAGTGACTCCCAGGGAAGAGGTAAGCAGTGGGGATGGGGAAGCTGGGGTACGCTTGATCTAAGTGAAGATATTTAAATGATTTCTGAGTTTCCGTGTAAATTGATATATATTTTTTCCCCTTCTACATCTTCATTTTCAATCAGCAGCTTGGCTCTTTTGGGCAAGAGATGAAAGCCGCAGACTGGAATACTTACTCAAGAATCTCCAAGGTTCTGTTCAGGGCCAGGGCGTCCCCTAGCGCCTGGGCCCCCCGGGAGCCAATGGAGGCCACCTGCAGACTGTAGGAAGAGATGATTTCGATGTGGAGAGGCGAGGCCTCTCCACCCCACACCCTGCCCGGCCCAGCATCGAGGCATACTTGTCCTTCCTTTTGACCACCCCCAGACTTAGGGCTGAAAGTGGCAACGCAGCACTGAAGGTTGTTGGCCCCGATCTGTCCGGAGCTGCGCCCCCTGCCTGCCCTGTCTGGTGCCTGGGACAGAGCCCTGGATGCTCCAGATACAGCAGGGAGAGGTGGCCTCCTGGAGAGAGGGAGGGAGAGGCCTCCCCGAGCCCCTGCTTCTTGCTTTCCACCTGTTCATTGTCCCAGGTGCTAACGCCAGGAGGATCAAACACACTTTCCTTGACTGGAAAGCAAAACCAGCCGGGGCCAGCCGGGCACATCAGCACTTACTAGAGCGCAGTGAGGGCCGTGTTGGCCTTGAGGGCACTGGCCACTGCAGAGGCGCCTTCGTCCCCGATGGCGTTCTCCTGTAAACTGAACACAAAGCGTGACCCCTTGGACCGTCCCAATCTCATTCAGACCAACATACCATGGACCAGACTCCCAGGGTGGCCTTGGGGATAGCCGCCCCCAGGGCCTTGTACCTAACATGCAGAGAGCTCCGGGGTCTCCATGAACCTGGACCATCAGAGGCAAACAAGAAAAGGGACACAGGGAGAAGGGACAAAATTGGGAGTGCCGGCCATAGAACTAAGTCAAGGCCCTCAGTGTCCCGCCATCCTTGCCGGTCAGCGTTTTACGTGTTTGTTTTCTTTCTTCTTCCGCTTTAGAGTAAAGTTGTAGGTCCTGGAGCAGGCAGTGATTAAGCGTTTAGTTCGGGTCGGTGTCAGTGGATTAGGGGAGCGGTGTGCGTTAGTCATTTTAACAGATTTCAATGTGTTTTGTGTCCCCACGGCTGTCCAGGCCCAGGTCCGTCTTGGGTGGGCAGCTGTGACTGAACGAGCAGGCACCAAAGGTCACGTGCCAATGCGTGGTGGACTTCATGGGGTCTCCCACCCGGGTGTGGTCACAGAAGCTGCCAGAAGAAATAGGTCTAAACCAAAACCTGAAGGATGGGATGGGGCAAGAGGCCCGGCGCAGCCGCCGAACTCGAAGCATTGCAGTTGTGTCCCCGGCGTGTGAAATGAGTCCGAAGAGGTAGAAAAGACTCAGGTCCTTGGGGCCTTCTTGGGAAGGCATGCTGAGGGATGGCCTTCACTCTGCAGGCCCTGGGCAGCATTTAAGCATCTCACTGACCCAGAACGGGGCCAGATTGAAGTTTTGGAAAGATCTTTGGCCTGCCCTGTGAGAGGACGGACTGGGTGTGCCACTGGCCATGGGGACAGAGGGAAATGGGGACGTTGGGAGGAGAGCCGCAAGTGGGAAGCCAGAGCCGAGGCGGTGTTGCAGCTTGTGTGACTGGCCGGTTCCGTTCACGAGGTGGGGGCAGAGAAGCAGCAGGCTCATGGGCAGGTAGCTGGGGCAGTCTGAAGTTCCCACACGGTGCCCAAAGGGAGGTGCTGAGCGGGCAGGGATGATGTGGGTCTGGAACTCTGGAGAGAGGTCTGGGGTAGACTTGGGGGTACCAGGGCTTTGACAGCAAGGAGCCTGGGAGAAGAGAGCTTCTGGGAAAAAACGACCACTCAAGAGAAGATGGCCCAGGGCAGAGCCCTAGTGAACACCAGATCATCAGTCAGAGGAACCAGCCAGAGGTGGGATGTCCTGGTGAAAGACAGAGTTGCCCTTCAACGCAGCATTCCACCAGCTGTGTGGCCACGAGAAGTGGGAGCACATGCTCACAGAAGCTTGTGCACGAACGTCCACAGCAGCATCATTTGCAAGAACCAAACGGGCAACAACCCACAGGTCCGTCAGCGGATGAGTGGAGAAACCCAGTGTGGCCTACACACACAGCGCACTAGGATTCAGCCGCAGGAAAGAAGGAAGCTCTGATTCGTGATGCTCCCCCCACCCCTGCCGGGTGAGCCTAGAAGATGTGACACTAAACGGAAGACCTCGGTTGCGAAGGCCATGTACAGTATGATCCCATGTGAATGAGACACCCAGCAGAGGTGACTGTAGAGACAGAGCAGGTGTGTGGCTGCCAGGGATGGGGCATGGAGGTGGTGGGGAGTGACTGCTAATGAGTCTGGGTGTCTTCTGGGGGTGATGGGTGGTGGTGAAGATTGCATGACTCTAAATATACTAGAAACCAGGGAATTGTGTGTTTCATATGGGTGGTTTTTGTGGTACATGGATTATGTCTCAGTAAAGCTGCTAGAGCAGATGAGAACAGAAACAGGGCAGAGGAGGCTGTGTGCCCGGCAGACACTGAGCGCTCGAATGTCCTTGCCACCCGCCCCCCCCCCCATCCTTCCTGCAGGCCCTGCAGAGGCCCCACTTACTCAAGGCTGGTCAGGCTCTTGTTGAGCTGTAGTGCTTGTCCCAGGGCCTTGGCAGCACCGGCCTGAATGAAGTTCCACTGCAGGCTGGGCAGAGACAGACACGTGTGACCCCGTGGCCCTGGGCAGAACCCAGGAGGGTCTGGAGGTTCTAGAAAGAGGGGACTTCTCCCGGGAGGGTCTGGCAGTAGGGAAGGAGTCCTCACAGGACGGGGTCCTGGCCACTGATGGGCAGAACTCCTGCAGCCCCTGGTTAGTCGAAACAAGCACTCTCTGGTTAAGGGTGGGCACAGGGACAGGCTCAAAGACTCCAAATGGCCTCTGCATGACGCTTGTGACACTTGGAAGTATGGCGTAGGTGCCCACCTCCCACCATTGGCCTCTCAGTGGATCAGCCCCAGGAAGCAGAGCAGGGGGCAGGGCACAGCCCCCTGGAGGCCCCTGAGGCCATGTCGGGGAAGGGCCCCAAAGCCAGACTTGTTCTCCTGCACGCACTGGTGTACGGCCCTGCAGCTCTGCAGAGAGGACCGGGTGGTATGGGGGTGCCAGAGACTCACTGAAGGGACTTGAGGGCCTGGTTTTCTTTCATCGCCACCGCGATGGCCTGGGCGCCCTGGTCGTGGAGGAGGTTGGCTGTCAGGCTGGGAGGAGGGGAACGGTAGTGAGTGAGCAGGAGCTACCTGGCCGTGGAGCTCCAGACTTGCTCCCCCGGGAATCCAGCTCCCCTCCTCCCTGAGGACCGGCCTACCTCCTGTCTACTGAGTACCTGTGTGTGCCAAGCACGTGCCTACGGCTATTGTACCGAATCCTGTCGTACGGGCGCATGGAGAGGGGGGCCGGTTCAGCTCAGTGAGGCTCCGATCCCTATACTGAGCCACCCCTGAGACCGGGCCCTCCCACATCTCCATGGGGAGGGGCCTGGGGCAGGTAGCATCCCCAGGAACCTCATCCACTGGTAACTAGGGCGTGAGAGTGCAGGGGTTGCCACCAGAGGCTCCGTCTCCTGGCTGCCCCTCCCCAACCTGGTCTTTCCCCAGCCTATAAAGTGGCAAGGCCATGAGAGTGTGCCCTCCCCTTCCCCATCCCCAAGGTTCCAGGTAGGCGAGGCCCTCAGCTGAAGGGGCGGTCGGAAGCCCAGGCTGCCCCCCACTCACGTACTCCAGGTTCTTCAGGGTGGTGTTGATGGAGAGAGCTCGCGCCAGCTCCCGGGCTCCCTCTGAGCTGATGGAGTTTTCCCGCAGGCTGGGGAGAGAGGAGACCCTGAGCTGCCGACCACACATGCGGGGACTCTTGGGGAGACGAGCCCTGGTGCTCAGGCCCAGGGAGCCTCAGCTGGGACCTGGGCCTCTTGAGTGATCACAGCCAAGGTGTGAAGAGCCTCCAGCAAGCCGGGCTCCCACGGCTAGCCAGCCGAGCATGTCCCCTGGAGGACCGACAGTGGGGGGACCCATCGGGAGGAAGAGCATCTGTTAACAGCCCCTCAGAGGTGAGGGGGCTGGGGGCAGGCTTGGCTGCCTCAGGGGCTGGGGTGCTAGAGGGAAGCAGCAGAACTGGGGAGCTGAGGGCCCCGGCTGTCCTCTGCTCTTCTGAGAGAGCAGGCAGTGTGCGGGAGGCCGCAGAACCAAGCTGCCCAACCGGAGAAAACTTCAGAACAGGCCCGCAGTGGGAGGGGTGCGCCTTCTTCCAAGTCCCAAAGTCCTTTCAGGCCCTTGGCTAAAGGGACCCCCCAGCTCAGAGGGAAGCTGGGACTTACTTGAGGCTGACGAGGGTCTGGTTGGCACAGAGGGCCTCCATCAGCGCCGCCACCCCCACGTCACTGATGGAATTGCTCTGCAGGCTGCAAACAGAGGACAGGACGCGCTTGGGGTGGCCATCCCGGGACCCGCAGGGAGTCCCTGCTCCAGCCTGGGGGCTGCAGGTGTCGGGTTCAACAGAGCTGGGGAACCCTGGAGCAGGTGCTGCCCCACACTGCTCTGCTCATCATCCCTCTTTCTTGTCCCCGTCCCCCAGGTTCTAGACCTAGGTCGGGACTGGTGGGTTGAGCATAATCATCCTCTGAGCTTACACTCTGCCTTGGTTTGAGCGGTTCCCAGTCGTCTGGGGTCAGAGGGTATGTTGTGTTTGTAGCCCCCAGAGAAAGTGGCACAGGTATGTGGGCACAGTGGGGGGCAACACTGAGCTCTCCCATTGCCCACCAGGTCACTCAGCTGATACCCTCTTTAGCCACCTGTGCCAGCTTTTCAGGGGCACTCGGTGCCTGTCACTCTGCAAACTCCACCACCAACACCAGCCTCAGCTGTCCAGGGAGATGGGGCTGGTGCGGTGGGATGGACCAGTGAGGCGGGCATGGGGAGAGACTGAGCTCACTGTGTGCTCAAGGCAGGCTGGTGGTTGGTTGGGTTCGGGCAAAGTTGTGGTCCTCACTGACAGCCCAGCCCGCCTTCTTGATGGGGAAAGCAGGGGAGTCACCCTCTGCCCACGGCCACTCCTGGAGGGTGGTCAGGCAGACTCACTCCAGGCTTTCCAGGCCCTGGTTCACCTTCAGGGCCTTAGCCAGGGCTTCCGCACCTCCGTCGCCAATGCTGTTACTGGAGAATCTGCAAGAGAGGAGACAGGGGCGAGCTGGTTTTCCGGAGCAGCCTAGCAGGGTGGGGCCCGGGCTCAGGGTCCAGGGTCGCACCCCAGGGCTGTGCTTCCTGTGTTGCATTAAGGGTGCCCAGTGCATTTGCTCAGCTTCAGTCTGTAGCTGGTGGCCTCCGCAAGTGACCTGTGCTTCCCTGTGGCCTATAAGAGCTGGAGGGAGCAAAGTCCTTGACTCCCTAGCAGGGGGCACGGCTAACTCTTTATAGTGATACGGTCCGTGAAGGTGGCCAGGAGGTGTTGGGAAGGCAGTAAGATTAAGTTTGAGACCGTCCCACTCCCAGGAACCGGAGTTATCTTGTACCCACACATCCATCCATCTGTCCATCCGTCCGTCCGTTCGTCCATCCTCATGCTCACAAATATTTATGATGGGCTGGGCACTGTGCCAGTCACTGAGGATGCAAATTTGGCCTTTCTGCATTTCTCACATGAGCTCCTTCAGACTCCTGTTCTGTTTCAGGGTATCTGCCATCTGCTGGGCTCCCACAGGCCCGATGGTATTCTTCTGTAGGCTGTGGGAGAGAAGGGTCTTTCAGCAAAGCCAACCACAGCCATTCCCACGAGGGACAGTCTGGTTGAAGGCAAGAGCTCAGAGACTACTCGAATACACTCTCCATTTACCGCAGCATTGGCACAGCGGTCTCTAGGAAAGGTCTGTGGGTTGTTGCCAAAGTGATGTCAGCAGGCTGACATCATTCTGGGGGGTGTCAGAGGCAAGGACAGCTGGGCCCTCCCCTTTCAGAAGCTGGAAGCAGTGACTAGAGGACACAGACTATCCAGAACCTCTCAGGTGGTGACTTCGACATGCGAGTCCTGCCGGCTCCTTACCTAGTCAGCGCTCCCCACACCCAACAGTCTACCTCCCTCTAGACCGACCAGCAGCCTTCCTCCCAACCCTGCGGTCCTCCCGAGGGCAGACCCTCCGTTTAGGTCCTTTACACCAAAACTTCCCTTTACACCAAACCTGGAGGGGGAGATGTTGCCAAGAGCACCTGTGCTTATCCTAGGAGGACAGGGAAGGCAGGACCTGTCTTGTGTCAGGCTAAAGACATTGTTAAGAAAAGGGAACTTGCTGTGGTTCTAAAAGGGAAAGAGACCTTCCTTTCCCTCGAATGTTTCTTTAAGAAAACTTGCAATGATAAATCTGTCCTTTGAGAAGTGTATAAGTCTTTTTAAAAGCTAAATAAACCTCTTGCCGGATTTACAGCCTTATAGAGACCTTGGAGCCCTCTTTGAAATGTACACATCAAGGAGGATAGCATGACTCCACGACGTCCTAAAGACAGAAGCTTGGTTTTTCCTTTGCATAAAGGCAATTAGCAAACAGATGGCTACCCCAGCTACTAGGCAAATTTAAGGAAAACTGTGCGACAAATGGTGCTGTCCAGTCCTCTCACTTGAGAACAAGTTATCTTGCGAACACACGTATCTTGGGTTGTGTCTGCCTGGCTGGAGGAAAGGGTGAGATTTCTTGGTCTTTGCCATCTGGTTGTTGGATGGCCAATGGTGTGGCTGTGGTCTAGTTGAATATTCAGGTAACTAAGCTGTTTCGTTTTTTACTGCGTTTGTGGAGAGGATTCTTTGCATTGGCAGAAGGCTTTATCTTTAATTATTTTCCAACACCTGTTCTGTGGAAAAACAGTGGACATCAAGATTTCCAGGGACCATCCAGATGGGTCAGAAAGCCTCAGGCCATCTCCCCAGTCATCCTTGCTTGCAGAAACAGAGAGGCCCTTGGAGGAGGAGAGGAGAGAAGAAGGAGGCCCTGTCCTGGTCAGCACGTCCACTTACTGCAGCACAGAGAGGGTCCGGTTGGCGGCCAAGGCCTCAGCCACGGACCTGGCTCCGTTATCCCTGATGGCATTGCTCTGGAGGCTGTGGAAGCAAGGGAGAAGTGCGTTAGCAGCGGTGCCGTGAGTGTGTCCAGGGGTGGCCTTAACTTCTCCTGTGGCATTACTGAGGCCCAAGTAGGGATGAGGCGGAAGGACAATGGTGGGGGAGCCACTGAGTGCTCTGTGCCCTTGCTCCCCACCACACAGGATTTGGGAACAGTTGGTTCTTCCCAGTGCTGCTCTGGCCTCAGGATTCCCTCTGGGTCTCTAAGCATTTGTCTGTTGATGGGGAACAAGGTGTCCCTGGCATCCCGGTAACAATAAGTAGGTTATCAGTAGACTTAACTGCCATCCAGGTTTTGACAGGGACGTCGAAGAATTGGAACCCTTACGCACTGCTGGTGGGAATGTAAAATGGGCCAGACCTTGTGGAAAACAGTCTGGCAACTCCTCAAAAGGTCAAACAGGGCTACCATATGACACGGCCAGTTCCACTGGTAGGTGTCTGTCCTAAAGAAATGAGGACAGGTGCTCAAATGTTCGTGCACGACTGTGCGGTAGCATTATTCACATGAGCCAAAGGATGGAAACAGCCCACGTGTCCATCAGCTGATGAATGGATGAACTGTGGTCTGTCTATACAGTCCACACAGTGGAATTCCGTACCGTGGAATATGACTCAGCTGGAAACAGGAATGAAGCATTGACACCTGCCACTATGTGGATGAGCTTTGAAGATGCTCAGTGACAGAAGCCAGACAAAAGGGCCTTATTGAAGGATTTTATATATGTGAAATCTCCAGGGTAGGTAAACATGGAGACAGAAAGCAGCAGTCCCTGGTGGCTGCCCGGGAGGGGCGAGGCTAGAGGGAGGGAGAGAATGGGAGGTGATTGCTGATGGATACAGGGTCTACTTTTAGGGTGATGGAAATATTTGGGAACCCGACAGAGGTGATGAATGAACAACTGTGAATGTGCTAACTGCCAGTGAAATGTATACTTGAAAATGGTGAGTTTCACCCCAATAAAAATAAATGAAAAAAACAAGTGACAATACACATTCATATAAGGACAGATACAACCTCAGGCCCCTAAAAGCACAGGAAGCAAAGGATATTCTGGAAGATGGGCTTTCCAATGTCCTGGAAAACACCTCAGGGGAACATTCTGACACCGTGGCCTTGGGGTATCCCCCTCAATGGAGGACAGGAAGTTTTCCTCATAGATTATCTTGCCTTTCCACTTCCGTACAACCCCACACTGCCTTCTCCATCCCCTGATTAGGCTGTGAACACAAGGACGATGACCAGGGAAGAGCTGAAACCTGAAACTTGCGTGGGATACAAGGTCAGGTGGTGTGGTGCCGGCTTAGACGGGAGCCAGTACAGCATGGCCACCATTTCGAATCATTTCCCACTCCACGCTGGCACCTGGGAGAGGGTTTTCTGGGTCCTCCCATCGGTTGGATTGGGACCGGGGGCAGACAGCACATACCTCAGAAAGGTCAGAGTGCGGTTAATCTTCAGAGCATCTGCCAGAGCCTTGGCCCCTTGAGGTCCAATGGAGTTACTGCGGAGGCTGGCGGAGGGAAGAGAGAAAGAACTGGGGTTTGTTTTGTTTTGTTTTTTAATCCAATTCCCAGGGAGGAAAAAAAAAGAACAGAAATTACCTGACCTTTAAATCTGTCCTCCTTGAAAATAATGTATTGGGGTCTAGGATTTCATATTTTGTAGAGACCCTTATTTAGGTGAACAAGTAAGGAATTTCCCAGTATGGCCCCCATGTATGGGGAGAAGAAAGCAGGGTCTAACAGACTGGCCTTGGACCAGCTCTCTGGGGAGAGCAGGGAGGAGAACACCAGCTTCAGGACCGAGATCCCGGGCCTCCCAGGGTTGGTCCCAACCACTGAGAAGGAGCCAGGACTTCGCTTGCTTAGCTGTGACTTTTTTTTTTTTTTTAAAGATTTTATTTTATTTATTTGACAGAGAGAAATCACAAGTAGATGGAGAGGCAGGCAGAGAGAGAGGAGGAAGCAGGCTCCCTGCTGAGCAGAGAGCCCGATGCGGGACTCGATCCCAGGACCCTGAGATCATGACCTGAGCCGAAGGCAGCGGCTTAACCCACTGAACCACCCTGGTGCCCCCCCCCCTTTTTTTTTTATAATGCAGAAGACAACTGGGGGAGATTTTTATGAAAGCATTATCAAAGGATTCTTTTAAACTGGCAGATCTCCTAATATATTTTAATGTAAAAAAGTCTCTTTCACGAAAAATTTCAAGCATACCAAAGTGAACACAATATGCATATCTTGTCACCTAGACTTAACAAGCTTAATTAACTTTTCTACATTTTCTTAAAATCTTTTTATGAAAAAAGTAACAGGTTAAAGATACAACTCCCCACCCAGGAGAGAGCGTGGTCTGGGGGACTCCCTGAGATGGCTCTCAAGCTGTCTGGGGCCCAATGGTGGAAGGTTGGCCTCGTGTCGTACTTACTCCAGAGAAGTCAGACTTCTGTTGACCAGGAGGGATCTGGCCAGAGCTTTGGCCCCTTTGTTACTGATCTGGTTCTCAGCCAAGCTGGGCAAGGAGAGGGAGAGGAGTGGTTATTGCAGATCTGTGAATCTCCTTGCCTCTTTCTCAGTACCAGGCTTGCGATCCAGACCTCTCGGTTTCACCAGCGTCACGAGGGCCTGGGCACAGGTGGAGATGAGGCGAGGCACGGCATGGAAGTGTCCAGCCCGGGAAAACCTCTGGGCCAGGTAAGGGAGGGTCCGAGTGGGGGGACAGACCCTCACTCAGGCAAAGAGCCTCAGGGCTAAGTTGGGCCGGAATCTGGCACAGCAGCTTCTACACAAACAGTGCGCAGAGAGCCCGGGCAGTGACAGAAGTCCCCGGCAGAGACCCCGCACAGCGCTGTGCTGCAAGAAACCGAAACAGAAACACAGATGTGTAGCGTTGGCCAATCTCCGTGGTGTAAAATACGCTCACCACGGCCATTTCACACACTCCCAGCTTGCAAAAGTTCCTAAAGCTTTAATAATCTGCTCTTATGGACCGGTGGCTGAATTCATAGTTCTGGCTTACCACCGGCCCCAGCCCTTTTTCTAATGCAAGAAAGGAAGAGGGTACTTATTACAGAGCTAACTTGAATGTAAAACAACCAATAACCAAAAAACGCTTGTGTCTGCCCTGTAAGGGTGATTTCAGGAAGAAGCTGGTGGACCTCATGGCTTCATGGACCCAGTTTCAGAAATGGTGGCTGTTGACGTTTTTCATAGTTTCTTGGGCATTTAGAACTGTGGAGCTTCCCCGGGGATGCAGTTAGAATCCCCAGGGCCTTTCAAGCTGTGTTTCAGGGGCCCCTGGTGTTCATCAGAAAAGCCTCAGGAATCCCTGGAGGCTGAGGGGGAACCAAGAACCCCACTGCTTTCAATCCCAGCACCTCCCAGCTCTTACTGGGGTCCTGCCTGATAGATCATTTTTTTTAAGATTTTTTTTTTTTTTGAGAGAGAGAGAAAGAGAGTACGGAGGGAGAGCAGAGAGCCAGATGCAGGGCTGGATCCCAGGATCCTGAGATCGTGACCTGAGCAGAAGGCAGATGCTCAACCGAATGAGCCACCCGGGCACCCCATGATCGACACTTTTAAAAAGGGTTCTTTTGCTTAACCTCAGAAGGCCATTCATCCAGACTGCCGTCTGCATAAACGTCCTTGAGTTCCAGAATGCCTCCGTCCGCCCTCCACCCAGGACTTCTACAACGTTTTATAAGTAATGTTCCATGAGCCCTGTGTGTATTCTGAAGTGTGCCTTGAACATTTCACAGAGGGATGTGGCCCTGAGGACCAGCTACGGGGAGGTGAAGAAGAGCATGTGGCCACAGAGGAAATTTGGGCTTTTGTTCAGAAAATATTCTGAGCGTTCTCCAGATTCCTTTATGCAAAACACTAGAAGTTGACTATTTGGCTAAAGGCTCCCATGAAGGAAAAAATAATGAAAAGTTGTCATTATCATGATTCTTGCAAAGGGACTGCATTTATATCTCTGGCCCAAGACAAAGAGAATCCTGCTGATAATGGCTGGCCCTTGTACGGTGCCTCCCCTGTGCCTGGTGTGGCCTTACACTTCCCTCGCATTAACCTGTTGGAGCTGCTCGACAACCCGAAGGGGCAGTTAGTGTGCAGAAAGGCTTAACCTGGCCCCCAGTTCCTGAAAGCTGATCTCTCTTTACCTGAGGGACTCGCCCCCCCACTCTACCCCCTACAGTAACATCTTGACCCCTGGAGGGGCTTCCCTGTGGGCGGTCAGGTGTGTCTCTATGCCCAGCCCCCCATGAAAACTCCATGGACAAGCCTGGGTGAGCCTTGCTGCTGGGAATGCTTGATGTGTGCTGTCACACGTGGTCACCGGGAGAGGGAGACACTGTGCATATGACCGCACCAGGAGGGACAAGCAAAAACTCACCTGGTCTCCCCGGGGCCTCCCCACGCACCTTCCCTCTTTGCAGATTTCCATCTGTATCTTTGTGGTGTGATGAACCACAATGGTGGGTACAATAGCTTTCCAAGTTCTGTGAGTCCTTCAAGTGAATCATGGAGCCTGAGGAGGGTCATGGGGAACCCTGGACTCACAGGTACTGTTGTCATCCCATTTTCACCCTCTTTAGGCAGAGAGGTGACTGTACAGGGCCACACAGAGCCCACCGCTCTCACCGCTGTCCTCGGTTGACTTCTTTTTCTCCTGAATCATCTCACATTTGTTTTTGTTTTCTCAGATAAAGATGATTTCAGAACCCAGAGGGAGGTTTAGTAAGGATGAGGAATTCCTCTCTGGATCCTGTGCCCCAAACTCACCTCCCTAGATCAAGCCACCCCCAGCTCACCCATCATTTCAGATCCAAACCCTGGTGTTACCCCAATTCAGAAATGTTATCACAAGAAGAGGTTTCATAAGAACAGAAATCTCTTTTCCTGACAGTTTAAGACTTTCATCTAATTACAACATTTAAGATGCAATGTTTAAATTGTGTTTTCTGCATTTTAATAGAAGTTTAAATTTAAATTCAGTTTTCAATGAAAAACTTTGAAATTTTATTTAACGATGCAATCGTGTGCCTCTCGTACTATTTTGAGGTCCCACTTTGAGAGCTTAGAGAAGACCCGGCCTGACTCCACATCAGAACGTTAGTGTTCGGAGACATACTTCCAAGTCCATGAGAGAGCATCTAACCCTCACTATATCCTTCCCTTTTCTCACAGATGAGGCACTTGAGCCTCTGGAACTTTCTGGAATGGGCAGAAATAAGCAGCGTGCATCCCGGCCACATGCTTCAAAGGCACCTCTACCTGAAAGCATCCCTGGCCGCTTGAGCAGAGAGGAGGATGGGAAAGGAGCCCCAGTCCCTGTGCAACAGGTGGGCATTCCGGACAGGGGCTTCTGGGTCCACATTACCTGATCTTCTGAATGCGACAGTCCTTCCCACTCAGCACGCTGCCCAGCAGTTCCATCACGGGGTCCTGGAACTGGTTGCTGTCCAGCCTGCGGGAGAAAGAGCCATTGTGAGCTGGACCAGTGCCCGTGGGCAGGTGGAGGCGCCAGAGGCACCCCGGCCGATGTCTCCATCGCGATCCAGCCCCTGGCACGCAGCTCAGGGGTCCATGCTGGTAGACCCACCACGCTCTCTGTTTTACTGAGACATCTCTCCAGTCATCCTTCCTCACACCCTGTGAGCCTGCGGGTCACAGGTGCAAGCTGTCCTCCTCCTGAGGACGTGGCACCTGCTCGCAAGTCCGGAATGGCCCTGGCCTTGCAGCCTTCCGAAGGTGCAGAGTGCTGGGTGGGCCCTGGGCTGGGAGTGGGGTGAGTGGGTGTGGCCTCCGTCAGCACGGGGATGGTTTGGAGGGTGCTGGAGGTTGATTTGTGTTCCCCCAAAAGACAGGTAGGTGTTCTGACCTCCCAGTGCCTCAAGAAAATGACCTTGTTTGGAAACCGAGTCACTGCAGATGTAATTAGTTAAGATGAGGTCATTCTGAGCAGGCTGGGCCTGTCACCCCGCATGACTGGTGTGCTCACCCGAGGGGGCACTACACGAAGACAGAGACATGGAGGAGGAGTCCGTGAGACCGCACAGATGGGAGCGATGTGTGGACAAGCTGGGGAAGCCAGCAAACAGCACCCGCTAGAGAGGCAGGAAGGCTGTTTCCCTGTGGCTCTCAGAGGGAGCTTGGCCCTGCTAATTCCTCGATTTGGGACCCTGGCCTCCTGAGCTGCAAGAGAGTAAGTTTCTGATGCCTTAACCCATGCACGTTGTGGTCCACCATGGTTACAGCCGCCCCCGCATGCTGAGCCAGGGCGTGTGGTGGAGGGGAGGAAGCTTCCAGGACCCCCCACCCTCTGCCTGCTCGCCTGGCGCAGCCCGACCCCAGCACCCACCTCAGGCTCCGGCAGTAAAGCAGCTGGGGCAGCAGGCTCTGGAGGACACCCTTGCTGAGGCACAGCGACAGGTTGGCCTCCTGGGCGCAGGCGTCCGACACCTGCAGGAGATAGGCCAGGGCGGCTTGGTGCTGGGGGCTGCTGAGCCCCGCCAGGGCCCCGCTCTCCAGGGCCTCCTCCACGCTGCGGGCCGGCTCCGGGTGCTGCAGCTCGCGCAGGCAGTGCAGGACGTTCACCGCCCGGGCGCTCACGGCCTCGTTGGGGCGGAGGCAGCCCTGCAGGAGCTCAGCCACCTGGGCCCTGTAGGCCTGGTGCTCGCCCTGGGCCAGCAGGGAGCCCGCCAGCAGCGCGTTGACCCTCGGAGACAGGAGCCCCGAGAGGAAGCGCAGGAACACGTCCAGCCGCCCGTCCTCGGCCTGCATGGCCCGCTGGGCCGCGCCTCGGAAATGCGTGAGGAAGCCCAGGCGGGGCCAGGACACGCCCCCCTCGGTGAAGAGGTCGAAGATGGCCCGCCTGGAGGCGCTGTAGTAGTAGGTGGCTGCCACGAACTCCTGCAGGGACAGGTGGGCGAAGCAGTAGGCCGTGGCGGAGGCCAGGGTCTCTTCGCGCCGCAGGAAGCAGCCGCACAGGGCGCTCTGCAGCAGAGCAAGATCCACGCCAAATGCCTTCAGGTCCTGCTCATAGAACACGTACTTCCTCCTGACCAGCCCGTGGAAGGCCAGGCGGCCCAGCGTGCCTACCACCTTGCGGCTGCCGTGGGCCACCTGCTCGATGCGAGGGCTCGCCTTGCCCTTCTCCTGCCCGTCCCCACCGAGGGCCATCCGGAAGTACCAAGAGTAGAGCTCGCACAGCGTCCTGGGGGTCCACGGCTCCGCGTCCTGGGGCCCCAGCCTGCTGCGGTTCAAGTGACCCAGTGCCAGCCCTGCGAGGCGGCAAAAGGCCGGCACCGTGCACATCAGGTACAGGGCCCTGTCTGCCTGCACCTGCCTCAGGACCCAGTCTGAGAGGGTGTGGTCCTCCGGGAACAGCTCCTCCAGACACGCCTTGATCTCCTCCTCCGTAAAGCCCCGGATCTCTGTCATCCGGTCCACCAGGCCCCCCGGGATCTGGCCAGCCATGCCGGGGCGGGAAGTGACCCAGACAGAAACTTCTGGGAAGAGGTTCCCTCGGATGATGTTGGTGATCAGATGGTCCACCTGGATCTCCTTCTTGGGGTCTGTGCAGGCCATGGTGTTGGAGAAGTCTAGGGGGGTCTTGCATTCATCTAGGCCATCCAGGATCAGGAGGATTTGGGGTAGGGCTGCTGCCACCGGGCCAGACTCGCCAGCGTGCGGGAAGACGGAGCGGAGAAGTCTGTCGGCAGACAGCTTCTCGTGGGTGTTGAGATCTCGGAAGGTCAAGGGTAGCACCAGGGAGAATTCCTTGCCAACCTGTCCCTGGGCCCAGAGGTGGACAAAGTTCCTCACCAGGGTGGTCTTGCCCACGCCAGCTACCCCGATGGTGATGGAGATTCGGGGTGGAATAGACACTCGAGACAGAGGCAGGAAGAGTCTGTCCAGGGCGATGGTCCTAGCCGGGTGCCAGTCCCCACGTGTGGTCTCCACCTGCGTGAAGTCGTGTTCCTTCAGCTGCAGGTCCGTGAGACCCTCCACCAGGAGGAGGCTGGTCAGCCTGGGCGAGGGGCCACCCAGCTCCGGGCTTCCCTTTGCCCTGTTCAGCAGAGTCTCCTGGCACTTCTGTATCCTGGAGTCTGTGGGACAGAGGCCAAAGGGGAGGGCTGGGGAAGATCGAGGAGGGGTGAAGGGTGGAGGGGGAGGGCCCGGGGAGACCCTCCATCTGCCTACCATGTGGTGTCTTGTCTGGGGTCTGTGGGGCCTGGGAGCCCTGACTGCTCTTTCCGGCCAGCAGGTCCACGAGGGCTTTCACCTGCCCTGCCGGGGGGCCGGGGCCTCGGCCCTGGCCTGCCTCCCCACCGGTCCGCACCTCCTGTTTCCTCATGGAGTCTGGGATTGCCGCCGGGAGCTGTGAAGAGAGGGCCAGGCTTGCTGTCTGCCGTGTTGCCACCCTGGCCGCGGACAGGTGAGTGAGCCTCTGGGGACGGGGAGGTACCCACTCTCTGTCCTTCCCCAGACTGCTGGTGGCCCTTGGCCTGGCCTCCAGGAAGGGCTCGGAAGGGCTGTTTGTTCCCAGAGACTGAGAGAAGCCCTTAATGCCAGAAGCGTGGCTTAGATGTGGGGGGCCAGTGGATCCGAACCGGGCCCGGCTGCGGCCTGAGCTCGCCCACTTACTGGCTGTGTGACTCTGGGCAGGCCGCCTGAGCTGCTTGTGCGCTGGTGTCCTCATTTGTGACCTGGATATAGAGAGGGGGCGAAGGGCAGGTCCACTCACACGAAGGGGCGAATGAAGGAAGCCAGTCTGGGAAGGCAATTCGGCGATCTTCTGGAAAAGGCAAAACTATAAAGATGGCTGGTGGTTGCCGGGGGTGGAGGGGTTGATTGGAGCCCAGGGGGCTCTTAGGGCAGTGAAGCCACGTGCACAGGCGTACAGTGGTGGATTCGTGTCTTGGGGTGCTTGTCCAGACTCCTCCAGTGGACAACGCTAGGAGTGTTGCCATTTTCTCAGTGTTTCCCTGGGGCTTCTGACCCGCAGCACCATGGTTTCCTGCAGTCACGAAGAGGCAGAGCCGTGCCCCAGCACCCCCTGCTCTCATTCCTTATCCTATCGCCAAGGTTGGCTACCCCCATGTGTCCCTCCCATAGCTAAGGTGGTCACTGGAGGACCCCAAGCCCACTGCCAGCCCCTCCTCTGCCTCACCTGCAGCAGGCAGGATGTCCAGCCCACAGCAGCCCCTCTGCCGGGCCCCACGACTCAGGGGTTGGGGGTCGGCCATCCCTTGTCCACAGGTCTAGGAGAGAAAAGAGGACACAGCACCAAGCAGAGGTCCCAGCTACCGCTCCAGGTGGCAAGAGCTCACCGAGATGGGTCTGACACATGTGTCCCAGCCATGGGGTTCTCTGGGTCTCAGGGACAGTCATTTACGAGGGGTCGACTGGCTCCGGTCCCCAGGGTGCCACAGACTCCCTGACCTTGTAGGTGCATGGGGCCTTCCTGGCATTCTAACTCAGGAGGAACCTTTTTACCTGGAAAATGCTGAAAGAAGCTTAGCAACAAGTAAAATAGCATTTTCCAGCCATTCTGTTCATCACACTGTTGATTGCTAACTTGTGCAATGAATTCAGGATGGGTGGTGTCTAGGTCAGCCAGGGGAATCTGGGTGCTTGCATAGAAGGCCAGGGCGAGGCCATGCTCCTTATACTTCCTCGGATCCTCTCGCTGTTCTCCGCTTTTGTTCGCCTAAGTGTCAAAACCCAGGGGAGAAGAAACCAGATGGGATCGGAACCGAAATCACTTTCATGTGTATAGGCTGGTGTGGGTATCATTAGACTTCCTTTAGATCCTCCAGTGAAAGTGTTTTCCCTCGTGTGGCTCTTGTCAATCCTATTTGTATCTAGATTTTTTTTTAAAGATTTTATTTATTTATTTGACAGAGAGAGAGCACAAGTAGGCAGAGAGGCAGGCAGAGAGAGAGAGAGAGAGGAAAGCAGGCTCTCCGCTCAGCAGAGGGCCCGATGCGGGACTCGATCCCAGGACCCTGAGATCATGACCTGAGCCGAAGGCAGTGGCTTAACCCACTGAGCCACCCAGGCGCCCCTGTATCTAGATATTTTTAAAGATTTTTAAATTTTTACTTATTTCTTTGAGAGAGTGAGAGCAAGCACAGGCAGGGGAGGGGCAGAAGGAGAGGGAGAAGCGGACTCCCCACTGAGCAGGGAACCAGACATGGGCTTCAGTCCCAGTGCCCCATGATCATGACCTGAACTGAAGGCAGACGCTTAACCCACTGAGCCACCCAGGCACTCCTAGATATTTTTAAATAGTTTTTATCGTTCTTGTGAATTCTGTTGGTATAAAGAAGATAATTTTTGTGTCTGTTGGTATAAAGAAGATAATTTTTGTGAAGATAATTTTATCTCCTATCCAATCAATGTATTAAATATTCACATTAGTTCCCATCATTTCATGGTTATTTTTTTTAAGATTTTATGTATTTATTCATGAAAGACAGAGAGAGGCAGAAGTAGAAGCAGGATACCCACTGAGCAAGGAGCCTGATGTGGGATTCAATCCCTGGACCCTGGGATCATGACCTGAGCCGAAGGCAGACACCCAACCAACTGAACCACCCAGGTGCCTTTGATGGTTAATTCTTACTATTCTATTCTATTATACTACATATATATATAGTATACTATATATATAATTTATTATATATTATACATATATACATATTATATAATATATTATATTATAGATATAACATATATGGGTATAATATATATTATATATTATGCATATTATATAATATATAATATTATATATTAAATGATTATATATAATATTATATATAATACATATATGTATTATATATAATATTATAATATTATATATTAATTACATTAATATATCATTTAATATATAATATTATATAATATATAATATTATATAATATGCATAATATAGTATATATTAAATGATATATTAATGTAATTAATTAGTTATATAATTAATATTAATATAATGTATTATATTATATATTATATAACATATAATATACATAATATACTATATATAATGTTATTATTATGTAATTATATGTTATTATATATTATGTAATATATATATTATACTATATATAATATTATTATGTAATTATATAATTATAATTTTTATATGTAATATTATTTTAATATAACATATATATATAATATAGTATATGCTATACTACTCTATGAAAATTCTAGTTTTCTCAAATGGCAACCCTTATCTCAAACAGTTTTCCCACAGCAGTCAGATGCACTGCTTCCTGCCCGGGATGGTGAAGGACAGCAGCCGTACGAGGCATCCTCGCCTTACTCCCAGCCCAAGCCGGCAGGCCTGACGTTTGTGACGATGTCTGATGAGTTCTCTCCTCTTGAAAAAGACTCCTGCAGTTCCTTGCGTCCCACCACCACTTGAACAACACTACGTGCCAACTCACTGTGGGCTCCCTGTGGTCCAGACAGGCTGTTAAGCACTTCCTTCGTTTCATCTCTCACCACGACTCTCCATTGCATTGTGTCTCCCATTTCATGGATCGAGGCTCAGGGAGGTTAAGTGATTTGCCCAAGGATGCATAACTGGGGAGCAGCTGAGTTTTGAGAGAAACCAAGGCTTCACGGACACCAGCCTTTGTGCGGGATAATTGACTGTGTTCCCACATTAAAAAAAAAAAAAAAAAAAAAAACAAGGGACATGTCTGTTAAATGGGCACATACCTTTTTCGCGGTATTGATCTAGCCCCGTGATTGATTTCCACTCACTCATCCCATCAGCGGGTATTGACTGAGGGCCTGGGTTGTGTCCCAGGCACTGGGGGATGTGAAGGGGAACAAGTTAGACAGAGTCCGACCCTGTGAGTGTGGCCGGGGTGGGGGCATAGTGACAGCAAGGGCGACCACAAGGGAAGGAGGGAGGGCCCTCTGCTGGTGATGAAGTGCCGTGAATGAGACACAGTGCACGAGGCAGAGCAGGTGGCGGTCATGGTGGCCAGAGAAGGCCTCTGAGAGAAGACTGCTCGGGAACAGTGACTGAAGGGTGAGAAACAGTTCATCATGCAGGGAGCTAGGGGATAGCAAGTGCAAATGCCCTTCGTGATCTGGCAACGCAGAGTTGCTGGAGCGTGGTGAACGGGCAAGGGCGCTCACGGATGGAAGGGTTAGGAGACAAGGTTAGGGGGCAGTTGAGACCTGCTCACGGTCTTAAGGACTTTGGCTTTGTTCTAAGTGTGGTAGGAAGCCACTGGAGGGAGTGACTTGATTGATTCATATTCGATCTCTCCTGCCGTCTGTGAGCTGCATGGACAGATTTTCTAGTACTGAGTCAACCTTGGAGTCTTGAATACCCTCCTCCATTTATATCAGGCCATGTGAAACAGGCCGCCTAGCACGAGAGTAGATACAGAAGACATTAGAACATAGTATAGAGCCCAGGAACAAATACATATTTACATGACGTACATAGGAAGGCGTTTGGTAATGTGGAGAAAAAAATAACATTTTAAATCAGTGGAAATGGTGTTTGGGGCAAACTGGTCAGTCTATGAAAAATATACTTGGAGCTCTAATTCATAGTGAGTGTAAAATTTTATTTCACTTTCAATTAAAGAATTAAAATTAGGGTGCCTGGGTGGCTCAGTGGTTAAGCCGCTGCCTTTGGCTCAGGTCATGATCTCAGAGTCCTGGGATTGAGTCCCGCATCGGGCTCTCTGCTCGGCAGGGAGCCTGCTTCCTCTTCTCTCTCTCTGCCTGCCTCTCTGCCTACTTGTGATTTCTCTCTGTCAAATAAATAAATAAATAAATAAATAAATAAAAAAGAATTAAAATTAAAAACATGAAACCATGAAAACGGAATAAGAAAATATGGGAGAATATTTTAAAATATTCTTTGGGTGAGGAAGGCTTTTTTTTTGAAGCAACATGTAAAATCTTGAAGTCACAAAGGGAAGACTAACAGACTTGCCTTAATTTCAAATTTCCAAATAACAGTAAAAGCGATCAATATAATTGGGAAAAAAAAAAAGTTGGTGCGCCCAGGTGGCTCAGTGGGTTAAGCCTCTGCCTTCCACTCAGGTCATGGTCTCAGGGTCCTGGGATCGAGCCCCGCATCCGGCTTCCTGCTCAGTGGGTTGTCTGCTTCTTCCTCCCCCCTCTGCCTCTCTGCCTACTTGTGATCTCTGTCTCTCTGTCATATAAATAAATAAAATCTTTGAAAAAATAAAATAAAATTGAAAAAAACCTCAAGCCAGGAGTCACCCTTTGCAATATACATGAAAGAGCACTAATGTCCTGAACATATGGAGAGCTCCTGTAAATCGCTAAGAAATTAATAAGTAACTAAATAGAATCATGGACACAGATAGATACTTATGGACACAGAAATAGAAAAAAGGATACAGATAATTCAGAGAAGTATAAATGCCCAGGGCATTGAAAAGATGCTCATTCTCACTAATGATCAAGAAAAAAATCAAAACTAGGAACTACTATTTTTCGCCTGACAAAAATTTTAATGACCTAACAGGCTGCATTGGTGAGAATGTGGGAGTGGTAGGAATCTTAACAGAGTTGGTGAGAAGGTAAATTAGTATGATTCGGGATTATATTTTGGCATTATCTATTGCTATTAAATATTTTCTGACTGAAAAGTTCCACTTCTGGGAGTTTATCCCAAGCAATTAAGTGGATACGTGTACAACGATGTGACCACAAGGATGATTCCGAAGCATTCTTTGTAATAAGAAGATGAATGGGAAATAATCTAAATTTTTGTTCAAAGAGGTTTGGTAAAATACAATGGAAAACTCTCTGGCCATAAAAAATAAGGTCAAACTGGAGAAGCATTCACAGTGTATTTTTTTTAGCTGTGTCATAAAGGTTTTAATTACCTTTTTGAGGTATAATTTATATTTAAAAATGCAGCCATTTCAAGCATAGAGCTAGATGAGTTCTGACAAAGGTTTACACCCCTGCAGCAACTACCACACTCAAGACCTTGAACATTTCTTCCTCCCAAAAAATCCCCTCGTGAACCTTTGCAGTCTGTTTCAACCACACCCCTCTGGCCCTGAGTCGCAGATCTGCTCTTTTTCTCTAAGATTAGTTTTGTCTTTTCTAGGATTTCATATAAGTAGAATCATGTGGATCTATTTTTTTTTTTTCATTTAAAAATTGTGGTTAAATAGGGGCACCTGCATGGCTCAGTCATTTAAGCGTCCAACTCTTGATTTTGGCTCAGGTCATGATCTCAGGATTGTGAATTAGCTCCAACTCTTTAAAAAATAAAGATTTATTTATTTGAGAGCGAGAGTACGTGCATGAGTGTGAGGGGGGAAGGGCATCGGGAGAGACTCCTCAAGAGGACTCCCCACTGAGCACAGAGCCCCATGCAGGTCTCGATCTCATGACCCTGAAATCATGACCTTAGCTGAAACCAAAAATCCAACAGTCAGTTGGCTGGGCCACTGAGGCACCCTCTTGCTTTCAGTTCTTGAGCGTATACCCACAAGTGGAATTTCTGGGTCATTTGGTAGTTTTTTTTTTTTTAAATTTTTGAGGACCTGCCAAACTCTTTTCACTGTAGCTTTTCCATTTTACAGTCCCACCAAAAGTGCATAAGGGTCCCAGTTTTTCCGCTTTCTCACCAAGGCTTGTTGTTCCTTGTGTTTTTGAGAGTCGCCGTCCTAATGCATGCGAGGTGGTATCTCATTATCGTCTTGGATTTGTTTCACTAGTGATGAGTGATGTTGAGCATCCTTTCATGTGCTTAGTGCCTAGTTGCATATCTTCTTTGGGGAAATATTCTATTGAAATCCTTTGCCCATTTTTACGTCCGGTTTTTGTTGTTGCTGTTGAGTTGTAAGAGATCTCTGTATATTCTGGATATTAATCTCTTATTAGATATATGATTTGTAAATATTTTCTCCCATCTTGTAGGTTCCCTTTTATTCTGTGGGTAGTATCTTTTGATGCACCAAAGTGTCCAATTCTCATGAAGCTCAATTTGTCTATTTTCTCTTTTGTTACCTATATATAGCTGTAACTTCAGTGTCACATCTAAGAAATCATCACCAGATCCCATGTCATGAAGCTTTGTGTTTTCTTCTAAAAATTTTATTACTTAGGTCTTACATTTAGGTCCTTGATCCTTTTGGAGCTTATTTTTGTATATGATATTAGGTAAGATAGGTAAGGGTCCAACTTCATGCTTTTGCATGTGGCTGTACAATCTGTGGAAAAGACTGTCCTTTCCTCATTGTCAGAAATCTTTTTACCATATAAGTGAGGATGTCTTTCTGGGCTCTCTATTCAGTTCTGTTCATTTGTATGTCTGTCGCTATGCCAATACCATAATGTCTTGATTATTGTAGCTTTGTACTGATTTTGAAATTAAGAAGTATATGTCTTCTAGTTTTGTTCTTTTTCAAGACTTTTTTTTTGGCTATTTGGCATCCCTTAAGATTCCATATGAATTTAGGATGAGTTTTTCTATTTCTTTAGAAAATTTTAAGATTTTAATATAATTGCATTGGATCTGTAGACAGCTTTGGGTAGTATGGATATTTCAATAATAGTAAGTCTTCCAATCCATGAACATGGGATGTGTTTCCATTTATTTTCTTCTTTAATTTCTTTCAGCAGCAGTTTGTCACTTTCATTGTGCAAATCATTTACCTCCTTGATTAAGTTAATTCCTAAGCATTTTATTATTTTTGATGCTATTTTGAATGGAGTTGTTTTGTAATTTCCTTTTCAGATTGTTCATTGTTTACATATGAAAATACAATTTCTATTTGTGTGTTGACTTGTACTCTGCTACTTTTCTGAAACTTCTTAAAGTTTATTTATTTAAGTAATCTCTACACCCAATGTGAGGCTCAAACTCATGACCCTGAGATCAAGTCACATGCTCTTCTGACTGAATCAGCCAGGTACCCCCTGTTGAGTGTTTTTATTATAAAATAATATTTAGGGGCACCCAAGTGGCTGTGTTGGTTGAATGTCTGCTTTTGGCTCAGGTCATGATCCTGGGGTCCTGGGATAGAGCCCTGCATTGGATTTGTTGCTCAGCAGGGAGTCTGCTTCTCCCTCTACCTGGCCTGTGCTCTCTCTTTCTCACTCTCAAATAAATAAGTAAAATCTTTTTTTTTAAGATTTTATTTATTTATTTGACAGAAATCACAAGTAGTCGGAGAGGCAGGCAGAGAGAGAGAGAGGGAAGCAGGCTCCCTGCTGAGCAGGGACTCGATCCCAGGACCCTGAGATCATGACCTGAGCTGAAGGCAGCGGCTCAACCCACTGAGCCACCCAGGCGCCCCTAAATAAATAAAATCTTTAAGGACAAAAAAAGAAAGGATATTCAATTTTGTCAAATGCTTTTTCTGTATCAGTTGAGATGATCATGTGGTTTTTTCTTTATTCTGTTGATGTACATTACATTGATCAATTTTCCTATGTTAAATCATCATTGCATTCTGGGAATACATTCCTGACTTTTTTTTTTTTTAAAGATTTTATTTATTTGACAGAGATCACAAGTAGGTATAGAGGCAGGTAGAGAGAGAGGAAGGGAAGCAGGCTCCCTGCTGAGCAGAGAGCCCGATGTGGGGCTCGATCCCAGGACCCTGAGATCACGACCTGAGCAGAAGGCCGAGGCTTTAACCCACTGAGCCACGCAGGTGCCCCATTCCTGACTTTACTAAATGATTAAATTGATTAAGTTCCTGAAATTTATTTTTGTTGAGGATTTTTGCATTTGTGTTCTTAAGGAATATTTGTCCATAGTTTTCTTTTCTTGTAATGTCTTTGGCTTTGGTAGACTGGACCTCATAGAATGAGTTAGGAAGGGGGTGCCTACATGGCTCAGCTGGTTAAGCCTTTGATTCAGGTCATGATCCTGGGTCCCACATCGGGCTCCCTGCTCCGTGGGGAGCATGCTTCTTCTTATCTCTCTGCCTGCCGCTCCCCCTGCTTGTGCTCTCTTTCTCTCTGTCAAATAAATAAATAAAACCTTTAAAAAGAAACACGGGGTGCCTGGGTGGCTCGGTGGGTTGAGCCTCTGCCTTCGGCCTGGGCAAGGAGCCTTGCCTGTGGTGATTGTCTAGTAAGAAGTTGCTACGACTGAGGTTAAAGAGGTTTCTGCCTATGTTTTCCCCTAGGATTTTGATGGTTTCCTGTCTCATA
Organism: Mustela putorius furo; assembly: GCF_011764305.1. NCBI lineage: Eukaryota > Metazoa > Chordata > Mammalia > Carnivora > Mustelidae > Mustela > Mustela putorius. Next base: position 12,761,390 of record NW_025422145.1, on the reverse strand, counting down.
CTTAGATCTTTCATCCATTTTGAGTTTCTGTTTGTGTATGGTGCATGTAAGTGGTCCGGTTTCATTCTTCTGCGTGTGGCTGTCCAGTTTCCCAACATTATTTGTAGGAGAGACTGTTTTCCATTGAATATTCCTTCTTGCTTTATTGAAGAGTTCCTTACCATATAGTTTTGGGTCCTGTTGATTTTTTGTAGTGAGATGTTTAAATTTCTATCCTATTTTCTTTTGTATCTATATTATAGCTATTTTCTTTGTGGTTACCATGGGATTGTATCTAACATCCTGAAATTACAACTAATTTGAATTTGTACCAGCCTGACTTCGCAGTATATAAAAACCCCGCTCCTCTGTCATTCCATCTGACCTTTCTGGTTGTCAACGTCACAGTGTTGCATCATTATACAGTGTGCCCTCCAAACGTAAATTAATGATTTTTAAAAATTCTCTAGTCTCTTTTCTTTAATTTTAAAACATTTCTAAGTAATCTGTACACCCAGTGTGGGGCTTGAACTCACAAGTGTGAGATCAAGAGTCACTTGTTCTACCAACTGAGTCAGCCACGCGCCCCTTCTTTAGTTTCTTAAATTATGCAGAAACAGAATTTGGAGTTATAAACCAAAGTTGCGGTAATACTGGCTTGTGCACCAATTTTTTTTTTCCTGTAAAGTCTGCTAATAATCTTACTGAGGTTCTTTTATGTGAGAGTTTCCTCCGTCTTGCTTGTTTCAATGTTTTCTTTTTGTCTTTGTCTTTTGAAAGTTTGGTTATAATGTGTCTTAGTTTGGGCCTCTTTGAGTTCATCATACCTGGAATTTATTGAGCTTCCTGGATATTTGATAATGTATTTTTATATGGAAAAAAATTAAGATGTGGAGAATTATGATAGAATACCGTTTGGGGGGAGGTTGTGGTAATCAGATACCATTTTTGTCTGGCCATATATATAGAAAAGCTGGAACTATAGGACAGTGTGATTAAGAAATTGTTTTTTATTTTTTGAATTTTTTTCTTTTCTTTTCTTCTCTTTTTTCTTCTTTTCTTTTTTTCATTTCTCTTTTCTTCCCTTCCCTTCTCTTCTCTTCTCTTCTTTTCTTTTTTCAAGTAGGCTCTGCACCCAGTGTGAGCCTTGAACTCATGGTCCTGTGATCAAGAGTTGCATGCAGTGGTGCTTGGGTGGCTCAGTGGGTTAAAGCCTCTGCCTTCAGCTCAGGTCACGATCCTGGGATCAAGCCCCACATCAGGCTCTCTGCTTAGCAGGAGCCTGCTTCCCTTCCTCTCTCTCTGCCTACCTGTCTGCCTACTTGTGATCTCTGTCTGTCAAATAAATAAAATCTTAAAAAAAAAAAAAAAGAATTGCATGCACTACCAACTGAGCCAGCCAGGTGCCCCTGTTTTGTAAATTTCAACTGCTTAGATTTTGGTAACATTTATTGCTTCCCCACCTCATTTAAATAGATTGCTTACAGAATTATGAAAGTAATACATGCTCATTAAAAACATTTAAATAATATAAAAGCAAGTTAAGTATATGCCTCACATTTATTCCCTAGGAGGAACCTTTTCTGGTTGATGTTTTGTTTTGTTTTCATTTTTTAATTAGATGTTAGTGCATTAGGGAAAATGAGACTATGAAAGGTATCGGGATAGGACAAGGAAAAAAAAAACTGCCACTAACTATTCCCAGTTGACATGATTATATTCACTAAGAATCCAAAAGAATCTACAATTGATTAGAACTAACACATGAACTTAGCAAAGTTTCTGAACACAAGATCAATACATAAAAATGTCATATATATTTCTTCTTGCTAGCAATAATGAAATTGAAAGTAAAATCTTGAAATGTTTAAAAAGCAAATTTCTAAGAATAAATTTAGCAAACAATTTGCAAGACCTCCACACTGAAAACTACAAAAGATACTAAAAGAAATTAAAGAAGACCTAACGGAGGGATTTAACATATTCATGGGTTAGAAGACTTAATATTGGTAAAATGTTATCTCTTCCCAAATTGACATATAAATTGAACAACTTTCTTTTTTTTTTAAAGATTTAAAAAAAATTTATTTATTTGACAGATAGAGATCACAAGTAGGCAGAGAGGCAGGCAGAGAGAAACAGAGAAGCAGGCTCCCCGCTTCTCCATCTCTCTCTGCCTGCCTCTCTGGAACCTGGGATCATGACCCAAGCCAAAGGCAAAGGCTTTACCCACTGAACCCCCCAGGCACCTACAACTTTCTAATCAAAATTCCAGCAAGATTTTTTGATGAGGAAGGGAGGGTAGATGTTAGCTAGCTGATTCTCAGATATGTATGTATGTAAAGCAAAAGACTCTGGACTAGCCAAAATTATTTTGAAAAAGCAGAACAAAGCTAGAAAACTTACACTACACAATATCAAAGCTAGTCTAGGGATTGGGTATTGCCACAAAGGCAGACAAATACCAGTAGAGCGTCCAGAGAGAGACCCACACGTGTATGGTCACCAGATGTGAAACAAGGGCTCCGCTGTAGTTCAGCGGAGAAAGGATGGCCTTTGTCTTAAATTGTGCTGCTCCGGGACGCCTGGGTGGCTCAGTTGGTTAAGCAGCTGCCTTCAGCTCAGGTCATGATCCCAGCGTCCTGGGATTGAGTCCCGCATCAGGCTCCTTGCTCGGCGGGGAGCCTGCTTCCCCCTCTGCCTCTGTCTGCCTGTGCTCGCTCTCTCTCTCTGATAAATAAATAAAATCTTTAAAAAAAAATTTGTGCTGCTCCAATGAGATAGTCTTATAGGAAAATGGACCTTGACCCCTTCCCTCCCATCATGCACAAAAATTAATTCAAGTTGGATCATAGATGTAAATGTGTGTGTAAGACAGCCAAGCCTTTAGAAAAAACTACAGAGGGGCGCCTGGGTGGCTCAGTGGGTTAAGCCTCTGCCTTCGGCTCAGGTCATGATCCCAGGGTCCTGGGATTGAGCCCCGCATCGGGCTTTCTGCTCAGCAGGGAGCCTGCTTCTTCCTCTCTCTTCTGCCTGCCTCTCTGACTACTTGTGATCTCTCTCTGTCAAATATATAAATAAAATCTTAAAAAAAAGAAAAAAGAAAAAACTACAGAATGCTTTAAGGAACTTGAGCTAGGTAAGAACTAGACAGAGCACACAAAAGCACTAACCATTAAAGGAAAGAGTGACATATTAGGATTCATTAAAATTAGGGATATCTGTTCAACAGAAGACAGTTTTAAAGTTTTGTTTTGTTTTTTTTAAAGGGTGAGAAAGCAGACTGCTGACTAGGGGATGTCTCTGATACATTTAAAAATCAGTGAGACAGCCCAGTTAAAATTGAGCCAAAAAATTGAAGATGTATCACAAAAGATAATATCCTTAGTCATTAGAGAGGCGCCTGGGTGGCTCAGTTGGTTAAGCATCAGACTCTTGATTTGGGCTCAGGTCATGGTCTCAGAGTCATGAGATCAAGTCCTGCATCCAGCTCTTTGCTTGGCAGGGAGCCTGCTTAAGATTTTCTCTCTCTCACCTCTGCCCTTCCCCCCTTCTTAGAAAGAAAATGTTTAAAATAGTAAAATATATATATATAGATATATTATATATATAATATATAAATCCATATATCTATATAGAGATATCTATATCTCTATATAGATATATAGAGAGATATACATATATAGAGATATATATATAGAGAGAGATATAGAGAGAGATATATATACAGATCTATCTATCTATCTATATCCTCAGTCATCAGAGAAATGGAAACTGAGATCACTTTGGAAAAATGTTTGGTGGTGATAAGACTAATTATGCCTGTTTTTTGTGATCCAGCAATTCCCTGCCTGGGTGTGTGTTTGTCCAACAGAAATAAGTGTTTATATCAATCAACACAGTGTGTCAGATTATTCTAGCAGCTTTATTCATAGTGTTCAAAAAAGTGGAAACAGGGCGCCTGGGTGGCTCAGTTGGTTGGACGACTGCCTTCGGCTCAGGTCATGATCCTGGAGTCCCAGGATCGAGTCCCATATCAGGCTCCCAGCTGCATGGGAAGTCTGCTTCTCCCTCTGACCTTCTCGCTCATGTTCTCTCTCACTGTCTCTCTCTCAAATAAATAAATAAAAATCTTTAAAAAAAAAAAAAGTGGAAACAACCAATATCCATCAACAATAGAAGGGTTTCCTTTTTTTTTTTTTTCTTTTTTGGTACATTCATACAGTCTGGTCTCTGCCTAGTAGTGACAGAACACGAAGGACTGACACACTCAGCTGTGTGGCCGACTCTCGCAGACGTGTGAAGTGAGAGGAATGAGACCACACTCTGTGATTCCTGAAGTCAGGCCCATCCAGTAAGGCAGAGGCAGAGCAGTGGCTGCCCTCGGGGGTGGCTCCGAATGGGCAGGGGAGTTCTGGGGCACTGGAAACCTCCACACGTGGATCTGCTTGGGACAGACACGCAGGCATGTACACGTGTAAGAACCCGTGGAGTTCTCTTTACTATCTGTAAGTTATAGCTCAAATCAAATCCAGTGATGCTCACAGTTTTCTACAAATGCAAATGTGCCTAAACCCAAAGGAAGCAATGTTCCTGTGGCCCCTTAGCCCACGAGGCCAGGACGCTAGGGCGTCTGTCCGGCTGTTGGCGTCAGTGATGGTCAACAGCCTGGAGCTGGACGTGGCCTTCTGAAACTGGTTGTCCAGAGGCCCCCATGGGTGACAGACTGCTGCCGCCGGGGGCAGGGGTGGTGGTCATATGAGGGGACAAGGCTCAGTGCTTTTCCGCTCTGGCAGGACAGTGTCTAGAGCAGTTTTTTTTTTTTTTAAAGATTTTATTTATTTATTTGACAGAGAGAGATCACAAGTAGGCAGAGAGGCAGGCAGAGAGAGAGAGAGAGAGGGAAGCAGGCTCCCTGCTGAGCAGAGAGCCTGACGCGGGACTCGATCCCAGGACCCTGAAATCATAACCTGAGCCGAAGGCAGCAGCTTAACCCACTGAGCCACGCAGGTGCCCCTCTAGAGCAGTTTTTAAATGTAATTTATTAAAATAGGCACAGCATAAAAACTGCCAGTGTAACCATTTCTTTAAATGTACGATTCAGTGGTACTAAGTGCATTTTCAATGCTGTGAGACCATCACCACTATCTACCTCTCGACTTTTTCATCCCCTGAATGGGAACTCTGCCCCTGTGAAGCACTAGCTGGCCATTTCCTCCCTCCCAGCCCCTGACACCCACCCTTCTGCTTTCTGTCACTGTGAAGCTGACTTCTCTAGGGACCTCACCAAAATGAAGTCATATGGTGTCTGGCCTGTGTCTGGCCTCTTTCACTGAAGATACTGTTTTCCAGGTTGATCCTTGTTTTAACACATATCAACATTTCATTCCTTTTTAAGACTAAGTAATATTCCATCTTATGGACAGACCACATTTTGTGTTCACTCATCCCTCAACAGACATTTGGATTGTTTCTACCTTTTTTCTCTTGTGAGTAAATGCTGCTGTGGACACGGGTGTGCAAATACCTGTTCAAGTCCCTGCTTTCAGCCCTTGGGGTGTATGTACTCAGAGGAGGAATGGCCTAATCAGACAGCTCTTCCACGCAGCACTATTTTTAAAAAGCCACTGCTTAGCCCAACCACCTAGAGGTGTCTTTGGTGTGAGGTAGGACCTCAACATGTGTAGTTTAAAGCTACCCAGATGATTGTAAGGAGCTGGCAGAATTGAGAACCGCTAGATCAGAGAGGCTGGGCAAGTGACAGAGGAGGGACCACAGCAGGCAAGAGTTAGGGGAGAGGAGACAGGACCGAGTGTGCTGGGAAGGTGGGAGGGGTGAGTTCCCCCCGCCCCCACCTTGCAGTCCCATCAGGCTCTCTGTGTTGGAAACCAGCACTTCCTCTGAATCAGACACTGCTCTTTCTTAAGCCCTGCCGACCTCAGGGAAGAGGGTCAGATTTAGCAAATTAAGATACAGGACGCCTACTAAAATTTCACTTTCAGATAAACAATGGTTCTTTCAGTATAAGTATATCCCAAGTATTCCATGGGGTGTACTTATACTTTAAAATCCAAGGCCAGCATCAGAGGCTGACGAGAGAGCTCCTTCCCGGGACAGCTACCTGGCCACTCGTGGCAGCAGGCCCTGTGTGCAGCCTAGATGCTGCCCTGCAGGGTGGAACTCACCCCAGGCCTCTGAGTGGAGCGTGACCCAGGGGCCACTTGTCCACCAGGGACAGTCAGACAGGTCCTGCCCAGTGTAGTCATCCTCTAGTGAGAGTGGAAAGAGGCCCCGCCAGCCTCAAGGTGGGGAAGATGGAGGGCAGGTGGGCCTCGGGGGGCCTTGCGGGATCTGAAGGCCAGAAGTCGGCCAGTATGAGAAGGTCTGAGCTGTGCTTGGCGGGGCCAGCCCAGACGGACGCCCTTCCCCCAGAGCCCGGCTTCCCCTTGCCCACGCATCCTCCAGAGCCTCGTCCGTGGCATGGGACGCAGCGGAGGACCTGTGCTCGCTGGTTTCGCTGTCACTCAGACCCTGTCCCTCAGGCTCTACAGCTGAGCTTCTGTCTCATCCCTGAGACATCCCTGAGCGCTGACTCAGGTCCTGTCTTGTCCTGTGCTCCCCTTCCTGGGGCCTTAGTCTTAGCCGTCTGTGGCCTGTGCACGACAGCCAGCCTCCTTCCGCCCGCCTGGACTCCATGGCTGTAAACCCCACAGAGCTGACCTCCTGCCTGGCCTGCCCTTCCCTCAGGCCACGGGCGCAGGGATGCTTCTCTCTCCCGACTCCCTGCCCCCACGCCGCCTCCCAAGGTCCAAGAGCGCAGTTCTCAGCGCCCTTGAGGTAGCCCAGCACCATGGCTGTGGACCACTTGAAACCAAACAGCCTTTCCCAGAGAGTGAAGGAAGAGGTGCCTTTGCTGCAGGACACGGCCCTCGTGAGACTGCTGTGCCCCTGGGACAGAGGAGGTCCGGCCAGCCGGCACCCCACCTGGGAGCCAGCCTCAGGGTGGCCTAGGGTGGCCAAGAGTGAGACCCCAGCTCGGGGAAAGCCTGTGGCCCCCATTGAGGAGACCCAGAGGAGCTTGGGAGCCCAGAAGCTCGGCCACGGCCCCCATGCCCAGAAGCCGCACCAGCCCAGCTCAGCGGCACCTTCTGAGAAGGCCTGGGTGGTTGCCATCTCTCTCAGAGTGACATGCCTCGTCTCTGTCCGAAGGAGTGGCTGGGAGAGAGCCCTTGGGGCTGCCCACCCAACAGGACCCCAGCCCACCTGCACCATCCACCCTTGGCGCTCGGGACCCTGGGACAAGTCTGGCATCATCACCCCCATCTTACAGGCGGAAGGGGAAGCCAGGAATGGAGCCCAGGTCTGCAGATGGCAGGTTTCGCCCCTGCGCTGCCCTGCTCGACCTCCCTTCTGCCTGGCTGCAGCCCTTGCTGGCTACTTCCTGCTCCTCCTAGCCCGTCATTAGTCCCGGGCAGCTGGGCTGTGTCCCCTCGGCCCATTGAGGGCCGCCCTTGGGCACATGTTTGTTTATTCCCCACGGAGAACTAGTCCTGCTCAGCAGCTGCCAGCACCCATGGGGACATGTTCTCCGCGCCACCAGCCACTGCCCCCTAGAGCAGCTCAGGCCCTAAAAGTCACGGTCCTTCTTGCGGTCTCTTCTTCCTCCCCCATCCCGTGCTGAGGCAGCCCGGGCTTGACTTACCTCCTGGGCCTCATTGTCCTAGGGAGGCTGAGACTGGGGGGCTGGGGCTGCTCCATCCCAGGGCTCCCACGCTCAGCCCTGCTCCAGTGGGCGGAGGCAGCGGCGTGATGGCAGGGTGGGGGGGGGGTGTCCCGGGATTCTTTGTGGCCCGCTGGCCAGGCCTCGAGCCCTCAGGATCTATGCAAGGCAGGAGCCAGGTCTTGCGGGAAGGGATGGGGAGGCGCTGCCCATGCAGGGCAGGGGGGTTGCGGCCCACCGGCTCTTGCAGTCCCCCGAGCCCACCGGTTGTCACGCCAGCTGGGGCTCCTCACCTCTTCCTGTGCCGGGCTCCACCTCAACCCTCCTTCCTGTCTGATTTCAAAAGCCAACAGCCTTTCAGACGAATCAGTGAGCCGCGGCTGCCCGGATTGGCCCTGTCGCTGCCTGTAAGTCAGAGAGGCAGGGGTGCTGCTAGGATCTCGATTTGAGGACCCTTGCAGACGTCATGCTCAGCAGAGGTCCAACCAAGGCCACAGAGGAAAACAGTCTCAGCACCAGCAGACCTTGGTTTTTGTGGGGCCGGAGGGAAATTAGACTGGCTGCAGGGACTTTCAGTGACTTGTCCAAGGCCACACAGCAGGAAGCTGGCCACTGTGTCTGGAGCAGAGCCCTCTCACTTCCAGGCTGGCACGCTGTGCTGTGGCCATGGCCCTCGTCATCCTGTCTCATCTCCTGTGCTTTCCTCTCTCTAGCACCCAGCAGGCACCTGCACCCCAGCTGTACCCCACAGTGTCTTCCCAAAGGCAGGCCAGCTGTACCCTGAAACAGCAGAGTGTGGCAGTTCCCTCAGGCCCCGGAGGTGGGCCTCAGCACGTGGGCGTGAAGGGGGAAGGGGAAAGGCATGTCCAGAGTGGACAACAGAAGCATGAGGAATAGTACAGAGGAGATAGAGGAAAAGTACAGGACATCCCCCGGTGACAGGAGGCAAGCCCCTTAATGTGGAGCCACGGAGACAAGGCGGGAGCCCAGGGTTGGGTGGCTCAGTTTGCCTAAGCAGGCCAACTGGGAGCCATTGATGGTTGTAGAGCAGGAGGGTAGTGGGTTCAGGCGATGCGGCGGTTGGGGTATAAAGGGCGGTAGGAGGGGCCACGAGCTTCTCTCAGCCTGTTCTCCAGGGCTGTGCGCAGGTGATGGCGGAGAAGGGAGCAGAGGGGACTGCAGGGGTAGATCAGAAGTTCTCTGTGCAGTGACACCCTTCTGGGCCCCACCCCCCCTGCCTCCCTCCCAGCAGTGCCTTCAGGGGCCCCAGCAGCTTGCCGGTGCCGGGGGGCAGATGCATGGGGGCTGCCCTCGAGAAGCCTGCTGAGGCCGCCGGCCGTCAGAGCACACACTGTAGCCGCGGCTGGGAGGTGCACCGAAGGCGTCTGAAACCAGGCCACCCACAGGATGTTGGAAGCCACAGGGGCCTGGGAGGTATCTGTCACTTGAGTGAGGCCAGGAGGCCCGTTCTGCTCCCCGCTCCGCAGCTCAGGGAGGGGGATCCTGAGCTCAGGAGGAAACAGCCTGCTCCCTGGGGGTCTTGGGAACCCTCCTCTGCAACTTTGGCCTCCACCTCACACAGAGGGCCTGTGGCCATCCAGGGCTGGCCCATGGGCTCCCTCTACCAGCTACTCCGTGAGAGGCCGAGAGACCTTCGTCCTGACTCTCTTGGGTGTATGTTTGGGGCACCGTCTCCCACGGTGGTTCTCATTCTGGAGCTCGCGGTCCACCCAGACTCGTGACAGCCAGCCAGGCAGGGCCTAACCCCTTCCCAACTCAGAGGCAGCCCGAGGCTTACTGCCTGCAAGGGCACGGGCCTCCTGGGGGTTGTGCAGGCCCCCGGGGACCCCCTTGCCTGGACCCTTCTCGAGCTGGGCTGTGACTGCCCTGTGGAGCAACCGTGGCCAGGCCAGCCACAGGAAGCGGACAGGCAGGGGAGGGCTCAACACAGCACAGCAAGGCATGGGAGCCATGTGGCTTTCCACTGCTCTGGGGCTCAGCACGCTGTTTTCTTGAGCTGAGTACCCCTCACGAGGCCGAGCAGGGCTTCTGGAAGGCAGCGTCTGTCTGCCCGCTGTGCAGCAGGCCCACTGCAAGCCTCGCTCATCTACATCAGATTCCTTCTCGGGGAGCTGGACCTAATTTTCTGGTTGTGAGTCAGTAGGTCTGGCTTCTGTGGAAAGGTCAAGGACACTGCCTGTTCTCTGGTTGTGGGGGTGTCTTTACCGCAGCGCTGGTTTTTAACCCTTTGCCTGACTTGCATATGGGCTCAGGACCTGGCCAGGCCCGCTGCTGGCCCCTACTGGTCCCTGGGGACACACTGCATAGACCTGACCTGGCCAAGGCCCTCAGCCACCAGGCCTCGCTTTCCCCATACCTTTCCCTCGTCTGCAGCTTTTTACCTGTTTCAACCCCTCCCCCAATATCTTATCAACCTGCACATGGTTAAACTTCCGCCGGCCCATCTGGGCTGCCTTCCGCGGAGCAAGGGCTCCCAGTACACCCACAGCTACCCATCCAAGTGTAGGGTCTCCATAAGGAGTCAGTGAAGCCAGGTAAGGACTCCAAGTGATCTCTCACCTCCAAACCCCACCTCACTTCCCCTAAAACAGTCCATACTAGGGTAGGGAAGCAAGTCCTTGGTGTAAGAAACACATGGTACCTTCTATACCAGGCCAAGATTCCATCCTTAGTCTCCTCTGTTGTTAGCCATGAGATCTGAGCCCCAGCATCCTACAGCGTGTGTTCAAAAAACACTTTCACCTCCCTGGATGCTGTGTGCACCTAAGGCCCAGCTTACAGTCCCCTTCCTCTCTCAGGAAGCTGTCCCTTGAGGCCACCTGAGCACGGACCCTCACATCCAGCATGGGGACAAGTCAGTCTGGCTGAAGCCTAGAAGCCCCCGCTAGCTTCTGACCGCTCTCCACCGGGCCCAGGACACAGCAGGCATCACAGGCTCATCTCGGGAAAATGCAGATCCTGACTCAGTGGGTCTGGGCAGGCCCAAGGCTGTATCTGTAACAATCCCCAGGGTCACAGGGCTGGGTCCCAGGCCACAGCAAGGGGCTGTCTGAAAGTGAGCGAATGGATGAACACACCTCTCTTATCTAAGAACCAAAGGGACATGAGAAGCCAGCAGACCTGGCTCACCCCTTGCAATGAAGGACAGGCACAAAGGCCTTCCGCAGACTCGCGTGTGGGGGCAGTGAGGGAGCTGGGGGCGAAGCTCCCAGCCAGCTTCCCTCATTATCTTTCTACAGTGGAGCGTCTGGAAGATTTTTATAAAGCCTTTTTGTTTTTATTGCACATCATAGAAAATGGACCACACTGTATTTAAAACAACGAGACATTCACAAGGATGTAGACACCCCAACTTTTCTTCCTTTCTGGCCGTCACTTGTGTTCCAGCCCACTCCAGAGGCCAGAGACAGCCTTACTACACACTGACAGAGCCAGTTGACAAACAACATGCGGATTCTGGGGCCTTCAGAGCTGTGCTGGGCCCTCCTGCACTGCCTAGTTTAGAAACTGCTGGTGACAAGGACAGGTGTCTGGGCCAGCCGAGGCCGGGTGGCACGAGAGGCTTGTGGATACCTGGTGTGCTAGTGGAGGCTGTGACTGGAAGAGAAGGCAGGGCAGGGGCAAGCTGGCCCTGGGCATCCGTCTCAGGATGGGGACACTGTGTGTCTGAAGAACCCCGCCTGCTGCCCTCTGAAGCACCCGGGGGCATGGCGGGGTTAAAGGGAGACAGACAGTGGGCACCAACAGAGGGAAGGGCCATGGGTGCCACGCTCTGAACACGACCCCAGGAAATGGAGTTGGGAACAGCCGACCTAGCGCGGTGCCGTGGCCCCTCTCATGGGGAAAGGATGCGGTCCCCAGACCCAGAAAGGGCCATGGAGGCCTGGCTCGCTGCCGGCGGCTGCGGAGCCTCACAGGCCGCTGACGGCTTGTGATGCGGAGGGATGGACCGGCCTGGCGGCTCGGCCCCTCTTCTTGCCCACCGGCTGCCGCCTCTTCCTGTGGAGCCTCTCCTTCCGGGCCGCGGCGGTGGTGAAGGTGATGCAGTGAGCGTCCAGGAAGTCCAGCAGCTTCTGGGTGGCCACACGGATGCCGTGCTGCTTCAGCTCGGCCTGCAGCTCGGCCAGCTCGAAGGGCTGGTACAGCAGGACCTTGCGGTAGAGGGCCGGCCTGGAGCGGATGTAGTGCCTCACGGCCTCCTCCGTGGCTGCTGCGGGCACGGCCGCCTGGGACGCACTGCCCTCCTCCTCACCCTCGTCGTCCTCTGCAGACTCAAAGGCCGCTCCAAACTCACAGGAAGAAGAGCTGAAAGGGACGAGAAACACCCTGTGACACTTGTCCTCCCCAGCACCTGAGACCAAGAGCCCCTCTGATGGAAGGAGTGCAGGTGTCCCCTGCAGAGCCTGACCCCAGCATGGATGGCCTCCCCGGGAGGCGGGAAGCTCCAGGCTGTCGTGCTCCCCGCCCCCCAGCCACCTGCCTGAGCAGGCTCCGACCCTTGGCCATAGTCCACTGCCAGCAGCCAGAGAGCATCCTGTGTGGTGAGGACACAGGAGCTCCAGAGGTCTGCTTAGGAGGCCCACAGGGGATGGCCCTTCACCCCAATGGTGTCTCCCAGTTCCAATCCAGAAGACAGTAGGATTTCTTGGCATTAGGCCTGGCTTATGCCAAATCCCAGACCCGGGGTCAGGGCACCTACGAAGCCCCTGGCCCTGTCCTCCATCCCATTACCTTAGTGAGCTACAGGAGCTGTCACTGCCGTCCATGGAGGAGGCCACTGATTCCTGGGAGGCGGGGAGCTGGGCGTCCCCATCAGGGTCTGGAGGCCCCTCCCTGACCGGTGAGGAGCTCATGGGAGGGATGCTTCCACCAGGCTGTTTCTTCTGATGTTGGGGGCCCTTGGTCTTAGTGGAGCCCTTGGACCTTTGGGGAAGAGGGTCTGAAGTGGCCTCCAGTCGGGCACGGCCAGTGGCCCTGGGAGCCTTGGAGGTCTTGCTGGCGTGGGTCTGGCTGTGCAGAGCCTGCGGGGGCCCCTGGGAGGACTGGCTCTCGTTCTCCGAGTCGGACTCCAGAGTCTGGTGAGTGTACTGGAATATCTCCTTCAGCTTTAGGACCATCTGGCGTTTGGGTAGAGGGCGGACCCCAAACCTGAATGGGAAAACAGGTGAACTTCAGCGCAGAGCAAACAGTTCTCCGCAAATTAATGGCTTTGTGTAAATGAAATCTTAAAATGCCTGACTTTTGTGAGCACATTCTGCATTGCCAACTGAGAATACTCCAGAAGGGCCAGACCCAGGTTCAGTGACAATGGCAGTGATAACACTTCTGGGGCCCAAGGTGAAGGGCGCACTGATTGGGATGACAGTTTTCGTGTTCTTCTAAAAAATGGGGTCTCTATTAAGACTGTTAAGGCAAGGGCCATGTCCGTCCACAGGCCCATGCAGATCTACCAACCGAGGGGCAGCTGGGTCTCATCTCTCAGCGTCTCAGGGTAACCTGTAGTCTGGGGAACAGTGTGTGGAGAGCCAGCAGTCACAAAGGCTCCCATCACCCTGCAGCTCCTGCTACCAGAGCCCCATCGCTGGTCTCCAACTCCCAGCCTCACCAAGCCCTGACCCGTACAGGGGGGCGGGGACCGCTCCAGAGCAGGTCTGAAGACCAGCACTCACCTATCCAGTTCTTTCTTCAGTACCGGAGTCTCCATGATGGAGTACCTTGGCATGGGTGTTATGGGCACTTTCGGGGGCAAGTTCTTCCGATTAGCACCTTCTGGGTAAAACAAAAGAAACACGTTTCAGCACAGGGGACCTGGATTTACCTCTTCTGGGCTCAGCAGCAGCACCAAGACAAAGAGTGTTTTTGAAGAAAGCCCAGCCACCATGCTGCTGCACCCCTTCCCCGCTGGACGCCGGCCCTGTCTTCCTGCTGGAAAGCATCACGCAGCACGTGACTAGGGCCACAGCGTTGTGCAGTGCGAACAGGGCAGGAAGCAGACTCGTGGCTGCCAGGGGCTGGGGGGACGAGGCACAGGACTGACTGCTGATGGGTGCGGGAACATGTTCTGGGACTAGCACTGATGGCTGCAAAACATCGTTGAGGTAACTGTGCAGTCTGGCTTTTTTTGTGACTGCCATCTGTCACCCTGCGCTGCTGTGACACCACTGACTACACTCCACCCCATGACTTACTCATTCCCTAACTGGAAGCCTGTACCTCCCCGTGCAGGACATTGTCCACGGACTAAAAACCAAGGAACTGTACACTTTAAAGGGTGGACATCATGGTACGTGCATAATAGCTCAGTAAAGCTGTTGTTTTAAAAAGAAATCAGTGTTTGAAAGGCAAATTGAACAACGTAGGAATATATGGACTTTGGTTTTTATCCTTTTTATGAGCATGCAGCCCTTGGGAGACTCCAGTGGAAATAGGGTATCTCCTGAGAAAATCACAAAATTCTTTATATAATTTGAGAAAATTTGCCACCTCCTGGAAGCCCACCTCGAGTTCAGACAAATAAGGTCCCTGCTCTGAAGTCTGGTTCTCACAACACCACCAGGGAACTGGCCAGAATGCAAATTCTGGTCTCCACTCTGGGGTGAAGCTCTCCAGACAGTTCTGATCCCCACTCAAGACCGAGAGTGCCGGTCAGTCATGCCCAGCTGGTCTCGGATTTGGGGAGGAAATGGAACACCAGGTCACGTACACGTCCTCTGCCCATAGGCTGCTTCCTTGTGACCAGTCACTGCTTTGCACAACCCTGCCCCTTCCCGGCCCTCCCAGCATCTGCCTGACAGGGGACCAGGCGTGGGCAGCAGCTCCTCAAGGGGCTGACCCTGGGGGCTCTGACTCTCCCCTGTGACTGACATGAGCTGGGAAACTGCACCCCTCCACAGACTTGGAGGGGTAGACGACAAAGGACCGAGGTTCACAGCCAACCCCCAACCCTCGCCACGTCTGGGGTTGTTCTAATCAGGATGGAAATTCACCTAAAATTTTAAAGTGCACAATTCAGAGGCACTTAGTACATTCACAAACTCTGATTCACTGCACCCACCACCTCCAGCTCCGAAGCAACCTCGTCGCCCCCAGAGGAGGTTCCGCACCCCACACACCCCCAGTTCTCCTCTGTACCCCACCCCCCGTCTTGGCAGCTGCTTGTCTACATTCCATCTCCACAGATGCGCTCGCTCTGGACATTTCAGATAAACGCAGTTGCGTGCTGGGGGGCTCTCACCGAGCACCTGTTTCCGAGGCTCATCCACAAGGTGACCCAGGTCAGCGCTGGTTCAGATGGGGGCTTTTTTTTTTTTTTTTTTTTTTTTATTAAAGATTTTATTAATTTATTTGACAGAGAGAAAGATCACAAGTAGGCGGAGAGTCAGGCAGAGAGAGAGGAGGAAGCAGGCTCCCGCTGAGCAAAGAGCCCGATGCGGGGCTCGATCCCAGGACACTGAGATCATGACCTGAGCCGAAGGCAGCGGCTTAATCCACTGAGCCACCCAGGCGCCCCATAGATTTTATTTATTTATTTGTCAGAGAGAGAGTGAGCGAGAGCGAGCATAGGCAGACAGAGTGGAAGGCAGAGTCAGAGGGAGAAGCAGGCTCCCTGCGGAGCAAAGAGCCTGATGTGGGACTCGATCCCAGGACGCTGGGATCATGACCTGAGCCAAAGGCAGCTGCTTAACCAACTGAGCCACTCAGGCGTCCCCAGATGGGGGCTTTTAACAGGGGCCCGAGGAGTCATGGGACCCGGCTAAGCAGCAGGTCTGAGAGCAAGCCCCTCCTCCCTTCTCAAGAGAGGGGTGGGGTGAGGCTCGCCGCAGCCCAGCAGGCCCCGCAGCCCCGCCACCCCACACTGTCTCCACTGCCCCCTCCAGCCCCTCCATGTAAAGCAGTGTAACCACGACCCTCCCACTACTCACTTGGTGTCTCCAGCGCTTCTGAGTTCTGAGCAGCAACATCAGCGCTCGGTGTCTGGACTGGAGGAAGCAGCTCTGGAGACTTCTGGTCCTCTCCATCCCAGTCGTCCCACAGAGCGGAGTTCAGAAAGCTCGGTCTGCAGCTCCCAGGTGAGCTGGTCCGAGGGGACTTCTCTTGAGACTTTCTCCGGCCAGCGCAGCTTCCGCGGGCAGGGGCGGTGGCCGGGAGGGCTGGGGAGTGGCAGCCACTGCCCTCTAGGGCCTCCCGGGCCTTACCGCCCGGACTGCCAGGGCTCAGGGGGCCGGTCCGCTCGAGGTTCAGGCGGTCAATGGGAATCGGTGAGAGGGGCTCCACGTGCCAGTGGCACTCATCCACCGGTATAGGAGGGTCGCCGTCCAGCAGGGGGCTGCTGTTTGCCCGCTGCGAGGCTGCCTCCTGCTCATCCTCGCTGTCCTCCACCTCCACCACCTCGCTGGCGATGGCCTGACTCAGCAGGCCGGGCCCCGGAGGGCAGTGCTTCTGGGACTGCCTGGTGAGATCGGCGAGGCCGACGGAGACGGGACAGGGAGCTGGAGAGCCGTGCTGGTGGCGCCCGGGGTGGGGCCTCCTAGAAGGGTTCTGGCTGTCGGGGCTGCCTGCATAGGTGGGGACCAGGCATGATGATGACATCTGGGGGGTGATGACTGAAGACTTACTTGCAGCTTTGGGCCCACCCCTGTTTTCTAATGGGGCCCAGGGCTTGACCTGAGCCATGTGGTCCACCGAAGCCCTGGACCTGAGGCCTGTTACCTGCGTCTGCGAGGAGGAGTCCCGGCTTCTGCTGGCCAATGGCGTGGCGGGCACGAGCCATGAGGTATCCGTGGTGCTGTCCTCCTCGGGGCTGCTCTCGGGGTCACATGACAGCCGAGGGGTCCCTCTGCCCCCCACAGAACCCCGGTTCCCTGCTGGCCTCTCCTCCCCGCCCTGCAGGGAAGCCTCTCTTCTCACTGGGCTTTGGAGAATTTCCTGATCTGCATCGACATCGATGACAGAAAATAGCTCAGAAGACTTGGGGCTTACTTCTAGAACGTTCCTTCCTTCCAGGGGACCATTAAAACCTGACTTTATTTTGCTTTGTTCTAGCTCCAGTTCTTCATCTGAATCCAATAAAAGAATAATCTCATCTTCTCTGTTCTTGCTGGATGGAGCGTTCTGAGATCTGGAGCTCAAACAGGCAGGTTTTGACTGCGTTAGGTCGATGGATGGAGACTTCTCTGGGGAAGTCAGCAACTCTTTATTTCTGCATTCCAACAAGGAACCACGGTCCTCACCCTTCTGGAGGCCTGGATCTTGAAGTATCGTGAGGAGGCTCCTGCTCCTCCTCCGCTTTGCTGGGGAGTCCTGGGAGGTCACCCAGGAAGCTCTGCCCTGCGGCTGGGGCCCTGGCGAGGGTGACTCGCCCCTGAGACAAGGACGAGGGTGTGACGGGCCGGGACTCTGGCCTCCAGGGGGCTGTGACAGGCACGGGCTCCACGGGGGTGTCTGCCGGGGAGCAGGGGCACAGGGGCTCCCCGTCCTCGGTCCCAAGACCATACCATTGGCTTCCTGGAGATGGCTCACGATCTGGGACAGCCCACGGCATCTTCTGGGAGTTGATGAGCACGGCCGGGCCTCAGGAGCATCAGCTGAGCACCAGAACCTGCCTTCCTTTCTCCCTTCCCTGCAGCCCCCAGAAGGGGGAGGGGAGCCAGAACGACCCAGTGCTTCCTCTGGGGCCCCTGCTTTCTCCTCATCCACACACTGGCCCTGGAGTGGCGGGGGCGTGGACTGTCTCATGCTTCTCTGTGTGGCTGGGGCGTCTCCTCTTTCCTGACCAGATGATTCCATTTGTTCTGCATTTTCTGACTGTTCGCTGATCTGGTCACTTGCTAGGATTTGAGCAGACACTGGACCATTGTCCCCAATCTGGTCAGCTTCTTCCTTGATCTCTGGAGCTCCTTCCCCCTGGTGCAGCTTTCGTTGAGTGGCTGCAAATTCATAAATTTCTTCCATTTCTGCTTCATTCACTTTTTCTCTGTCTTCTTCAAGGCTCTCAGATTTCAACAAAGCCTCCGCTTCTTCCTCCTCATCTACCCACACAGACCTCAAGAGTTCTTGGAAGTTCTCCGCGCGGCTTTCACAATCCTTGTCTTCCTTCTGCTTCCACGGTCCGTCCTCCGAATCACTCACGTCAGGCACTTGTTCACACAGAAGAACAAGCTCGCTAACCCCAAACCTGCAACAGGAAATGCCGCGCATCAGTGCCCCGCGAGGCAGCAGCCAGGCGCCCAGTGCTGGTGAGGACCGGGGTGCGAGTCCTCACAGGGACGACAGCCAGGCCTTGGCCCGGGCCTTCCCTGCGCCCTTGCAGCGACGGTGCCCGTGCACAGCCGGCAACACCCCAGGCCACAGAGCTCAAGAAGAGACTTGTGGACCTTCAGGGCAGGGTTCGCTAACTCTACTGCCCAAACACAAAGGGGTGTGTCACACCGAGTGGACGGTGACAGGAATCGTGCTGCAGAGCTGGTGAGTCTGCTGCCCTGGGAGGCCCCGAGAGCTCAGAGACTGATGCAAACCCCAGACACCAGATCAGCCCCGGTCAGCCGGGGCCAGCGGTGCACCAGCCTGCTGCCTTCTTGAAGGCTCCCTGGTCTGACGGCACACTCAGGGCCCGGAAGGCCACGCTGATCCCTTCCCAGGAGTGCAGCTGAGGGGCGACAGGGCCGAGCGCGAGCACAGGGACTGAGGCCCTTAGCCCTGTCAAGAGCTAGAACAGCTCGCTTTGCTGAGCCACCTGCCGCCTCTCCCAACACGGCGTGGATGAGCTGAGAGCCTGCACACCCCCAGGAGCTACACAGGCATTATGCTCTGTTCACACTCCTGTTCCCGGGGACCTGGGAAAGAACAGCCACCATTCAGCTTCTGTGGCCAAACGACCAAGGAGTGGCAGCGTCTGGGGAGCTAAGAGCCATGTGACCCGGCAGAGGCCGTCCTCAGCCAGCGCTGGGCTCACCTGCCAGTGTCTGTTCTGGCCAGACTACCAGTCACTACATCCTGGGCAGGGTCACCACCGAGCATACACCTGGGGTTAACAGGTCCTGGAAGGACTCAGCCCTGAGCCTCCTGCAGGCCATCAACCTGCTCTTTGGTTAATGTCAGACACCAGAGGTAAACGGGAAAAGCCAACGGACCTGTGGGCCAGAGCGCGAAGGTCAGGAGCCAGCTGGGGAGGCAAGCCGGGGTCCGCGGTGTAGAGGTAGTGCAGGAGCGCGCGGATGGCCTCGGTGCTCACGTCACTCAGCAGCACACGCTGGCTCCGCGGGTCACCGTCCTCCACAACGAAGAAGCCTTCGCTGTTCACCTGGGAACAAAGTCCAGTACAGAAGGGTTACGACCTCCCAGACAGGACGTGGGGCCACACAGAGGGCCTGGGTGGCTCCGTGCGTCCCCACACCTCCATGCAGCCCGTCCCCAGCACTGGCACTGGCCAGTGTTGCGCCCATCTGCTGGTCAAGAACTCCAGTCAGGCCCTAACACTTCTCGGCTGGCAAAGTCAGACTTTGATAGAGGTTCAAGCACCCAACTGGTCCCCTCTCGACAGACACATCAGAGGCACGAGGCCTCTCTGGGAGAGACCGGCAGTGGTTTACTCAATTCCTACAGCACGCATTCAAGTCTCATGGGTGTTGGCACAGGTCAGCACAGAAATGTCTGCCAGCAGGTCAATCAGGACTTCATAATTATGGAAACAGAGGAAAACTGGACAGGTCTGGGGAAGATGGTTTATTCAACCGATCAAGCAATATGAGGCTCTCCAATTCTCAGCTCATCTCCTTACACCGCTTCCTAGCCTCAACCATGTCTCTCCACCGAAGCAGGTGCACTGAGAGGAGGGAGGGAGGCGGGTGTAAGTGTGCGGGGCGCGGAGGGGAACGAAGGGGGCAGGAGGCCGGAGGGAGGTGCGGTGCGGAAGCCCTGGGAGCGGGAGGGAGGAGGGGCGGGGACCGTACTCACATACTGCATGAGAAGGGGGCATCGGGCATACAGCACGAACTTGTGGGCGTAAAGCACGTCCCCGCGGTCCGTCTGAAGCTGGACGTCACTCAGCTGTGGGTTATCGACCATGGCTCTGAGGTCGGCCAGCAGCAAACCGAGGGTGAGCTGGAGGGAGGGAGCAGATGGGTCTCACAGCAAGTTCCCCGACTTCAGGAGTGCCTTGGGCTCCTGTCTGCGGGGCTCCCATGCGGGTCCCCCTTCTGTTGCCCTGAGGCTCTCAGCAGTACATGCTAGTACAACACTAGCTTCTTTCTCAAATTCCATTCCAACGAGTTCCCTGGCTGGACACAGGGCGGAGGGAGGAGACAAGGAATTGGACGCAGCAGTGCTCAGCACTTCCCAAGCACCGTGTGTGGCCCCGACGTGACAGGCAGGGACCCTGAGCCCAGACCATTCAGGTACCCGGCTGAGAGGAGCCTCAGTCCTTCTCTGACTACGTGCTTTGGTCATCAGGTAGACCTTGGGGTAAGTGTTTGGCTGATACTAATCTACTAAGAGAATGACATCCATTCTAAGGAATGGATGGATCCAACCGAGTGTCACTTACACAGAACGTGAACTCTCAGTTGGAGACCAGCCAGGACCTGCATGTCCTGAACAAACGGATGAAACTCTGGGGGCACGAGGCCCCCTCATAGAGCAACAGGGGTCCCTGCAGGCTCTGAGGACAAAGCAGGTTCCCAGGGCTTGGCTACTGAGGTACCCCCAGAGTTCAAGGACAAAAGGGATAGAAGACTCATGGCAGAGCCCTAGAGGGGGACAGGAGGCTCATGTGGGCTCTCGCCTGGCTTAGCTCAGCTGCTGAGCGGGCAGCATACTCGTGCGAGGCTCTGGGGGCCGGGTGGGAGCTCCCTACACAGAGCAGAGGATGCGCTGCGGTGGCCAGGATCCCAGCGTGGGGAGCAGGGCCGGGCCGCGCAGCGCTCGGTGAGGAGACCCGGAGCTTACCGAAGCGTGGCTGCCCCTGTCCAGGGGCTTCTCCTCAGGTGGCAGGACAAACCCAGTCGGTGGAAGGCCGGTAGGCGACATATCCATCCCTGAGAGAAGGAGTGACAGGTTAAGAGAACATCACCTCCCAGCAGTGTCTGTCTCCGGGAAGGGGCATCAGGTATCGGTTGGCTGACTCCAGCGGTGCCCCAGACCAGCGCCACAGACTGGCGGCCCAGACCGGCGCCTCAGACATGCTCTTTACCCGAAGGCTTCTTCATTGCGAGCGAACCACCGAGTTTTGCTGCACAGCCCCAGAGATACACAGGTAGTAAAAGTGGACAGTCTGCACGATCACTGGCTCTGGGCAAGGGCTCTGTCGTCGGTTCAAGTTGGAGAAAACTGATGGACTCACCTGTACGACATCCATCTTTGAGGAGAAAAGGGAAAGCACTTATAGAGACTGCACTCTCCCCACCATATGAAGACAAGCCAGAGAACCTTGAATCTGAGCGACTGTCCCCAGGCTACAAGGTCATGGTCACAGCTGTGGGGAGGGAGGGCCAGGAGGGCAGTACTGGCCCAGGTGTCCCATCCAGGGTCTTACCTGTGGCCCCTCCTGAGCGTGCCGGGCCCCCACTGCAGGGCCACGGGGTGGCACTCAGCCCCTCTCTCGCCAGGTCCACAAGATCCTGCAAGGCCTGGTGCTCTCTCTGGCTGGCAGAGGGTGATAGGTTCCTGGGGCCATGGTCCACAGGCGGAGCGCTGGGGAGAGCGGGTGGCGTTTGCATCCCCAGCTCTGGCTGATCAGGCGGCAGCGTGGGCTCCTGGCTACAACCCTGGAAGAAGTCAGGAGGCTGAGTGACTGTGTGGCCATGGCTGCAGCCACCACACAAAAGTTCTGAGAGTGCCAGCCACAGCCCAGAGCAACCCTGGGAAGCTTCCTCCCGTCACCATCTCTCAGCAGGCTCCTCTGTCACGCTGGAGGCCATGTCTGTTCCATCTACAACTGCGGGGAAGTCCCAGAGGGTGCTGTCCCCTAATGTTATCTGAATGGCCTCAAGCATGCAGTGACTCCAGGCCTACCCGCAGCAGGCTCGTCGGGCTCCTGGGCCGCACTGGGTGGATGACACCATCCCCCGGCGTGAGGCCCCAGAATGCGTGTCAAACACGCCCTCACACACTCCAGGAACAGGAGAGCCTCCTGTTTTTCCCAGGAGAGCCATCAGCTGCTGTACAGAGGAACATGCTTCAGCCGGCACGCCCAACTTCCCACCCTTCCTTCCTTTTTGGACTTTCTGTTGATGCCCAGGGCTGCCGTCCTGGCTGCTAGCCTCTGCCTAGAGCCACCTGTGTGCCTAGAGGGGAGGACCCACCTTCGCAGGCTGCTGGGGCACCATGGGAGGGACCAGGCTTGCGGTGTAGAAGTCTTCCAGAACCCAGGCCCCAGTCAGGGCGCTGCCCTCCCACAAAAAGTTCTGCTTTCCCCCAGGTGACTGCAGATGCCGTCCGGCCTTCTCCCGCTCTTCCTTCAGGATCCTGCTCGCGGGCAGTGGCGGCGTGCTGGACAGCTCCATCTCCTCTGCGAAGAGCTGGGCCACTCGGTCCTCTGTCTGCCTCCCTCTGGTCTCCAGGTCCTGGACTAACAATGGGGGAGGGCATACAAGTGCTTTCCTCTTACGACTCTTCTTTTCTGAAGGTAAACAGAAGCATAGGGTCAGTGACAGAGCTGCCACACACCCTGAGCCCCGGTGGTGGCAGAGCCGGGGGCCACACCTACCTGCCCCCAGTCTTATCCTCTCGGAGAAAGCGCTTTCCAGTCTGAGCACCGAGGGCACAGCATTCCGCTCCATCTCAGACCGGGACAGAGCCATGGCCACCAGCAGGTCCTCGGACGGCACCTCGGGCTCGTTGACCTTCCATTTCTTCTGTGGCTCCTTCCTCTTGGGGGCTCCCTTCCGCTTCAGACCTCCAATGTGATTGCTGAAGCTTAAAAGGCAGCCAAACAGAAAAGTCAGTGAGGCCAGAGGTCTGAGCACTTCCTGTTCTGAGGGTGTCCTCAGTGGAGGGGAGAGGCCTGGACCCATTCTCCTTTATGGTGGGGAGAGAAAAGGCACAAACGTGGACCCATCAGAGGGAAAGACCACTCTAGGCGTTCACTGCGAGTCCCAAACAGCATCCTGTTGCCTCGTGTAACCTCACGATCCCAGGCCAAGTTCAGTGTGGTCCAGAGAGGGGAGGGTCTGGGTCCTTCCATGTGATGCTACCCTGCAAAGTTCCTGGCAGGTGCCCAAAGCTGTGAGTGGTCCTCGCACACCCCAGCTGTGGCCTAACCCTTCCGGTGGAGCTGCACTCAGTGGCTCTGAGTCAGCTTCCTGGGTTCCATCACCTTCTGCCTATCGACACTTCAGATGTCCCTCAGGCAGTCCTGCCCACTTTGGCCCTGACAGGATCCCTTCCCCTCCTGCAGGGGCCTGTGGGCATTGCTTCTGCCCAAGGCTCGAAGGAAAGGCCTCCCAGCTGCGACCACCACCAAGGTCAGCCGGCCCGGAGGTCAGCGTGTGGCAGCAGCTCCTTTGGGTTGGAGGTGTGCTTAGTTAGAGGAGCTTCCAGCTGGGGAACCTAGACTGCCTGGTGAACCCCAACAGGCTGAGCAAGAAATAGGAGGGCAAAAGTGAGAGAGAAACTGGGAGCCCAACCCAGCTGTGGGGGTGCTCTGGGAAGCACCCTGTACAGACTCATGCTGTTCCTGGGCCCAGGACGGCTCCAGAATCTCAGGCATCGCTCAGGAGATCTAAACAAGCCCTACTTCAGCTCAGCTTCCTGGGAAGCCCACCTGATGACCACTGCCTCCCAGAAGGCCAGGAGCTGTGCCAGCATCTGACTGCCCCAGAGCTCCACGCATCCCAGGCGTGGCCTTCGGGCAGAGGCAGTGCAAAGCCTCGGACCCACACATCTTGTTTCTCATGCCAGGTACTGAAGAAGCTATGCTTCATCTGAGTAGGTGGTTCTCATCCAGTCCTGGCAAAAGGCAACCCATGGTTTAAAGAGCATCTGTGCCAGGAACTTTGGGCTTCCAGGTCCGAGATGCTAGTGCTGATGTGCTACGAGACAGACAGGCTCACCAGCAAGAATCTGCCTTGGCCCACCTGACTCCTGCCACAGGCCTGGCTCAAATGCCCATAACCTGCGTGCAAGGCAGAGGCCAGGACAAACAGAGCCAGCACCCTTGACCTTCCCTTTGCTCTTGACAGCTGTCAAAGGATAGAAATCTCAAACCTACAGAAGTTCGGGGTCTGCACCAGCTTGTCCCCGTAACGCGGCGTCCACAGCGCCGGGGTGCGTACAGAGGGGAATGGAGCTGCTTGTGTGCCTGTGATTTGCTCGCCAAGGACCTGCTCCCGGCAACGGAGCAAGTAGGCCTCCTATTGAAACACCTGAGAATTTAATTCATGTACGTTTAAAAAAAAGGAAAAAAAAAAAGGCCTGTGTTTCTGTCTTACCAACTCTGTGAATTATGCTGAGTCCTCTTCTGTGGATGGGAGACACGGGCCGCATGGGGGCAGAAGCCATGGCATGCCACACAGGAATGGGTGAATGGACACGGTCAAGTGCGTTACCAGATTCCTCCCCACTCCAGAGGACACCGGTAGGACCGCGAGAATGGGACAATCTTGGGAAGGTCCTCAGGAAACCAGGCCAACCAGTCCTTTTCTGCGCGCGCACACAAGGACCAGTTGAAAGCCCTCAGGGTGCAGAATGTGTTGCCTCCTCAGTCCCGGCAGAGACTGTGCCTGATTTCCTTCTCAAATGTGTCATTTCCAGAAGCAGGAAGGTTTTAGGGCTCTATGGTTCTCTAACACCACAAAAGGCTTTCAAAATAAAAAACCAGAGTATTCTGATTTTCCTCCTTTCCATGTGGCTCACCTCGACGCCGGTGTGCCACTGGCCTCGTCAGGCTCAGCTGTCTGCAGCCGCACGGCCTGGAGCAGGAGCTGGGGGCCGATGTCCATCTTCACCGCGCACTGCTTCAAGTGGCTCATTCTGCTCTTCGGGCTGAGAAAGGGCTTGCCACAAATTGGGCATTCGGGGATCTGAGGTGTGGAGGGTGTCAGTGCCTTTTCAGCTTCATCCAAGCACCTGGAGGAAGACAGTCAATACAGGAGAACCCTCTCCCTGGTGAGGTGCGTCCATGTCAGAATGGACAGGCCGTGGGCCCAAGCCTGTTCTCCCGGAGCCAGCTC
This sequence comes from Mustela putorius furo, assembly GCF_011764305.1. Taxonomy (NCBI): domain Eukaryota; kingdom Metazoa; phylum Chordata; class Mammalia; order Carnivora; family Mustelidae; genus Mustela; species Mustela putorius. The sequence continues at coordinate 12,736,505 of NW_025422145.1, read as the reverse complement.
CTCCACGCAGCCTGCCATTGGCCTCCAAACCCTCAATTTTGCTTCTGCTAGAGAAGCTGGCTGACGGGAACAAGGACATATCTGACAATGGCAACGCCTCTCCAGAGTCTGTACCCCGAGGAAGTGAGAGCAGTACGAGAAACACACGGTCGTGCCGCTCTACGCCCGCATCCGAAAGGCAGAAACTACGCGCACGGCAGCGGGTGAGTAAGACATGGTCTCCCCGTCAGACAGGCTTTCTCAGCCGTAGAAAGGAATGACACTCTGACCTATGCCCCAACCCGGCTGAACCTCGAAAACACTGTGCTGAGGAAAGGGAGGCAGACACCAAAGGCGACGTGCATGTGATTCCACGGACAACCCGAGCAGACAAATCCGCGGACGGGACACCAGTGGCAGCCTGGGGCTGGTGGAGGGGAGGGAAAACGAGCACGCACGGGGACAGGGTTTCTCGTGGGGGTAACGAAAATACTCTAAAATGGACATTGGTAATGGCTGCACAGAGGGGATATTCTGTGAATATAATCAATAAAAGCCATTGAGTTGTTAACTTTAAGAGGATGAACTGTGTACTACGGGACTTCTCTCTCAATAGCATGCCGTTTGGAAAACCAGTAAGGACAGGATGACACCAAAGTGCTATGGTCACGGTCAGGTGTCCCAAGAGTCCCACCATAGATTCCCCTGGGTCTGTCACACCCACGGGAGAGGTGACCCCAGAGCGGTGACAGTCAAGCTGCTCCTACCGGTTCACATGCTGTTCCCTTCGTGTCAAATTCATGGCTGAGAGGTTCTTTTGACAGATCTGGCAGAAGAACAAGCCCGTCTCCTCCAGGTCAGCCTCCTGAGCCGATGCTCGCTGCTCCCCAAACTCCTGCTGCAGGGCCAAGGCCACTGCAGCATCGCTCTCGGTGGCGGGAAGCCTGGGCCCAGGCCCTGTGAGGAGGCACAGTCTGTGAGGACGGGCTGCCCCTCAGAGCTCCGCAGCGCCTGTCAGAGCGCAGGGACAGCAGAGGCAGCGCAGAGAGAGCAGACCAGCTCCACTCTGCCTCCTGCAGGTATCGTCCGGGGAGACATAAACAGGGCTCCCGGGGCATAATTCTCAGACTCTAGCACGCCTAAGAATCCCCAGGAAGCTTGTTAAAATGCAGCTTCGCATCCCTGCGGTCTAGGTGGAGCCTCCCGAGACTCCCCACAGGCCAGGAGATGCTGCTGGTGCAGGACCACTGTTTGAGTACCAGCTCCTGAAGAGCCTGCTGTTCCTTTTTCCCACTTCTGCTGAAGTCATCTATCTCAGGCGTGCCAGGCTCTTATCCCAGTAAGTCTAGGTTTTCTCCTCAAAGCTCAGCCTTTCCTACTGCTACGACCCTTCCTAAGCTCGCCCATCCTAGAAGAACCAGGTCAAAGCGAAATGTCTTTCTCTCTTAAAATGCAGAGTCTCCTTCCTAGCATCAGACAAAAGGATGGACTGACCGACTCTGGCCTGGAGACCAGCCCCAGAGTGGCAGGGCCCACTGCCAAATCTGATTTTGCTGGAGCTGACCCTAGGCACTCACAGGGGGATTTGGAGAATTTCATAAATCCCCAGTTCTTGAATATTCCTGTGGCCTGTCACAGGAATGAGGCCAGAAAGGATCACACTTCATTTTGGTGCCCAGTTTTAAACAACGACAAAGACATGGCTTCTCTGTCCTAAGCACTAAGCGTTCCTGGGTATGCCATGAAAATCTATGGGAACAGCTGAGTCATGTGTAGGGCAAAAGCTCGTGTCGCAGCTGAGCAACTCTGACACACCCTATCGGTGCTGCCGGGACTGATGCCACAGCAGCTGTCCCGTCACTGCCTGGGTGGTCCTCCTCGGTGCCCCAGGATGCAAACATGCTACTAGGAGACTACATACTTGTTAGCCTTTGGGCCGTCAACAGTCTCTGCCCGTTTCTTGCCCTTTTGTATATTTTCACCAACGAAGAGGGCTTATGTCGTTTAGGGGGTAAAGCTCAGAACCAGGGATCTGACGTGCCTCTGGGGCAGTACAATGGGCCGCGCACAGCAGCTACACCCACGGCACCGCGCTGTCTTCACATGGGGCCGCCCGGCCATCCGGTCCACTCGCCGGTGATACAATCAGAGGCTACAGGAAGTGGCTATGTGACCCCACAAGGAGACAATCAAACAAATCTAGAAAATGGGACATTTAGACAGTTGTCCCAGACTCTTCTGAAAGTTGGTATCATGAAAAAAAAAAGACAAGGGGATTGTTCTAGAGTCTAGACTTGAAGAGTCTACTGAACTGTGGCATATGCAGTGTGTGAGACTTGGCTTTCTGGCGGATCCTTGCTCAGAAAAAAAGAAACCAGCTCTAAAGCTGTCCTTGGGACAAGTGGGGAAATGTTGCTAAGAACTGGACACTAGGCGACGTTATGGAATCAGGCGAGACAAGAGCACCATGATCATGTAGATCATCTGTAGGGGGAAGCGCCATCCTGTCTGGCACTTACTTTTGAATGGTACAGAGGAATCATACACATTTAAAGATCTAGAAAATATATGGTAAAGTGTTAACAATCCTAACGTACAGGTTGAGGGTATGGGGGTTCGTTGGGAGTATTTCTTTTTGATCTTTCTGTGAGAAATTTCATAATAAAAAGAGGAAAACATACCTTGTCAAAGAAGCTAAGTGAGAAACGACCCAAGGGACCCTTCACTCTCTGGCTAGACACAGTGAAGTGCCCAAAGTACAGTGCCAGGCACAGCACTGACCCCCACCAGCAACTCAAGGAATACGCGTTCTTTCCCGGCCCCCCTTCTGCAGAGTTCGAACCCATCCCGGACGGGAATATACAAAACTCCCATCATACCATTCCCCGCCGTCATCTCCTCTGGAGGGCCCACTGGGGCATTTTCTGCCAGTGCAGCCTGCAGACAGCACCCTTCCGAAGCGCGCAGCAAACGCTCGGGGTCTGGTCTCTTGAACTGCTGCATTCGCTGGAGGACCAGCTCTGCTGTCCGGGGTTTGGAGGGACTCGGAGCCATCACTGTCAGACAGGAAGGAGCCGGCTGGGAGCTGCTGTCCGGAGAAGCCTCTGGCAAAGAGGGAAACATTGACAGGCATCTGTTCTAGCTGGAGAAACAAAGCCCCTTCCATCAGATACAGGTTGGACCCAAGTTTCAAGGGGTCCTTTACCAACTAGTTTAGGTTTAACTCCCAAGTGTGAGTAGGACTGATTATCAGTAACCTTACCATTGGCAGTAATACAAACAGACCTGTTGGAAATACCCATGACAGGATCGGGCATGGGGAGTGACTGCTAATAAGCACAGCGTTTCTTTGTGGGGTGAAGAAATGTTCTACAGTGAGCCCATGGTAATGCTTACGCAGTTCTGCGAGTACACTAAAACCACTGAACTGCCCGCTTTAGAAGGGCACATAGAACATGAATTCTTTCTATAAAGTTGTTATTGAAGAAATATTAACGACAAACATTTTTATCTTCCTAGGTCATAAGTTCTCCTCTAACTTGGTGTCCGCAGTTGGGTTCTGGTGAGGCTTCGTAAAGCCCGTGGCAGGTTTATGTGAGTTTCGCAGGTGTGCGTGGGGGTGCGGTTTCTGGAGGAATCATGCGTAGCTTTCACTGCTCCCAAGGGGCCTGAAGGACCAATGATGTTTCAGTAACACGCCTTATGACAGTCTCTGCGAGCTCATTCTTCACCACTATTCCACTGAGAGATCATGCTGACCGCACTAGTAAAAAACACCAGTTAAGATCAGGAAGTGAAGGTGAGAAGTATTTAGAAACAGAACACAGGCGCCCAAAGATCCTGTGCAAGGCTGGTTCTCGGTTCTGCTTGAACAATGTATGTTAAACACACGGTTCGGTACACCAAGGGCAGAAGGTAAGGAACCTGCTTCAAGCAAACAAAGGAAAAGAAAAGAACAAAGGTGTTCGGAGGAGAAAGGAAGGACCTGAAGGTTCTCCCGGGCGTTCCACCTATCTGGCAGCTTCCCACTGCCTTCAAGCAGCTTTGCTGGGCCACACCACTGCCAGTTACCCGCCTGGAAGGAATTCAAGACAATGAGAGAAGCAGCATTATTTTCAGCTCATGTGACCTGTGTCAAACGCATAATGTAAACCTTCATAGGAAACTCTAATAGGGCAGAGGGCCCCAAACATAATCATGTAGAAAATTCACATAAAGGTTCTATTTTGTACGACCCCTGTTTAAAACAGGAATTGGTCAACTCTGGTCCTCAGGGGGCTGCCTGTTTTTTGTTAACAAAGTTTGGTTGAAACACAGCCCATCTGTTTGCTGACAGATTGTCTGGGGAGTTGAGAAGTTGCAAACAGAGACCAGGGCTGCAAAGCCCAAATAATTTACCGTCTGGCCCTTTTCACAAAGTTTTCTGACCCCTGGTTTAAAACAATACAGTCCCCTCTGGTTTCCTCTCTGGAAACATCCTCGCAGGTGTTTTGGCCCAGTTACCTGTCTGGGTGCTCTGCACACCCTCCTGGAGCGCAGCAGAGGCAAGCACACTTCCCCCTCCATTCTCAGGGGGAGCGGGTTCACTCCTCTGCCACTCGGGTGCCCCTTGCTTTTTAGTCCTTGAGGCCTGGCTGCCAGAACGAGTCTTCTTCTCCCTGGGGCCTTGAAGGGCTTTGTCCTTGGTGGCAGTTGGTTTGGTCCTTTTCGGTTTGCTTATCTGAGTGCTGCTGGAGGTCTTTTGTGTCTTCCTTTCCCCTGACACTTCCTTGGTGACATTCTTTTTCACCCTTTGGAGAAAGCTGGCGCAGAGTTCCTTAAAATCATCGTCTGACTCATCCATCATCTGACCAGCCTGAAGGCCTGCAGGGGGTCGTCAGAGGCGTGAGGTCTCTCTGGGGGTCTGGGAACGAGCCTGGCAGCGTCTCCTTCAGACTAGCAGCTCCATTATGGCTCCCCTCTGCTTCTCACTAGGACACCTGCAGAGCTTACACAACTGAGCAAAAAGTAGTGTTTTCCCCTCCATAAAGATCCAAAATGCCTTTCTTCAAATTGCATCCCTGTTAAACAGCACGTTTGAAGTTCACATCTGAGAGCTTTTCTTGTCCAGCGGAGGCCTCTGCGATAGGATACATATGAACTCCATGCTCAAGTGATACTCCAAGACCTCCACAGTGATGAAGCACACTGGTTCGTTTAATGTCACATCTGTAGAAAACCAAACACATCTAAATGTAATGAGACAGACACTGCATTTTATGCCATTTCTTCCAGGAAGGTACAAGAGGATGTAGAGCATGGGCAATGTACTCAGAATAACATTATCTGTGTCAAATAGGACAGCCTGGTGAACACAAACTCATGGTCTTACAGGATATCACAACACAACACAGGGGGAGGGATCTAAACACCCATCAAAGAAAGAACATGAGTATCTTGAAAGAATGTTGTTTTTACTGAAATCTGGGGAATGAATCCCATGAAAGGTGAGTCACCGCAGAAACCAGATGATGGCCAAATGGAGAAAAACTCTTTCTTAGACCCTGTCAACAGGCAACTTAATGTGCAGAGGGAGGGAGGCAGCCAAGGGAGAGAATACACATGTGAATGGTTGGGAGGAAACAAGACGGGAGCACAGGAGGCTCCTCCATCACTTATGTGAGCAATGTTGCCAAACCAAAAAGGGGCCACTTTTCTCCACCCTCTCTCACTTCAAGAGCTCTCCAAACTCAGGTGACCAGAATGGTGACCACTGCAAAACCTTGGTCTTACGGGCATGATTATTTACACTGGCACGGTTTAGCGGGATTCAAAAACCAAAACTGAATGACCCAGTGACAGAAAAGTGCAATCTCCTCCATGGGAGTAGCCCAACTAATCACCTATTTTTCCTGTGCCGGGCAGACAGGCGTACCTGCAACCTACTCCACATGGCCGGCCCACCCTCCTCTTCCGTGTCACCTCCTTAGAGAAGCTTCCCCTCATCCTTTATCCAAGGGGACCCTCTCCACTCCCATTACTTTCCATCATCACAATTGTACTTATCACCAATTACAGTCATTTGTAATAACATTTATTGAATGCGCACAGTATGCCAGTATGGGTCTAATTGCTTTACAAGTCTAGCTCATGTGACCCTTATGACAATCCTCTTCCATGGACTCTACTGTCATCCCTTCACAGCAAGGAGTCAGGCACAAGAATGAGGAACTGGCTCAACTTGACACCACTTTTGAAGTGGCAGGGCTGGGATCAAATCCAAGCGGGTGGTTCTAGGGCATTGGCCCCTACATTTTTATCCAGTTACTATCTGTTCCCTACTAAGCTCAAAACTTGAGGGCACAGACTCATCTATTTTACTCCATATTCTCTTTGGCTGATTAGACACCTGATTTAAAAAAAAAAAAAAAAAGCTCGACATTTGTTCCATCACTCAACCGCAAAGACTTTGGTACAATGAGAGAGACGGCTGCAGGGATCGGTGTCCGGGCGCCTCAATCGAGCCCGTGGGACGTGAGGAGCTAGTGCAGATTCCACCATCCACACCCCGCGGAGTCTCCACAGGGCTTGTGACGTTAGTCCGACAACAGCCCACCTCCTGTACGTGCTCGCTCAGTATTTGCCAAAGGAATCTGCAAGTTTCCGGAGGGCTGGGGACTTGCGTCTACGCCATCCGGCACCCGCGGCTCGCAGCAGGCGCCGAATCAATGAGTGGGCAGCGCGGGGTGGACCCTCCCGCTCCCCCCGACCCGGTGACACACCGCAAGCGGCCGGAGGGGCTCGGCCTGGGGGAGGGCTGCCAAGGACTCAGGCTACGAAGCCAGGCAGCGACTTCCGATCGCCAGCCTGACCCCCGGGGCCGTGACCCGCTGGGTACCCAATCCCCTCCTCACCATTCCTCCCTCCAGGCGGCCCCAGCCCCCTCCACCCGAGCGCTGCTCCTGCCTCTCTCCACCGCGGGCGAGAAGGGCTCTTCTCCGTCACCCCCGACAGCGAGAACAGCCCCAGGTGACTGGACCTCCTCTCCCGACTGCAGATTCCCAGCCCTAAAGCCCGACTCCTCCTACCTCCGGCGCCGCCGAGGCACCGTCTCAACGGAGAGCCTCGCGCCTACGCATGCGCCAACCGGCGTCCCCGCCCCTAACTCCCGGCGAAGGACAGCGCCCGCGCAGGCGCGGAGCGGCCCGAGCGGCCCGCTTCCCGTCGTCCTCTGCGATCTAGGCGCGCAGCTGAGAGCGTTTCCGGACCGCTAGAGGTGGCGCGCGGCTGAGGGCTGTGCTCGAGGCTGTGGTGGCCTCAGGTGTTCGCGGCGCCCTGCGGAGTCTGTGAAATGCTAAGGACCAGGCAAAGTAAGTTGAGGGCCCCGCCGCAGTATTTAGTTGCAGTTTGGGTCCCCTACGGTGCCCACAGGAAATGTTTGCGGAGGGAGGGACGACCCCTCGGAGCGCACGTGTGGAGGGAGGGTCTGGGAGACGCGCCGAGCGCGGTAGGTCGGGGCGGGACAACCTCTTGGCCGAGGTGGTAGCGGGCGTACGGAGGCCGGAAGGCCGGGGGGCGGGGGCGGGGGCCGCGTGAGGGAGCAGAGGGCCGCTGTCGGGGCTGGCGTGTGTGCGCGGTCACGTGTCGCCGGAGGGCTTAGCTGCGGCCTCCAGTTTGAGGATCTTGTGGCTGCGGGCGGTGGCGCTGGGGATCTTGGAGCCCCGGCCCGCGGGCGCTCGGGAGACGTCGGCGCACGTGCGGAAGGACCTGTGGACGCCAGACTGGAGGCCGGGGGAGCCCTTGGGAGAACGCGGGAACCCTCAGGGGAAGTGAGCGTGGTCCCGGGTGGACGTTGGGCAAGTACGCAGGCGTTCGTGTTGACGTTCGCAGCTTCCGGGCCGAGCGTCCGCAGTGCGGTGTGGGTCCGTGCACTGAGACTGCGAGCGCGGGAGGAGCCGCAGCTGTGGGAGCACGAGAATACCTTTAGGTGGGTTTGTTTCCGAGACGGAACACTGTAGGATTCACTCCTTAAAAGTGTACAATTCGGGGGCGTCTGGGTGGCTCAGTTGGTTAAGCCGCTGCCTTCAGCTCGGGTCATGATCTCAGGGTCCTGGGATCGAGTCCCGCATCGGGCTCTCTGCTCAGCGGGGATCCTGCTTCCTCCTCTCTCTCTCTCTGCCTGCCTCTCTGCCTACTTGTGATCGCTGTCAAATAAATAAATAAAATCTTAAAAAAAAAAAAAAGCAGCTGCCTTTGGCTCAGGTCATGATCCCAGCATCCTGGGATCGAGTCCCACATCGGGCTCCTTGCTGGGCTGGGAGCCTGCTTCTCCCTCTGCCTCTGCCTGCCATTCTGTCTGCCTGTGCTCGCTCGCTCTCCCTCTCTCTCTCTCTCTGATAAATAAATTTTTAAAAATCTTTGGAAAAAAAAAGTGTACAATTCGGTGGTTTTTCGTACATTCGCAAGGCTGTGCAGTCATCACCGTGTCATTCCCGAAGATCTTGTAAATCCAAATGGAAATCCCTCTGTCCAGGAGCAGATGCCCCCTCTCCCCCAGCGTTCCCTCTCCCCGGGGCCCACAAACCACTGTTGCTGGGGACTGGCCTGTCCAGTTCATTTTCTATAAATGCCTTGTGCAGGACGAGGCCTCTTGGTCTGGTGTATACTTGGCACGATGTCTTTAAGGTCCATCCATGTTGTGGCATGAACTGGTTCTTCCCTTCTGAGTGGCTGAATAATACTCCCTTGCATGGCTATTCTGCCCTGTTTATCAGTTGGTGGACTTTCTGGCTGTTAGGAATAATGTGGCTGTGAACAAAGTTGCAGGAGTTGTGTGTTTTCGGTTTTCTCGGGTATATACCTAAGAATTCAATTACTAGGTCCTACGATATTTATTTATTTATTTATTTATTTTTTTAAAGATTTTATTTATTTATTTGACAGACAGAAATCACAAGTAAACGGAGAGGCAGGCAGAGAGAGAGGAGGAAGCAGGCTCCCCGCTGAGCAGAGAGCCCGATGCGGGACTCGATCCCAGGACGCTGGGATCATGACCTGAGCTGAAGGCAGTGGCTTAACCCACTGAGCCACCCAGGCGCCCCGGTCCTACGATATTTAGTTGCGAGTAAGCTCATAGGACTCCCAAGAGCTTTTTCCCTATGGTTTTGGGAACCTAAGTTGTAATACGGTTTCCAGTTGGATTAGTTCAAGTCACAGCTCAAGAGTAGTGGCCGCACAGAGGCATGTTTGGAGTGGAGTATCTGATTTGTATCCGTGGGATTTTAATTTATAGAGGTGACTGGGTGAGAACATAGAGAGGCCAGTGCCATTGGAAGAATTTGTTATATTTCCAGATAGAACAGGGTATGTCATGCCACATCGGGCCCCAGGGAGGGTTTTGGTCAGGAGGCAGAGCCGGAGACACGGGAAAACCTAGTTCCCAGCCTTTATTCCTTGAGAAAGGTGAGGCAGGCCAGAAGAAACATTTCAGGACTGGCTAGTTTTAATTCCGGTGGGCTTCGGGCTATAGCGGCTAGCTGCCTGGTCCCTGGCCCTGGGATGATTGAGGGAGCGGAAAATATTGGTTTGGTCTGTGAGCATTAAAAAAGTTGATTGTTTGGGATGTGACAGGCTGCTCCCAAGTAAGTTGATTACCATCTTTAGGAATTAGCTAGCCCTGGGAAGGGCAGTCTCTCCCCGCCAGCAAGGTTTTAAAGATGTCAGAACATCATAAGATCCAAAAAATTTTAAAACATGATTGATTCACATGGCTGGGTTGATAATGAAGGCCAGTTGTAAAGGTGGTGCTGGTTTTTCTCTAGTTGAATTGAAAGTGCAGGACCTCAACCAGTTTAGAACTCAGATCTCTTACCGGCTCGGGGAAGAAACCCCTCCCTCCTGAAGGAAAAAAAAACAAAAATCTGGCCTTTTTTTTTTTTTTTAAGGATAATTAGTTATTTGAAGTATATTTTAGGGAAGGAAGTGTTCTTTAGACCTTAGATTCTCAACTGAATTACCTGTGGAATATGTTAAGGTGGAAATGTTTGGATACCACTCTTTGATCTGCTGAATAAATCTTGGGCAAGCCTTCCAACCTGTATCTTTTGAAAGTCTCACAGGTGATTCTGATGATCACTATATGTAGTTGATACCTACTGATCCAATCCTGTAGACTAAGTAAAAGAGATGCCAAAAGCTGGGTGCGAGTTTATTGGGATTTAGAGGTAGACATAGTTTCTCCCTTGGAGGAACAAAGTCCTGGCGCAGCTTTCTCTTTGGCCCAGAGTGAACCATGGAAGCTACTTTGACTTGGACCCTATTGTGATTTACCTCCAGCAGAAGCTCTGAGGGTCACACTGGTCCCCTGGAATAGGCAGGAATAACCTAATGTGAGGAAGCTGAGGGACGTGTCCAGAGACTATGTTACTATGTCCATGTTACTTCACTGGGAATACCGCATGTTAACTGCCAGCCTTTGTGGCAGACCCTGCATTGCTAAACCACTAAAGCCAAGGACATGAAGGAACATTTAATGTTTTAAAAGGTTATGTGTAATTAACCCTACAGCTTATCAGAAAGAGGAAATGGTTGCAGAAGTGTATGGAAAATTTTAGATACATTGTAAGGAATGTTATTCCAAGAAGAGGCTCTGTTTTCAAAGCCCTTAGGAGGAGATAATTTTGGGGTCCACAGGGGAAACTGGCAAAAGTTGAGTATGCTTATTATCACTTCCTTACTCTTCTGGAATGTTTCCTTTTTGGAGACTTTGGGCATCTTCCACTGAATTAATGTTTTAAACAGTTCTCTGGAAGAAGTGAAAGGTCCTTGTCCCAGGTCTGTGGTTTGGTTGTAAATCACAAAACCAAAACCTGCCCAGCTCCTTCTCATTTGTCTTGGCAAGAGTTGAGGAGAGAGCAGATTGAACAAGGGAGAATTGTGTGTCTCCTCAGTTCTTTGGTCATATAAACTTTTATTTACTGTTGTATAATCCTGTTTCCTACACTGCTAAAATTGTTGAAATCAGATGAAAGGGCAGTTTTACATTTAACAGTGCGCAGAAGGTCATTCCGGGTTATGCTGCATTTCTCCTGGTCTTTCGCTGCTACCTTTTGTGTGATGTAGTTCTATTAATTTTGTTAGATGCGTGTAAGGGGAGATTCCTTGCAGATGTATTGGCTTCAGCTGCAAAACAGCATTTTCCCCAATGAAGTCGGTAATGGAATTTGTAATTTTGTTCTTAAAGTTAAGTCATCTTCCACTTAATATTGTTAAGATGGCAGTACTCCCCCAAGGATCTGTAGATTCAGTGTAATCCTAATAGCCAAAGTCCCAATAGCCGCCCCTCCTTTTTTCAAATGGAAAAACTGATCTTAAAATTCGTGTGGAATTGCAAGGAACCCTAAATAGCCAAAACAGTCTTGAAAAGAACAAGGTTGGATGCATACTTCTGATTTGAAATTTTACTACGAAGCTGCAGTAATGAAGACTGCACTAGTGGCCTAAGTAAGACCTATATATATCAGTGGAATAAAGAATCCAGAAATAAACCCACATGTTCATGGGCAATTGGTTATTGACAAGAATGCCAACAGGTACCTCGGTGGCTCAGTCAGTTAAACCTCTGACTTAGATTCAGGTCAGGATCTCAGGGTCCTGGCATCAACCATGGTGTTGGGTGTTGGGCTCCCTGCTTTACGGGGAGTCTGCTTGTTCCTCTCAATCTGCCCCTTACCCTGCTCATACACATTCTCTCTCTCTCAAATAATCTTTCTTAAAAAATGTCAAGATCGTTCCTTAGGGAAAGGAGAATCTTTTGAATGAATGGTTCTGGGACAACAGAATAACTACGTGAAAAAAAATGAAATTGGATCCTTTACAGCATACACAAAAATTAATTCAAAATGGGCTAAAGACATAAAAGGAAGAAAAAAAGCATAAGACTTTTAGGAGAAAACAAATAAATCGTGACCTTGATTTGATCATGGATTCTAGAGATGACAATAAAAGTACAAGCAAGGAACAAAAGACAAAAGAATAGAAGAATTGGGTTTAATAAAAATGTAAAACTTTGTGCACCAAGGGCCCCGTCAAGGGATGGGAAGGCAACCCACAGAGCAGCAGAGAACAATTGAAAGTTATATCTGATAAGGGTCCAATATCCACAATGTACAAAGAACTCTTACTCAGCAACAAAAAGACAATACCCACTTTGAAAATGGGCAAATGACTTGAATAGACATTTCTCTGAAGAAGAGATACCAGTGGCCAACAAGCACATGAAAAGAGGCTCAACATCATTAGTCATTAGAGAAACGCAAATCAAAACCACTGTGAGATACCACTTCACATCCCTTAGGGCAGCCTTAAAAAGAAAAAACCCTCAAAATCTCAGTAAGTGTTGGGAAGGATGTGGAGAAATCAGAAACCTTATACATTGCTTGAGGGCAATAATGGTGCAGCTGCAGTGGAAAAACAGTTTGGTCGTTCCTCAGTAGGTGTAACGTAGAATTACCATATGACTCAATAATTCTGTTCTTCGGTGTTTGCCCAAAAGAACTGGAAAAAAAGCTGTTTAAACAAAAACTTATACTCTTCCTGATAGTGAAAGGATAGAAACAACCCATGAATGGGTGAATGGATAAACAAAACATGGTATAGATGTGGTATATCCAGTGGAATGCATGTTACAATATGTGTTTGTTTATTTTTAATGATTGTACTAATAATATAATTAACCTTTGGTTATATATGGTGTATGTATACACCATATAAATATACACCGTATAAATGGTATAAGCTTTTGTTTTGAATAATTTGCCAGTTCTTTCATGCAACCAGAATCCTTTCTGGTTTTGGATTGGCTGCTTTTACATTTTTTCCCTTAGGAGGAAAGGCTCAAGACTGAAGGCTGGCTCTTCACTTTTAACAATTTATTGTGAAATATTGTATACCAAAGAATATAAGTAGTGTAAAGAGTACTAATAAACAGAGTATTAACACAAGTATATCTATCATCCAGCCTAAGAAATAGAGCATTATCTTCAATATTTTTTAAAAAATACATTTTTAAAAATTTTATTTATTCATTTGAGAGACCGAGAACACAAGCAGGGGGAGGAGAAGGGAGCCTGACGTGGGGCTTGATCCCAGGACCCAGAGACCGTGATCTGAACGGAAGACAGATGCTTGTGCAACCGTCTGAGCCACCCAGGCACCCCATTAAAAATACTTAATCTTTATACCCCATGCAGGGCTGAACTCATGATCCCAAGATCAATAGTCACATGCTTTACTGAGCGAGGCACCCAGGTGCCCTGTCTTCAGTAATTTTAAATTTGAATTTCTTTTACTGCTCCACTTAATATTTCATTGAGTTAGCAAATTGTTTATAAATATAAGGAATATGCATAAGAGTGGCTTTCACCAAATGTACATGTCCTGTTTATCACATCATATTCATTTGCACATATGACTTATCACATTATTCAGTTACATTCATGAAACTGGGTAAAAGCATTTCAGAGATTGAAAATCTCCATATAGTTAGTGAAAGAAACTTATTTTTTAAGAAGATTACTTGAGATAGTGCATACGCACAGGGAGAGTGGGGGGAGGTGCGGGCAGAGAGAGAATCCCAAGCAGACTCTGGGCTGAGTGTGGAGCTGTATATGGGGTTTGATCTCCTGGCCCCAAAATCACCACCTGAGCTGAAACTAAGTCTGATGCTTACCAAACAGGTGCCCCATTAGTAAAGGAAACTTTTAATTTGGAACCTGCACTTGGCCCTGAATAAATACTGAACTTTACGGGACGGCTTGGTGGCTCAGTTGGTTTAAGTGGCTACCTTTGGATCGGGTCATGATCCCGGCGTCCTGGGATTGAGTCCTGCATCGGGCTCCTTGCTCTGCAGGGATCCTGCTTCTCCCTCTGCCACTCTGTCTGCCTGTGCTCGCTCGCTCTCTCTCTGACAAATAAATAAATGGAATCTTTAAAAAAAAAAAATACTGAACTTTACCTCTAGGAAGAAAAGAACATTTATGAGTTACGTCTTAAGCACCTACTGTGGCCTTTTCTGTCCGTTGTCTTCCTTAATCCTCTGAAAAACTGTATTAGATAAATATTATTGTACTAACTTATAAATGAGGAAATTGGCTTATGGTAAGTAATTTGCCAAAGGTCACAAAGCTAACAAAGCAGATCTGGTACTTAGCCCAAATGTGTCTAAATGCAGACTGACCATCTCACCAAATTATCTTCCTTACCCAAATCCCAGGGAACCTGGAGTTTACATTTGGGGGATTGGCTGCTTTTACAGTTTTACTCTAAGCTTGATAGGAACTTGTAGTACATTGACCCCATTGTCTTCTCCTCTCCACATCTTTATGCAGCTTGTAGCCATTATACTTGGAATATTCTTACCAGTACCCTGCCTTAGTCCCCTTAGTTTTAGTCTTGTCCATTAAAAAAATCAACATGCCTTTTAAATCTCTTACCTACATGTTTCCCCTCAGTCATCATATTTTCCTTATAATATATTTGCTGAAGGACATTGGCAGGTTGATTGTAGAGTTTTTCAGTTTGGATTTGCTTTATTTGCATTACGGTTCGACGTGTCCATATGCCCTCTCTAATTCCTGTAAATTTATAACCTGGACCAAAGAGGCTTTATCAGGCTAGGATTTATTCCTTTGGCAAGATTATAGATAGTGTTGTATTCATTTATTGGGAGGCATATGATGTCTGGGTGTTGGTTTTTTAAAAAAGAACAGCCACCAATGCTCAGTGGCTAGATATATTACTTTATTGGAGATTGCATAATTAGTGATATTCTAATTAGAATTTTGTTTTCGCATACTAGCTGGAATCATTTTATGAGGACAGACTTCCCATTTCGTACTGGTTGGTTAGTCTGAGGTGTAGGTCGTAGAAGAAAGGGAGGATAAATCTTTGATTCCTTTATCTAGTTTTTTTTTTAAGATTTTATTTATTTATTTAATAGACAGAGATCACAAGTAGGCAGAGAGGCAGGCAGAGAGAAAGAGGAAGGGAAGCAGGCTCCTGCTGAGCAGAGAGCCCGATGCAGGGCTCCATCCCAGAACCCTGAGATCATGACCTGAGCCGAAGGCAGAGGCTTTAACCCACTGAGCCACCCACGTACCCCTATCTAATTTTCAAAGTAATGAACTAATTCTCTTTCATCCTTAGAAGGTGACCAGTTAGTTTTTTTTTTCTAAGATGTTCTTTTTTTTTTTTTAAGATTATTTTTGTGAGAGAGAGAGAATGAGCAAGTGAACACAGTAGTGTAGGGAGGTAGAAGAGAGAGAAGTAGACTCCCCACTGAGCCAGGAGCCTGATGTGGGACTCAATCCCAGGACCTTGTGATCATGACCTGAGCCAAAGGCAGATACTTAACTGACTGAGCCACCCAGGTGCCCAGGTTTTTTACTGTATCATAATCAGGGTGCCTTGTGGAGCATTTGGTTGAGCCTCCGAATCTTGATACTAACTTGGATGGTGATCTTGGGGTGGTGGGATTGGACCTGCATCAGGCTCCGCGCTTGGTGGGGAATCTGCTTGTCTCACCCTCTACCCTTCCCCCTCGTGTATGCATGTTCCTTGAAAATAAAATATCAACTCATGGATTTTAATTATTCAGGGTTTCAATTAATTAAAGTTACTGTTCTTAGTGAAGCCCAATTAATCTCACCCATCTTTGGTCAGTGAGAACCTCTGCCTTGGTACCTGAGTCCTTTTTGACACCATCCTAGCAGTCATTGAGTGTTTCCTTGATACCTGGTTTAGGGGAAGGAAAATTTCACTTCTACCCTCTTAGGGTTCTATCGGCTGGGCCTGAGAATTAAATCAACATAAAACACAGGAGAAAGGCATACACGTTTTTGTAACACAAATTTTATTTTACTTTATTTTAAAATTTTTATATATTAATATAAAAATGAGTGTGGGCATGAGTGGGAGGGAGAGGCAGAGGAAGAAGCAGACTCCCCACTGAGCAGGGAGCCAGACTTGGGGCTCCACCCCAGGACCCTGGGATCGGGACCTGAGCCAAACGCAGACCCATCACCAACTGACTCAGCCAGACGCCCCTGTCACACAAATTTTAATTATTTTTTATTTTTCTAAGGTTTTATTTATTTATTTGACAGAGATGACAAGTAGGCAGAGAGGCAGGCAGAGAGAGAAGGAAGCAGGCTCCCTGCTAAGCAGAGAACCTGACGTGGGGCTCGATCCCAGGACCCTGGGATCATGACCTGAGCTGAAGGCAGAGGCTTTAACCCACTGAGCCACCCAGGTGCCCCTGTAACACAAATTTTAAATGACACAGGAGCCTTCATGAGGAATGAAGACCCATTATTAGGTTTAATGAAGAAGCGCTTGTGAAAAAGTGACAAAAGTATATGGTAAGGAAGATAAAGAACATAATTATTTTTAACAAGGTCTGTTTATAGAAGTCTGTCTCAACTTTGTCCTTGATAAGAATGCTACTCTCCTCGTACTAAAAGAACCTCTCTTATATGGGAATTACATCTGCTTTTAAGAAAAAGAAGGAAGGTTGGAGTGTTGTTACGTTTGCTGTTTTCAAGCGCCTTTAACTTAAAATAGTCAGTATGCCAAAGCAGCTTATTTTGGGATAGCACGTTCTGAACTTCTCCATTGGTATGTCAGGGTATTCCAAGTTCATTTCCTACACCCAGACTTGGGATCAACAATTTCTCAAGGAAACCTGGGTTTCTTTTAGTGGGAAATGGTGTTTCAGGATCATAATCTTGGTACTAGGAATGCTCTTTGGTACCAGGTTGGCCATTGTTTCCAGCCTTGTCAGTGAGCAGAGCTAGGAGGTATATATATTTCAGAGAAAACATTTTGAGTTCCTAGTATTTCTGTTTGTTTTTTTAAAAGATTTTATGTACTGGGGCGCCTGGGTGGCTCAGTGGGTTAAGCCTCTGCCTTCGGCTCAGGTCATGATCTCAGAGTCCTGGGATCGAGCCCTGCGTTGGGCTCTCTGCACAGCGGGGACCCTGCTTCCCCCCACGCTCTCTCTCTGCCTGCCTTTCTGCCTACTTGTAATCTCTGTCTGTCCAATAAAAAAAAAATTAAAAAAAATTTTTAAAAAGATTTTATTTATTTATTTGAGAGAGCTGGAGAGAGAATTTGAAGCCGATTCCACACTGAGCCCAGAGCCTGACATGCGGCTATCTCACAACCCACGAGAATTTGATCTAAGCCAAAACCAGGAGTCAGACACTCAACTGACTGAGCTTCCTGCCCCTCTGCCCCCCGCTATTTCTATTTAAGTTCAGGACTATGGGGTTTTTGGTTTTTTTTTTTTTTTAAAGATTTTATTTATTTGTTTATTTGAGAGAGAGGAGGAGGGACAGAGGGATATGGACAAGCAGACTACCTGCTGAGCAGGAAGCCTGACCTAGGGTTTGATCCCAGAACCCTGGGATCATGACCTGAGCCAAGGGCAGCCGCTTAACCTACCGAGCCACCCATGCGGCCCTGTAGAAGATTCTCATTAAAACCTTGTCTTTTAAGATCGATCTTGGCTGCTTTTTGGCATTTTCTCTGTAATAGTTGTCTCTTTAGCCTTTCTAAACTTTACTGAGGCATCTGGCAGTCACTTCCGCCGGGCTGTAATTGAGTTCCCTCTCTGTATTTAGATCCACTAACACTAATCCTTCATACTCCAGAGTGAAGTCTGATTCTCTGCACACCATCTGCTCATGGGATTCTTATCAGTACTTTACATTCACCTCAGTCAAATGCGGTCTTTGCCTTTCCCAAAGATACATTTGCCTTTTCTCTTAAGTAACACAAGTGATTAATGCTTTTATTTCCCTAACTGCACGTCTTATGGGAGAGTAGAAACTGATTTGTACAGAACCTAGCATCATCCACAGTCTGTTGTCTCATAAATACTTGGGGAGATGATACGGAGTGTTGGTGGGGAGGGCGGCATCAGGAGAGGAGATGTTTATCCAGTAACTTCCTGCCGCTGCCCCTCTGTGAATGTGATGAGTGGCTGTGCCCCTGGGCTGGCTTGGGAATGGGCCCAAGGTAGCTCCTTAGTTCTTCTGTCAGTCTGTGTAGGTGGTACTTGGGTAAGTGTGTGTTTCTTTTCTGCTGTTATAAACAACACTGCAGTGGGCACTCCTTGCTTACATGGGCCAGTGGAATTGTCTCCTCTCCTGGGCTCTTGCCCACTTGCTCAGAGAGCAGAGCGGGAGGACCCCGAAGGCTCTTCTGCTTCTAGCCTTGCTTCTTGAAAGGGACCCGATGGTGCATGAGATACATTCAAAAGTGGAAGAGCAAGAGCACTGTCCTGCTGAGAGACTGGTATCATCCATCAGGACCTCTTGATGCCGCTTACTTGAAGTTGGAGAAGGTTCAGTGTTTCAACTCCCCATACCTTCTGAGACCCGGAGGTGTAGAGATCAGGAATGTCCTGTAACTGTTGATTTCCTCCGTCCCTGCCAACCCAGGGCAGTTGGGCCCTCCTGAGAAGACACATCCTATCTCCCTGTAGCCCTGTATCCTGAAGTGCTGAAATGAGTTTCCACCATTGATGTGTTCTGCAAGATTCTACACTTGTGCCCGCAGTGGGGTCTGAAGCCGGGGTCAAAAACAAGAGTCATCTGTCATTGAGGTATGGCTAAGTGTCCCTTCTGAGATTGTACAGTAGGTGATTGTGGCTATTTTTATGACACCTATTAGGCTAAGGAACGCCCCTATTAAGTGTGACACAGAAAAGGAAGAGTAGATGACAAGGAAAACAAAGGAGCCCCCAAAAGAGGTGTGATTTAGTCACACCTTGAGTGCCACCGTCCGCGATGGCTTCAGCCGTCAACATTGGTGGTCCCTGTGCCACAGGAAGCAATCCTGGATGTGGGTGCTCTTCACCCTGAAACTCCTGCTCTCAGCACTTGCTCTGTTAAATGGCAGTAAGGGCTGATGTGCCATGTAGCGGAACATGCCAGGTGAGGAGGTCAGCCAGCTAATCACAGTGCTCTTTGATCAGAGAAGGCTGTTCCGCCAAAGCTGTCACTTTGGTTTGGCCAGGTCTCCTGTGTGTGCTTAGAGAGTCTCAAGCTGTCCTTTAGGTACAGAGAACAGGGTAGGGGGTAAATGAATAGTTAGAAATGTTTAGGATATTTGCCAGCTGTGTTTAGTTCTTTCATTGACAATATTTCTTGTAATAAGTAGTTTAAAGAAGGGAAGGCGATTTTTGTGTTTAGTCAGGCCAGCCTGTATTCACGGAACCCCTATATTTGTGAAAAGGTTGAGTGATGTGGCTTATGGAAGAACTAAAAACAAAGCAGTTTTATGTTGAATTTTTGTTCTTTGTAATTTATGATAAGCTTGTGCAGCACTGCTTAGTGTAGAAATCCAGTTCTTCCTCAGGCCACCTATCCCTGAGGAGGCTTTAGCTCAGTCTCCCAAGAAGTGTGGTCTTTACTCTCTGCACTACCATGACTGCTTACCTGAGGTTAGTTGAATCTTTGCAACGACACAGGTATTGCACCATATTGAAGTATGATCACAGAACATTTCAGTTTCTTTATGAAACTGATCAGTTTCTTTATGAAACTTTATGAACAGATCAGTATGAATTACAGTGGTGTTTGCTTTGTCTTCCCCAAAAAACTGACCCTTGTCTGTATGCGAGGTATTATCATAAGCATGCATTATTATAACTGAACATGACCCGGTTATTCCAGATTCCAGGGTAATTGGGAACAAAATCAGCTACCCCATCCCAGCTCATTGTCTTGTACTGAGACTAGTCTCCATTGTGTGTTACATAACAGGGCTCACCTCCCTCCACAGGGAGGACCCAAGTGCTAGGTAGAATATTTCTTAGACCTGCTAGCTGTACTACAGGATACATGTTATTCTGACCTGGTCTGGGATGAGGGCAGTCACAGTGCATCAGTGTAAGTTACAGGTGCCCCTAGAGAACTCCCATGGGTTTTGAGGGCCCCGGGATTCCCATGGATGTGCCCCAGCCTCAGCAGCCGGGATGGAAAGCCATTGCCCCATGGCCTCTGAGCCTCCATCTTTATTAAAATAGTCGAGAGTCTTTGTTGGGTCAGAGCACAAGCCCTTTCCCAGTGCTGGTTCTTGGAGTAGTTCACATTGTTTGCTGGCTTGGCCTGACCCATTTCAGTAAAGCCTCATCTTTCCAGGTCTACTGCCATCCTCTGCTTTCCTCCTGCAAGAGAACTTTCTCTAATCTCCTAATAGTTAATAAATTGTTTTCCTCTTACTGTTGCTCCTCATTGAAAGCGAATTCAGCTTGTCCCATGATGTCTAGATTGGCGCTCTCCTCCCCTAAGGCCCATTTCTGTCTTGTGCGCCTGTGTTGTTTAGTTCACTGGGCATGTTGTTGCTACTGTGTACCAGTGGCCTGAGTGCAGTTAGGATCCGTAAGTTTCTCTATAAACTAATCCTATTAAATTCTGGCTCCATTGAAGGAATAGTTTCTGAAGTCAGTGTTTGCCATTTCTTCTGACCCCAGGACAGCTCCTCCCATCTTGTGTTATTTCCCTGTTCTCTCCTGTGAACTAGCTGGCCTGTGGTCTAGCCTGTGTCTTGAATCTCCTCCCAGCTGCCTGTTATCACAACCTTCACTGTTCCTGAGAGCCCCTTGGGGCTTGAATGTCTTCGTCCTCTGCTGTAAATGATGTCAGCCTCTGAGGAGCAATTTAGGATTTGATGCTTCCTGGCCCGTTTCTATCCTAGGTAAAAAATCTCTAAGCCAGAGCTGTGGAGCTTGGTAGGCCAGTGGTAAGCTTTTGAGTGACACCCCCCTCCTCAGTCCTGGTCTGGGGTGGAGGGGAGGCAGCAACCTGAGGTCCATTCAGCTTCTCCTGGCATGGGTCTAGCAGGTCACAAGTTGAGACAGAGGTGGTCAGAGCCCCAATACTCTCAGATCATCCTGCCCTTGATAGAGCCTCCCTTCCTGAGTTAGGGGCTGGACAGAAGAAGGGATTCCCTCTACTCTTTACCACATTCCCCTAAGACTTAGCTTCAGGAACAGGCTGCTGGGGCTGATTAAAACTCTGGGGTCCTGCTCTTCCAGGGAAGAGAGCCCCTCTGGCTGGGTGCTGTGTTCTTGATGGCAGCAGTCTGAAGAGGGAGTGGGGTCTCCACTTGCTGCTGAATGGGGTTGGGGGAGGAAGAAAGCAGACTTGGTTTAAATACCTCAGACTCATGCCTTTTTTATCAAATTTTGAATTTCCATGGATGCTCTTTGTTGCTGTTTACTCTCAGGACCATTTCCAGACACTTTAGAAGATTATGTTTTTATGGCTTTCATCAGTTTTTTTGGGGAGCAGGTCAGTGTAACTGTTCACATTGTCATGCCAGAAGACAGTCTTACCCTCATTTTAGTTTTGAAAAACTAATAGACTGTATTTTTTAGAACAGATCTAAGTTTATTGAGAAATTAACTTGAGGGGCGCTTGGGTGGCTCAGTGGGTTAAAGCCTCTGCCTTCGGCTCAGGTCATGATCCCAGGGTTCTGGGATTGAGCCCCGCATCGGGCTCTCTGCTCAGCAGGGAGCCTGCTTCCTCCTCTCTCTGACTGCCTCTCTGCCTACTTGTAATCTCTGTCTGTCAAATAAATAAATTAAATAAAATAAAAAATTAACTTGAAAGCACAGAGTTTCCAATTATCCTCTCTCCTCTCCCCCATCACATTTTCCTGTAATTTTAATATTCCACGTGGGTGTGCTACATTTGTTAGAGTTGATGAGCCAATATTTATGCATTATTATTAATTAAATTCCAAGGAGGGCTTCCCTGGTCCAGTTGGTAGAGTGTGTGACCTTTCATCTTGGGGCTCTTTGTGAATTTGAGCTCTATGTTGGGTGTAGAGATTGCTTAAAAATAAAATTTAAAAGAATGAAAAGTCCATAGGTTATATTAGGGTTCACTCTAGTTTTACATTCTGTGGGTTTTGTCAAATGTATAATGATAAATTTCTATCATTACAGATTCATACAGAGTACTTAAGAATGCCCTAAAAATGTAGGGCCTAAAAATGCCCTAAAAATCTCCTGTTCTCGACCTGTGCATCCATCTCTCCTTCCTTGAACCACCAACAACCACCAGTCTTTTTACCGTGTCTCCATAGTTTTGCCTTTTCCACATACATAGTTTGGATCATATAGCATGTGGCCTTTTCACATTGGCTTCTATCACTCAGTCATATATGTGTTTTAAGATTCCTGAATTCATCTGTTTGTCCCTCCAACTTTGTGGGCAGCAGTTTGACCTGTGTCCTCCTCTCTCATGGATCCAAAAAGAACTGATTTTTAGTCAGCTCAGTTTTTTGCTGCTTGTTAGAATGGGGTGGCAGCTTCCAAGCTCCTTGCGTGTGGGACTGGAAGCCAGGGATCCCATTGCCTAGTATGTATGGGTTCTCCCTTATCTGTAGGGGATACATTTCAAGACCCCTACTTGGTGTCCGAAATCACAGATAGTACTGAACCTTGTATATGCTCTGTTTTTTCCTATGCAGACATACCTATGATAAAGTGTAGAACATAATTTGACTTCACAGGCAGGGAGTTGCTCCTGGACTCTCTTTTCTATTCTATTGGTCTGTATGTCTGTAGGCTCGTATTACTCGTATTACACGGTTTTGATTACTGTAGCTTTGTACTAAGTTTCACAATTGGGAAGTGTGAGACCTTTCTTTCTTTCTTTCTTTCTTTCTTTCTTTCTTTCTTTTTTTTTTTAGATTTAAAGAGAGAGAGAGAGAGATATCACAAGTAGACAGAGAGGCAGGCAGAGAGAGAGGGAGAAGCAGGCTCCCCACCAAGCAGAGAGCCCAATGTGGGGCTTGATCCCAGGACTCTGGGATCATGACCCAAGCCAAAGGCAGAGGCTCAACCCACTGAGCCACCCAGGCGCCCCTATTTTTCTTTTTCAAGATTGTTTTTGGCTCTTTAGGGGTTCCTTGAGAATTCCATATGAATTTTAAGATAGTTGTTTTCTGTTTCTATAAGAAGGATTATTGAGATTGTGGTAGGGATTGCATGAATCTGTAGGTCACTTTGGGTAGTAGTAGCATCTTAAGTCTTCCAGTCCATGAAGAAACAATGTCTTTGCATCTATATATACCTTCTTTAATTCCTTTCTGCAGTGACATGTACTTTTTGGTGTATGTCTTTTGCCTCCTTAGTTGTTTATTCCCAAGCATTTTAATCTTTTTGACATTACTGTGAATGGAATAGTTAAGACCGCTCTTTTACTAAAGTCTTTGCTTAGGGGCACCTCGGTGGCTCAATGGGTTGAGCATCAGCCTTTGGCTCAGGTCATAATCCTGGGGTCCTGGGATCGAGCCCTGCATTGGGTTCCCTGCTCTGTGGGGAGACTGCTTTTCCCTCTCCCTCTACTTTTCCCCCTGGTTGTGCTCTTTCCCTCTCTCTGTCAGATACATACATACATACATACATACATACATACATAAATACATACTTAAAAAAAAAAAGTCTTTGTCTAGTAAGTTTGATGTTCGTGCTTCCTCAGGAATGGCTTTTGCCAATTTATTTTTTGAATAGGTCATATTTTATTTCTTTGTATACCTTTTGTTGTTGTTGTTGAAAATTATGTATTTGAAAAACAGCCACCTCTACCAGATGTCCTTGCAGACTGGGTCTGTGCGTGGGCAGTCCTTTCACTGATTTGGTTGACTTGATCTGAGCTTAGGGATCAGCCCAAGATGAAAGTTTAAGGTCTTCTCTGAGGCTCTGTTTTGCCTGAGTCTCTGTATGACTATTTTCAGTTCCTCTGTATACACAGCTGTGTGTTTTTTTTTAAGATTCTATTTATTTATTTATTTAGAGTTGAGAGCATGAGTGAAGGGAGGGGCACATGGAGAGGGAGAGAGGACCCAAGAAGATTCCACAATGAGGACTCGATCTCATAACTCAGATCATGACCTGAGCTGAAATCAAAAGTGAGACACTCAACTGACTGAGCTACCCAGGTGTGCCCCACAGTTGTTTTTTATGTCTTACCTTCCCAAAGACTTTTGTCTCCAGCTTCTCTTTGTGGCGTAGATTGTATTTCATAGGTCTTCACTTATGAAGTAATGTTGAGGAAGTTCATCACTCTTCCTGGTTTGCTGAGGTTTTTTTTTCCTTCTCTTCTTAATTGAACAGGTGTTGAATTTTGTGAAATGGTGGTTTTTTGTTTTTGTTTTTGTTTTTTACATCTGTTAAATGTCACATTTTTTTTCTTTGGCCTGTTGATGTGATGATTTAGCTTTTTTTTTTTTTTTTTTAAGATTTTATTTGTTTATTTGACACACAGAAATCACAAGTAAGGAGAGAGGCAGACAGAGAGAGGGGGAAGCAGACTCTCCGCTGAGCAGAGAGCCTGATGTGAGGCTCGATCCCAGGACCCTGAGATCGTGACCCAAGCTGAAGGCAGAGGCTTTAACTCACTGAGCCACCCTTGCGCCCGTGTGATGATTTATATTAATTGATTATTGAACGTTGAACAAGCCTTTATACTTTGAGTAAATTCTACTGGGTTGTGGTGTAAAATTCTTTTTATACATTAATTGGATTTGAGTTGTTTATATGTTCTGGAGAATTTTTTATTATATGTTCATGAGAGATACCAGTTTGGTTTTCCTTTCTTTAAAGACTGTCTGGTTTTGGCATTAAGGTAATGCTGACCTCACAGAATGACTTAGGAAGTATTCCCTCTACTCCTGTCTTCTGAAAGAAACTGTAGAGAATTGGTATAATTTCCTCTTAAACATCTGTTAGAATTCTCCAGTGAACCAAATGGGCCTGATAATTTCTGTTTTAGAAAGTTATGGTTGATAGAATTTTTTCATTAGAGGACTATTCAGGTTCTGTTTCTGTGTGAATTTTGGCAGATTGTGCTTTCAAGGATTTGGTCCATTTCCTCTAAGTTATCAAATTTGTGGACATAGAGTTATGCATAATATTCTTTCATTGTCCTTTCAATGTTCATGAGATCTGTAGCCATGTCCCTGTTTCATTTTGCATATTAGAGTATGTATCCTCTGGTTTTCTTAGTTAGCCAGGCTAGAGGTTTATAATTCTATTGGTCTTTTCATAGAAGCAGATTTTGGTTTCTTGAATTTCTCTATTGATTTTGTATTTTCCGCTTTCTTGGTATCTGCTCTGATTTTTATTGTTTTTCTTCTGCTTCAGAATTAATTTGCTCTTCTTTTTTTCCCTGAAGATGAAGTTTTGGTTACTGATTATAGGTCTTCTTTTCAGATACATGCATACAATTCTATAAATTTCCTTCTAGGGACTGCTTTCCATGCATCTCACAAATTTTGGTAAATTATATTTTCATTTTCATTTAATTCAAAGTATTTCTTAATTTCTCTTGAAATTTCTTTTTTGATCTCTGTGTTATTTGAAAGTGTATTTTCAAATATCCAAGCATTTGGGGATTTTTCTAGGTATTTTTCTTGTTGCTGATTTCTAGTTTAATTCTATTGTGAACTGAGAGTAGACACCCCATGATTTTTATTCTTTTAAATTTCTCAAGATGCATTATAAGGCCTAAATATGGTCTGTGTTGGGGAATGTTCTATGTAAGCTTGAGAAGAATGCCTGTGCTGTTGCTTGATAA
This sequence comes from Mustela putorius furo, assembly GCF_011764305.1. Taxonomy (NCBI): domain Eukaryota; kingdom Metazoa; phylum Chordata; class Mammalia; order Carnivora; family Mustelidae; genus Mustela; species Mustela putorius. Next base: position 12,710,892 of record NW_025422145.1, on the reverse strand, counting down.
AATAGTCTCCACATGTCTGTTATATGCATTTGAATGATGATATTGTTGAGGTCAGCTATGTTCTCACTGATTTTTCTGCCTGTTGAATCTGTCCTTTTTTTTTTTTTTTTAAATAAAGATTTTATTTATTTATTTGACAGAGATCACAAGCAGGCAGAGGGGCAGGCAGGGGGGCGGGGCATGGGGGGAAGCAGGCTCCCTGCTGAGCAGAGAGCCCGATGTGGGGCTCGATCCCAAGACCCTGAGATCATGACCTGAGCCAAAGGCAGGGCTTTAACCCACTGAGGCCACCCAGGCGCCCCTAATCTGTCCTTTTCTGATAGAAGGGTAGTGAAGTCTGCAACTATAGTGGTTTCATCTGTCCTTGAAGTTCTGTCAGTTTTTCCAACTTGTATTTTGAAGCTCTGTTGTTAGATGCATACACATGAAGGATTATTATGTTTTCTTGAAGAATTGTTTCCTTTGTCATTATGTAATGCTCCTCTTTACATCTCTGATTAATTTTCATTGCTCTGAAAGTCTTCTCCTATTATTCTATTATTGTATTCTTGTTGATGTGTTTCTTTGGTTTTGTTACTAATTGGTTTATATAATTGGCTGCTCCCATGTTGGGGTATAGATATTTAAAATCATTAGATCTTATTGGACAGACCCTTTAAGTACGATATAGTGTCCTTCCTCATTAATTAATTTCTGTCTGAAATTAATAAAACTACTCCAGCTGTATTTTGATTAGTGTTAACATGGTATGTATTTGTCCATCCTTTTACTTTTAATCTGTATTTCTGTATTCGAAGTGGGGTTCGGGGTGCCTGGGTGGCTCAGTTGATTGTCTTTTTAAAAATTAACATATAATGTATTTTTTGCCCCAGGGGTACAGGTCTGAATCATTAGGCACATTTCACAGCACTCACTATAGCACATACCTTTCCCAGTGTCCATAACCCAGCCACCCTACCCTATCCCCCAACTAACCAGCAGCCCTCAGTTTGTCATGTGAGATTAAGAGTCTCTTATCTCCCTCCCTGGTCCCATCTTGTTTCATTTTTTCCCTCCCTACCCCCATAACCCCCTGCCCTGCCTCTCAAATTCCTCATTTCAGAGAGATCATATAATTGTCTTTCTCAGATTGAGTTATTCGCTCAGTATAATACCCTCTAGTTCCATTCACTTCGTTGCAAATGGCAAGATTTCAGGTTGCTTGATGGCTGCATAGTATTCCAGTGTGTGTGTGTGTGTGTGTGTGTGTGTGTGTACACCACATCTTCTTTATCCATTCATTTGTAGATGGACATCTAGACATCTAGGTTCTTTCCATAGTTTGGCTATTGTGGACATTGCTGCTATAAACAGTTCGGGTGCACATGCTCCTTTGGATCACTATGTTTGTATCTTTAGGGTAAATACTCAGTAGTGCAGTTGCTGGGTTGAAGGGTAGCTCTATTTTCAACTTTTTGAGGAACCTCCATATTGTCTTCCAGAGTGGCTGCACCAGCTTGCGTTCCCACCAACAGTGTAAGAAGGGAAGGGGTGCCTGGGTGGCTCAGTGGGTTAAGCCTCTGCCTTCAGCTCAGGTCATGATCTCAGGGTCCTGAGATCAAGCCCCGCATCGGGCTCTCTGCTCAGCAGGGAACCTGCTTCCCCCTCTCTCTCTGCCTGTGTCTCTGCCTATTGTGATCTCTCTCTCTCTCTCTCTGTCAAATACATAAGTAAAATCTTAAAAAGCAAACAAACCAAAAAACAAAACAGTGTAGGAGGGCTCCCGTTTCTCAGCATCCTTGCCAACATCTGTTGTTTCCTGACTTGTTAATTTTAGCCATTCTGACTGGTGTGAGGTGGTATCTCACTGTGTTTTTGATTTGTATTTCCCTGATGCTGAGTGATGTTGAGCAGTTTTTCTTGTGTCTGTTGGCTATTTGGTTGTCTTTTTTGCAGAAATGTCTGTTCATGTCTTCCGCCCATTTCTTAATTGGATGATTCATTGGGTGTTGAGTTTGATAAGTTCTTTATAGATTCTGGATATTGGCCCTTTATCTGATATGTCATTTGCAAATATCTTCTCCCATTCTGTCTGTTGTCTTTTGGTTTGGTTGACTGTTTCCTTTGCTGTGCAGAAGCTTTTGATCTTGATGAAGTCCCAGTAGTTCCTTTTTGCCCTTGCTTCCCTTGCCTTTGGTGATATTTCTGAGAAGAAGTTGCTGCGGCTGGGGTGGAAAAGGTTGCTGCCTGTGTTCTTCTCAAGGATTTGGATGGATTCCTGTCTCAAATTGAGGTCTTTCATCCATTTTGAGTCTATTTTTCTGTGTGATGTAAGGAAATGGTCCCGCTTCATTCTTCTGCACGTGGTTGTCCCAATTTTCCCAACATCATTTGCTGAAGAAACTGTCTTTTTCCATTGGGCAGTCTTTCCTGCTTTGTCAAAGATCAGTTGACCATAGAGTTGAGGGTCCATTTCTGGACTCTCTATTCTGTTCCATGGAACTGTGTGTCTGTTTTTGTGCTGGTATCACACTGTCTTGATGATTACAGCTTGTAATAGAGCTTGAAGTCTGGGATTGTGATGCCGCCAACTTTGGTTTTCTTTTTCAACATTCCTCTGGCTATTTGGGGTTCCTGATTCCATATAAATTTTAGGATTATTTACTCTGTTTCTTTGGAAAAAATGATGTTTTTGATAGGGATTGTGTTAAATGTTTAGATTGCTTTAGGTAGCATAGACATTTTCACAATATTTGTTCTTCCAATCCATGAGCATGGAACGTTTTTCCATTTCTTTGTGTGTCTTCCTCAGTTTGTTTCATGAGTACTTTATAGTTTTCTGAGTAGAGATTCTTTGGTTAGGTTTATTCCTAGGTATCTTACAGTTTTGGGTGCAATTGTAAATGGGATCTACTACTTAATTTCTCTTTCTTCTGTCTTGCTGTTGGTGTTTGGAAATGCAACTGATTTCTGTGCGTTGATTTTATATCCTGACACTTCACTGAATTCTTTTGTGAGTTCTAGCAGTTCTGGAGTAGAGTCTTTTGGGTTTTCCACATAAAGTATCATATCATCTGCAAAGAGTGAGAGTTTGACGACTTCTTTGCCAATTTGAATGCCTTTTCTTTTTGTTTTCTGATTGCTGAGGCTTGGACTTCTAGTACTATGTTGAATAGCCGTGGTGATAATGGACATCACTGCCATGTTCCTGACCCTAGGGGAAAAGCTCTCAGTTTTTCCCCATTGAGAATGATATTCGCGGTGGGTTTTTTATAGATGGCTTTGATGATATTGAGGTATGTACCCTCTATCCCTACACTGTGAAGAGTTTTGATCAAGAAAGGATGCTGTATTTAAAAAAAAAAAAAAAAAAAAAAGGGACACCTGGGTGTCTCAGTTGGTTAAGCAGCTGCCTTCGGCTCAGGTCATGATCCCAGTGTCCTGGGATCGAGTCCCACATCAGGCTCCTTGCTCAGCAGGGAGCCTGCTTCTCCCTCTGCCTCTACCTACCATTCTGTCTGCCTGTGCTTGCTCTCCCCCCCCCTCTGATAAATAAATAAAATCTTAAAAAAAAAAAAAAGAAAGGATGCTGTATTTTGTCAAATGCTTTTGCAGCATCCATTGAGAGTATCATATGGTTCTTGTTCTTTATTTTATAAATGTATTGTATCACATCGATTGATTTGCGGATATTGAACCAACCTTGCAGCCCAGGAATAAATCTCACTTGGTCGTGGTGAATAATTCTTTTAATGTACTGTTGGATCCTATTGGCTAGTGTTTTGGTGAGAATTTTTGTATCTGTGTTCATCAAGGATATTGGTCTGTAATTCTGCTTTTTGATGGGGTCTTTGGTTTTGGGATCAAGGTAATGCTGGCCTCATAAAATGAGTTTGGAAGTTTTCCTTCCATTTTTATTTTTTGGAACAGTTCCATTTAAAGAAGAACTGTTCTTCTTTAAATGTTTGGTAGAATTCCCCTGGGAAGCTGTCTGGCCCTGGGCTCTTGTTTGTTGGGGGATTTTTGATGACTGCCTCAGTCCCCTTACTGGTTATAGGTCTGTTCAGGTTTTCTGTTTCTTCCTGGTTCAGTTTTGGTAGTTTATATGTCTCTAGGAAAGCGTCCATTTCTTCCAGATTGTCAGATTTGCTGGTGTATAGTTGCTCATATTAGGTTCTTATAATTTTTTGTATCTTTTTGGTGTTGGTTGTGATCTCTCCTCTTTCAATCATGATTTTATTAATTTGGGTCCTTTCTCTTTTCTTATTGATAAGTCTGGCCAGGGGTTTATCAGTCTTGTTAATTCTTTCCAAGAAAGAATATAAGGATTGCCACCCCAGCTTTCTTTTGATGTCCGTTGGCATGGTAAATTGTTTTCCACCCCCTCACTTTAAATCTGGAGGTGTTTTGGGGTCTACAATGAATCTCTTGCAAACAGCATATCGATGGGTCTTGTTTTTTTATCCATTCCAATATTCCGTGTCTCTTGATTGGGGCATTTAGCCCATTTACATTCAGGGTAACTGTTCAAAAATATGAATTGAGTGCCATGTATTGCCCATAAGGTGACTGTTACTGTATATTGTCTCTGTTCCTTTCTGTTATATTATTTTTAGCTCTCTCTTTGCTTAGAGGACCCCTTTCAATATTTCTTGTAGGACTAGTTTGGTGTTTCCAAAGTCTTTTAGTTTTTGTTCATCCTGGAAGCTTTTTATCTTTCTTTCTATTTTCAGTGACAACCTAGCTGGATATAGTATTCTTGGCTGCATATTTTTCTCTTTTAGTGCTCTGAATGTATCATGGCAGTCCTTTCTGGCCTGCCAGGTCTCTGTGGATAGGTCTGCTGCCAAGCTAATATTTCTATGGTTTTGTGTTACAGACCTCTTGTCCTGAGCTACTTTCAGGATTTTCTTTGTCACTGAGACTTGTAAGTTTTACTATTAGATGACAGGTTGTGGACCTATTTTTATTGTTTTTGAGGGGGATTCTCTGTGCCTCCTGGATTTTGAGGCTTGTTCACGTTTCCAAATTAGGGACATTCTCTTCTGTAATTTGCTCCAATATACCTTCTGCCCCCCTCTCTCTCTCTTCTTCTGGGATCCCAATTATTCTAATATTGTTTCATCTTATGGTATCACTTACCTCTCGAATTCTCCTCTTGTGGTCCAGTAGTTGTTTGTCTTTCTTTTTTGCTCAGCTTTTTTATTCTCCCACCATTTGTTCTTCTATGTCACTGATTCTCTCTTCTGCCTCATTTATCCTAGAAATTAGAGCCTCCATTTTTAAAAAAAGATTTTATTTATTTATTTGACAGATCATGAGTAGGCAGAGAGGCAGGCAGATAGAGAGGAGGAAGCAGGCTCCCTGCCAAGCAGAGAGCCTGATGCAGGGCTCGATCCCAGGACCCTGGGATCGTGGCTTGAGCCGAAGGCAGACACTTAACCCACTGAGCCACCCAGGTGCCCCAAGAGCCTGCATTTTTTATTGCACCTCATTCATAGCTTTTTAAAAATTTCAACTTGGTTAGATTTTAGTTCTTTTATTTCTCCAGAAAGGGATTTTATTTTTCCAGAAAGGGATTCTCTGATATTTTCCATGCTTTTTTTCAAGCCCAGCTAGCGCCTTGATAATTGTCATTCTGAACTTGAGTTCTGATGTATTACTAATGTCTATATTGATTAGGTCTCTAGCCGTCTGTACTGCCTCTTTTTCTTTCTTTCTTTTTTTTTTTTTTGTGATAAGTTTTTCTGCTTGTCATTTTATTCAGATAAAAATAAATGAATGAGGGGGACCTGGGTGGCTCAGTTGGTTAAAGCTTCTGCCTTTGGCTGAGGTCATAATCCCAGGGTCCTGGGATCAAGCCCCACATTGGGCTCTCTGCTCCACAGGCAGCCTGTTTCCTCCCCTCTTTCTGCCTGCCTCTTTGTCTACTTGTGATCTCTGTCAAATAAATAAATAAAATCTTTTTTAAAAAAATTTAAAAAAAAAAGAATGAGAGAACAAAATACTAAAAGGGTAGCAATGACCCCAGAAAAATACACACTAACCAAATCATTAGAGACCTGAAACTGGGGGGAGAAGTGGGAGGGGGAGAAAAAAAACCCATATATATACACATATATATATGTATGTATATTTACGTATATGGTGAACAGAGCCACACACTTGATTACTTGATTTTGGGTGTATTTTTAAAGAAAGAAAAGCTTATATATATACAAAAATAAGGATAAAGGATAAACACGATGAAGGGATGGAATATGACTGAAATGATGAAAATTTAAAAAGATAACTTTTTTTAAAAAGATTTTATTTGACAGAGACACAGCGAGAGAGGGCCTCCTATCTTCATGTGGGCTTGTGGGCCCTCCCCACAAGCAGGGGGAGTGGGAGAGGGAAAGTCAGGCTTCCCACTGAGCAGGGAAGCCCAATGTGGGGCTTGATCCCAAGACCCTGGGATCATCACCCAAGCTGAAGGCAGACACTTAATGGCTGAGCCCCTCAGGTGCCCCTAAAAAAAAAAAAAAGGAATTGATTAGAAGGTTGAAAAAAGGGGCGCCTGGGTGGCTCAGTGGGTTAAAGCCTCTGCCTTCGGCTCGGGTCATGATCCCAGGGTCCTGGGATCGAGCCCCACATCGAGCTCTCTGCTCAGTGGGGAGCCTGCTTTCTTTCTCTTTTTCTCTGCCTCTCTGCCTGCTTGTAATCTCTATCAAATAAATAATAAATAAATAAATAATAAGGTTGAAAAAAGAGAAAAAAGGAGGAAAGAATGTGATTAGGCTGGAGATTAGAACAAACCATGCGCTAGATTTAGGGTATATTTTGATCTATTAGAAGAAATTGTACGGGGCGCCTGGGTGGCTCAGTGGGTTAAACCGCTGCCTTCGGCTCAGGTCATAATCTCAGGATCCTGGGATCGAGTCCCGCATCGGGCTCTCTGCTCAGCAGGGAGCCTGCTTCCCTTCCTCTCTCTCTGCCTTCCTCTCTCTCTGCCTGCCTCTCCATCTGCTTGTGATTTCTCTCTGTCAAATAAATAAATAAATAAATAAATAATAAAATCATTAAAAAAAAAAAAAGAAATTGTATCCCAAAATTTTAAAGAAAAATAGCCTGATATGTTTACAAAAAATAAGGTTAAATACAATAAAGGGATAAAATATGACTATAAAAATGAAAATTTTAAAAGATTTTTAAATGGACATTGATAAGGTAAAATAGTTTAAAAATGTTAAAATAGGAAAGAGGACAAATTTAAAAATACAGAATAAGAAAGAAAATTTAACCTTGAAAGACTAAATGTTCATGGGGAAAAAGCCATGAAGTCTATGTGTTGCTTTCCCCTAGCTCTGGAGTTCTGCAGTTCTCATTGATGGGTAAACTCGGTCTTGGCTGGATGTTCTTGCTCATCTTCTGGGAGAGGGGCCTGTTGCAGTGATTCTCAAATGTCTTTGCCCGAGGTGGAATTGCACCACTCTTACAAAGGGCCAGGCTAAGTAATCTGTTCGGGTTTGCTCTTGGTAGCTTTTGTTCCCTGAACACTTTCTGTTCAGCTTTGGAGGACGGACGGGAATGAAGATGGCCTCCCAATTTCCAGCCCCATAGTTGCTGAGAGCTCAGGGCCCCATTTCTCAATGTGCCTTCAGAGAAAACCATCTAATCACTCCTGTCTCTCTGGTCTCTGGCCGCACTTCGAGCTCATCCAGCCTGTTACCAAGCATTTATCTCTCTGGCACACAGCCCCATTTGGAGTCTCCAAACCCAGCAGATCCCTGCAGTGCGCTCCTGCACCACTCCTCCCAGAGGAGGAAGGAGTGGGTCTCTCTGGATCTGCCATTTGTGGGTTCTTGCTCAAATAGCAGTGGTCCAACTGTGTGGCTCAGTTGATTAGGCATCTGAATCATGATTTTGGTTGTGAGCTCTGGCCCCATGTCAGGCTCTGTGCTGAGCCTGAAGCTTGCTTTGGATTCTGTCTCCCTCCTTCATTGCTTCTCCACCCAGAGAGGCAGGCAGAGAGAGAGAGAGAGAGGGAAGCAGGCTTCCTGCGGAGCAGGGAGCCCGATGCGGGGCTCGATCCCAGGACCCTGAGATCATGACCCGAGCCGAAGGCAGCAGCCAAAACCACTGAGCCACCCAGGCGCCCCTCTCTCTCTCTTTCTTAAAAAATAAAATAAATAAAGTGGGCTTCTTGAAGACATCATATATTTAATTGAGTAGTGTGTTTTGATGAACTCTAACTGTCTTTTTGAAAAAGTTATTTTTTTATTTAAATAATCTCTGTGCCCATTGTGGGGCTCAATTTATAACCAATCCTGAGATCAACAGTTGCATGCTTTTCCAACTGGGCCAGTCAGGTGCCCTTGACAGCCTCTGTCTTTTAAGTGGTGGATTTAGACTATTGACTTTTTCATTAATTAATTAATTACTTTTTATTTAAATTGTAGGTAATTTACATACAATGCAATACTGGTTTCAGGAGTAGAATTCAATGATTCCTCACTTAGGTACAACATCTGGGGCTCATCATAACAGGTGCCTTCTTTAGGCATCAACCCTTCTAGTCCATCTCTCTTACCTCCCTCCATCAACCCTCAGTTTGTTCTCTGTCATTAAGAGTACCTTATAGTGGGGTGCCTGAGTGGCTCAGTGGGTAAAGCCTCTGCCTTTGGCTCAGGTCATGATCCCAGGGTCCTGGGATCGAGCCCCACATCGGGCTCTCTGCTCAGCAGGGAGCCCCTGCTTTGCCTGTTCTCTCTGCCTGCCTTTTGCCTACTCGTGATCTCTCTCTGTCAAATAAAAATAAAATCTTAAAAAAAAAAAAGAATACCTTATGGCTTATTTCCTCTCTCCAGTTTTTCTTTTTCCCTTTCCTTTATGTTCATCTCTTTCTTAAATCCAATACACATGAGATCATATGGTATTTGTGTTTTTCTGACTGACTTATTCACTTAGCATTAAACACTCTGACTCCATCCATGTTGTTATAAATGGCAAGATTCCATCTTTTGTTGGTTGGGTAATAGTCCATTGTACATATAGACCACATCTTTTTTATCCACTTATCTGTTGGTAGACATTTGGACTCTCACCATTGTCTGGCTATTATTGATAATCTTCCATAAACATTGGGGCGTTGGGATCTGTATTTTTTTTTTTTAAAGATTTTATTTATTTGACAGAGATCACAAGTAGGCAGAGAGGCAGGCAGAGAGAGAGGAGGAAGCAGGCACCCTGCTGAGCAGAGAGCCCGACGTGGGACTCAATCCCAGGACCCTGAGATCATGACCTGAGCCGAAGGCAGCGGCTTAACCCACTGAGCCACCCAGGCGCCCTGGGATCTGTATTTTTGTATCCTTTTGGTACATACTCTGTAGTGCAATTGCTAGATCCAGGGTAATTCTATTTTTAGCCTTTTAAGGCACCTCCATGCTGTTCTCCAGCATAGCTGTACAGTTTGCATTCCCATCAACAGTGCAGGAGAGTTCCCCTTCTCCAAATCCTAGCCAGCACCTGTTGTTTTCTGTGTTGTTAATTTTAGCCATTCTGACCAGTGGTATCTCATTGTGGTTCTGATTTCTATTTCCCTGATGATGAGTGATGTTGAGCATCTTTTCAGGTGTCTTTTAATCATCTGGATATCTTCTTTGGAAAACTCTATGTCTTCTGCCCATTTATCAACTAGGTTATTGGTTTTTTGGGTGTTGAATTAGATAAATTCTTTGTAGATTTTTGTATACTAATCCTTTAGCAGATACTCTTTATGTGCAAGTATCTTCTCCCATTCCATAGGCTGCCTTTTAGTTTTGTTGTTTCCTTTGCTGTGTAGAAGCTGTTATCTTGATGAAGTCCCAATAGTTCATTTTTTGTTTTTGTTTCGCTTGCCTGTGGTGATGTGTCTAATAAGAAGTTGCTACAACCAAGGTTAAAGTAAGTAAGTTTCTGCGTGTGTTTTCCTCTAGGATTTTGATGGTTTCCTGTCTCAGAATTAAGGTTTTTCCTTCATTTTGAATTTATTTTTATGTATGGTGTAAGTGGTCCAGTTTCATTCTTCTGCATGTTGCTGTTCAGTTTTGCCAACACCATTTGTTGAAAAGACTTTTTTGTCATTGGCTGTTCTTTGATGCTTTGTTGAAGATTAGTTGCCCATATAGTTGTGGGTCCATTTCTGGGTTTTATGCTCCATTGATCTATGTGTCTGTTTTTGTGCCAGTACCATACTGTCTTGATGACTGTAGCTTTGTAAAATAGCTTGAAATCCAGAATCATGATGCCGCCAGTTTTGTTTTTCTTTTTCAGAATTGTTTTGGCTATTTAGAGTCTTTTGTGGTTCCATATAAATTTTAGGATTGTTCTAGCTCTGTGAAATATGCTGGTTGTATTTTGATGGAGATTGCATTAAATGTGAAGGTTGCTTTGGGTAATAAAGACATTTAAACAATGTTTGTTCTTCCAGTCCATGAGCATGAAATGTTTTTCCATTTCTTTGTGTCCTCTTCAGTTTCTTTCATAACTGTTCTGTAATTTTCTGAGTACAAATCTTTTACTTAGCTAGTTAGATTTATTCCTAGATATCTCATTTTTGGTGCAATTGCAAATGGTATTGATTTCTTGATTTCTTTTTCTGCTGCTTTGTTATCGGTGTATAGAAATATGCATTGATTTTATATCCTGCGACTTTATCCTGCTGAATTTATATATCAGTTCTAGCAGTTTTCTGGTGGGCATCTTTAATATTTTCTACAGAGTACCAGAGTACTCTGTAAATCATGAAAGTTTGACTTCTTCCTTGCCAGTTTGGATGCCTTTTATTTTCTTTGTTGTCTGGTTATTGAGGCTAAGACTTCCAGTACTATGTTTAATACTAGTGATGATAGTGGACACCCTTGTCTTGTTCCTTACTGTAGGGGAAAGGCTCTCAGTTTTTCCCCATTGAGGATGATATTAATCTGTGGGTCTTTTGTATATGGCCTTTAAAATGTTGAGGTATGTTCCATTAACCCCTACTTTGTTGAGGGTTTTTATCCTGAAAGGATGCTGTGTTTTGTCAGATGTTTTTTTTTTTTTTTTTAAAGATTTTATTTATTCATTTGACAGAGAGAAATCACAAGTAGATGGAGAGGCAGGCAGAGAGAGAGAGAGAGCGAAGCAGGCTCCCTGCCGAGCAGAGAGCCCGATGCGGGACTCGATCCAGGACCCTGAGATCATGACCTGAGCCGAAGGCAGCGGCTTAACCCACTGAGCCACCCAGGCGCCCCTGTCAGATGTTTTTTATGCTTCAATTGACAGGACCACGTGGTTCTTATCCTTTCTTTTGTTAATATGGTATATCACATTGATTGATTTGTGAATATTAAACCACCCCTGCAGCCGAGGAATGAGTCCCACTGGATTGTGTTGGATAATTCTTTGAATGTACTGTTGAACTTGATTGCTAGTATCTTACTGAATTTTTTTTTGCATCTGTGTCCATCTGGGTTATTGGCCTGTAATTCCCGTAGTAGGGTTTTTGGTTTTGGAATCAAGGTAATACTGGCTTTGTAGAATGAGTTTGGAAGTTTTCCTCCCATTTGTATTTTTTGGAACAGTTTGAGAAGACTGTTTTAACTCTTCTTTAAATGTAGAGTAGAGGGGCATGTGGGTGGCTTTTTAAATTTTGTCTGCCCTCAGCTAGGGTCATGGTCCCATGGTCCTGGGATCTCTCGGTTTCTCTCAAATAAATAAGTAAGCAACTAAGTAAGTCTAAATTAAAAAAAAAAAAAAAAAAAAAGTCTGGTAGGATTCCAGGAAAGCCATCTGGCCCAGGACTTTCATTTGTTGGGAGATTTTTGATCACTGATTCAATTTCTTTGCTGGTTATGTGTTCAGATTTTCTATTTATTCCTGTTTCAGTTTTGGTAGTTTATAAGTTTCTAGGAATCTGTCCATGGCTTCCAGGTTTCCCAATTTGGTAGCATCTAATTTTTCATAGTATTCTCTTCTCTCTCTTTTTTTTTTTTTAAGATTTTATTGATTTATTTGAGAGAAAGAGAACACAAGTGGGGTTTGTGCAGAGGGAGAGAGAGAAACAGGCTTCCCACTGAGCAGGGAGCCTGATGGGCTCGATCTCAGGACCCCAATATCATGACCTGAGCTAAAGGTAGGCGCTTTACAGACTCAGCCACCAGACACCCCCGTAGTATTCTCTTATACTTGTATTTCTATGGTGTTGGTCATGATTTCTCTTTCGTTAATGATTTTTATCTATTTGGGTCTTTTTTCTTTTTGATAAGTCTAGCTAGGGAGTTATCAGTTTTAATTCTTTCACAGAACCAGTTCTTAGTTTTGTTGTTCTGTTCTACTGTATTTTTTTGTTTCTATATCATTTATTTCTGCTCTGATCTTTATTATTTTCCTTCTTTTGCTGGCTTTAGGCTTTATTTGCTGTTCCTTTTTTAGCTCCTTTAGGAAAGAGCTAGAAAACCTTCAGTATCAGCCTGGGACCAAAGGTTTACCTTTAATAACCTTTAGTAAGGTTAGGTTGTATATTTGAGACTTTTTTGCTTCTTGAGGTAGGCCTGTATTGCAGTATGCTTCCCTCTTAGGACTGCCTTTGCTGCATCGCAAAGGTTGTGAGCTGTCTTTTCATTTTCACTTGCTTCCATGTATTTTTAAAATTCTTCTTTAATTTCCTTGTCTTTAATTTCTTGGTTAACTCATTCATTCTTTAGTAGAATGTTCTTTAACCCCCATGTATTTTTTTCATAGTTTTGTGGGCTGAAAATATGCATATAGACCATTGACATTTAAAGTATTTATGAATACAGTTAGATTAATAATTGCCATAATTGTTACTGTTTTTTATCCATTGCATTTGGTTTTGATTTTGTATTCCACTCTTTCTGCTTTCTCTGACTTTAACTGAACATTTATAGATTATATTTTTCCTCTGACTTAGCATTATCAATTGTACTTAAAAGAAAAAAAACTTTTTAAGTGTTTGCTCTTAAATTCACAGTATGTATTTACAGCTAATCGAAGTCCACTTCTGAGTCCACTTTCAAGTCATGTTATGCCATTTCAAGGGTAGTGCAGTTACCTGATAACAGAATATCCCCAATTCCTTCCTCCTGCCCTTATGACATTACTATCATTTACTTCACTTGTATTGAAGCTACAGTTACTGTGTACATTGTTGAAATTATTATTTTGAGCGAACTGTTATGAATTTGGTCAGTTAAGAGTAAGAAAAATAGGGATGCTTGGGTGGTTCAGTCAGGTGTCTGCCTTTGGCTTAGCTCATGATCTCAGGGTCCTGGGATCAAGTCCTGCACAGGGCTCTCTGCTCAGGGGGGAGCCTGCTTCTGCCTCTCCCTTGCTTCTCCTCCTGCTTGTGTGCTTTCTCTCTCTGCGTTAAGTAAATAAATGAAATCTTAAAATATTTAACCCCCATTTATTCCTTCTCTAACACTCTTCTTTGTGTAGATCTGTTTCTAACTTATGTCTGTTTCCCTCTCAAGAAGTCTTGTAACATGGGGCACCTGGGTGGCTTATTTGGTTAGGTGCCTGCCTTTGGCTCAGATCATGATCCCAGGGTCCTGGGATTGAGCCCTGTGTCAGGCTCCCTGCTCCGGGTTGGGGGGGAGGTGGTGGGAGTCTGCTTCTCCCTCTCCTCCCTGCTCGTGCTCTTACTGTCTCTGTCAAGATCTCTGTCTTTCTCAAATAAATAAAACCTTTAAAAAGTTGGGGTGGCTTTTATAATATAAAATATTTTTTCAAAAAATCTTGTAACATTTCTTGGTAGGTACCTCTACCCTGTGACAAATTCCTTTTTGTTCATCTTCTAAAGTCTTTTTTTCTCTTTAGATATTTTTTTCCTTCAACGCCTTAAATATTTCTTCCACTCTCTTGCTTGAATGGTTTCTGATTAGAAGGCCAATATACTGCTTATTCTTGCTCCTCTGTAGGTGAGACTTCTCCCCTACTGCATTCTTTTATGATTTTTTTGTCTTTGATTTTTCTGCAGCTTGAATACGGTATGCCTGCCTAGGTACAGTTTTTTTATATTTATAATTTTTATGTGTATTTGGTATTCTGTGAGTTTCTGTGGTTTGCCCTCTGCTATTAATTTTGGAAAAGTCTCATTGTTGGGTCACATATTTCTGCTCTTCCTTTCTGTTTGTCATCTTCTGTTTCTACTGCAGACCGATTACATGTTTGTGTAATTGTCCCATTTATTTTAGATACTCTGTCGTATCCTTTTTCTTTTTGCATTTCAGTTTTGAAAGTTGTATTTGTATTTCTTCCAGCTCATTGATTCTTTCCTTGGCTGTGTCTAGTGTATTGATGAGTCCATCGAAGCGTTCATTTCTGCTACAGTTTTTATTGTTGTTGCCAGCATTTCCTTTGGATTCTTCCTTGGAATGTCCATCGCCCTGCATACATTACCTCTCTTTGCATATTGGCCACTTTTGCCATTAGAGTTCTAGCATATTAGTGATAGTTGCTTTAAATTCCTTGTGAAGTAATTCTAGCATCTCTGCCATACCTGAGTGGGGTTCTCTGCTTGCTCAGTGTCTTCAAATCTGTTCGTTATTTTAGTATGCTTTGGGATTTTTTGATAGCTAGATGTGATATAGTGGGTAAAAGGGGACTTGAGATGTGTATGCCCTCATGTGAGGTTTTATGTTGACCTAGCTAGGAGTTCGGCTGTGTTTCCTGTTTGCTGTATCAGTAGGTGTCAGAGCTAAAATTTACTCTGGTGTCCTTGTTTTTGTCTCTTTGTCCTTGCGTTTCACTAAAGATTTCTTATGTAAGGTCTGAGAGGTGCAGTTCTGTAGTTGTGTGCCCTGGTTATTAGACAGGAGCCCTCTTGATGTTAGAAGTGATCTGTAGGCATGCTTGGCTGGCTCCGTGAAACCTATGACTCGATCTCAGAGCTATAGGTTCAAGCCCTATGTTGGGTGTAGAGATGACTTTAAACTAAAATCTTTAAAAAAAAAAAAAAAGTGATCTCTAGTTCTGTGGTTAGGTCTCAGTCTTTTAGGGACCATGTGCCCCTGGCCTGTGACCTTCACAAGTGCTTTGGGTTTGGGGTTTTGCCCCTCTTAGGTGAAACTGGAAGGCAGAGGGGACTGGAGTAGGATATTTTCCTTTCCTTAGGTCAGGCAGGTTCTGGCAAATCCCAGTAAGCTAGGCTCTGGTAAAACAATTTCCCCCGAGGACATGCCTTCTTAAAGAACAGAACGTTCTGGATGTATCTCTAAGTGGCTTGTTTTCTTCTTCCCCTGCCTGAAGCCTGAGGGGTTTTGTTCTCTGACCTTCACTGTGATAACCTGGCAGGTAAAACTCACAGAAGTACCTGGGTCCCCCTAATGGGCCTTCCCTAAGTTTATTAATTTGAACCTGTCCACATTGAACCTCTAGTGATTTATCAGTTATACTTTGCTTTTTCCTGCCCTGTTTCTGCCCCAGGCATCTGCTCCAGTAAGTTGTAATTTTCTGTATTTGCCTGTTCCTCTGATTGTTCGGGTAGTATTTTATCCTATTACTTCAGTTCTCTGATGGATCTAAAATGAATTGTTTTTCAATTTGTTTAGCTCTTTTGTTGGAAGGACAGTAGTGACCGCTTCCAAATACCTCACATGCCAGACTGGAAAATGACAGTTTGATGCTTTTATTTTTGAAAGATATTTTTGATAGATTAAAAGAATTCCTGGTGACACCTTTTCTTCCTTTTCTTTTAGTGTTTTATAGATTCCATTGTCCTCCAGCTTAGAGCAGAAATTACTTGTGGTTCTTACCTTTATTTATCTATCCATAATGTGCTTTTTTTCATGTTTATAACACTTTGTTCAGTTCATTACAGTGGGCAAGTTCCTCGCTGAATGCATAGATGGAAACGAGGTACCCCTGGGTTAATGCAGGAGCCAGCGGCTTACATGGGACCGACTGGGCATCAGCCAAAGAGGGAGCACCAAGGTTTCAGAGCCAGACCCCACTCAGAGCCCCCGAGCCAAGGGTGGGCTAATGGCCTGACATTGACCTCTGCTTCCTTCTCACAGCTGGGCACCCTGCAGGGCATGTCTTCAACATTATATCGTTTCAGTGATGTCGGGGAAACTCTTATTAAACTGAGCCCCATGTCCTGGTGCACCCGAACTGTTGTTGCTTTGTAAGTCACATGCTAGCGTCCGATCAAGAGTGTGAGAATCCTCCAGTAACAGTGTGCCAGAAGGGTGCTGTCGCTGTATTTCTCCCGTAGGGCCTCCTTGCCTGTGTTCATTCCTACTTGAGTTCCCATCTATAAGTCGCATACCCTGGTGATGAAAGTCTCACACAAGTCTGTCAGATGACAAAGCTATTTCCAAAGCAGCATCTTGTGCAGATAGTCTGTGACCTCGAAGAAAGTGTCTCTGGTTAGCTGTCTTCTGTGAAAAGAGTCACCTACCCCTGACTAATGCCTAATTGAAAGCATAATTTAGAAGACATATTAAGGAAGTAGAATAGGATAAAAATAGGAAACAAACATTTCTACTGTCTTAGAGACCACAGAACTTCCAACAGCGCTGTGTTGGGACAGAGTGTTTGGAGGTTCACAACCTCTGTGGTTTATGGGAGACACTATAAGGAGGACCTGGGAAGAACTTGCCATTTCACTGGAAAACAAGTGGCAGTTACAATTATGATGACTTTGTACTTAGGATCTGGACTTGGTGCACCTTTTCTTTTGGGGGGGGGATTTTTATTTGTCAGAGCGCACAAGAGGGGAGTGGCAGGCTGAGGGAGAAGCAGGCTCCCCACTGAGCGGAGAGCCCAGTGTGTGGGACTCAGTCCCAGGATTCTGGGATCATGAGCTGAAGGCAGCTAAAGGCAGATGCTTAACCAACTGAGAAACCCAGGCATCCCTGCTGCCCTTTATTTTTTTGAATAGAAAAAAATAAGGGTGTTTTCATTAATCCATTAAATGTATGTGAAAAGGAGCATTTTAAGAGGTGCAGTTTTTTTGAAAAATTGATCAAACTAGAATTCGGTATACTCGGTGTATTTGTAAATAAAATTGGGGCATAAAAAAAAATAGGAAACATACTCCAAAAAGCTATTGTCTCTGGGGACTGAGCCAGTTCACAGATAGACCAGTTCACAGATGGTCTTACTTGAAGGCTACAAAATTGTTGTTCACATAATTATTATAAATCTACTGGAGTCCGCAGCTATCCAAACTGTTGCGTAGAGCTCAGTCTCTACATATGAGATGGTCGCAGTCTAGCTTAAACCTTCTCTTACCCCTGGGAGAAATATGGACTCAGAAGGGGAGCTGGACCACCTGCAGCATTCCAAAGGCAAAAAAGTCCTGTTAGGAAGTAGGTTCACATACAATATAATTTTTTTTATAAAGATTTTATTTATTTATTTGACAGACAGAGATCACAAGTAGATGGAGAGACAGGCAGAGTGAGAGAGAGAGGGAAACAGGCTCCCTGTTGAGCAGAGAGTCCGATGCGGGACTCGATCCCAGGACCCTGAGATCATGACCTGAGCCAAAGGCAGCGGCTTAACCCACTGAGCCACCCAGGCGCCCCACACATACAATATAATTTTAATTCTAAAGGGCACCTTAAGTTCCATTTGTCGCTTTAAAAAAAATTTATCTGTTAGGAACAGACTTAACAACACTGTACTGGCATTTAACTTTTTGGCAA
The DNA here is from genome assembly GCF_011764305.1 of Mustela putorius furo. NCBI lineage: Eukaryota > Metazoa > Chordata > Mammalia > Carnivora > Mustelidae > Mustela > Mustela putorius. Next base: position 12,693,238 of record NW_025422145.1, on the reverse strand, counting down.
AATAGAAACCTTGGTCACAGCCATACTTCTATAAAGATGTTTTGTTTTGTTTTTTTAAAGATTTTTATTTATTTGACAGACAGATCACAAGGAGGCAGAGAGGCAGGCAGAGAGAGAGGAGGAAGCAGGCTCCCCGCTGAGCAAAGAACCGGATACGGGACTGGATCCCAGGACCCTGAGATCATGACCTGAGCCAAAGGCAGAGGCTTAACCCGCTGAGCCACCCAGTCGCCCCTACCTGAAGGTTTAGAATATGGTTCTGAAAATGTCGTATGACTGGGAGAGCTAACTTGGAACAAATTCCATTGACTGGAAGTAATGGCAGTTAATGAGACAACATTACTTCTAGGTAATGACACTCTGTAACTTAAGAGATGTTCTCCATCAGCCACTTGACAGTCTGTGAAGGCGCCGGGCCAGGTGTGGGCCAGGCAGCCGCACTTCAACTTTGGAGTGCTTATGAAAACAAAGGCATGCTTCCTAGAAATTAAACTTTACAGTAACAACAGAAAACAATCACTTCAGGAAGAACAGTGGTGTGCTCGAGATACAGCAGGTTAAGTCAAGCGTCTTAAAGAGGGTTCTTGAACAGCAGGCTGGAATTTCATTGGTTCTTCTCAGGGGGGAGCATTCCACACGATGGTGGTGATGATGAAGATGGCTGCTGCCACAGCGACAGTCCCTGTTGTCCACATCTGGCAGTTGTTCCACCAATATTTTCTCTTCAGCTTGTCAGCACTTGTTTCAAATTGGGATGCTCCTACCTGCAGCCTTTCTGCACAGTTGTCTAACTCAGCTTCTGATGTCTTTCCAACACCTTCTAGACTTTCATGATGTCCACCACCTCATCTGCTAGATTCCCTGTCTGCTGAAGGCTCCAGTGACATTTTGGCAGCAGCGAGCAGTAGTCGCAGAGCTGCACAGCAGGATCCAAGGCTGGATCCGTACATAATGTGCTCTTTCAAAGCCCGTATATATATATATGTATGTATGTATGTATGTATGTATGTATACATATTTATATATATAAATATTTATTTATAAATATATAAATATATATTATAAATACATATAAATATGGATATATATACATATTTTATATATATATATATATAATAAAAAATATATATTTAAAAAAATTTTATTAACATATAATGTATTATTAGCCCCAGGGGTACAGGTCTGTGAATCACCAGGTTTACACACTTCACAGCACTCACCATAGCACATACCCTCCCCAATGTCCATAACCCAACCACCCTCTCCCTAACCTCCTCCCTGCCGCAACCCTCAGTTTTTTTTGTGAGATTAAGAGTCTCTTATGGGGGCGCCTGGGTGGCTCAGTGGGTTAAGCCGCTGCCTTCGGCTCAGGTCATGATCTCAGGGTGCTGGGATGGAGTCCCGCATCGGGCTCTCTGCTCAGCAGGGAGCCTGCTTCCTCCTCTCTCTCTCTGTCTGCCTCTCTGCCTACTTGTGATCGTTCTCTGTCAAATAAATAAATAAAATCTTTAAAAAAAAAAAAAAAAGAGTCTCTTATGGTTTGTCTCCCTCCTGATCCCATCTTGTTTCATTTATTTTTTTTCTACCCCTCAAACGCCCCATGTTTCTTCCCGACTTCCTCATATCAGGGAGATCGTATCGTAGTTATCTTTCTCCGATTCTTATTTTGCTAAGCATAATACCCTCTGGTTCCATCTACATTGTCACAAATGGCAAGATTTCCTTTCTTTTGATGGCTGCATAGTATTCCATTGTATATATATACCACATCTTCTTTATCCATTCATCGGTTGATGGACATCTAGGTTCTCTCCATAGTTTGGCTATTGTGGACGTTGCTGCTATAAACATTCAGACCCTTTGGGTCACTATCTTTGTATCTTTAGGGTAAATACCCAGTAGTGTGATTGCTGGGTCTCAGGGTAGCTCTGTTTTCAACTTTTTGAGAAACTGCCATGCTGTTTTCCAGATTAGTTGCACCAGCAATGTAGGAGGGTTCCCCTTTCTCTGCATCCTCACCAGCATCTGTCATTTCCTGACTTGTTAATTTTAGCCATTCTGACTGGTGTGAGGTGGTATCTCATTATGGTTTTTATTTGTACTTCCCTGATCAAAACCCAGCTTCTTTAAAGATTTTTTTCTTTGACATTGGTTTTTAACAACTTGATTATGATGTACCTTGCTGGTAGTCTCATCAGGTTTATGCTCCTTGGGTTTTACTGAGCTTCTTGGATCTGTAAGTTTATAGTCGTGATCATTTGGGAAATTCTGCTTTATTTCTTCAGATAGTGTTTTTGTCTCCTTTTTGCTTTTCTATTTCTGGGATTTAGTTTATGCACATTGGTCTGCTTGGTAGTGTTTGGTGTTTCTTGTTTACCTGTATGCTTTATTTATGTGTGTGTGTGTGTACTTTATTTTGAGTCATATCAATTGCTATGTCTTTAAATTCTTTTGAGCTTTTCTTTTTTTTTTTTCTTTTTAAATGATTCTATTTATTTATTTGAGAAAGAGAGAGAGATCATGAGAGGAGAGAGGTCAGCGGGAGAAGCAGGCTCCCTGCCGAGTAGGGAGTGTGATGTGGGACTCGATCCCAGAACTCCAGGATCATGACCTGAGCTGAAGGCAGTAGCTTAACCAACTGAGCCACCCAGGCGCCCCCTCTTTGATCTTTTCTTTTACATTGTTGATCTGATGTGAATCCCATATCAATGTTTTTTCATTTCAGATACAACTCTTACCATCTCTAGAAAACCCATTTGGATCTTTTTATAGCTTCTGTTTTCCTCTCCATCATCACATGTTTCCCTCTACTTTCTTAAATATATGAAGCATTTTTACAGTATTCATCATCCTTCTGTGCTAGTTCTCATATGTCTGCCTTTGCAAGGTCAGTTTCTAACGGCTGGTCTTTCTTAGGGTCATAGGTCATGTTTCCTTCTCTTTCACATGCCTGGTGTAGCAGTTATTAGTTCATACTTCATTGCTTGCTTGTGATGCTAGAATGTTTCTCCCTTATTAGCTAGCCTGACGCTAAACTCACCGATGCAGTTGTTGGAGAAGGGGCCTCTCTTCCCAGTTCTGTGTGTTCTGCTTATTTCTGTTCTTGACACAGGCTGGCACACAGGACGCATGGGAGCTCACTCCAGTAAGTTTCTTTGGCATCTTTTCGGGTAGTTTCCTGGCTGCAAATTTAGCAGCACCCCTGTGGTGCCAGCCCTGTTACTCTCTGTATGTCTGGAAGGGGGCAGGCACTGCCAGGCAAGTTCTATGGGACCTCGTCTGGCCTTCTAGTGGCTTTCCGATGAGTTCATCAGCACCTTTGCCCACAGCCTCCCAGCTCATTTTATTGGTGCCCACATAGGTAGTTGTCGGTCATCTCCAGGTTTGGCCTAGGGCAGCCCAGTGAACTTTACACCATCCAGTGAGCTGTGACCACCCACCTCCCAGGTGTGAATCCTTCCCTTGGATACCCCCCTTTACCATTAGGTATTCTGTAGTGTTTCTTTTGTTTCCTTTCAGTTAACTTCTTATAAATAGTTAATAATTCTTCATTCTAAACTTCCCTTGTTTAAAATACCATGTGGTTTCTGTCTCCTGGCTGGACTCTTATAGACCTGGCATTTCCTTATCGAATCCTGGACATGGTGAGTTTATGTTGTTGGTTGCTGGGTTTTGTTATATTCCTTCAAATAGTGTCAGTCTGGGTCTGGCACACAGTTAAGTTCCTTGGCATCAGCCGATCCTTTAGAGGCTTGCTTCTGAGCAGCATTAGGGTGGGTCCAGAGCTGTCTTCGGTTTGTAGGTAATTTGGCCCCATTATTAGGGGCGATGCCCTTCTGAGGATTCTGCCTGACACGCTCTGAATTAGGAAGCTTTACCATGGTGGCTTGTGGGAACACAAAGTAGGACCATCCCTGTGTGAGCTCTGGGGATCTTTCCCCTCTGCCTCTTTCCAGGAATTCCTGCCCTGGGCTTCTTGCATAGTTTGTTTCACACGGGTATGGAGTCCTCAGCCGCAGACTCAAGGGGACCCTCTGTATATCCTAGAGCTCGGTCCACTATGCAGCTCCTCTTCCTCAGCACTCTGCCCTCATGTTCCTTGCCCTCCTGACTGCCCCTTCCATGCGGGATATAGCCGGCTGGGTCTGAGTTTCCCCTCACTGCACTGTAGCCCAGAACCACCTTGGCTGTGGCAGGTGCAGTCAAAGGGCTCTGGCTGTTGGGTTTCTCTTCTCACTGGGATCGCTGCTATCTGGTGACAGGAGACGCATCACATCATCTCTTGTCCAGTTGTCCTGAGTTCAGGGGGCCCTGTTACTCTGTCTTGAATGAATAGGTTCATAGCCAAACAGATGAAATGGCCTGTCAGGAGCCTAATGAAATTCAGAATAGTTGGGGCTCTCTGGCTAAGCTAACACTGTTAATATGTTTTTTTTTTTCAGCCGTACAGATGGGAACAGGAAGATGGTGCAGATTGGAAGACAGTGACATGGTGGCAGCCTGGAGTTGGCTCCAGAGCAGGCTCACCTTTACCATCTTGTGTGGTTGTGTCCTTGCTGGGCTGAGGTGCTTGCGAAGATCAGCACGTCCTCACAGGAGCTACCATGAAGAAAGGAGCTCATCACCCAAGAACTTGCAAGGGCGGTGTCCCTGCCCTGCTTCCGTGGCCCACCATGACTCCAGCAGTCTTCAGATGATGGGGAACCAGACTGACAAGGTCACCTACCTCTGGGGATTCTGGCCTTGGCCTGGACTCCTTCCCTGGCTTTGTAGGGCCCCCTCCACTTCTGTGTGAGGTCCTGTCCACGGCCACAGGTGGGGCGAGATGGCTGCTGGTGGCCAGTGCTGCCCTGCTGCACTTCCACTCTGAGGGAAGGGCACCAAGCCCTGGTAGCTGTCATGCCGGCAGCAAGAAGGGAGCCTGGAAAGCCAGCCTTGCAAGGTGAGGGGACATGTTTTCTAAAGTGGTATGTAAGTGGGGTGAGAAGCAGTACTGCTCCCCAGAGCCCGGAAGGTCTCTGCACCTGCCTTTCCTGTTCTCCACCCAGCAATACCTTCCCGTCCCCACAGCCAGGGCTCTGCCGGCCTGAGATTCTTCCCTGGGGGTGGTGCCCAGACCTCTGAGGGGAGAGTGGTGGCAGCGCCCCGAGTCTGCTCACATTCAGGAGTTCAGGACAGGCAGACCCTCTGGGGAGCCCCAGGGCTCGGTGGAGGTTTGGGGCAGGCCAAATGCATCATCCTTCACTCAGGCAGACCTGATGAGGCATCTGTCCTGGGGGCCGGTTAAGGGTAAAGGCTGAGGCGCTGAGGGAGGATGGTTTAGCGGGAGCCTTTTCATGTGGCCAAGCCCCATAGGCCGTCACCGCGTGCATCCCGACCACCCCCCCCCCCCCCGCCCAGGGAAGAGTTCATTTAGTGGAACATTGCAGCCTGAAGCTTCCTGGGGGTGAGAAACACCAAGGGGAGCTTGGGGACTGTGGTCTCCTCCACCCTAGCAGGTCCACATTATTTTAATGTTCTACAGTCTAAGGTCCACAGCTGCTCCAAGAATGGGTAAAGAGAGGGGCGCCTGGGTGGCTCAGTGGGTTAAGCCGCTGCCTTCGGCTCGGGTCATGATCTCAGGGTCCTGGGATCGAGTCCCACATCGGGCTCTCTGCTCAGCAGGGAGCCTGCTTCCCGCTCTCTCTCTCTGCCAGTCTCTCTACCTACCTGTGATCTCTCTCTGTCAAATAAATAAATAAAATCTTTAAAAAATAAAAAAAATAAATAAATAAAAATAAAAAAAGAATGGGTAAAGAGAGGCTGGGGACTAGTGGACACAGTGACTGGGGAGGCAGAGAAGACATGGGATTAGCCCTCCCAGTGGGCCCATCGGGGAAGGATTGGGCTGAGTTAGAAAAGACAAGGGTCGGTAGTCAGAGCTTCAGTGGCCACTGTGTTGTGGGACTGCACCGTCATGAAGGTGTTGGCTCCTGGGACCACTGGTTCTTGTGAGGATCCTTCTGGGCTCACATAAGGGCAGCTCTTCCTCTCCACAGAGGTAGGCCCACACCAGGGGCTCTGGAGTCTGTTGTGTCACAGTCGTCAGCCTCTGCCTGGGACTTCTATGACAGGATGAACTGCTCCTGACTCTGCTGTCTGGCTGTGCTTTACCCAAGTACTACTCTGATAGCTCCTAGCCCATGAGAGCCTTTCCCTCCCAGTGAGAGCTGGAACTTCGGTGCGCCCCTGTCACCCTTGGTTGTATGTCTCCATCCCACAAGGATTTGGGATGTGGAGGCTGAGCAGCCTGGCCTGGTGGCAGAAGCCTATCCTTTCACTCTTTCCTCAGAGAGAACTGGGTCAGACCCCTTTGTGTGAGATGCTCACTTAGATGGGGACAGCCAGAGCGGGTGGAGAGCATCTACAGCCACTGTTCTGTGAAGAAGACCCCCCCCCCCGATGTTTATCTTTCCATTCAGCAAGTACTTGGTGAGTACCACTATGGGTCAGGGCTTGTTTAGGTGCTGGTACATAAGCCCTCGCTGTCGCTGGCCTGCATCCCGTGAGACGGGGTGTGCATCGTGAGATGTGATCGGTGGTAAGACAAAAATAAGGATGCAGGGGCAAAATGTGCCAGTTTCCAAAATGTGCTAATTTCAGTGGAATGCTGTGGGAAGGTGACATCCGGGAAGAGGCTTGAGTGAAGGAATGGGCGAGCTGTGTGGCCATTTGGAGGCAGAATGCTCAGAGGAACAGTGCAAAGGCCCTGAGTGAGCTTCTAGGATGTAGAATTGCTGTGTCCTGCTGCCATCTTCACTGTAGGACTGGGCTGGTAAGGAGATATACTAGAGGGTTCAGACAAGGACACAGAGGTCTTCAGCCCTAGAGACTCTTGGTCGGATAGAGGAACAAGGCTTTTGTTCCTTCTGGCTATTGCTCATTGGTTTGCACACCTCTGCACGTAGCTCCACTGTGTTACACATTTGTCAGTGGGGACTTCTGTGTTCCAGGCACTGGTTTAGGCACAGGAAGTTTGATGGAGTGGCTGGACGAGGTCTCTGCTCTTTTGGGGTTTGTGTTCCAGTCCAGAGGCCAGCCTTAAACAAGGGTAAGCAAGTGAGAACAAACACTTTAAAGAACCAAGAAAACAAGTCAAAAGTCATGAAAAAAGATGATACTGGGATCATGTGGTGGTAAGGGCTGTTAGGGAGAGGATGACCTCCCTTAAGAGGTGTTGTTTGAGCTGAAACCAGAGTGACAGGACAGCCAACTTTGCAGGTGGAGCAGAGGCCCACAGCTAGAATCGCTACAGCTTTCATCTCAAGGACTAGGAGAAACTGATGACAGAATTTTTTTTTTTTTTTAAGATCTTATTTGTCAGAACCAGTCGGGTGGGGGCGGGTGGGTGGCAGGCAGAGGGAGCAGGCTCCCCAGTGAGCAGGGAGCCTGAGGCAAAACCCTGGGATCATGGCCTGAGCCACCCAGGTGCTCCATTTAATTCTTTTTTTAAGTAGGCGCCACACCCAGCATGGAGTGGGGCCTGATCTCACAACCCTCAGATCAAAACCTGAGCTGACACCAAGAGTTGGAGACCTAACCAGCTGAGCCACACAGGCAGGCACCCCAATGGAATATTCATTTAAACAGTGAGATTCATTGTTTTTAAAGGATCTACATGGAATTAGTAATAGATCTCATATCTTAATCTGTCGTTCCTTCTCTTGAAAAATTTATTGATGAGACCATTCTTTGTCCTGCAGTTTCCCAGAGTCTGGATTGTGCGGATGACTGATGTACAATGTCCCTCTTAAGTCAGTCCTGGGATGTAGAGGCTGCATACGTCCCCGGTGGTTTTGGCAAGCTCCTTCCTAAGTGCTGTTATGTCCTCTGTTGAGGTGTGGACAGCTGGTTGTCTTCTGTGAGATAGTTACCACCGATGAGGAGGAGTGCCTCTGGTAGGGTCCCAGATTGCCGAGGCTCACGTTCTGGCAGTCCCTCACTGCTTGGCTGGAGTGCTCCTGTACAGAAGAATGGCTCCTCACTAACCACTGGGCGACTGGGTGCTCCCGTCTACATAGGAAAGGCAGGGAGACTTCCACTTGCAGAGTAACAGGCTGATTCCTTTTTTTGTTTTGCTTCATTTTTTAAGATTTTATTTATTTGACATAGGGAGAGAGGGAACACAAGCCAGAGGAGAGGAGAAGCAAGCTTCTGGCTGAGCAGGGAGCCCGATGCGGGGCTGGATCCCAGGACCCTGGCATCATGACCTGAGCTGGAGGCAGATGCTTAGCCACTGGGCCACCCAGCTGCCCCAGACTGATGAATTTTTTAAGTCATTATGCACTCATGCATTTAAATAGAGTTGAGATTAGAATTATTCTCATTAGCAGTTTAGAGAATTAGTGAGAAGATGGGTATGGTCTGTTATAAATGACAAAGGCCAGAAGAGATGATCTATTCAGTATAGGAACTACAGATAGTGTAACTCGGGCGTATTCATTATGTATGTGTCAGACCCAAACGTTCTCAGTTCGGAGCACCCCTACGTAAGGTCCTGTAATTATTCTAAGGGACTGCCTAGGCCAAAAATATCTAACAGTTCCATTAATTAAATAGGTAAGTCTGAACTTAAGTATTTATGTCCTAGCAACTTAAGAGACATTGGGAAAAGTAATGTACAGTCCCTACCTTACAGTGGTTCGTCTTAAGAGTTTTGACTTTACAACATGCAAAAGCAGTCTGCCTTCATGAGAACCCATACCTCAAGTTCTGAATGTGGGTCGGGTCTATTCCCGGGTGAGGGATCTGTGGCAGGATCTCCAGACGCTGGGCAGTGGCAGGAGCCCTACAGTCCAGCCGGCCACACGGTCACAAGGGTGACAGTCCATCTACCCTTGGCAGCCATTCTTTTTTCACTGTCAGCACAGTAGTCAGCAGAGCACGCAAGATACTGAGCGCTCTCTTATAAAATAGGGTTGGTGTTGGAGGATTTGACCCAGCTATAGGCTAATGTCTGTGTTCGGAGCTCGTTTCAGGAGGTGAGCCTTAAGCTATGGTGCTCGGTAGGTTAGGCTTATTGAGTGGATTTCAATGATATTTCAGCCTAACAGTGGAAAGTTGTGGTTCTCAGTGTGGTCACTGCGGTTATCAGGACATAACCTTTATGGTAAATTGAGGAAGATCTGTACATATGAACTTGAAGAAAAAACACTTTGTTAAGTCACTAAAATTACTTAGGAATGGAAGGTGTGTGCCTGTTGGGCACTTGGAAATCTTGGAATCAGAGTGGACGCTGCCATCATTGGTGCCCGTCGCACACGGATTTCACAGTGATGACAGAGACCCGCAGCCGCGCAGACATAGCCAGAGCGAACGCTGAGACCGTTGGCTCCGCCCCCACAGCGCCCCCCACGTTGAGTTCAGCTGTTCTTCTCAGACGCTGCAAGTGTCCTGGAGCGCCCTGCAGGGTCCATGGGGCCAGACACGCCTCAGTGCGCCATGTGGAAACCACAGCTGGGTCCTTCCCATTGCCGTGGTCATCCTTGCTGCAGGGCAACATGTTGGTGTGAAGTCACCCCCACCCCAGAGCATTCAGGAGCGGGGCGGGGTGGGGTTATCTCGTGGCATTTCCTGTGACCCGCCACCCAGGTACGTGCAGGAAGGCGCTCCTCTGTTGCCGGCCTTAGTGCTTAGAGGACTTTCTCCTTGGCCTTTGATTTCAGCCACATCGGGGCTTAAGACCCGGCTTGGACTTCAGTAAACCATTGTGATGTGCAGTTCCCCTTCCTGTCTCTGGAGCAGGTTTAGTCCAACCAAAGAGGGTGTCAGTCTGTCCAGATGGATGTGAGCTAGCTTAGCCGGTCAGAGAGGGCCGTCTGCTGTCGCTGCTAGTTCCCCGCTGTCAGGACTGAAACATGCCAGAAGCTCGGGGCTTCCCGCCCTTCCCGGGCACCGACTCTGTCTCCTTACGGGGCTGGGCATGGGGGAGCGTACCCCGGACTCCCCACTGCTGCTGCTGGGCTTGGCCATCATGGAGGTCAAGAGAACGTGGTCCCATTGTGTGCACGTTCTGAACCGGGGCCTCTCGAGGCCTTGGGCGCTGGCTCCTCTGCAAGTTCACGTTCCCCTGTTCACAGGAGCGCGCCTCTGAGCATGAGGAAGAAACGTGCCTGTCCGCTGAGTTTGGGATTGTGGGTCACCTAACAAGCTGACTGGAGAAAACGGTAAGGGTGACAGAAACAGACCATTTGTGATTATTCTTAAGGATAAGAGGACTTTAAGGAGGTTTGAAATGTGTGTTCCGTGGAATGCTGTCGTTTGATACTTAAATCTAAGAGGAGGGCAGTGACAGTTTTATTCCCATTTTATAGATGAAGAAAATGAGGCTCAAAATGAGTTAAGATGCGGGGCATCTGGGTGGCTCATTTGGTTAACCGTCTGCCTTCGGCTCAGGTCATAATACTGGGGTCCTGGGATTGAGCCTGGCATTAGGCTTAGTGGGGAGTCTGCGTCTCCCTCCCCCCATCCCTCCCTCCTGCTTGTGCATGTGTGTGCGCCCTCAAGTGAATGGTCAAATCTTTAAAACAAACAAACAAATGGGTGAAGATGCAGCTGGTGAGCTGCTGAGCAGGCCCCAGACCCCCTCCTCCCAGCCACAGCTCCTCTGTGGGCTGTGTTGCTTCTCCTGGAGGCCAAACTTGGAAGGGAGCCTCACACTGGTCCTGGCTCTTGGTTCCAGTGGGGCTGCAGTCAGGACCCAGGAGGGAGGGCACAGAGCGCACCTGGGGGCTCTTCAGGGCACAAAGGCAGTGTTTTCCCCAAGAAGGGCGTGCCAACAGGTGCCTGTGTCACATGTGTGGAGAACCGGACGGACCAGGCAGCTGCCATGTGAGTGACACCTGTGCCGCCTGTGGGGGACATCCCATGTTCGGTCAGAAGCAGGGCTGGTGGCTTCCCTCCGGGTTTGCTCCCAGGCTTCGCCGCCAGGTTTCCCACAAAAGGTCCGGGCAGGGGTGGGGTGGGATGTCTGGGCAGTGAGCATGGGGAGAAAAGGGCTCTGGTTCCCTGCGCTGCACACGCCAACAGTCTTGCTGGCTGGGCGGGGTCTGGATTTTGCTGTGCTTAGAAACCCCGACTGCAGATGGGAGAGGCAGCAAGCCGATCCTCGGTCAGCTGGATGGGCGTGCTGGCAGCTTGAGGGCCAGGCCACCTGACTGCACAGGAGGGACAGGTGAACTGACGAGTGTGTCAGCACGTTTTCATTACCTTGGGCTCCTGGTCTTGTCGGTTTACCTTCTGGCCAGTTTTTCATCCGTCTTGCGGTGTCCTGCCCTGTGACGCTCCAGCAGGATCCACACTAACCTGTTGTCTCGAGGCCGCCCTGCACCCTGTCCTTACAGGGGGAGACCCTTCCGGCCTGCTCTTCTCTCACAGAGCTGGCCTTGGAGACCACAGCCGTCCCCTGATGGGTAGAACCCCTTTCAGGGGGTCAGAATGGCTCCCAGAAGAGACCTCTGTCCTAATCACCAGGACCCATGAATTTTACTGGGGTGGCAGGACACAGACTTAGCTACTGTGATCAAATTGAGACTTTTTTTTTTTAAACTTATTTGACGGAGGGAGAAGCAGGCTTCCCACTGAGCAGCGAACCCCATGTGGGACTTGATCCCAGGACCCTGACTCTAGCTGAAGGCAGATGCCCAATGACAGCCACCCAGGTGCCCCTCAAGTTGAGACTCTTGAGATGGGGGAAAGGTTCTACGAGTCTGGTAGGAGGCTAAATCCCATCCCATGGATCTGGTAAGAGGGACTGAGAGACCCGCAGAGGGCAGTGTGTTGATGTGGGCAAAGAGAGGTGACCTGGAGCCCCCAGGATCTGGAGATGCAGCCCCTGCTGACCTGCTGACTTCAGTGCCATGAAATGGATTTTGGTCTCTGGTCTTTAGAGCTGTTAGAGAATACATTTCTGTCCAGTTAAGCCACCAACTTTTTAGTGACTATTTTCTGTAGACACAAATCATTCCAGACAGTACAGGGATTCTAAAACAAAAGTGACTAGAGGTGAGGGCCAGCCCAGAGCCTCTAGCTGCTTGACCGTGTCCCTGAGACTTAGTCACCTGAGTTACCTCCCCCTAGAACACGCGCTCCTTCACCCTAACTTCCCCACTGCCTTGCTGGCAGCAGAGGTGAGTCCCACATCCCCCCCGCTTCCTAGGGCCCAGTGGCCTACGGCCTGCACTGTGGACTCATGAGGAAGCAGCGGTTGCCCCTCAGGGGATGGCTGGCTTTGACCCGTGGCTCTAGGTCAGGCTGGAACATAGCCAGGTCCGCCCACTCGCACACACCTGCTCCCTCCCCATCCCTGGGAGAGCAGCATGTGTGAAGGACGAGAGCACCTTGGCCAGTTCATTAGACTTTTTAAAACCAAGTGCAAATATCATCAGGTGCTCTGTTTACAGCAGCAGGAGCCTGTGCCTGTTGAGATAGGTGCACGCCAGCCATCCACGAACGTGGGAAAGGCACACAGGCAGCACCATTGTTCTCTGTCCCCCAGGTGATGCCCTGAAAAAGGTCATGGCTGCCTAAACCTTTAAAACCCAAGGGGGAGACGAACATTGCCTCTGCTGGGACTCAGCCACAACTCTGCATGGGGCTCTCACCCTCATGTTTTAATTCACTCCCCTTTGTAAATTTTTTCTTAAAGCAGCAAGAAGAGAGTGTTGATACCAACCAGAGAGTATCAATTCCTGATTCTTCTAAATTCCTATTGCCATCGTAGAAGTTGAACTTCAGGTGAGTGTCTGGTGCCCTAAGGGCAGTGTGACATGGGGCCCATGGAAACTGGGTGCTAGGCCTAGAGGCCGCTTGGGAAGAACCTTTGCCAGTCCCAGCTGGGTGGGTGCCTGGGACAGGGAGGGTTGTGAGCCGGTGTCCTGGCAACAGAGGGTCAGGGGCTGCCTTGGGCTGGCGACTCTTACAGGGGCTTGTCTTCTGGCGGGTGGAGGAGGGAGAACACCCAGGGCCCTTCACTTCGCTGTCTGGCTCTCTGGACACTGGAAAGAGGGTTGTTAGTCTCACCCCGGCCTGCTCAGCACAGCCCACAGAAGCGGGATTATTCAGACTCGGACTCCACTAGCTGCTCCTGGTTGGACGCTGGGGCACGACGGGGCACAGTTCTACTGCAGACTCACACATAAACACCCCTCCTGCAGGATGAGGGGTGCCAGGCTGATGGGGGCACTACTCGCTCTGGCCGGCCTGCTGCAGGTGGCCCTGTCCCTAAAAATAGCAGCCTTCAACATCCGGACTTTTGGGGAGACCAAGATGTCTAATGCCACACTCTCTCACTACATCGTGCAGGTCAGTCCAGGCGGGGCTGTCCCCGAGGAACCCCAGGGCGGGGAGAGGGGACAGTGTCTAACAGGTCCTGGGAACACTGGGCCAGCAGTCAGTCCTGAGGGCACCCACAACCCAGGGTGGGGAGAGCCTCTGGTGAGAGAACCCGCCCTGTCTGCTGTGCCCTCCCATGGCCAGCAGCAGAGCCACGCCAGACCTTCCACGAAGGCGCCCAGGGAACAACAGCTCAACCCTGTGGGGACCTGCAGCGGGCGGGGCCCGGCTCCCCAGTGGCTATGCAGGCTGCCTAGCTCAGCGTCACCATGGCCCTGTCCATAGATCCTGAGTCGCTACGACATTGCCGTCGTCCAGGAGGTCAGAGACAGCCACCTGACAGCCGTGGGGAGGCTGCTGGATGCACTCAACCGGTGGGTGATGGCAGTGGGGGGGGGGGGCTGGGGAGGCCCGGGACGGTGACCCTCCCCCCAGGACATGGTACAATTGCTGAACGGAGACAGGAGCCCTGACAGGCACTTCCTTTCCTTGATCCAGGGATGACCCAGACACCTATCATTATGTGGTCAGTGAGCCTCTGGGCCGCAGCAGCTACAAGGAACGCTACCTCTTCTTGTTCAGGTAAAGCCCTGGCACACAGAGACGGGGGCCACCCAGGTGCTCTCCTGAAAGGCTGGGTGCGGGGAGGGGGGGGCGGTGTCTCATGGGGGGAGGAACTGGAGGCTACAGACTGCGGGCCTTGGGCTCAGAGTCCCACTGTGTGCTGCCCACTTGGGCCAGGTCACAGGCTTACTCCCGGCCCTCCCCAGGCCTGACCAGGTGACAGTGCTGGACAGCTACCAGTACGACGACGGCTGCGAGCCCTGCGGGAATGACACCTTCAGCCGTGAGCCCGCCATCGTCCGGTTCCACTCCCCGCTCACCAGTACGCACCCCTTCCTGGGATCCCTGAAAAGCCCTGGTCATTCCTAGTGCTCTGGTCTGAGGTTCAAGTCACTCAGGAAAACACCCCCTTGGGATGGGCTCGTGCCCCCTAACCCCGCCAGGGCTGAGCAGGAAATCTCCACAGAGGTCCAGGAGTTCGCCATTGTTCCCCTCCACGCGGCCCCCCTGGACGCAGTGGCAGAGATGGACTTGCTCTATGATGTCTACCTGGATGTTCGGCAGAAGTGGGACCTGGAGGTGAGTCCCCGGCCCCAGGCCCTGGGGGTATATGCTGTGTGCCCCCCGGCCAAGTGGCTGCCATCTCCTGCTAGGACATCATGCTCTTGGGTGACTTCAACGCTGGCTGCAGCTACGTGGCCCCCACCCAGTGGGCCTCCATCCGCCTGCGCACAAGCCCGGCCTTCCAGTGGCTGATCCCTGACACTGCGGACACCACGTCCACAGCCACGCACTGTGCCTACGACAGGTAGGCAGGGACAGATGGGGTCACCTCCAGGAACAGCCTTGAATCTAGGAGTCAAGTTCCCAAAACCTAGGTCACTCACCCTCCTGCAGTCTGGGGCCCTAGCACCTGGGTTAGGGGAGGGGCTCCCAGTCCCTCAGCCCAGCAAGGGCCTGATGGACTCCAACAGCCCCACTGCATGACCTTTCCCAGACTAAGAGATGGGGGTGGGGGGACGGATGGCCAGCCCTGGGGCTGACAGGGACCACCTTGTGCACGGCAGGATCGTGGTGGCCGGAACAGTGCTCCAACACGCCATCGTTCCAGACTCGGCTGCCCCCTTTGACTTCCAGGCTGCCTACGGCCTGAGCAACCAGCTGGTATGTGTCCTTCCCTTCAGCTCCCCTGGGGCTCTGGCCTGCACCCTGGGGACTTGCGGTTGTCTCTGCTCTGTGCACCGACAGAAAGCCGTGGGGGCCGAGCAGGCAATCCCATGTGCAGAGCTGGTCGTGCGCCCCCGTCCTCACTGGGCGCTTCCCCACAGGCCCAGGCCATCAGCGATCACTACCCAGTGGAGGTGACGCTGAAGAGGGTCTGACGTGAGCGGAGCCTGGGACGCAACCTCCCCCCACTACAGCTTTGCCTGTCCTCGTGCTCACGCATCGGGGCTGAGGACCTGCCCTGCACACGGCGTCGCGGGAGTGGCCTGGTCACACCCTCTGCCTCCGCGGTGTGTGGGGGGCTCGCGGCAACCCAGCGCCCTACCTACCCTCACAGTCCCGACACCCGTTCATCGCTTAGGTTAACACAGGTTTTTAAGTAAAAAATGCTTTTAAGTAAATAAAGCTCATAGCGGGTGTTGTCACAGGTGGCGGCACCTCCTTTCTCCGTGGCTGGTCTCAGCTGCCTCTTTCTCTATCACCTCCGCTGCAGCCCTAATCCCTGCGGGGCGATGGGGCCCTTCACCCTGGCAGCCCCTCAGTGTCGCTCCAGGGCCTTGACAAGCAGGTGGTTGAGGCGGCCCACCATGGGGCGGAGGTCATCCACGAGTCCTGCGGCGATCATGGCATTCTCGTAGATCTGAGAGGGAGGGGAAGCCCGTCAGTGGGAGGACACGGCCCTGCAGGGGGTAGAGAGGAGGAGCACTACTCCTCCCAAGACGGGGCTTAGGAGCGCCTGGGTGGCTCAGTCGTTCAACTCAGGTCATGATGTCAGGGTCCTGGGCTCAAGCCCCACATCGGGCTCTCAAAATCTTCGCAAAAGAATGAAGCAGGGTTTTAGAGGCAAGAGGTGCCCCACTTCAACAGGCTACCCGGGCTCACAGAACAGGCGGCGGCTGCCATAGTTCTCTCAGACCCCCCAGGACGCACCTGATCCACCAGCAGCTGTGCCAGTTCTGGCTCGCTGTCCCGCAGCTGACTGAGCTTCCTGATCAGCGCGTGTCTGCGGCACAGAAAACACCAGTTAGTGCGAGGGCCTCTATGTTGTGAGGACTCTTCTGAGGTTGGGGTGATCTGAACCTTCAAAAAAGTATAGTAGAATGGTCCTAAGAAGAAAACGCAGATAATGTGAATTCCAGATGCTACACCAAGAAAAGCAGGAGAATTCAGAGATTTGATCTGCAAATATAGCAGGTACCAAAGTTAATATATGAACAAGACATTCGATATCAGAAACCCTACTTAATCCATACATTTAACAGATTACCTTAGTTCAGGTAACTGAGTAAGTTTGTAAGCACGGGGACAACAGCCCGGGAAGACCATGCCTAAGTGTTAAAGCGTATCTTAAGGCTGCAGTGATTGCACTGCGGGCTCTGAAAAGTGAAAAGCCAACATCGGGGGCCCTTGTGGAGGCCTCTTGATCGCAGGGTCCTGATCTTGCTTAATATAAACGTATTAATAAACTACAGCACTAAAACAAAAAATAGCATTTTGGGGTACCTTAGGGGACTCTGGGTTAAGTGTCTACCTTCAGCTCGGGTCCTGACTTTTGGGGGTCCTGGGATCGTGCTCTGCTCACTGGGGCGCCTGCCTCTCCCTCTGCCCCACCCCCTGCTCATGCTCCCTCTCTCGCTTGAAATAAAATCTTTGGAGAGTGTACAAGAGGGAGGGTAGCCGGCCAAACACCCAGAACACTGCTGGATTTCTAGTAGATTCCATAAATCAAAAGAAATACAATCATTTAGAAGAAGAAAATTTCAGGACTGCTGAAGCTGAGACAAAACACAGAGGTCAAAAAGGGAGACTGGAAACAGCATGAGGAGAGCATTTCTGCACAGGAGAAAACACCATAAATCCCATCTGACCTTACTCATATGCAACCTACATCAAAATTGGGAAGTTTTTGGTAAAACTGAAGGCGTTGAAGAAATCGAAGCGCGTCTAACTGCCACAGAGGACAGTGGGAATCCGCCAGCATGGGCGGGGACGCTGCCCTGAGACGCAGCGGCCCATCTCAGAGCACCGTGTCTGGCAGAACTGCTCCAAGGCCGCCGGCAAACGCGCGCCCCTAATGTGGGCCAACGGGAGACCAGGGTGCAAGGGAAAGGTGGCTGTGAGTTCCTTTGGTTCTTCCCATTTCTGGACCAGATGAACATGTTACCAATTTTAAAAGCAACTGAAATTTCAAAATAGTCTCTGGCAACAGAAACGAGCACCTGGGACAGCCACCCCACAGCACCATTCTTGGGCTGCCACGAAGGCCAGTCCGCGGGGACCAGCCACAAGCCACGTCCAGTCTCACCCGCTGACTCCGTGTCTAGTCATCCGGCTCACGAAGCGGAAAAGGAGCCTCCTTCCTCTCCCCAGCAATCTAAACAAAATTTTATGATTATAAAACAACATGAAAAAAAGTTATGATAATTAAAAATAGTAAAGCACACAGCGCTGCCTGGATGGCTCCGTGGGTTGAGCGTCCAGCTCTTGGTTTCTGCTCAGGTCATGATCTCAGGATTACGGAATCGAGCCCCGTGTCTTACTCTGTGCTCCACAGAGCCTGCCTCAGGTTCCCTCGCCCGCCCTCCTCTGCCACTCTCATGCTCTCCGAATCTTAACAAACAAAAAAAACGTATACAACAACTTAAGACCAGAATCCAGGAAAAAAAAAAATATATTTTAATATATATATATTTACATATATATTTACTTAGTATAGTAAGTATATATACTCTAAGCCTAGAGAGGTTTGCTTTTTGCTATTTTCTAACATTTTGGTAACTTGGCACAATTTCATTTAAAAATTACTGTTGGGACGCCTGGGTGGCTCAGTCGGTTAAGCAGCCAAAATTGTTGGTTTGGGCTCAGGTCATAATCTCAGTGTCATGGTATCGAGCCCCAGTGCTCAACAGTCGGCTGGAGATTTCCTCTCCCTCTGTCCCTACCTCCACCACGTACTCCCTCTCTGTAAAATAAATCTTATGAAATCACTGGGTACAAAATCCCCCCAAAAGTTTTCACATACAGCTGCAAGTTAGAAGATGAAATTTCAGGGCACCTGGATGACTTGGTTGTTAACCTTACCTGCCAGGGTCCTGGGATCGAGCCCCACATCGTGCTCTCTGCTCGATGGGGCCTGCTTCTCCCTCCCACTCCCCCTGCTTGTGTTCCCTCTCTCTCAAATACCAAAAAAAGGGGGGGGGGAAACACCAAAATAAACAGATTTAGCATGTTCAGGGATGAGAGAATAGACATACAGATGCCAATTCATTCAAAATTGACTTGGAATCTCAATCAAAAGCTGAACTGTGCGCGCGCGTGTAACCTGTCAGGCCGCCTCGTACAGCGCAGATGTGCAGGAGGGAAGATACCCTTCAAGGGAACTAAAGGGAAGGTCACTGAACACAGACCTGCGGGGAAGACCGTGCCCTGTGGCCATTGAACAGAGCCGTCCAGGCGGGTCAGCAGGGAGAGGACAGGCATGAGCGGCTCAGGTGTTCATGTGGAGCGAGATACGATGACTCTTACATCCCAAACCAATTAGAGATGGACTAAAACCAGCCCCAAAGCCAAAACATTAAAACTTTTAGACAGAAATGTTAGGAGAATACATTCAAGACCTGGATGAGAAAGATTTCTCAACAAGACCTAGAAAAGCACCAAATACAGACCTGTAGCACGGGGGGTGCGCAAAGTGGGCAAAGGGGTCGCAGGGCTCAGACTCCGCTGTACGCTCACGGGATGAGCAGGACCGCACAGTGACGGGGTAAAGGACATCGTGGCAAGCACGTGGTCGTGTCCATAAATGTCAAATCATTGCTGTGTGTCTAAAACTGACCCCGTATGTCAACCAGACTTCACATTAACGAGTTTTTCTTTTTTTAATAATGACTTCGTTAAAATTAAGAACTCCTCAGAACACTTCTTCAGGCAGATGAAAAGACTGGAAGATGCAACTGAGAAAGCGCAAACTACAAGAACAACAGGACAAAGGACAGTCTCGGGCGTGTCATCAGAAACCCAAGCTGAAGGACATGGCGCGCAAGGCCGGGGGCCTCCCATGCCAGCTGCATGCAGCAGCAGCAGCATCTCCTCACCCCACAGAGGCCACCAGGGCAAGTGAGCCTCAGGCAAACATGGGCAGGGCCAGACAGGACACAGTGGTCCGAGCAACCGTCCGAGCAGCCCCCAATTGAGAACGACCCCCAAGTCGAACAGGAAAGGCTGCATCACGGCGTAGAGGTAGAGCCCTGCCTGTTACTCCGCCCGGACACGAACGCCCGCCCGCTCCTCCGGCCACCGTCCGCTGAGAAGTGAAGGAGGCACGACCTCAGAAGCACATGCCTGGGGACACCACTGACAGGCCACCCAGAGCTGTGTCCAGGACACACGACAGACTAGAGCACAGTGAGGATCTCTTAAGTCTCTACAGTGAGGGCTGTGGGGCGGCTGAGGAGGGACAGGCCACACCAGGATAGCAGGACACGGGGGCATCCAGCCGCCAGCACTGCGGTGTTCTAAAACCTCCCACGGGGGCCGGGGGGTGGGGGGATAAACAATGTAGTTGGATCCCACAGCTGGTATCTGTAGTTTTCAAACCACCCGGAAGCCCTCTGCCCTTGGTAGGTGTCAGGCGTGAGCGGCATCACTGCGCAGGGACAAGTCATGGGTGCCCTGGGTCCACGGCGCCGGGAGCCTACCTGGGGTTGATCTCCAGTGTGGGCTGCAGCAGCTGAGCGCGCTCCTCCTGGCTCTTGGCCAGCTGCTGCATGCGCAGGAAGTGCCGGGCGGCCCCCATCTCCAGCACAGTGATCATGGCGGGGTGGGTGTCCAGTCGCAGAGTCACCTACAAGCAAGGCCGGGGACCGGGTGAGGGCACAGCGGGAGGTAGGGGGGCCCCCCGGGTTGTAGGGCCTTGACCGGGTCAGAAGCTTCCCCAGGGGACAGCAGAGAATGCAGGTCTCTGGGGACACCCTCCCCGCCGCCCCGCACCACTGAGAAGGGAGCGGGAACTACGGCCACATCAAGTTCCCAGGACAGAATCCTGAATGGGGACTCCCTCCTCCCGTGTCTCTCACAGCCCCCGGTTTCTCACGTATCAGTGGCTGTCCTAGGGCCATCCTGCCTGGCTGCCCACGCCCCTTGGCCTCACGGAGGCCACTGACGTCCTACGACTGTGGGGAACCCTGCAGGCCCTCCCACCCCGATGGCCTGAGCCCCCTTCCTGCAGACCACGCTCTCACCAGCCCTGCCCAAGATGCTCCCAGGGGACTTGGCGTCCTCCGGCGCGCTGCCTCCCCGTGTACGCAGGCCCTGGGAGGAGCAGCAACACGCCCGTCCCCAAGCCAGACCCTGGTGTCCCCCGCCACCAGAGAGCGCACAGGAGGCCAGCCACTCAACCGGCAGCTGTGGGGTCACGGAGGTGGCCCATCTCTCCAAGTCCTCACCTTCACATTGGTGACACGTGACCCCAGCGCGTTTCTCATCCAAGCCATCAGGTCCTCTGTCTCCTTCTCTGACAGGCGGTCACCGGCTACGGGGAGCAGAAGGGAGGGAGCCCTGAGCTGCTACGGGCAGCCCCACCCCCTGCGATGGTCCCAGGTCCTGAAACACTTCTGCCCCACTGCGGGCTGCAGGAAGGCTCCCTCCAGCCCCTGCTGGCCACCAGCACAAGGACAGAAGCTTCCCAAGCAGCTCTTCATCTAAGGGCGAGCAGCTAGAACGACCTCACAGAGGACTCTCCTGGGGGCGCGGGGCTGGCTGAGCCGGCAGAGCACGCAATTCGTGCTCTCAGGGTCACAAGTCCCAGCACCACGGTGGATGCGGTGCCTACTTTAAAGAAAGGACACTTTCAGTTGCCTGAGACTCGTGGAATTTTGTAGGAGTTTTCTCAGAAGGATGATTTCTCATTCTCTCAGGAAGCCATGCTGGACGGGGCATGGGAGGGGTCCTGGGATCTAAACGGAAGCGGCTCCCGACGGCTGCTTCTGTGCAGGCTGGGGACCCCGGACACAAAGAAGCAAGGAGGACCCCACGTCCACAGCCCCTGGGCCTGCCTCCCCGCGCACCCGGCCACCGCCCCTGCCTGGGCCCAGACAGAAGGAGAGCTGACCTGGGTCCCCGGCCTCCAACTTCTCCTCCTTGTAGTGGTCAACGACGATGTCTGTCTCCACGGAGATCAGCTTCTTCCTGTCGAACTCGCGGAGGTGCAGCAGAGTCAGCTCATCAAACTGCTCGTAGCAGAACAGAACCTACGAGGGCCGGAGGATGCGGCGTTGGGCCTGGGAACCTCTGACCGGGACTGGGGAGGGGGCGCAGGAGGTGCGGGCGGGGTCTCACATCCAGAAAGGCCACACCGGAGACCCTGGGGCCTCCTGAGCCGCACAGATAAAGAGGTTCACTAGACGGCCCTGAGAGGAGCCCGGGCTCTCTCAGAGCAGCAGGAACAACGACTCCACCAAACAACAACAACGAACCCACGTCACCCCCAGAGACACGCAAATCAACAGCAGCTCAGCTGGGCCTCCGGGCACCCAGACGTCACCTTGCGCTGCTTGGTCGTCCAATGTCCCGGGGCCCATTCGGAGCCCATCCAGCCACTGTCTCTCAAGCAGAAGACCCTCCTTCGGGCACTCAGACACCGGCAGTCCGGCCCTGGCCCATAGCACACCCACCTCCATGTTTTTCTGCTTCACAGCTTCGTAGTAGGGCGAGTGCTCGGCCAGCTGCCGGCTGGGGGCGCACAGGTAGTAGATGGTGCGGCTGCCGGGCTGCATGCGGCTGGCGTAGTCCGGGAGGCTCGTCAGCTGCCCGGCGGGCAGGGCCGAGGACTCGTACCGCAGCAGCTTGGCGATCTCCTCCTGCGGACAAAGGCCAGCTCGCTTGTTCCGGGTCCTGCCCTGAAGGCCTCCCAACTGCCTGCCACATACCTCGGAAGCCTGTGGCTACGGGAAGGGCTCTGGCCGGCCTCACCCCCGCCTGCCGGGCCCAGGGCTGGCGCTTAGCCCCTGGGGGGCTGCAGGGGCTCTGGTGATATCCGTCAAGTCCCCCATCGAAAGTCTAGGGAACCCTGCAGAGAACCTTCACCCCAGGTGGTCCAGGTGCCTGGGGAGAGGGGTTCTCCAGTCTCGTGCTAGGAGTGACCAGACACGTCTGTGGCAGACTTGCCCAACCCAGCATCCTCCATTCCAGTCACTGACCCTGCCTCTTGGGCACGCGAACGCGGTGCAGAGGCCACATTCGCAGGCTTCCCCACAGCACAGACTAGCCCAAGGAGGGGTCCGGATGACAGCGGGCGTGTACTGAAGGTGGGGGGGGTCTGTCCTCCTCCTCCCTGTCTGCTGAAGTCAACGGGCCTGCTGGTGTCCTATTCTCTCAACGTGGGAGGTGCCTGCTAAGGACTGAGGAGCGACAACAAGCTGCGTGCGGCCTAGGTCCCTGAGGCCACCAGCCCAGATGTGACTTGGGACCTAAACTGCCTAGTCTACACCACTGACTTCTTGATTATCTAGCACAGACATGCTAGAGGGGGACACAAGGAAGACGGGAGCCTGTTCAGGGGCGATGTGCGATGAAACAGCACGACAGGGCTGCAAATGCCACACGTGCTGTTTACCAGAAACATGTCACTGGCAGCACACAGACGTTCAGACAGGTCCGCACCAGGAGCCGGGGGGTGGTGAGGGCGTCCTGCCACCAGCCAGCAGCAAGGACGGCCCGAGGCCCAAGCCCCACGGCCTGAAGAACCCCCTGGGGAACCCCAGACTTCGGTCGTGTCCTTCCTCACCTCCTGCTGTTCTGGTGCAGAAGATGAAATCCCAGCCCTGCTTAATGGTAATGGGTGTCTTTTTGGGAGGATGAGAATGTTCTGGAACTGGATGGTCATGGTTGCATTACTTGTGAACATATGGCCACTGAATAGCTCACTAAACTGTTGACCTTTTGATGAATTTGGGGGCAGCTGGGTGGCTCAGTCAGTTAAGAGTCTGCCTTTGGCTCAGGTCATGATCCCAGGGTCCTGGGATCAAGCCCCGCGTCAGGCTCTCTGCTCAGCAGAAAGCCTACTTCCCCCCACACCGCCTGCCTCCCTGCCTACTTGTGCTGTCAAATAAATAGAATCTTAAAATAAATAAATAAATAAATGGGTGAATTTTATGGTATATGAATTATATGACAATTTAAAACTGGCCAGAAAATGTTTATGGGATGATTAAAGCATTTTTAAGTAATTAAACTGAACTCTGGCCCCAGGGACACTGCATTAAAGGATTTCTACCAATCACAAACGCCCTGAACGCCCTTCCCACCACGAGAAACAGGCACCTTGCCCTGTCCCCTGTCTTATGTGATCTCCAGAGCACCCCAAACTCTTGTGGGAGGAGACCATGCACGCCCACCTCCTTCCAGCATTAGGCCGGGAAGAATCTGGTGCTACATGACATCATAAGGACGCTTGGAAGCGGTGCCAGGCCTGCTGCGTCCCGTGACGGAGGCCTGGAGGCCAAACGCTGCCTTAGCGATCCCTGCACAGCACCCCACTAGGCCATACTCATGTCCCAGGAGGCTCAGCTTTCAGGCCTCCACGGAGCGTGGCAGCCCAGAGAAAGGCCCAGAAACCCGTATCATACCTTGACTTCCTGCTCAGCGGTGGTCACGATGCCCTCCCTCATGAACAAGCCATAATCTTCAAAAAACTTGGCATATTTTTCAGCATCTTTTTTACTCTGGTCAATGAAGAATTTTATTAGCCTCTGCTGTAGAAGGTCCCGGAGTTTCCTGCAGAACAGAAATGCATTTATCCCACAGAAACAACTTCTAAGATCAGAATGGCAGGAAAAACATTCATTCCCACTAATAATCACAGAAGTGAAAATAACACCATCTTGATAAAACTAAAAAACATGAAGCAAAAATAAAGGGGACCCCCGACAAACCCCAGTTGGGGAGACATGCCCCTGAGAGGCAGGAATGAGAACTGACCCCCTGTGGGGGCCATGGTCTCCGTTCCCACTGCAGATCGCACCTGAGCCCAAGGTCAGCAAGCTCTACGGACTGGCTCTCCGCGGGGGCGCACAGAACAGCCCCCGTGCTCAATGGGGAAGACCAGGCTAAAGGAATATAAAAAGCTGCCGGGCCAATCATCACATCCTCTACCGGTTCTTAAGGACATGGGAAAGTACCTCACGCTGGAAAGATGAGCAGACAAATCCCAACACGGAGAGACCGCGGGGTGCGTGTGCGCCAAGCCTGTCCCCACAACCACCTGCACACTGCAGTGTGTCTCTGGAGATTGCCGGGCACTGCAGCCACCAGGGCTGACACGGAGCACGCTACAGACACAACCAGCTGTACAAAACTCAGACTTTGGGGGGATTGGGGTGTTTACTGTGGCATTACAGAGTGACATAAAATTATAAGCAGCTTCATTAGTGGAATTATGGGTATTCTCATTTCCTTGCCAATATTTTGCTCTTCTTTTACAAAAGCAGTATTACTATGTGTTTCTATAATAACGCAGGATAGGGGGCCAACGGTCTCATGTTCTCCTAAGCCCTCCCTCTTTGCTCTTGTCCCCAACGTCTCAGTCCCTCAGGCCAAGGGCAGAACAGAACAGCACCCACACCCAGGGTGGGGCAGCCACAGTGGCTAGGACCGGACATGGAGCCCCAGGAGGGTGATCACGCAGCCCAGTGTGGAAGGTCAGAGCCCACCACGTGCGGGGGGCACGAGCACAAGGGGAGGGCAGCAGCCACGGCATGGTGGGGAACTGGTCCATGCTCCAGGTTAGGGGTGACAAGAAGCCAATGGCTTATGGTTAAAGACAGCAGCACACGTGGCAAGAGTCAAGACCAATGTCCCAGTGGTGCCGGCAGGTCATCAGAGAGGTCACCAGACACAGAGGCAAGCCGGTGTAGACGCGCACACATGCACACAGACTTCCTGGATTCCTCAGCTGACCGCTAAGAGGCCTGCGAGAAAGGACACCCCAGCTGCATCGGCAGCCCTAGGGCCCAGATCCTGGCTCCTTGCCACCACGCTCCAATCAAAGGAACCAGGGCATGTTCACAGAGTCAGTGGTCCTGGGGTCAGGGCAAGACGGAGGCGCAACACAAGGAAAGCCTGGACTGTCTTGGGCCAGGAGCGACGACGCTGAAAGCAGGGCGCGGGCGCATCCAAGGGCAGGGGGCCCATCTGGGCAGGCTCCTTCCTGCTGCCCACAGTCGGGGCATCGAGACGCATGAGGACAAGAACACATCAGAAACCACAAACAAAATGGGTCATCGGTTCCTACAAATAAATTTCAGGTATTTAAAAATGAACACATACTACAACAAATATACACGGAAAGTCCGAGGAAGCAGGGCACTTAGGGGGCTCAGCCGGTTGGATATCTGCCTGTGGCTCGGTTGTGCTGTCAGGGTCCTGGGATCGAGCCCCATGTTGAGCTCTGTACTTGGTGGGGAGTTTGCTTCCCTCTGCCCCTGCTTGTGCTCCCTGGCTCTCTCTCAAAAAAATAAAAACTTAAAAACAGTTTGATGAAGCGACCAGCGGTTCACACGGCTGCAAAATACCACCCCCACGTATGCCGGCTGAATTCCAAAGGGGAAGGACTAAAGTGACACAGACACCTGGCAGACACCCTTCATCACGTGCCACCTGAACTTCCCCAGCAACGGGACGACAACGCCGAAGTCAGGCCCCACGTGCCCGGCTGCGGTCACTGTGCAGCTCCTGCCCCTGGTAACACACGGATTCAAGTCCAGGTGCACCAGTGACCGGCCTCACTGGTCTGGGACTGTTCCTGCAACCATGACCTGGTGGCGCCCCCTCAAAAGACAACTGAGGCTGCCCGGGAAAGGTCACGGTCAGTCAGGTGAGCGCCAGCACTCAGGAGCCAGGAGCTATTGCTACAGTCAGGGTGGGGAGCTGAGAAACGCAGCCACCTCCGCCCACAGGAATTCCAGAGCGACGTCTCTGAGAGATGAGCGCCTTCACGCTCTCCGTGACCTTCCTGGACCACGATCAGATCCTTCCTAACCGTCGTCCTCTGCCTTCTCTACCTCACAGGCGGCGTGCCTGGCATCTCCCCAGCATGTTCCAAATGGGGGTGCATCTCCCCACACACAGCCCCCCAGGCCCGGGCCTGCCGCAGCACCACACCCTGCCGGGACCCTTGGGGGCAGAGGGGGGCAGCCCCCTCGCCGGCGGCTCACCTGATGAGCGCACTCTCCTGCAGGAGCTCCCGACTGAGGTTCAGGGGGATGTCCTCGCTGTCCACCACGCCTGCGCGAGACACGGGCCGTCAGGACGCTCGCAGGCCCGTGGCTCTGCCTGGCCCTCACTGCACATCCCTCCGCCTCCCCGCCTGTCATTGAGACCACACGTGGGTGACAGCAAACTGGCAAAGGACACGGAGGGGAGGATCAGTGGGGCAACACCTCCTGGCCCCCAAATCCTGCTGATGTCTGAGGCAGACGCACACAGCCTGGTCACAGCAGCATGACCAGAGCGGCCAGCGGGAAGCTCCCGGGGAATGGGGCTGAGCAGCCTCCCACGGCTGCTCAGCGCCGGACCCCGCACCCACGGCAGACGAGCGCCCCCCACCCTCACCGGGAGCCGCGCAGTCCCTGGCCAGCAGCACAGCGGCCCACTCGGCGGAGCTTGGCCACGGAGCCCTGTACCTCGAACGAAGCGCAGCCACTTGGGCAGGATGTCAGTGGCCTTGGTCTGGATGAGGACCTTGCGGCTGTAGAGCGCGATGCTGGACCCCAACTCCCGGCTCACATCAAACATGGATGGTTTCTGGGGGCGAGGAGAGAGCAGAGTTGGGGCGTTCTGGGGACGACGCTGAGAACCACCCCTTCCTACGGTGGTCTGCGCCGGGGAGCTGTGGGGCGCGTGCGAGGATGCAGAAGGAAGAGAGGTCAGAAGCCGGAAGCCCAGGGAGGAGCCCTACATGCTCTCGGCAGGGGGAGCAGGGAGTGGGGCTTCCCCGGGCAGCTGCAGCACCCGCCCCTTCCTCCTGGAGGACACTGACGGCAAAGTGCATGTCCCTGTGAGCAGGGCCAAACCCACTGCGGCCAGGGACCAGACACCGCCCACGGGAAAATCCATCTCATCATCAGGCTGGTGTAGGCCCCAGAACGGCTTGTCCACTTCGTTTTCAGTTATTTATTTTTCAAATGTTATTTATTTGTTTGAGGAGGGAGGGGCAAAGGGAGAGGGAAACAGAATCCCACAACACATGAGATCACAACCCCAGCCAAAACCAAGAGTCAGATGCTTAACCGACTGACCCGCCAGGCACCCAACTTGTACGCTTTTATTTTTCAACTTGTACACTTTTAAATGGCTGTGAAAGCAGACAAAGGTTTCTTATGTCAAAAATACGTGAAATCCATGGGGTGCCTAGGTGGCTCAGTGGGTTAAAGTCTCTGCCTTTGGCTCAGGTCATGATCCCGGGGTCCTGGGATTGGCCCCTGCATGGGGCTCTCTGCTTAGCAGGGAGCCCGCTTCCCTCTCTCTGCCTACTTGTGATCTCTGTCAAATAAATAAATAAAATCTTTGGGAAAAAAAAAAATTGTGAAATCCAAATTGCCGAGTCTGCAGTTTCTTAGAACGCAGCTGGGCTCCTCTGCAGCCTCTGGGCGTCCCTGCTCCGGGGGCAGGGCTCCAGGACGTGTGTGGCCTGTGAAGCCTGAACTAGTCACAATCGTCCCCCAAGCCCTGCTCTAAGCCTGCAGCCTGCACGCACACCACACTGGGACCCGCTGAAACGGGAACTCTGACTCAGGAGGTCCCGGGGGCACTGAGGTTCTGCAGTCCTAACGAGCCCCCGGACACGCTGGCACCAGCGTGCACAACTCAGCAGCGAGGGTCTCACTTTCCAAAAGGGGGAGCCACGGGGCGTTACAAGGGCGGCAATCAGAAAAGGCCAGGAACCTCTTCCAACCCCGGAGCAGGCTTTCCTGTTGCAGGACTCATCAGAGCCTTCGCCATGCAGCTGAGCTGGGGATCTTAGAGGCCAGGCACAAGTACGGAGTGCCCACCAATGCATCAGAGCACCACAGAGCCCCATGTGGCCCCGTGGCTCGGGGGCGCACCCACATGTTGCCCTGAGGGACTCCCCGTGGCTCTATGACAGCCAGGCCCACGTGCCTGCACATCTCTGCTCTACCCCAAGACGGCACGTGGGACCCCCCTCACCTAAAAACCCTGCTCCCCTAACCGGAGACAGGAATTTTGCTTTTATTCGGATGCTACCAAGTTAATTCTTGGGATGTCCATACTGCTCTGTCCCCACTCAGGGCCAGTGCTCCCCGCGCCCTGGGGGAGGCCCGCCCGCACCCCATAGAGCAGCAGCCCTGGACCGGCAGCCGTGCCCCCGCCGCTGGGCCTCACCGTGTCGGGCACATAGAAGACACTCCGGATGTTGAGAGGCGCGTCCGTCCTGTAGTGCAGCGTATAGCGGGGCTTGTCATGGGCCTGAGCCACGTAGCGGTAGAACTCCTCGTGCTGCCACTCACCCACGTCCTTGGGGTCCATCATCCAGACGGCCTGGAAAAGGGGACACAGGAGGACGCAGAGGCTCAGCGGTGCCCTCCCCACAGAGCTGGGCCATGGAAGCTGGCCCAAGTGCTGGCAAGTGTACCCGCAGATGACGCAAGGCCCAGCCCATGGGACAGAGCAGGGCGGTGGGCTTAGGGGCAAGCCCCCGCCCCCGACTCCAGCATGGGGAGGAAGGGGTGTTCCACAAAGACGCACAAGAGGCTCAAGAACAAGGGCCCCCTCCCAGGACAGGGGGTCTGGAAAGGCCAGCCCAGAGGTGCCACGTGCCTGGGGTACATCACAAATATGACAACTGAACGGACAAAGAAACATGTCTAGCCACGGACTGCGACTCTGCCGTAAAAGGAACGGAGAACTGACATGGGCTCCAGTGTGGATGAACCTCAGAACCGTTACGGTGAGAAGCCAGACACAAAAGTCTCGGTGTCTGATTCCACTGATGTGACATGTCGGGGGCAAGGGGAGGAGAGATAGGGAGCGACTACTAATGCAGGCAGATTCCTTTCTGGGGTGAGAACATTCTAGAAGAGACAATGGCTTTGTGAACACATGAAGGACGGCCAAACTGCACGTGGTGCATGTGGACAGGACACAGAAGGGTCGGGACCTGGCCTTCCACAAGGGACCCCCGCGCTGGGCCTCTGCCAGCGCCACTCAGCCCTGACCCTGCAATGTACCAACCACTCCCCACAGCCACCTGAGCCCGCCAGGCAGCCGAGGGTCTCACCTGCAGGGTGTTCATGCGCCTGCCGTTGAGGTACAAGGGGAAGCTGACGAAGTTACTGTACTTTGTCACCACATCTTGAAAAGACAAAAAACACACGCCAACAATGAATACAGGAAGCTTCCGGATACACAAGCGCTCTGGAAGTGACGCAACACGCCAGACGGCTTCGGGCCAGTGGTTTCACGGGTGCGAAGCCAGGCCACAGTAGGGTGACCAGAACTCTTACAAGAACCAGGGATCTGAGGCCCCAGCCACCACGAGCCACCACGAACCCCCACGCTTTCTTGGTGGCTGACATATGGGAGGTTAATGGTGAATCCTGGAAACCCTCGGCACCTTGGATAAGCACCCGTTCAGCCCCAGCTGAGAAGCCCACCGCGAGGAAGCCCCGCTCTTGTTCTCTGCGAAGCGGGCACAGGCCAAACCCCGGGAAGCATCTTACAACCCAGGGCCTGGGGCAGGGGGTCGACGGGGAAAGCACCGCATGCAACCACCAAGAGTGTAAGACAGAACCCAACCCACAGCGCCAGCAGGCCCGGCCTCCCACGGCCGCATGGAGCCAGCCAGCACAGGCAACCAGCCCGAGCGGCGCCCTAACCACTGCACCCCCCCCAACCGCCCAGGCTCCAGCTCGCCTCGGACGCGGGCCTCGCTGGCAAACTCCTTGCTGTCCGGCCTGAGGTGCAGGATGATCTTGGTCCCGGTTCTCACTCCCGAGGCTTCAGCGATTTCAAACACCCCAGACCTAAGATGTGGGAAAGAGAAAGCCAGCTGCACACAGTGAGGCTGACGGGTCCTCCACCGCACGTCCAGTCACTCTTCCTGGGACTGTCGCAAGCAGGGCCCAAGCCCACCCGCAGAGACAAACCTAAGCGCCACTGCTTCTGAGCCCAGCTGAGCCCCCGGCTGCTGCGTCTCTACCAGGGAGCGTGGCCGCAGGGTGTGGCTTCCCCATCATGTGTCACCTCGTGGGCTCTAGGGTCACCCAAGGTGGTCCCAATGCCGAAAAGAAAGAGCAGATGCCCAGGGACCGCCCCTAACTCAAACTAAGCCCCCTCAACCCCGTGTTTCTGAACCTCAGGCAGAGAAACCATTTTCAGAGAAGAGAGGGGGACGCACCCCCAGAAGTGCCTTGTCAAACCCTGGCCCATCTCCTCTGAGCGCCGCCTTCTCAGAATTAAACAGAAATGGCAGTTCTGCCTGAGGGAGACGGGCTGGGTCCGAAAGAGCCCCTCTTGTGTGCGCCACCGGAGCCCCACCGCAGACAGTAGACTCTACCGGGAAAGGACTCGGAATGAAGGTTTGAGCCTATTGAAGTGCAAGCCTCCATTTGGCCAAGGTCCAATTCTCCTCAGAGCTTCAAGATTCTTCCCGAACATCCACCCAGCAACCCTGAGAGCCTCGGCCCCCAAGCAGGCGGAACAAGCGAACCTCTATAAAAGGCCACTCCTCGGGCCTGAGCTGGCAGGGGAGGCGCGGGCAGGCCCATGAGCCAAACCCAGGAACTCCCACAGAACGGAGTCCAGCGAGGCCGCCCTGGAGCAGAGGATGCCTGGTACCCACCTGGTCCTAAGGCCAGCAACTCTCAAAGGAGCCCCACCTGGCACAGGCCACACTCCAGAGCACAAGGATGAGGGACAGAAGGCATGGGCCATCTGCAGGGGAGAGAGTAACCGGCTGCCCAAAGAGTGCAGTTCCGGCTTCACACAGGAAGCCCAGGAAGGCGCAATGGCACACCATCAGGAGACTCTCACTTTCCAAGTGAAGTGCTGATACCCCAGCTGATTCGTGCAGTGCGCATCAGGTGCGCCCAGCCGTGGCGGCCCCAGGGAGCTCCCTATGTGTGACGTGAGCCTGCTCTCATTTACTCACCCATCTGAGAGCCACTGGTAACCGGGGCTGCCCGGGTCCACTGAGCGGGAGTAGACCTCCACTCTGTCCGCCACCATGAAAGCAGAGTAGAACCCCACTCCGAACTGGCCAATGATCTTGCTGCTGGCCTCCACCTGGCTCTGCAGCGCATCCAGAAAGGCCTGTGGTAGCAAAGGCTGGTCAGACGGAGGGCAGCCCCTCCCCCCGGCAGAAGAGATGTGACTCCGTGTCCGTCCCCCTAGTGCTGGTGGGGACCACCCTTCATCCTCAAGACAACCACACTGAGTGGTTTTTCACCATGTGGTCTAGCCCAGGAACTAAGGCAGGCGGTGAGGTGACCAGCCTGGAGAGCCCCAGCTGGGCAGCAGGGGGACTGGGTCTGTATCTGACTCGGAGCACGTAAGCCTGCCTATTGGCAGCAGGCCTGCCAGCCACACTCCCCGGTCGTTGGGGTGGCAGTCTGAGCAGGCAGGGCATGGAAAGAGAGACCCCCCCGCAGTTCTCCTGAATGCGTCTTCTGGGGTCTCCCAGATTCCAAGCTTCAAGGGTAAACGGAATATACTACATTCACGCTCGATACGGTATCAGAAGGTGCTTAATTTCTGTGACTCATATTTATCAAAGTTTCTAAGATTAAAAATGCAGTAAAACACACATACTTGTTGCTACGACGCCGTCTGCGATGACAAAAGTGTTCTAAGTGGCCCAAAAGGGTGGCTGCGGACCACATCTGGGTACCGAGCACTCACACTGGGGCTGGTGTGCCCGAGGAGCCAAGTTTTAAATTACATTTAACGTAAATTCAAACAGGCAGGTGTAGCTGGTGGCTAATGTATGCGACAGCACAGACTTTCCTTGACAGAAACAGAATCACAATGGTGGGGAAGAACAGTCATGGCAACGTACTTTCTTAAAGGCAGAGTTTCTGCAAGTCACTTCGGACCCAGGATTAGACCATTTCAAGTGCTTCTGTCATTTTGTGGTACCATTTTAGGCCGCACATAGGCCCACAAAACCAAGGAGAGACATACAGGCAGCTCAGGGCCACCAGCCTCCAACTTGCTGCTGGCAGAGGTCCTGTGACCACCCACCCCTCAAGGGTCACATGGCAGCCACAACCCCCGGGGCACGTCCTCCCCACAGAGCTGACCACCCACCGGCGTGACCTATTCTTGTGAACAGGGCTGAGGATGGAGAGGAAGGATGACCACCTCTGCCGGGCCCCTCCACCTCAAGCAAGTCCTGAGTGATGGAGAAACACAGAGCCAGAAGGGTGCACTCCAGACCGACGGACAGGCTTGGAGCCTGAGGTTGGCTGATTTCTAGCTACGGAAAAAGTGCTGAATTCTACCTCTTTGTCTACAAAGAAAAGAAGCCAGGGGTCCCTGTGAGGGATAAAGCGCCCCCACAGCGCCAACACGGAGCTGGCACCTGAAGTCTGCTGGGTCCTGCCCTCTCTGGTCAGGGAGGCCTCGGGGACAGAGCCCCGAGCCCTGAGGGGGCAGAAAATGCAGCACCCGAGGAGGGGACCATGGGGGGTGGGGGAGGATGGGGTTTACCTTTGATCCTGACCTGGCAATTGTTCCCAGGTTGGCTACCAGCTCTTCCTGTGTCATCCCGATGCCAGTGTCCTGAGGAGAGAGGCACGCTAAGCTCCAAGGCCAGCACCTGGGAGCTGGGACGGACGTGAGTGGACAGCCCCAGGGGGCAAGTGGCATCAGTTACACGTGCTAGGCAGGACTCAGGGAAGTCAAAGCACACGCCATCATGGGGACCAGTTCTAGTCCTGGGGGCCGGGCCGCACCAGAACGAACCCTGCTAGCAGAGAGACCCAGAGAGCCAAGAGACAGAAGAGAGTCCAGAAACAGCTGCACAGATTGTGTCCCTTGATTTGTGACAAAGGCTCTGAGAGAACTCGACGGGAAAGGAAGGCAGATGGCGCTGAAACTGCGCCCACCCTCGGCCCCCCTCACACCAGGCCCCCAACAGCTCAGACGCACAGAGGACGGGCAAAGACTGCACAGCTTCTACATGAAAACACGGGAGGAAATCGGACCGTGGAAGAGGCAAAGATTTCTTAAGTTCCTAAAAGCATGCGACAGAAGGAAAAAGTGATCAACCAGGCTTCACGACAATTAAAATCTTTTGCTTTTCAAAAACCACCATGAAAATTAAAAGGCAAACCACAGACTGGGAAAAAAATACTTGCAAAGTATGTATCTGATATGGATATTAGATCCAGAATGTATAAAGAAGTCTTGTAACCCAATTAAAAAAAAAACGACTTGATTAAAAATGAATCAGAAAGGCGCCTGGGTGGCTCAGCTGGTTAAGTGGCTGCCTCCGGCTCAGGTCATGATCCTGGAGTCCCCGGATCGAGTCCGCATCAGGCGCCCTGCTCGGCAGGGAGTCTGCTTCTCCCTCTGACCTTCTCCCCTCTCATGCTCTCTCTCTTTCAAATAAATAAATAAATACAATCTTTAAAAAAGATGAATCAGAAATCTGGACATTTCACAAGGAAGATACAGAAACGGTAAACAGGTGACAAGACGCTCACGACTGACCATGAATCATGAGGGAAACGTCCATTAAAATCCCACCGTGGGGGCGCCTCAGTGGGTTAAAGCCTCTGCCTTCGGCTCAGGTCATGATCTCAGGGTCCCTAAGCAGGGAGCCTGTTTCCCTCTCTCTCTGCCTGCCTCTCTGCCTACTTGTGATCTCTCTCCCTCTCTCTGTTGAATAAATAAAAAAAAATTAAAAACAACAACAAATCCACCATGGGCGCCCGGGCGGCTCAGTCGGTTATGGGTCTGCCTCACGCTCAGGTCATGACCCCTGGGTCCCGGGATTAAGCCTCATATTGGGCTCCTTGCTACTCCTTCTCCCTCTGCCCCGTCATGCTTGCTCGGTTCTCCCTCTCTAGTGCTCTTAATTAATTAAAAAAAAAACAAAAACAAAAAAAAAAAAACAAACAGTGATGCCTGTGTGGCTCAGTGGGTTAAGCCTCTGCCTTCAGCTCGGGTCATGATCCCAGGGTCCTGGGATCGAGCCCCGCATCGGGTTCTCTGCTCAGCGGGGAGCCCGCTTCCTCCTCTCTCTGCCTGCCTCTCTGCCTGCTTGTGATCTCTGTCAAATAAAATAAATAAAATCGTTAAAAAAACAAAACAAAAAACCTCACCCAGCCGCTGGAACGGCCCCAATCTCTGTGGCCGACAGTAGCTGGCACTGGCAAGGACCACAGCAGTGGCCTCCAGCCACTACTGCCAGGCAAGCACGTGGGGACACCAGCTGCAGGTGGCTGGCGACTCACAGTTACACACTCTCCTGGAGCCAGCATCCCCACTCTTAGGCATGCACCTGAGAGAAATGAAAACACGTGTCCAGAGCAGCTTTACTCCTAACACCCCAAACTGGAAACAAGCCGAAGGCGCGTCATGGCGAGTGAACCCTGAGCGCGTGCCACACGTGAGGCAGAACACTTCTCCGGGAGAAAACGGGACACGCACTGCACCGGGGTGAAGCTCACAGCATTCTGCAGAGGGCAAGTCAGACCAAACTGTGTTTCTATGGAATTCTAGAAAATACAAACCCGAAGGGGCAGAGAGCACATGCACGGTTGACGGGCTGGGAGGGAGTGGAGGTCTGGGGGAAGGAATCAGGATGGCGGCGCACTAGCAATGTGTGCACCTGAGCCCGCTGAATTTTTCTGTGTGTAAATCTTACGTCAGTAAAGCTTCCTACAACAGCCGTAGAAACGGCACCCGCATGCAGCCCAGATGGCACGAGCCACAAGACGGCACAATAGACCCCCGCCAGCACCGTCCCAAGCAGCCAAACCCAGCTCCATGAAGCCCGGGTCGGAAGCATCCGCTCAGAGCCCCCGACGCTCACCCTTCCGCCTTGCAGGCGTCCCCCCAGTTCGGCCATCACCCCAGACCCTGAAGAAGCTGTTTCGGCAACACGGGGTCCCTCAACCACGGCTTGAGGAGTCCCTTGCTTCTGTTTTCTTTCTGACCTTGCTATTTTCAAGAGGCTACAGAAGCCTCGAGTACTGCTTCATTTAAAGCAAGACCACCGATCCGAACGGCAGGCTGTGACGAGACGAGACAGTACTGCAGGATATTCAATGACGCGGGGAAACATGCATTACGGGAGGAAAACTACAGTTAAAAATGTAAAAAGGGGGCGCCCAGGTGGCTCTGTTGGTTAAGCCACTGCCTTTGGCTCAGGTCATGATCCCGGAGTCCTGGGATCGAGTCCCGCACTGGGCTCCTAGCTACACTGGCGGTCTGCTTCTCCCTCTGACCTTCTCCCCTCTCACGCTTTCTCTCTCTAATAAATAAACAATCTTAAAAAAAAAAAAATGTAAAAAGGGAGCACTAAAAATAACACAGAACTTAACAATGTTTAGCTGTGTAAATAAACGCAGACATCAAAAACCCGTCAGCCTCAAATGATGGGGCAATTCTAAACCTGCTTTTCTGTGTGTCTGTGTTTTCAAATTTTCTAGATTGAACAAGCATTATTTTTACAGCAAACTAATACAAGAGTCGACAACTCTTGACGTGCAGATGGCACGTCACTTGGAGCCTGGAGAAAGAACAAAAAGGCCCGTCCAGCTCCCCTGGCCCAGGAGCACAGAGGGCCGGTGCCCGCGGCGGGACACCCAGAGGCCCACCTGGATGGTGATGGTGCCTTTCTCGGCGTCTGTCTGCAAGTGGATCTCCATTTCCGGCAGCGTCCGGCCTTCTGACAGCAGCCTGTGGCGCAGCTTCTCCAGGGCGTCACTGGCGTTGGAGACCAGCTCGCGTATGAACACCTGCGGGAGGAGAAAAAAGGTGCAAGTGCCGCAGGCCGTCCTGGTCAGCAGCCGCAGTGTTTATTCCAAGTTGGGGGAGAAATGCCAAAGTATATTGCGTGTTTTAACCATAAAGACTTCCCACTTTTCTCAGAGACGGTTTCTCCAGGGCAGGTCCCAAAATGACTGAAGGCCCAGGGCTTCTCCCTGATGCAGCTGCTTTTAAGGAGTGAACCCGAACCTTGCTGCTCTGTCCTGAAAATCAAGCAGGTGCCAACCTGCGATGTCGGCTCCATCCTGAAGAGCCCCGTGCCCCCACTGCTTGCCCAACTCCGGACACGGATGTCAAAATATCCCCCAATACCTGTTTCTTCTACTCCTTGAAAAGAACTCTCTGGCTTCCTTCAACAAAGGCCTACCGTGCTCAGGGGAGGAAAGGGCCACATGGCGCAACCACCCGTCTGTATCTGAGAAGCACCTTCCCTCAAACACACCTTCCTCCTGCAGGTGCAAGAGGAAGCGTGGTGATGGGACCCCAAGAGCACAGAAGCTGGAGCTCACGGGGATGCCTGAACAGGGTATGCAGCAGCACGAGACCGGGAAGTATTTCCCAAAAAGTCTCTCTTAACTTCGGAGTTTGGTGCTTTACCCTTCCTCAAAATTCCCCTCTGCACTCTAGCAATACGAGCATGGACACGACAGACTATTTGTTCTCGCTTCTCCCACAGTCTGTCGCTCCTCCCAGTCCCTGCTCTCTCCACATGGGGCCGGGGGCTTTGCTCCCGTAGTCCCACCGTCCATCTGGTGGCCACCCACCAGGTGACACAGTAACGCAGGGCCACCGAGCATACTGCCACCCCCACAGAAGTGAACCCCAGGGCCCCCATGCCAGTATCGAGGGGTTGGGGCGGGAGAGGAGAGATTCTAAACCATCAGCAAAAATAACTTCCAGAGTCAATCTAGCACAATCCTCGGGGCCTCTCTGTCCATGAAACCCAAATGGATTTAATGAAAACACTCGTGCGGGTAGCTAAGATCCAGGTCTGTCCAAATCTGATGCGTTCTTACAGCTGTTATACTGCCTGGCACGTCTCTAAAGCAACATAAAAATCGTTTTTGTTTTTTTTTTTTTCCCCCAAAAAGAAACGCCACTAGCAGTGGAACTGAGGAACGGACACAGCACCTCTTTCTCTGAGTACAAGGAACGGGCAACAATGTCCAGAAGCTTCTTTGTCTCAGCCTGGAACTCGTGTTTGGAAACGGAACCTGGTAATGAATCACAGACAGACGCAGTAAAATGCAGTTTCTATTTTCATGGAAGAATATGCGATATAACATTCAAAAGAATGTTTCAGGTAACAAATTTTAAACATTTTTCAAAAGAGTGAACAAAAGGGGTCCCCAGCTGGCTGAGTCAGTGCAGCGTGCGACTCTTGACCTTGGGGGTTGTGAGTTCAACCCCACGTTGGGTGTAGAGATTACTTTAAAATAAATCTTTAAAAAAAAAAAAAGTGAAAAAGAAATGAAGTCACTGGGGTTCTCAAGCAGGAGGCATCAGAGAGGACAAGCCAGGGGCACCCCCTCTCGCCACAGGAAGGGGCAAAGGGAACCTCCCCTGCTTCCCACCAATGAGACCTGTCGCTTTAGGACAGCTCAAGGGTCTGTTGAGGGTGGCACTTCCCAAGGACATGAGAATCAGATTGGCTCTAACAATCAGACCCTAGATTCTATTCTTCAAAACTGTGGTTTCTGGGGTCCCAAGCTAGCTCAGCTGGTTAAGCGACTCCCTTTGGCTCAGGTCATGATCCCAGGATCCTGGGATTGGGCCCCATATTAGGCTCCCTGCTCAGTGGGGATCGTGCTTCTCCCTCTCCCACTGCTGCTTTGCCTGGTTGTGCTCTCTCACTCTGTCAAATAAATAAAATCTTAGAAAAAAATAAAGCTGTTTCCAAATTAATTATTCAGAAAGCAAACAAACAAGACCTCACTTCTTAACCCAAACATCAGAGACTGTGTTGTCCTCTCATGTGAAAGTCAGAAATGGACACATGTGGGGACCAGCTCTCAATGGGCTCTGGAGCCCGCTTTTCTAGACTCCTGAGCTGACAGGCCAGCTCGAGAGGGCAGGTCTGCGTCGGCACGGCCAATGCCGGATTTACACCCTGCTTCCATGATCACTAGCAGATGTGCCGTGAATCCCCACTCTGAGAAAGGGGGCCGGCCGCAAGCTCACGGGTGACCACCAGAGGGGGCAAGACACACCAGGACGACTGTGAGCAGCTCCTGGCCAAGCCGGAAACGGAGGATGCTTTGTTTGGGGGAACCCTCCCTCCGACTAAACCTTTGACTAAAGCAAGTGCGTGGCTCTATCCATCACTGTCTCTGCCTCAAGCGCTTCCCCTGCCCGGTTTCACAGTACCCTGCACGGTCTCGGTGCTACTGATAATGGAGTGCAGGGGCTCCTCCGTCTGGCCCTCCGCGGCCTGTGAGCTGAAGAACCGCCCAGCCTGGAAGCTCGACGCCAGGCTTCGCCTGGGGCTCCTGGACAAGGCCGGGGTCCGCCAAGGACACAGAAAAGGTTTTCCTGGAAAGACAAACATGCAGGAAGAACACTGAGTAAGACATCGGAAGCACGTCTGCTGGGTCCTGCAAACGCTCCCGTGGGGATCTCTAAGGCAGGCCGGTGCTCAAAAGCTCCACTGTCCCCCAGGGGCAATCGAAGTGACCGGACGCTGAGCAGCAGTGGGCATCTCGGATGGGACTGGGTGCACTCGGGGTGGCAGGGCTGGACACGCAGCGGGCACGTCAGCATACACTTTGGCGACATACCCTTACACATATCAAATTCCAAGAAGAAATCCCAACTCAGGCAGAGGGGCAGGACATGGGCAGAAGCCTTCGTCCCCACTGCCCACAGGGGCCCCAGAGAGATCTTGCACAAACCCACCCAAGGTCCAGTGTGCCTCGGTGCTCACGGCGTCCCAGAGCCCAAGTCGCACACAGCAGCCTTCCTTACTCTGTGACAATCATGAAAAAGAGGAGGAAAAAAATATAGCCCTAAGAGGGATCCAAATTTTTATATTAATGTTCCGAAATAGTCCTCACCATGTTCTAAAGAGACCTCAATGAAGAGTTTTCCTTTTTGTCCAAAACTGTCAGGTTTTTAAAAAAAGAACATTTTATTATTTATTATTATTATTTTTTTACAGATTTTATTTATTTGACAGAGAGCAAGAGAGGGCATGAGGTGAGGGAGAGGCAGATGGAGAGGGAGAAGCAGTCTCCGTGCTGAGCTGGGAGCCCGATGTAGGGCTCGATCCCAGGACCCTGGGATCACGACTTTAGCTGGAGGCTGACGACTGAGCCATCCACAACTGTCATTAAAAAAAAAAAAAAAAAAAAAAATTAGTGTATTTAAAAGCTAAAAACCAGCAAATGATCTCCCCTACCTCATACTCAGGAAGGGGGCTCATGGTGTTTCACGATAGTTCTCTGACTTCTTCCCAGCAAGTGGACTAAGGAACAGCGAGGGAGGAAGGCAAAGCCCCCGCCCCAGCTGTCTGCAGCCTGGCGTGCAGGACAGCCGCCCTCTGCAGACACCTCCAGCCCACCCGGCAAGACAGAGCCCGCCCCAGCAGCAGCCCTTCAGGACAGCATTGCTCACGGACTCCAGGACCATCAAGCAAGCCAAAGCAGGCTTGGTTTAGTCGGTGCTTAATGCCCAAGGCTTTCCAGGAGGCAGGTCAGACACCGCAGGACGCCCCGTATGAAAGTCTAGATCTGCAGGAGCTGCCCCGCCTGCTGCATACGACACACGTCCAGTCAGAAAGGAATGATTCACAACGACCAGGAAGGACCTGGAGGTTTCAAAACAACATTATCAACTTGCACGTTCCTAGCAGGGTATAAAAACTGGCCTTTCCTTTAAGCTTATTCCTGATTTACAAATAACATGACCTTTGCCTTTACCTCTATGCACTACACCTTAAAAAGTATCTAAATAAGGACACCAGGATGGCTCAGGAGGTTAAGCCTCTGCCTCCGCTTAGGTCATGATCCTGGGGTCCTGGGATCGAATCCCACATCGGGCTCCACACTCAGCACAGAGTCTGCTTCTCCTTCTCTCCCTCACCCTACTCACGCAAGCTCTCTCTCAAACAAGTGAACAAAATCTTTAAAAAAATTTTTAAAAAGTACAAATATTCAATTTCCAGTCTAAATATTTAATTATCTGGGCCCACCTGCAATGTTCACTTTATCCACACAGCTTAAAAATTAAAATAACAACTTAAATAAGGGCGCCTGGGTGGCTCAGTCAGTTAAGCCTCTGCCTTCCGCCCAGGTCATGATCCTGCTAGTCCCAAATCGAGTCCTGCATCGGGCTTCCCGCTGACCTTCCCCTCTCATGCTCTCTCTCTCAAATGTTAAAAATCTTTAAAAATTTTTAAATAAAAACAAAAAACACATCCCACAGATAATTCCATTTCAGCACACAGAGCTCCTTACTCTTTTTAACAAACAAGTAACATCCCACGGCAGTGGCTCCGTGTTTAGGACCCAACTGCTGGAGGTTTAAGCTGCTTCCAGGCTTGTGCTGTTAGAAATAATGTCCCATAGCGCCAAAGAGTCCCTACAGCACATCACCCTGCTTTACAGATGGCAGGAGTCGTGCAAAAGATGTGCATGTTTCACGCCCCCATGCACAAGAGACACAGGCAGGAGGAACCAGAAACCTGTGAGATCGTTTTCCCGGGCTGCTGGAACGAAGCACCCCCGCCAGAGGGCTAACAACAGCCCAAACAGCCCCTCGTGGTTCTGGTGGCCAGAAGTCCAAGACCAAGGTGTCGGCAGGGTAGGTTCCTCGCAGAGACTCTGAGAGGTCGGTCCATACCTCTGCCGGCTCACGGTGCTGCCAGCAGTCCCTGTGTCCCTGACTCACAGCAGCCTGGCTCTGATCTCCACCTGTGTCACTCCCCGGGTGTGTCTCCCCTGTGTCCCGATCTCTGCGTCAGACACACCAGTGATGCTGGATTTGGGGCTTCCAATTCAGTACACCCTCCTCTTTATGTACACCTGCAAAGACCCCGTTTGCAGACAAGGACACTAACACAGTATCCAGCAGTAGCACCCCGACATATCTTTTGGGGGCACACAATTCAAACCGTAAGAAACGGATTACCTAGAAGAAGTGTGTGCCATTTCCTGGGCTTGCTGTGGCCAAGCACCACGGACTGTGCAGCTGAAACCACAGCAACCGTCCATCTCAAGTTCTAGAGGCCAGAAGTCTGAAATCAGAGTGTTGGCGGGGTTGGCTCCTTCTGAGACCGTGAGAAGAACCTGCTATGGGCCCCTCTCCTCGGTTCCATAGCCTCCGGCGTCCCTCGGCTTGGACACGGTGTCGTCCCTCTTGCGTGTCACTCTGCGTCCAAATCCCACCGCTTCATAAAGACACAGTCATGCTAGACCAGGCCGGCCCTAACAGCCTCATCTTAACTTGGTCAGCAGCAAAGACCCAATTTCCAAATAACCTCACACGGACAGGTCACGGAGGTCAGGATTTCAGCATCTTTTCGGGAGGCAGCAACTCAACCCCATAACATGGGGACGAGACAAAAAGAGTGAGGGGGTGGGGACAAGACAGCAGAGCTGAGGGGAATGTGACCTTTCTGTGTATGCCCTTTTGTGTGTCCAACTCTCAGAACCATGGTTCTCGCACGACCGAAGAGAAACCAGAAGCGCCTATGGGGTGTGGGGAACACTCAGAAAAAAACTGTAGCAGATGCCCAGAGCCATTTTATGAACATAAGCACCTAAAGGACAAGAACTAACCTAAGTGGCTTCAGAAAATGGTGCTGGGGGGGGGGGGTTGCCTGGGTGCTCAGTTGGTTAAGTACCTGCCTTCGGCTGGGGTCATGATCTCAGGGTCCTGGGATCGAGTTCCACATCAGGCTCCCTGCTCCTTGGGGAGTTTACTTCTCCCTCTGCCTCTGTCTCTCGGGAATAAATAAAATCTAAAAGAAACCCAACCCCCCCCAAAATGGTGCTGTGGCTGTCCAGGGAGCCTCCGAGAGTACCACACACGGTCGCTGACGCAGCATCGTCACCGCCTTGAAAACCGTTTCCGGCAGCTACTCAGCTCAGGCAATTAAGTACCCTATGGGTCCCGAGTCAGGAGGAAGCAGTCGCCGGAGGAGGGGAGGGGAGGCCTGGCGGCACCACACTGGAAATGGATGCGAGAGTCTCAAACATGGGTGTGTGTGTGTGTGTGTGTGCATGCGCGCGCACACGTATTCACACATGTGTGTGCATGTCTGGCCCGGAGGCCAGGAAACAGCAGCAGCAATGAGCACACCTGCACAGGGAGGACAACTGTCCCAGAACGAGCCACTCGCAAGTCCCTGTCTCCGGAAACACCTCAGTCCTCGAGCTGTGCTGGACGGTCACCCTTCCCGGCACCCAGACCCTGGTGTGTAAATGCTGTTCTCCGGGGCTGCTGACGAACACAAAGGTGGTGCCAGAAAGGGAGGAAGGGACCCAAGGATGGGGTGCTTCAAGAGTGCACAGGCTCCCAACAGGAAGGCAACCCCGAAGGAAAAATCTAGGACCGTCTGGGCAACAAGAGGGTAACGGTCCGCGCAGTAAGCTTACAGCCAGCGAATAAACTAATTATCTGTTAGTCCG
This sequence comes from Mustela putorius furo, assembly GCF_011764305.1. Taxonomy (NCBI): domain Eukaryota; kingdom Metazoa; phylum Chordata; class Mammalia; order Carnivora; family Mustelidae; genus Mustela; species Mustela putorius. The sequence continues at coordinate 12,650,435 of NW_025422145.1, read as the reverse complement.
TGCTTGAAGGACTTGTAAACCAACGGGGGAGAAAAGACCTCTTCCTCACAGCAGAATCAACTAGAAATGGAGGATACTGTCACCACAGGGCAAGCACAGCAGCAGCTGTGACGGGTACAAACGGCTGATAGTTTAAACATCCACGAGAACATTTGCACAGTCTCATAGGATCCCCCACAAGACACCATCGATTTCAAAGAGAAAACCAGTCGTTTGCCGAGAAGTGGCAGATACCTCCTGACCAAATGACCACAGTCACCGTCACCAGGAAGAAGACGGGTCAATGCCCTGTAATCGTGGTAGCGTGGGAGGGCAGGGCCTCCCCACCCCGGTCTTCTTGCCAAAAATGCCTCTCAACCTAATCATAAAACCACCACCAAACAAACCCTGTTCTAGGGCTATCTATGAAATCAGGGGCAGTACTCTTCCTGGCTGTCACAGTAATGAAGGACACCCCCAGACCGAGGAACCATCACAGCCCGAAAGGCCCTGCAGTGTAGGGTCCTGGACAGAGAAGAACATCGGTGGGGAACCGGGCTCAATGTGCGCAAGACGGGCCCGCAGGCGAGCACCACGGCTACTGCAGTTTCTAATCCTCGTACCACGGTGACATAAGATGCTAACTAACATCAGGAGAAAGTAAGGGAAGGGGACCCTGCATACTCCCTCTGGAGCAGCTCAGTTAAGGTTCAAAATACTCCAGAACAGAAAGTTTCAAAGCAGAAAATAGAACTCTAAGGAACGTTCTCGTACATGTGTCATCTCATTCCTGCACGGACACACATCAGGGTACAGATCTACAAGTGGGATCACCGGGTCCCAGGTTATGTCCAGTTTACACCGTGGCCGATGTTGCCAAGTCACCCTCCAGGGACCGCTGGCTCACATCCCGGCAGCAGCATGGGCGGGGTCACCTCACACACCCGCCAAGATGGCATTAGGGAAGCTCTGGACCTTTGCCCACCTTTTTACTGTAGTTTTCATTTACGTTTCTCTTGATACGAGCAAGACTGAGCACCTATCCTTATTTTTAAACATTTTTTCTTTTTTTCATGATGAACTGTTGATAGTCTATGATCATTTTTCTACTATAATATTTTTCTGACTGACTTGAAAGAGCACCTCATAGTTTCATGTAGTCATTCTTTGTTGTGGTTTTCCAGTAAGCTGTACCTAGTATGACAATGACGACGACGGCAGGCACCAGCACACACCCTGTCCCCATACAGAAGAGCAGCCTGGCCGTGGGCCCAGGGGCTGCCTTAGTCTCCCTGCCACCAGCCCCCTCCCCGCATCCTTGTCCTGCTCGCCATTCTGGCATCTGGAGAGGACATGGGCAAGGTCCAGGCTCCATGTCAGCATGTCTGGGGCAGCTGGGTCCTCCAGACAGCCCCCGTGTGCTCCTCCCAGGGGGCCCCCCATGGCCCCGACATCATTTGTGGAGAACAGCGCGTCGGTGACGCCTCCACACTCACAGTCGAGTAGCTACAGGGGTTAATGGCCCAGATGCTGGGCGTAAATGATGGTGGGTTGTGGCAGAGTCATTGGTGGTACCTCGCACAGCTTCTAGCACCGGCATAGCTTCTGTTCCACCTTCCGGATGGGGAGCAGGCCAAGCATGGCCGTGGACTCCGTGACTTTGACGCAGCTGTCCTGGGTGAGGTTGCGGCCTTCCAAAATCAGTCCTACTGGTAAAGGCCTTCCTCACGCCAAGATTCAACACCGTTTTCCTATGTCTCACTTTCCCTACTCCTGTTGTTTCTCCCACTGAGTATGATCTTTTTGGAATAATCTGCTATTCATGATGGGAGAAACAGAAGTCCTCCTCATTAGGAAAAAGGAACCAACAACCAATCCGTATTTCCAGCCAGGGCTTTCAGACTTCCCCTTATAATTCCAAGACTAGATCAACAGCACTGCTGAGAGCAACTTTCCGTGCTGCCTGGACAAGTAAACCAAAAAGGGGACTCCGCCCGAGGGAGACAGGAACACTACCTACACCGCAGCTGTCTTCAAGCTGCTCTACACCCTGAAGGAAACACCACAAGCCTCGATGCCAGGCGGCAAGCACTGCGTGTTCAACTGTGCGGTGCTTCGGGGTCACACAAAGTGGGAACGATAGTTAGGATCTGACACCGCACACACCCCTGCCAGTGCTCACACCGTCTCCCCCGGCTGCAAGCATGTCCCTCTCTCCGCCCCAACTGCTTCAGAGTCCAGTGTGAGGTCCTCCCGTCCCCACACCCTGTAAGCGCCCCTCCCGTTGGGAATTCACAGCGCTTACTTCTGATGCCACTGGCCACTTGTTTCGAACGAACTGCAGCTCTAAGCCAGCTTGTGGCGTTTCTAGGTTGTTGTTGTTGTTTTTTTTTAAGTAGGCTCCACACCAGTGCGGAGCCCGGCTTGACCTCACAACCCTCAGATCCATACAACATTCGGACACATAACCAACTCAGTCCCCCAGCCACCCCTCTACTACTGACTTTGCTCACAGAGAACGAGTCACCACCCCAGGGCAGGAACAAGTCTGTTTCTTAGTACCAAACTCAAGGAAGGCAAGAGTCCCCAAACTTCTCCCAACTACCCAGCCTCTAGTGCAAAAGCAGCTCTCGTTACAAATATGCAACTTCTGGGGCGCCTGGGTGGCTCAGTGGGTTAAAGCCTCTGCCTTCAGCTCAGGTCATGATCCTAGAGTCCTGGGATTGAGCCCTGCATCGGGCTCTCTGCTCAGCGGGGAGCCTGTTTCCCCCTCTCTCTTCTGCCTGCCTCTCAGCCTACTTGTGATCTCTGTCAAATAAATAAATAAAATCTTTTAAAAAAATATGCAAATTTTGGGACGCCTGGGTGGCTCAGTTGGTTAAGCAGCTGCCTTCGGCTCAGGTCGTGATCCCAGCGTCCTGGGATCGAGTCCCATATCGGGCTCCTTGCTCCGCGGGGAGCCTGCTTCTCCTCTGACTCTGCCTGCCACTCTGTCTGCCTGTGCTCACTCTCGCTCTCTCTCTCTGACAAATAAATAAATAAAATCTTTAAAAAAAAAAAATGCAAATTTTATCACCACAAACATCACCATACGCAGACACAGGACATTTGGTCAGTTTAGTGGTCCTGCAGGGCGATGTCTCGTGAGGAAGCAAGAATTAAAAATGTAACTGCCTACAGGGCAGCCAAGTAAGGCAAAGAAGTCCAAACACACGGGGTACTTTTTTGTTTTAATCACTCATTTCCCCTCTACATCTACCATTGTTCTTAATATGGTTGTTTGTTTTTAAAGATTGTATTTATTTATTCATGAGAGACATACAGAGAGGCAGAGGGAGAAGCAGAGGCAAAGCAGGCTCCCCACTAAGCAGGGCTCAGTGTGGAACTCGATCACAGGATCCTGAGGTCATGATCTGAGCCAAAGGCAGACGCTTAACACACTGTGCCACCCAAGCACCCGTTCTTACTAGGGTTTTGCTTTTTATATCAACATCTACTTTGTTAAGGATTATTTATCTACTTGACAAAGAAAGAATGCATGTGCACAAACTGGGAGGGGTAGAGGGGGAGGGGGAAGAAGGCTTTCCACTGAGCAAGGAGCCCAATGTGGGGCTCAGTCCCAGGACCCTGAGATCATGACCAGAGCCAAGGGCAGACGCTTAACCGACTGAGCCCCCCAGGCACCCCTTATAATGACATCTTAAGTACTTTAGATATGGACACAGTATTTTAAACCATGAGAAACATGTAGACTGTTCTCCTGGAATTACATATCCCAATGGACAGTCTCCCTTTTTACGGGGGAAACAAGTAAGAATAATGTAACGATTTACTACAGAGTGCCACTGCTGGGTCAGCAGGCCGAGTTACAGCCTCCCCCCAAACCTCCTGTGGATACCAACCATGGACTTCGGAACCACAACAAAAGGACTGCCTAAAAGGCTCTGGAGAAATCAGCAAAAGCAGGCACATTCTGGATGAGAGCAGACACTTTCTGGCTGAAAGAACCAGAGGAGAGAGTAGAGTAACCATAAAAGGTGGAAGGCGTGTGTGTGTGCAGAAAGGAGAGAGTAAGAGAAAGGGAGCCCCCAGTTTGGGGAATAAACTCTTTTAAGTCTCTGGCTGACCCCTGGAACCATGCATGTGTAGAGCAGACTGGAAACAGCCCATTAAGGATAAAAGAATAGAACGGTTCTGTTTGTGGCTGGGCTCCAACCAGTTTAATGACCCACCTGAAAACAAGAACTACTCTTTAGAGGAATATAACAGAATCTAAAGACTCCACAAGGTAACATCCACCATGTCCAGGATGCAGTAACAAGTTACTCCACACACAGAGAAGCAGGAAAACATGACCCCTATGCAAGAGAAGGGTCAATCAATGGCGACTGGTGCCAAGAAGATTCAGATGTTGGAATCAGAGGGTTTTAAAACAGTCATTACAATCCTATATGACCTACAGCAAAATATGCTCAAAATTAAAGGTGGGAAATTTCAGAGACATAAACTATAAGAGAAGAACCAAGTGAAAATTCTAGGCATAAAAAATACAGTATCTAAAATTTAAAAAATAATTAGGAGGCTTAACTACCAAGTGGAGATACCAGAGAAAAGTCTGTGAACTTGAAAATAGACTGACAGGAATTATTCAGTGTGAAACAGAGAAAAAAAGACTAAAAATAAATGAACAGGGTCTCAGGTATAGACAGAAAAAAAGAAAAAAGATATACATGAACTGGAATTCCAAAAGGAGAGGAGAAAGAGAACAGGGCAGAAAAAAAAAAAAAATACTTGAAGAAATGACTGAAAATTTCCCCCAAAGTTTGTCAAAGACATCAATTTACAGACTCAAAAGCTCAGTAAACCACGAGCAGGATAATTTTAAAGAAAAGCACCCAGGCACATCATAGCCAATTGCTGGAAACCAATTAAAAAAAAAAAATCTTGGACGCAACCAGAGAAAAGTGACACATTACATGGGAAAATAATGTGAATGACAGGGGCGCCTGGGTGGCTCAGTGAGTTAAAGCCTCTGCCTTCAGCTCAAGTCCTGGTGCCAGGGTCCTGGGATCTAGCCCCACAACGGGCTCTCTGGTCAGCGGGGAGCCTGCTTTCCCCCCATCTCTCTCTGCCTGCCTTTGCCTACTTGTGAACTCTGTCAAATAAATAAATAAAATCTTAAAAAAAAAATGTGAATGACAGCTAACTTTCCAGAAGACAATGGTACATCTTTAAAGTCTTAAACAGCAGACCAGCAGGAAAAGAAATGCTGTAATTCTGTAGGCTGAATGGAAATGTTACCAGATGGAAACCTGGATCTTTAAGAAAGAAGGCAGAGCATCAGAAACAGCAACCCAGGTAAATATGTAAGTATCTTTCTCTTAATTTCTTTAATACATATACAACAGAGCACCTGGGTGGCTTAGTCGGTTAAGCCTCTGTCTTTGGCTCAGATCATGATTTCAGTGTCCTGGGATGGAGCCCCATTAAAACATAATACACACAATAACTTAAGTAAAGTTAAAACATTGTCTTATGGGGTGACACATAACACAACTGTCACGTAAAGGACAGAATAGAGAGAGGAAAAGCACTCTAATACAGCCCCAAGGTTTTTACATTTTCTACAAAATACCACATTTTCTACAAAATACATTTTCATACAAAAATACCAAAATACTAATTCTAAACAGACTATGGGAAGGATGAACACTGCATTCACCAGAGAAATCACTAAAAAAAATGACACAAGGCGGCATAGCTAAAAGAGCATTAGATGAATTAAAATGGAATTCTAAAAAATATTTACTGATCCAAAGCAAGGAAAGAAAGGAAGAAGGAGAAAAAATGAGAGGAGACAATCAAACGATAGAGATAAATTCAACTATACCAAAAAGTGCATTTTTTAAAAACATTTATTTATTTATTTGACAGACAGAGATCACAAGTAGGCTGAGAGGCAGGCAGAGAGAGGGAGGAAGCAGGCTCCCTGCTGAGCAGAGCACCCGATGTGGGGATCAATCCCAGGACCCTGAGATCATGATCTGAGCCGAAGGCAGAGGCTTTAACCCACTGAGCCACCCAGGCGCCCCTCAAAAATGCATTTTATATTAATGGACTAAATGCTCCAATTATTAGGCAAAGATCGTCAGAATTGATGAAGCAAGACCTAATGACACATTGTGTATAGAACAATCACTTTAAATATAAAAACAAAAACACAGGGGCGCCTGGGCGGCTCAGTCAGGTAAGATCCGACTCTTGAGGGCGCCTGGGTGGCTCAGTGGGTTAAGCCGCTGCCTTCGGCTCAGGTCATGATCTCAGGTCCTGGGATCGAGTCCCACATCGGGCTCTCTGCTCGGCAGGGAGCCTGCTTCCTCCTCTCTCTCTGCCTGCCTCTCTGCCTACTTGTGATCTCTCTCTGTCAAATAAATAAAAAATAAAAAAAATCTTTAAAAAAAAAAAAAAAAAGATCCGACTCTTGATACCGGCTCGGGTCATGGGCTCAGGGTCATGGGATCAAGCCCTGCACGGGGTTCGCGCTCAGCACAGAACCTGCTTGGGCTATTCTCTCTACCTTCCCTCGGCTTCTCTCCTTCCTCAGCCCTCCCGCATACACTTTCTCAAATAAATAAAATCTTAAATAAAAAAAAATATATAAAAACATAGATACACTAAAAAGGAATGGACAGAACACAAGATACCATGCACAAAGTAAGCCCATCAACGGTGGAGGCTGGACAGCGCTGCCGCAGCCAACAGCAGCGGGCAGGCCCGCCTGCAGGAGGCAGCCGCCATCACTATGTCCCCAGGACTGCTGCCACTGTGGAATGCAAGCCCAAACCCCCAGAACTTCTTGGTTTTCAAAATTAATAAGGAATTCAAATATTTATGTGAAATCTGACCTCAAATATTTGCAACTACTTTTTTTTTTTAAATATTTGGGCCAAACACAATTTGTTTATAGCCAGAATTAGCCTGTGATTGTTAGTCTGCAAGTCCTTTCTAATCTTCTATCTTGAAAATGAAGCCCATGAGAAAATTTACCAGCAAAGAGAGAATAAGTAAAGCTTCAAATAAAGGCTCCTACTCCTGTTTGATAAAAACGGATCAGGAAACAGCTTTTATGGAACTAGATGATCTTTATGACCTTGGGGTAAACAGAGGTTGGCAAACATTTCCTGGAAAGGGCAGAGAGTAAATATTTTAGGCCTTCTGGGTCCTGTGGTCTCTCTTGCTCAACTCTGCCATTACAGCAGGAAAGTGGCCACAAACATGTGAAAGTATAAGCATGCCTGGGCCCCAATAAAACTTTATTTACAAAAACAGGCAGTGGGCCTAACCCAACCCACAGGCCTTAGCTTACAGAACCTTGGGTGAACTACAAAGGAAAAAAGACTGGTATAGCTGACAAAATTAAGATTAAGAACTTCCGTTCATCAAAAACACAAAACATGGGGCACCTGGGGGGGGGGGGTTCAGTCATTAAGCGTCTACCTTCGGCTCAGGTCATGATCCCAGGGTCCTGTGATCCAGCCCCGCATCAGGCTCCCTGCTCATAGGAGGCCTACTTCTCCCTCTCCCACTCCCCCTGCTTGTGTTCCCTCTCTTGCTGTGTCTCTCTCCATCAAATAAATAAATAAAATCTTTTTAAAAAAGGAGGGGGGCACCTGGGTGGCTCAGTCAGTTAAGCATCTGCTTTCGGCTCAGGTCACGATCCCAGGGTCCTGTGACTGAGCCCCATGTTGGGCTCCCTGCTCAACGGAGAGTCTGCTTCTCCTTCTGGCTCTGCCTCTCCCACACTTTACCCCTTGATCTCCAGTGCATGTTCTCCCTCTCCCTCTCAAATAATCTAAAACCAAAACAAAAACAAAAACAGAGGCCAGGATGAAAGTGGAGCAGTGAGCCGCACCTCCCTGGTGTGGTGAGAGGGAGAACACATTTCCAGCCAATCGTTACTGAATGACAAAGGATAAAGTGACAGAAGATTAGTGCCCATAAAGAATTATACAAAAATACATAATAAGAAAAGTCAACTAATCCAGAAGAAAATACTGGGGCAAAAGACATGAATAGCATTTCACAGAAATGGAATAAACAAACCAATGGAATCAATAAACCATGGAAAGAAGATGCTCAATTTCATTACCAATTCATCAAAATGAATTAAAATCACGACTGAAACATCACTTTGTAACCATCAAATTCCAAATGTTTAAAATGTCTGAAAACAGGGCGCCTGGGTGGCTCAGTGGGTTAAAGCCTCTGCCTTCAGCTCAGGTCATGATCCCAGGGTCCTGGGATCGAGCCCCACATTGGACTCTTTGCTTGGCGGGGAGCCTGCTTTCTCCTCTCTCTCTGCCTACGTCTCTGCCTATTTGTGATCTCTGTCTGTCAAATCAATAAATAAAATCTTAAAAAAAATAAACCAAAAAAAAAAAAGTCTGAAAACCCTGAGTGTCGGTGAGGACCTGGCACAGCAGCAACTCCCTCTCGCAGAGCTGGGGAAACGTACCGAAGGACCCACACAGGAAAACCGTCACAACTCTGCGGTAACAACACATCGTAAACCCAGCAACCTCACTCAGGTCACAGCCCAGAGAACCACGTGTGTCCGCGAGGCAGGATGCCTGCGGTCGCCACACGTAAGTCACACATCTGTACCCAGGGGGACCAAGAGCGGTGGCATCTTCCCACCATGAGGGTTACGGGACAATGACACGAATGCATCTCACAGACAATCCCGCACCACTGAGTGGGACGGTCAGTCCATGAACTTCCTGATGTGCATCTTGTAATCAAACACATGGTCACAAGACAGCATTCAACACTCTCCAGACCGGCAAAGACTGTCAGTCAGTCTGAAGATACCAAGGACTGGAGGGGCCTGTGGGGCAAAGGGGGGCTCATACACCCCTGATGTGGGCCAACAGCGACATGACTCTTTCTGGGAGCTAACTGTGTGTTGCTCAGTAAAGCAGGACCACACGGAAGGATCCAGCAGCTCTGTGTAAGAGCCCAAGAGCAGTCCGACGTAAAGCAACGAAGGTGTATGAGCACAAGGGAACGAAGAGCAAGAACCACTGAGCTACACTGTTAGCACGGCTAAAGCTAAGAAAACAGAATGTTGACCCGAGAAAGGCCCAGCAGACACAGTATGATTTTAACATGCTGTGTGCGTGTATGTACAAAATTGGGTACACACATCTCCATTTACCCAGAAGTATAAAGCAAAGGAATAAAACCCCAAAAATTCAGGTCAGCAGTTACCTTTAGGAGAGAGAGAAAGGCATGCATCAAGGAGGAGCACATGGGCCTTCAGGGGACTGGTAAGTCCTACTCCTTACACTGGGTATTCCATGCTCACTGGATGCTTCTTCCTGAAGCGCACACTCCTCTATGCGTTTCTTTGTAGGCGAAACGTCTATGGGGGAAGCGGAGGGATGAAAGGAAAGCAAGCCCCCAGCTCTCTGGGTCACTGAACCTGCCCACAGAGAGGCCCTTATAGCCTCCTGGAACCCCGCCCTGAACTAATAAGCAGGGGCTTCCCGCAGCGTCCCCCATGGGACCGAACGTGGCCAGGGCCGGCTCTCCCTGAAGCCCACGCCGGAGGCCAGCCCGCAGGGGCGGATGGCAGGTAACTGCAGGAAAGAAGGGAAGCAGGCCAGGCCCGGCAGGTTCGGTGACTCAATACTCCCCGATCGAGGCCCCGACGTGGGCACCGTGCCCCAGCTCCGACCCCAGTTAACCTTCGCCAGCTCTGACGGAGGGGCAGGCGCCCACACCCCCATGTTACTTCAGGGGCAACTTCCAGACAGTACTTCTGGTAGCCTGTGGGTGAGCCGCACAGGGCGGCAGGGACTGGCGTGACCCTGCAGAGGGATCTGGCCACACTGGTCAAGACGACAAATGCACACATCCTCTCACGTCTGGCAATTCTGCGTGGGGACTCTACTCCCTGGATACATCCCACGCACTGGAACACGGTACAGAACAGCCTGGAAACCACCTACATGTCCCGCAGAGAGGATAGGACAGCACCACGGAGCCTCCCAAAGAGGAGCCACTCCTAGACTCCTAACACTACCATGTGGCTGTTGGGGGCGGGCGGGGGGGGGGGGGGAGGAAGGCGGGAAGCTGTGAGGCTGTTACAGCACACCCTGCAGGGTCTGCTCAGTGACTAAAACACAGTGACAGGGGTTCACCTGTACTTCCTGCGTTCACATGAATGCGGGCAGGTGTACAAGCGACTCCTAACCCAGACACCCTAGAGGGGCGAGGGCCAGGGCATGGAGAAGGGGACCTAGCTGAGAGCCAGACTTCTCAGTGCACACCTTTTCAGTCAAATGTTTAGTCACAGGCGCCGGGGTGGCTCAGTGGGTTAAAGCCTCTGCCGTCAGCTCAGGTCATGATCTCAGGGTCCTGAGATCAAGTCCCGCATCGGGCTCTCTGCTCAGCAGGGAGCCTGCTTCCCTTCCTCTCTCTCTGCCTGCCTCTCTGCCTACTTGTGATCTGTCTGTCAATAAATAAATAAATACAAATATTTAAAAAAGAAAAAAAATGTTTAGTCACTTAAAATTAACAATAAACTTTTTTTAAAAAATTAGAGAAAGAGCAGGAGAGACAGCATAAACAAGGTGGGGGGCGGAGGGACTAGATCCCCCTGCACCACTGAGCAGGGAGCCCAACATGGGGCTCAATCCCAGGACCCTGGGCTCATGACCTGAGCGGAAGGCAGACGTTTAACCGGCTGAGCCACCCAGGTGCCCTATAATTAACACTAAACTCTCTAAGTGGCCATCACAAAAGAGCCAGCCCCTTCTCAACAACTGTCAATGCTGGGGTCACGCACAGGCCCGTACAGATAAACCAGATGAGGATCCAGAGTAGAAGCCCCCAGAAGGGCCAGGCAACAATGACCAGGTTGATGGTCGGCCGCAGTGGTGGGGGGGGAATATATATATATATATATAAACGAACACTGTGACACAGAAAAATGAGGTAATCTGTGTGCCAAGTGTCCCGACGCTACATCATCTCTGAGATACATTAAGAAATAAACCTGGCCCAGGACAGTGGTCTGCAGATGCTCCCATGATACTTAAACACGTATGTACGTGGACACATACATGGACATTATTCTCACACACCAAATGTATCTTTGCAAGGCCACAAAGAACCTGGCTAAGGGGGTTGCCATCAGGAGAGTAACTGGTGTGTGAGGGTAGCAGTGACAGAAGGGTGCTTTTCGGTGTGCCATTTGAGTTCCTTGCTGTATCTATGACCTATTCATAAAATAGCCTACATATAAAAATAATAAAAACACACTAAAAAAATTTACTAGGCACATAAAACACATCTACAAAGGGATCAAAAAAGCTCAGCCATTAACACATCCCTATCAAAACACCAATTTTTTTCAAGGAAATGGAACAAATAACCCTAAAATTTATATGGAATCAGAAAAGACCCCCAAATAGCCAGGGAAATGTTGAAAAAGAAAACCAAAGTCGGTGGCATCACAGTTCCAGACTTTAAATTCTATTATAAAGCTGTAATCAAGACAGTATGGTACAGGCCAAAAACACACACAGATCTATGGAACAGGATAGAGAGCTCAGAAATGGACCCTCAACAATATGGTCAACTAATATTCCACAAAGCAGGAAAGAATGTCCAATGGAAAAAAGTGTCTTCAACAAATGGTGCCAGGAAAATTGGACAGCCACATGCAGAAGAATGAAACTGAACCATTTCCTTACACCACACACAAAAATAGACTCAAAACGGGTGAAAGACCTCAATGTGAGAAAGGAATCTACCCAAATCCTTGAGGAGAACACAGGCAGCAACCTCTTCCACCCCAGCCACAGCAACTTCTTCTCAGAAATATCGCCAAAGGCAAGGGAAGCAAGGGCAAAAAGGAACTACTGGGACTTCATCAAGATCAAAAGCTTCTGCACAGCAAAGGAAACAGTCAACCAAACTGAAAGACAACTGACAGAATGGGAGAAGATACTTGCAAATGACATATCAGATAAAGGACTAGTATCCAAAATATATAAAGAAGTTATCAAACTCAACACCCAAAGAACAAATAATCCAATCAAGAAACGGGCAGAGGACATGAACAGACATAAATGCAAAGACGACATCCAGATGGCCAACAGACACGTGAAAAAGTGCTCAATGTCATTTGGCATCAGGGAAATACAAATCAAAACCACAGTGATGTGCCACCTCACACCAGTCAGAATGGCTAAAATTAACAAGTCAGGAAACAACAGGTGTTGCCAAGGATGCAGAGAAAAGGGAATCCTCCTATACTGTTGGTGGGAATCCAATCTGGTGCAGCTACTCTGGAAAACAGATGGAGGTGCCTTAAAAAGTTGAAAATAGAGCTACCCTATGACCCAGCACTCGCACTACTGGGTATTTACCCTAAAGATACAAATGCAGTGATCCGAAGGGGCACATGCACCCGAATGTTTACAGCAGCAATGTCCACAATAGCCAAACTATGGAAAGTACCTAGACGTCCATCAACAGATGAATGGATAAAGATGTGGTGCATATATACAATGGGATATTATGCAGCCATCAAAAAACCCGAAATATTGCCATTTGCAACGAAGTGGATGGAACTAGAGAGTACTATGTTAAATGAAATAAGTAAATCAGAGAAAGACAATTATCATATGATCTCTCTGATATGAGGAATTTGAGAGGCATGGTGGGGGGTCGTGGGGGGCAGGGAGGGAAAAAGTGAAACAAGATGGGACCAGGGAGGCAGACAAACCATAAGAGACTCTTAATCTCAGGAAACAAACTGAGGGCTGCTGGGGTGGGGGTGGGGGGCAGGATGGCTGGGTTATGGACACTGTGGAGGGTATGGGTTATGGTAAATGCTGTGAATTGTGTAAGACTGATTATTCACAGACCTGTACCCCTGGAGCATTTAATACATTATACGTTAATAAAAATAAATATATTTTTTTTAAGATTTATTTTTTTGACAGACAGAAATCACAAGTAGGCAGAGAGGCAGGCAGAGAGAGAGGGGGAAGCAGGCTCCCCGCTGAGCAGAGAGCCCGATGCGGGGCTCCATCCCAGGACCCTGGGATCATGACCTGAGCCGAAGGCAGAGGCTTTAACCCACTGAGCCACCCAGGCGCCCCTAAAATAAATTTGTTTTTAATTTTTTTTTTTTTTAAGATTTTGTCAGAGAGAGAGAGACAGTGTGAGCGAGCACAGGCAGACAGAGTAGCAGGCAGAGGCAGAGGGAGAAGCAGGCTTCCTGCCAAGCTAGGAGCCTGATATGGGACTCGATCCCAGGACGCTGGGATCATGACCTGAGCCAAAGGCAGCTGCTTAACCAACTGAGCCACCCAGGCATCCCTAAAATAAGTTTTTTAAAAAAGAAAAAAGCTCAGAGAAATGTCCCTGGATAGGAAGAGTAAATATTTAAAAACATCACTTCCCTGGGCAGCTGGCTGGCTCAGGTGGTGAAGAGTATGGCTCGTATATCTCAGGGTTATGAGCCTGAGTCTCATACTGGGCATAAGTTATTTAAAATAAACAAACAAATAAAGAAAAAATTGGTCTTACAATAAACCTGTATTTTTAAAAAGATTTTGTTTATTTATCTGACAGAGAGAGAGAGAGAGATCACAAGTAGGCAGAGAGCCCAGTGTGATGCGGGACTTGATCCCAGGACCCTGAGATCATGACCTGAGCCAAAGGCAGAGGCTTAACCCACTGAGCCACCCAGGTGTCCCAAATAAACCTGTATTTTTAAGACAAGCCCAGTGAAAACTCAATTTTAAATTATTCAACCTAATTCTAAAATTCATATGGAAAACTAAACTTTTGCATGAATAGACAAGATTTTTTAAAACAATGAGGAAAGACTATTAACTGTGTTAAGCACATTAACTTAAAGCTACCATATTAAAATTTCCTCTTTCAATTACTATATAAAAAATTGCAGATGGGCTATAAAAGTGAAAATAAAAAAGTTAGAAATACTTGAAGAAAACGTAAGAGCTATTTTTAAAAACTATTTTCTTTATTTATTTGACACAGAGAGACCAACCACGAGCAGGTGGGACAGCAGGCAGAGGGAGAGGGAAAAGCAGGCTGCCTCTCTGAGCAAGGGGGGCCCGATGCGGGACTTGATCCCAGGACCCCAGGATCATGACCAAGCAGAAGGCAGGTGCTTCACTGACTAAGCCACCCAGGTACCCCATAAGAGGTATTTTAAGAAGCGCTTTTGGGGGTGGGGTGGGGCTGGGTTGCTCAGTTGGTGAAGCCTCTGCCTTCAGCTCAAGTCATGATCTCAGGGTCCTGGGATCGAGCTCCACATCAGGGTCCCTGCTCAGTGGGGGGTCTGCTTCTCCATCTCCCTCAGCCACTCCCCCTACTTGTGTGCACGCGCGCTCTCTCTCTCTCCCCCCTCTTCTCTGTCACATAAATACAATCTTGGGGGTGGGAAGAAGGAAAAAATCAACTCCAGAAACCTACAGACTCAATTTCTGGGAGCCCTAACATCATTCTCCCCTTACTAGGATATAAACTCTTAAACATAATCAGTCACTCCTCATCCCCCAGTGCAGCTCCCTCTGCCCACAGGTCCTGTCCCCATGCTTTAATAAAACCACCACTTTGCAACAAAGACGTCTCAAGAATCCTTCTTTGGCCACTGGCTCTGGACCTCAACACTCCAAAGTACATCATGATCACCTGTGGTTTTCATTCCAGCCTCTGGAGGGGATACGAGGTAACCCCTCAAGATTTGCCTTTCTTACCAATAATGATCATTCTGACATCTTTTTCTCTAATGACTTAAGGGGAAATGATTTCTAAACAAAATACATAACCCAAGAACCATAAATTTATGGAGCACACAAAAATTAAAATAAACAGAATCAATCATAAAAGTTCTCATCACTTGCTGGCCCCGTTGACAGAGCACGCAACTCTTGATTTCAGGCTGTGAGTTTGAACCCCACACTGGGTGTAGAGATTACTTAAAAATACCAGAACATTTTAAAAAATAGGGTGCTGGGTGGCTCTGTTGGTTGGGCAGCTGCTTTCAGCTCAGGTCATGATCCTGAGGTCCCAGAATCAAGCCCCGAATTGGGCTCCCTGCTCCCTGGGGAATCTGCTTCCCCTTCTGAACCCCTCCCCTCTCATTCTCTCATTCTCTCTCTCAAATAAATAAATAAAATCTTTAAAAATAAAAATAAAAGGGCGCCTGGGAGGCTCAGTGGGTTAAAGCCTCTGCCTTCCGCTCAGGTCATGATCTCAGGGTCCTAGGATCAAGCCCCGCATCAGGCTCTCTGCTCGCAGGAGCCTGCTTCTCTGTCTCTCTCTCCCTGCCTGCCTCTATGCCCACTTCTGGTCTCTATCTGTCAAATAAATAAAATCTTTTAAAAAAATAAATAAAAATAAAAACAATTTAATTTTAAAAATATATACACGGGTCGCCTGGTTGATGCAGTCGGTAGAGTGTACAACCCTTGATCCCATATACACGGACAACTAGGAACAACCACGCTACCAAAAAACCAACTGCAGCGGGCAGACAGCAGAGGGCCAGCTTGCACACAGAAGGTCACTTACAGGTCTGTAACAAAAATGCCAGGAGCTTAACAGAACAAGGGCAATTCCCCAAAAGAGAAACACCAGTGGCTCTGCATCAGGAGACGCTTGACACACGCAGGACTGAAGAAAGGCATGTGGAAACAGGACAGAATGTTTGCTGTCGGAGTAGGAGGAGATTTTAAACTAATGGGAGACGCGCGCCAGGGAAGGTATGACCAGCGGCAGGCGGTGTGGCCTGTAATTCCGGGAACCCGGGAACAGCCCGAACGCCCCTCAGGGAAGGGCCGAGCGCGGCGCCCACACAGGCGACAGCACAGCGGGCAGCGGCGGACAGGGACCCCAGATGCCACGCAGGAAGGGCCCGAGAGGTTCGCCGGCCCACCCGGGGCCCCCCTGTCGCTGCAGGGGCTTTGACGCACTGCTGCGCACTAAGGGAGGAAGGAGATTATTTCCACGGTACCAACCAGTTCCGGAAAACAGCCCTACTTTCTCAGTAACAAAAACTTGGAAGGATTTTTCTCAGAAAACTCCCATAACCTCAGCCGGCCGCGGAACTCCGTGTGGCATCGCACCCACCCGCCACATCGCGGTCTGAGACTCGCACACCTCTGACCCGGCTCCCAGCTGTCCCCACAGCACGCCGGCCCGCGGCTGCCTCAGGACCCTGGCACAAGCCACTGCCTCGACTTGAGCCGCCCTTGCGCAGCCCCCTTCCCCTTCCCCGTGGGCGGTCTCCCTGCCCCGTCTCTAGCAGGAGGCCTTCTGCTCGGCTCTCCTCCCCAGGCTCCGCACCGACACTCACGCCATGTTACTCGTGTCCACCCCAGCACCACGCAGGCCAGGATTCGTGTCTGCCTCGTCCCCGGGGAGCACAGGAGGCAGCGGGATGGTTCTTGAACTGCTAGCACTACCCAACGTGGGAGACATTCTTGGGGCTCACCTGGACACTCTGCCGTCTGTCTTTCCCACACAATGCTGGAGTCAGAGCAGGCCCTCAACTAACACGTGGTTCTCTTCTCAGAAGGCACAGACGCTGAACTCAGAAAGCTTCGCAGATTACAGGTCTAGACTGGTGACCCACCAATCTTGGTGGCTGGTTTCGAAATCACCGAATGTGGGTTAAACAAAAGAAAAAAGAAAGAAAAAAAAAGAAAGAAATGGAGGGGCGTCCGGGTGACTCAGTCCATGAAGCAGCTGCTTTCAGCTCAGGTCATGATCTCAGGGTCCTGGGATGGAGCCCCGCACTGGGCTCCCTGCTCAGTGGCGAGTCTGCGCCCCCCCACCCCGCCACTCTGCCTACTTGTGCACTCTGTCAAAAAAAATCAATAAAATCTTTAAAAAAAAAAGAGAGAAATAAACATCAACTCTCTAAATACAAAGAAACAAAACAACAAAAAAGGAGGCTTTAGTCACCGAAGACTATTCTTGCCCTCACTAACAACTCTTCTATTAATTTTTTAAAGATTTTATTTGACAGAGCAACCACGCACGTGCGCACATGTAGGCAGAGCGGCAGAGGCAGAGCTTTCAGCGGGAGGCTGCTTTCGCTCTGCCTCTGCTGCTCTGCAAGGAGCTGAGCAAGGAGCCCGACATGGGGCTCGATCATGACTTGAGCTGAAGGCAGATACCCAACCGACTAAGCCACCCAAGTGCCTCCCCCGCCACCCATCTTTCTCTTTTAAAAAAAAATCTGCAGAAGGGGCGCCTGAGTGGCTCAGTCTTTGAGCATCTGCCTTGACTCAGGTCATGATCCCAGGGTCCTGGGATCAAACCCTGCATTGGGCTCCCTGCTCGGCGGGAAGCCTGCTTCTCCCTCTCCCACTCCTCCTGCTTGTGCTCTCTCTCGCTGTATCTCTGTCAAATAAATAAACAAAATCTTTTAAAAAATAAAAATAAAAATATTAGAAATCTGCAACTAATAAGTTTTGTAATCTAGTTTCCAAGCCCACATCTGGAAACTGGCAGAGGAGGGAACATGGCCCCAGGAAGGCCTGATGAGCTACATAAGAGGAAAGAAAGCTAAAAACAGAGCAACACCCAAACAGCAGTTTCCCTGTGGGGACACGTCATACATGGGAGTCGTCCTACCCCATGGCCCTCAAGGGCCTGTATGTTACTGGAGAAAACCACAGACTAACACAATGACCCTGAAAAAATCCAAGGAAGGTTCAGTTACATTCTGTCTGATGTATCTGTTTCAGAAAGACTTCCAATCATAACAGCTAAAATGAAATGTTTTGCTTCTTTAAAAGTAAGCTTCATAAGCTCCGCTCTCCATAAGCTCGAGAATGTCGGTTGTGTGAACACAGTGGCACTGAGCCGCGCTGGCTAGCTGACACATCCAGCTCCACCAGAAGGACGGAGACCTACTTGTTAATAGTGCTGCCATATAATCTGGGTTTTTAAATTTTATTTAATTTTTCAAAAGGTTTTTATTTATTTATTTGACAGACATAGATCACAGTAGGCAGAAAGGCAGCCAGAGACAGAGGGGGAAGCAGGCTCCCAGCTGAGCAGAGAGCCCGATGCGGAACTAGATCCCAGAACCCTGAGATCATGACCTGAGCCGAAGGCAGAGGCTTAACCCACTGAGCTGCCCAGGAACCCCGGGTTTTCTTTAATACTCGTTTTGGCTACCTCAAAATTAAGGGTGTGTTTTTTTTAATGTTCTAATCACATATCTTGATTATATGGCTCCTAAATAACGGAACCGCTCTTCAAATTAGTTAAGCCCATGCCTTGGAAACACCTGAATTCCATTTACCTAATCTGTGGGAAGTCATCCGGGGGAAAAGCAGGGACGGATGATGCCCAAGCAGACAATGGGTCTCTAAGCTATAACTTTCACGGTCTATCATTCCCAGTGGCTTTAGGAGCCGTATCAGAAATGAAACCCCAAAACTGATTTTGCCAAATGCTACAGAATTTCCTTGTAGAGTAAGCAAACAGCAGCTTCCTAGTAAAAGTCGAGTCTTCCGTATCCAGACCCAGGTCAAAATCCCAGGGTCCCGGGATCAAACCCCACTGGGCTTCTTGCTCAGCAGGAGCCTGCCTCTCCCTCTCGCTCTGACTGCTGCTCCCCCTGCTTGTTCTATCAAATAAATAAATAAAATCTTAAAAAAAAAAAAAAAAAGAAAGAAAGAAAGAAAAGAAAAATTCTAGCTGGCTACACCGAAGGCACCGAAAATGCAATTCAAGAACAGCCTCTGGCTTTGAACGAAAACATTTCACCAGAGTGTGAACCGGATACACTTTGCTGATGCCAAGACAGTATTTTGGTTTGACACATGGACCACCAATGCTCCAGTCAGTCTCCCTACAGAAATCACCTTTATTACCTGGGATTGGACTTTGGGGGCAGAGCTGAGAAATGCTGGTTTCCCCTCAATCCAACTCCGGCCCCCCAACCCCGCACCCCCCACCCCTTCAAGCAGCAATGGTCTCAACGCACAAGGACAGCAAACACTTAGGAGGTTTTTTTTTTTGGAGGGGCCTTAATTTTGGCCAACTACTCAGCTAGTAACTAGTAAGGTCTTTACTAACCTATTACACTCGGGTTAGTCTTCTGCAGGTAACTTGGCCCTCTGGTCCTGCCAAAGCACCTCAAGCCCACGGCCCACCTGGTGGCTCCTGGGCAGCCGACCACACACCCCACACCCCGGGCCTGGTGCCTCACTGGTGCTGACCGAGGCCCCTGCACTGTGGCATATAGAGGAGGCAAAGCCATTCGGGGTCCGAGCAGTTAAGGATCAAGCCTATTACCGATACGTTCTGTCAGCGACAGGGAGAGCTGTTTCGCGGAGTGAGATCTGCTCCGCTCATCCTGCAGAGAGCCTGGGAACGCCAGCATTTGCCTCAAGTCTCATGACGGCTGCAACCGATAGCTGTGAGGGCACGAATTACACGGCATGGGCCCCCAAAGAGAGAGCAGACGGAAGAAGCAGAAAAAATCAACAGGAAGATAAAAGCAGTAAATGTAAGACTGGGGCTGCACAAGGTCCAGGTGGGCTCGTTTGGGGAAATAAACCTGCCGGGCTGGAGCCCTACACCAAAGGGGGCAACAGACTCTTCTAGTGCTTGGGGCAGACTCCTCACCCCTTCGAAGTCTCACTTCTAAGTCAGAAAATTCCAGCACAGGCTCCAGCTTACAGAGACTGGAAAAGGTAGAAAACACTAACCTGAAACCAAACAGTCTACGGTGGCTGCCTCGTGATGGGGTCCTGGCGAGGCCAACAGTGAGAACAGCGTCCTCAAGAGCAGGACCAGGGCTCAGGAGCTGTGGTCCACGGCAGGTCCACGGCCCCATGAAAAGACCAACCCAGCACCCTCTCCACCTCAAAACACGATCATCTGCTTTTGGAGACCAGGCCTGTTGCTGACCTTTCAGGCCCATCATCTCTTCTTTGGGAGGCTTCTTTGTCTACCGGCAAATCCATTACTTCTGTTACTCATCAGAACTGGTGCAAACGTTTTTTACTATGAATGTTACATTTTCCTGATTACCCAGGCTCTGACAGCTCTACTCTTTATAATAACTACCTTCTACCAGTGGAAGGAATTACTCGTTGGTTCTCTACCACCAGTCACCTTGATTCACCAGGGACAACGCTGGAATCAGCCACCCACCTGGTCCTGAGCGCGTGCAGAAAATCAGGTGTGTGGCCCTCACAATGCCTACAGCTGGGTTCCCCCCAAGTACTGGCCCATGTCTGGCCTTGTGACTAGCCTGACAGTTACAGAGAATGGCCCACAAGTTTACATGCAACAGAAGGGAAAGGACATAATTTTCAGCCTCCTTCACCCTCACTCCCGTATATTCCCATTTCTTGTCAAACCCAGTCATTCAATAGCACCTGATACGCTGCACCTGGTGCGAGACCGGGCTCATAACCCTCTCCTGTGAGATCCACTTGAGCAATCATCCGCACGTTTCTGCCCTCCCTGACTGGCCAAACAGGCCTCAGGAATGGCAATATGGCCCAGTACACTGCCTGGAAAACACATGCTCCCACTTAACCTATGACCCCAACAGCAGGGTCACATCATCTCTGAAGTCCCAGAGAGCATTCAAAATATGTTTTTTGTTTGTTTGTTTTACACAATCTCCACACCCAACGTGGGGCTCAAACTCATAACCCCGAGGTCAGGAGTTGCATGCCTTGAGTGAGCCAGCCAGATGCCCCTCAAAATGTATTTGTTGAATAAACTAAGTAATGAGCAAAAATGAGAAATAAAAAGTCCACAAGCCGAGACTGTTTCACACCTCACAGAGCAGAGGGGGAAGGACTGGGAGGGTGACAAAGGCAGACTCTCAGATGTGAAGCTGAGCACATGCTAACATTTGGCAACACTCTCCCACCAACATAGGAAAAAAAAATACAGGTGAATTCTGAATTTTCTGTAGAGGTGACTTCTCTTATTCTCTTCCCCCCACTGTATAAGATACATATCTTCTAGGCTAAACTCATCCATCCCTCAGTCCCTCTAAACAACTGTACCTTCATGACTGCCCACACGGGTGGGTATCAAGGGCATCTGCAATACGCCACGCTTCCAAAAGGTTCTCGATCTCAGATCCAAAGAAAAGACTGTGACAGAAGTTCAGAAGAAGAGGGACGCAGATTATTATGGGAAAGAGTTAAAAAATCAGAACAAAAACTTGCTGGGCTGAAAACCAGCACATCTTCCCAGCAGAAGAGACACTACGTGGTACAAAGAGTGATTTACAACACACACGGCTGGAACATCTTAGAACATGAACAAAAAAGAAAAAACCCTTAACCTCAAGAGAAAGGTAAGAAGAAAACAAAACCAAGTTAGCTACAAAAGAAACAATGAAATTAAGACTGCTCCTCTGTATCACAGATGCTAGAGAACAGCAGATCAATACCCTCACTCTTTGAAGAAAAATCATTTTGACCTGGAATACAGTATCCAGGAAACCTACTACACAGGATTGGGGCAAAATAAAATCTTTTAGACTCGGTGGAGCTTAGAAAATTTACAACCCAAAGACTTCTGCAAAATTAACACAAGGGTATACTCTCGTATGACAGGAAATAAATCCAATAAAGAAAGAAGATGGTGGGTACAAGCAAAAGTATAAAATTTACAGTCAACATGCATTAACCAATACATTTTTTAAAACTGTTTTAAAAAAAAGTAATACTGCACCAAAATTGAAAACTCAGGTAAAAGGAAAAGTGTAGGAGACGTGAAAAAGAAATTCACAGAAGATATAGAAATGGCCATTAAGCAAATGAAAACATTCTCACTACTATCCTTGGAGGACCTGCCTTGATACAGGCAGTCCCATTCCCTGTTAACGGGAAGGTAAACTGATAAAGCCTTTCTCGACAGCAATTTGGCAATGTCAGCTAACATTTCAAATACGCACAGACACTGAACTATCGATTCTAAAACTCAGATTCTGGGGGCGCCTGGGTGGCTCAGTGGGTTAAGCCTCTGCCTTCAGTTCAGGTCATGATCCCAGGGTCCTAGGATCGAGGCCCGCATCGGGCTCTCTGCTCAGCAGGGAGTCCGCTTCTCCCTCTCTCTGCCTACTTGTGATCTCTCTATTTCAAATAAATAAATAAAATCTAAAAAAAAAAAAAACAACTCAGATTCTGAAATTCTAAAGAAATGCCATATATGTGCCCCGAAGATTTAAATACTCGCCCATTCTACATAACAATGTAATGACGAAAACAAAAAAATCATGGACATCAACTTTATTATGTTTATTAACAGGACGGCTAAATAAACGGCCAAACTTCCACAACACAAGACACTACACAGCCGCTGGAAAGCCACGGACGGGGGTTACCGACACAAAATGGGTAAGCTTTGCAGAGAACGTTAAAAACAGTTCAGGAGCAAACTACATATATGGGCTACGCCTTTTCACATAAAAACAGACACCTGTCCGCGTGTGTGAGTGTGTGCAGAGCCTCAAAAGAACGCTGTAACGTTTGCTCATGGCTTGAAAGCAGTTATGGTTATTCTTTTTTTTTTTTTTTTTTTTTTTTGGCCATTTACTTGAGCACCTACCAATTTCAGGTCCTGGGAATGCGGGGGTCAAGAACCCAGAGTCCAGGGAAGACGCGGTTCTGCCCGGTTCGCGGCCGTGTCCCGGGCAGAGTGGGCACTCAGTGTTGTTCCCACATGCACACCACGGTGGAGACCAAGTGGCTTCTGCATCGCCCCGATATAACACAACTTGGGGGCGCGGAGCAATAGCAGCGCCACGAAGGGGCTTACACGGTCGCCCAGGTGAAGTTCGTCCCCACTCCCCGAAGACGCGCTCGGCTGCAGGAGCGAAGAGCCCTCGATCTCTCTGCCTCAAAACGAACCGGAGGGCTCGACGGGGAGAAGCCCCTGCAGGAGTCCCGCGGGCCGGGGCTCCTCCCCGCTACCTGAGGGCGGGTGGGGGAGGAAACCCGGGCAGTCCGGCGACACCACGACGCTCCACGCTCGCCGCGCAGGTGGCGCCTAAATCTCACAGAACCTCCGTGGCTCCCACGGAGGAGGAAGCGCGCCCAGGACCTGGGGAGGAGAGGCCCGCCCGCCCACTCGTCGACCCTTACCTCTCGGGGCGGCAGCCAGGGCCGGCGCCCGCAGGCTGCGTCCCCACAGCAGCAACACCCGCAGCTCGCGCGCCATGTCCGTCCTCCCCGGCACCCGTGCGGCACGCGCGGCGGGGGCGGGACGGGGCGGGACGGGGCGGGGCGGGGCCTTCCTCGGACGCGACGTGGTGACGTCACGGTGAGCGCAGGGCTGCCCAGCCCGCTGCCTGAGCCGGAGAGTGGGCGGGGGCCTGCGCAGCGCGGCCGTCGGCCCGCGCGGGGGCAGTCGGGCCTGGGGGCGGGCCCCCCGTGACCTTGTGTCGCGTTGTCAAGGGCGACGGGAGGGGCCGCGGGGCACTAGCCCGCCAACAGGGCCTCACTTCGTGCATCCCTAAAATGGGGCTGACGTTCGCAGGACTGAGGCCGTGGTCGTTCCCCCGCTCCCCGGCCACTGGCCGAACCGAGGCGGGAGCGGAAGGGGAAGGGACGGACCTCAGGCTGGCCTTGTCCACTACCGAGCGCGAACGCAAGAGCCGCCCCCACCAGCACAACAGGGCTTATTCCTTCCTTGTCTCGCGTCCTGCTGGAGGTGGGGCTGAGGCCGAGACCCACCACTCCTTTTAATTAAGAAAAAAAAATTTTTTTTTTTTAATTGAAGTATGGTTGACACACTAAGATTAGTTCCAGGTGTTGAACGTAGTGATTCAGCAGCGCTGCAGCTTGTGCTGCTCTCACCATTCTGAGTGTAGCTGCTGTGGGTCACTAGGCGACACCGGTACCCATCCCGTGACTGCAGTCGCTGTGCGATGCTGCTCCCGGCCCCGTCGACGCCCTTTGTCGCCCAGTGCTGCACCACACAACTTGCAGGTCCTCTGACGCCGCCTGAAGTGAGGCCCCGGCGCCCCGTCCTCCACCCCCAAATGATTCTGAGGCTCACTGGAGACTGGCTACCAGAGCGAAAAAAGCTGCAGAAACGGAGGTGCTTTGGATTTGACCCGAGCTGCCAAAAGTCAGGGGAGGGTCCCTTTGGAGCCCGCACACAGCCGGGTGTTGGGAGGGGCCTTCTGGGACTCTTCCAGGTGGAAGGTGTGAAGGATGAGCCCCACCTGCCAGGCTTGTACTGTCAGGTGGGTGGACTC
Organism: Mustela putorius furo; assembly: GCF_011764305.1. Classification (NCBI taxonomy): domain Eukaryota; kingdom Metazoa; phylum Chordata; class Mammalia; order Carnivora; family Mustelidae; genus Mustela; species Mustela putorius. The sequence goes on along the minus strand of NW_025422145.1, from coordinate 12,626,146 downwards.
AGCTGTAAAAGCAGTTCTCTGATATTGGGAGGAAGACTCCAGAAGCCTCCTCCCTGGCCCCCAAGGCAGCTGGATCACCCACTCTTCAGTCACCGTCCTCTCGTGCCTCCCCAGCACACAAAATCAGTTCCAAACCCCTCGGCCTCCGGGCACTGCACAACCTCACACCTGCCTCTCTCCTTTCCCCACCATGCTCCAGACACAGGGAGCCTGTACCAGGCCAAGCCAGTCCAGTGTATCCCTGCAGCTGCTGGGCTGGGGGTTGGGGGGTACCGATGGGTCTCAGCCTCACCTTGTGTTTGTTATTTACCCAGGAAGTCTTCCATTATAAGAGCCGATATAGTGATCTATGAGGTGATAGATCTAGGTTGGGGAGCCCTTTATTTCGGAAGAAGCGGTCCTTGGCAAAGTGAAGAGGGAAACCTACACTTCACTTAAAGATGGGGGCACTTGAGCCGCCTGGGTGGCTCTAGTCGGTGGAAGGTGTGCTTCTTGGGGTTGTGGGTTTGAGCCCCACTTTGGGTGTTGAAATTACTTAAAAAAAAAAAAATCTTTAAGGCAAACAAAAAGCCTAAGGCAATTTCAAAGTCAAGGTGTGGTCCTTGGTCCCCTACAGCCTTGCTACTCCAAGTGGGCCCAGGCCTCACCCCGGAGCTCCTTCAAAACCTAGAAGCTCAGTCTGCCACCCCCTGCCCTGGCCCAGACTTACTAAATTGGGGTGTCAGCAAGAAGTCAGGTAAGTTGTCTGCGGGTCAGAGCTGGGGAAGTGCCATCCTGAGCACAGGCCAGCAGCAGCGAGGATGTGTGCTCCCGAGGGCTGTGCTATCCTGGACCCTGACAAAGAGACATCTCCTCATTCCAAGAAGAAAGCCAGGTCGGTGGTCCGGCTTCAAGCCCTGGAGCTACCTTGCACCTTCCTCCAGTGGCTGATGGTGTCTCTAGGGGGAGTTCTCCAAGGGCTGGAGTCAGTGCCTAGGATCCGTTCAGTAAATGCTTTGCTGAGTAAGCCAGCCCGGTGCTCGGACAAGACCTGCGCGTTTCCCTGTTGCTGGAAGCAGCAGGCATACACCCGCTCTGGAGGGAAGGGGGCCTCGGCTCGGGGTCCACTCATGTCCTTCCTGCCCTTTCTCACACTGGTGGACCTCTTCTCACAAGAGAACCCCTTTTCCTTACCCAGGAAACCAGAGACCAGAACGCCAGTGTCTAGAGGCTTGGGAACAGCCAGAACCGACTTCCCCGGAAGTTTAGAGGGTCCCCTGTGCTTCTGGCTGCAGAGGTCCAGCTCCCACAGGGGACACCCGTTCTGGCCACTAAACACTGGGCAATTCTGGTTGCCTCCTGCGCAGAACCCTGCCCCCCCGCCCCGAGTCTTTTTCCTCTTTCTCTGCACCTGCAGACGTTGGTCTGGTCCCCACCACTCTCCCTCCCCGACCCACCAGCCTCCAGATGCTCAACTCGCAGCAGCACGTGAAACAACCCTCCCTCTTCTGAGACCCCCCCCCCCAAACCTGTCCAGACGTGAGAGGTCCTGGGTGGAGTCAGAGACACAGGAGGGGTCCTGGTGCAGGGAGCCCCGACACACCACCCTTCCCCATCCTCCTAAGGGTGTCCTCTCTGGGCCTTTTCCTGAAGGACCACCCTCACCTGGAACATTCTCTAAACATCACTACCAGCCTTGAGGATCTTCAAGTCTGAACTTTGCTGATCTGCCTATATAAGACTACTCAGTAAACCTCCGTTTCCAAGAGGCTTCCTTGGTGTTGGCCCAGAGCCTGGGGTCCCAGCACCAGAGCATAAAGCCCATTTCAGTAGCAGCCCTCTCCAAGCGCTGAACCAGGCACCAGGCACCACACTCAGGGCGGCCAAAAGTCCCGCTTAGTCCTGTATAAGATCCTGGTTACTACTTAACTACTGTCTGGACATTGGAAGATTTAGCAGAATTATAATACATCCCTCTTTCCTCAAGGTAACCCCAAAGTAAGTTCAAGGTGAGCTTGCGGAGCTCGTAGGGGAGGAAAGCTCCTTTTGGGACAGCGGTGAAGCACGTGGCTCTGGCTGAGCAGCTCACACCACCCATGAACTTGGACAGGTCCCCTGTCCTACCTCACGGCCAGGACAGGGGAGCTAGTGAGGCCTTCCAACAGCACTTGTTACCAAGCGTCGCCAAGGAGGGCAGGCAGAGTTGAGAGGGCTCATACCCCACCAAGGTCCCGGCTCCTGGTGGCCACCACCCCGATGGGCCCACTGGCCATCCCTCCATGGGGACACCACAGGCACCCACTTCCTGTGCAATGGCCGCCTGCTCGTCTCTCAACCCCCTGAATGTCAGATCAGCCCAAGGTTTTCCATCAGCACCTGCTGATTCTCTGCTGGGTACCATAATCTGCCTCTGGGGCCTCCGTCCACACAGCCTGGCAAGTCGTCTGGAGGAAGGTGTGCTTGCACCGAAGGTACCGTCCGCCTGTTCATCCACAGTTCCTGTCTGTCTTTCAGCCTGGGGGCGACACTCAGTTACATTTCAGAACTGACCCATCTCCCTACTCTTGACTTTGCACAATGAAATCACACCCGACTGCTGCAGTGGCACGAACACAAGACATCCCAGGAAGGTGCAATCTGGTTTTTCCAGCCTCCATTCCTATGCACTCCTGTGCTCCTACTTGCTAAGGTGGCCCGGCCAGAGCGCTGACTCCCCGGCAAGGGTCCTTGGGTGACGTGCCTCCCGAAGGTCTGTTGGCAACTAACCCGCACTCAGATCCTTCATGAAGGGACTTTCCTTTTTCAGAGCAGCCCACTGGTCTGTGCAGTGCTAGAAGCACATTTTGGCTTAAGTGGGAATCTTTGGTTCCATTTTGTAGCCAAAAAAAAAAAAAAGAGAGAGAGAAAGTTAGGTCTTCAGCCTGAGATTATACAAGCCGAAGAGACTTCACCTCGTTTTCCAGAGATTGTCTCCTACTCCTGTTTTTAACATGTTATGTTCTCAGAAGCGTCATCAAACACACATACTAGGCGGGCGCCTGGGTGGCTCAGTGGGTTAAGCCACTGCCTTCAGCTCAGGTCATGATCTCAGGGTCCTGGGATCGAGTCCCGCATCAGGCCCTCTGCTCAGCAGGGAGCCTGCTTCCCTCTCTCTCTCTCTCTCTGACTGCCTCTCCATCTACTTGTGATTTCTCTCTGTCAAATTAATAAATAAAAAATCTTTAAAAAAAAAAAAACACACATACTAGGCACACTCAACCGAGACCCTCCAGTCTAACGAGGGCTAGCTACTAATAAGCTCATTCCAAGGGTCGTTAGCCAACTGGGACCATCTTTGAATCCAAGCAGTTTTACCAGCTTTTATTATAAACACCAGCACATTTCAAGTTTCCTCTTTTTGATCACAAATATAGGACTTTTTTCTTCTCCTTTTAAGTATACAGCATGAGACACAGCGCCGGGCCTTTCCCGCTGTCTTACAGAATCTCTTTACGCCGAGTGCGGGGTTAGCATCCACAGACCACACCCTCGGCCGCAGCCCTTGGCGGATTACACAGGACATGGACTCCAAAACGATGAGACCTGTACAGAGTTTTGGATCCCACGACGACCTGAAAAAGATGCCCCCCCCCCCACCGCCTCTGCTCAGACCTGGCATCTTGAGGCTTCGGGGAGGAGGATAGGAGGCAAAGTGCTGCTTCGGACTCATCTGCGGCCTGAACTCTGTGGGTGAAGCTCCCCGCGGAGTAGTGGGTATATGAGGCCCACACTGAGCTGGACACCTCGGTTCCTGGAAAGAGAACCATCCAGGCCTTCGCTGGGCCTGGCTGCCACCCAAATGGCCACCAGGACCATGGTCCCTGCCTCTCCCCTGTGAGCAATCCATCAGAATCATGTCTTACAAAGAACAGACTCCAAAAATATATATAAATAAATAAAAACCTTAAACATTCTTACAGGGATCTTAAAGAACAGAATACATGTTAAAAACTTCAGTAATTTATATCAACTTTAAGCGGTACTTTATATACAATGGGGGAAAAACACATGCATAGTCCAAATACAATGTTGAAAACAGCATTTTCATAACAAAAAAACCCCGAACACTAAGTGTTAATACCATGTACATGAATTCAAGAAGGACCACCCTTTTTGTCTGTTGCACACAGTTTATTTAACAATATGATATAAGAAATGAGTTGGTACTTTACCATTCTATACAGTGATTGAATCTTCTTGAATTTTCTTATTTATAGTAATTATAGCGCTTGCATGATTTACACTAGAATTGCTTTTCCTCATTTCAAGTTTCACATAGAAGAAAGAAAAGAATGTTCTTCTCTATTAACATTAGCATGGTCTAAGAGAGTGATCATCCCTATTTTTTGTCTAAAACCAGTTTTATCAGAGAAACAAAGCAACAATTTCTACATCTGCAAGACAAGAGTTTGGCTTAGGCCAGTATGTATAGATAGATGTGTGTGTGGGTGTGTACGTGTGTGCACGCAGGAGCCAATTCCTATCGTCCAGGGGTAATACTTGGAGAACGCCCACAGAGTTCACTATAGAAAAAATCTTCCCGCAACGTCAGAAAGTTATCGGGATACATTATAAGCTTGCATTATTTCAAGAATCAGTTTCTGAATATTATTTTTCTTCTCACTTTTAAACATAAATGTTTAAAGTCTTGAAAATACAAATAAAAAATATGAATATAATGAACTTGTTTTTCCCGTTAAAAAAAGGCATGAGTCACCAGAAATGACGACAAAAAGAATCCAAACAAAACCCCCCTCCCCCCAAAACAAAAAAACAAAAACAAAAAACAAAAACAAAAAGAGAGAGAGAAAGAGAGAGAGAGAGAGAGAGAGAGAGACCAGATATTTAAATCAACTGGTTTTTAACAAAAAAATATATTCTTTGTATTGTTTCTTTAAACAGCAATCTACCCTTCCACGGCTTGGAAGTAGCGGTTCCATCTAGGCATAAAAAGAACCTAGACGCCTGGATTTCAGTACAAAAGGTCCAAGAACATGAAAGGGGGGAAAAAAGCGATGCTCTCACAATGCTACAAACCCTCCACAAACTTTTCTAGGGTGTCTCCTGTGGTGTCGCCGACCAGGGACAGCTCACTGGACAGTGCACTCCTGTTGGGGGTGTTCAGCTGTGGGAGCATTGCACTCTGTTCGGGGTTCCCCAAGTGTCCCTGATCTATGGAGCTGGCCATGGTGACTGCGAGTCCTGGGTGGGGGGAACCAGTCTGGGGCGAGACGTGGTGTGGTGAAGGCTGGGGCTGTATCCGTGGCGACGGGCTGGAATGTGGAGGCTGGGACTGGGGCCGCGGAGACTGGACAGGGGCCGGAGACCGCACCTGGCTACTGAGGGACGTGGCCATCTGCTGGCCGGGGAGGTGCGAGGCCTGTGGCTGTCCTGAGAGCATGTGCTGCTGGGGGCTCATGGGGTTCGGCTGGCCCGGGGACCCGATCTGCTGCTTCATCTGCTGCTGCTGCAGAATCCGCTGCTGCAGGGCCTGCTGGATGTTGGGGGTGCTGTCTGCGCCCAGCCCCGGCTGCCCTATCTGGCCGAGCTGTCCCATCTGAGCCGCCATCTGGCCCATGGAGCTGCCCTGGATGGGGAGGTGCTGCTGCATCCGCTGCTGCTGCATGGCCGGGGGGTAGCCTCCGGGTCCCTGGGGCTGCTGGAACTGGCCGTGCCCGGCCATGCCCCCGGCCATGCCCGTGCTGCCCTGTTGCTGCTGTTGCTGCTGCTGCTGCTGTTGCTGCTGCTGCTGCTGGAGCAGCTGCCTCCGGAGCATCTCCCGGTACTGCGGGTTCATGCTCGCCATGCTGGGGTTGTGGCCCGGGTTCATGATGTTCAGGGCCTGGCCCTGGGGGTTCAGGCCTCCCATCGCCGGTTGCTGCGGAGGCACGCCAGGCCGGGGCCCGCCGGTTTGCATGGCGTTCAGGTTCTGCAGGCCGGGCTGCTGGTGCAGGCCGGGCTGGGCCTGGAGGCCGGGCTGGGGCTGCAGGCCAGGCTGGGGCTGGAGGCCAGGCTGACTGGCCACGTACTTGGCTGTGCGCTGCTTGATGAAGGCCGCCATCAGCTGAGGGTTGGACTTGAGGATGTTGAGCACCTGCTGCTGCTGCTGCGGGGAGCTGGGCGACTTCAGGGTCCGCAGCAGGTCCTGCAGGGCGCCGGGCGAGATGCTCCGGGGAGGCTGCACACCGGACATCCGCGGCCCGGCCACGGCTGGCTGGGCCTGCATGGACAGCACGGGCCGGGGCAGGCCCGGCATCGGCTGCTGCTGGGGAAGAGGCGCTTGCTGCCACTGCCCGGGGGGCAGGTTGGGCATGACCGGCCCGCTGACCTGGCTGGGACGGGGCACGTTCAGGCCCACGGGGGCCATCTGGCTCACTGGGGTCACCATGCCCGCGCGCCCTGGGGGCAGGCCGTTGTTCACGTTCACCCGGTACAGGTGCTGCTGCTGCTGGGCCTCGCGCTCGATCTGCCGGGCCGCTTCCACTGCGGCCGGTGGGGGCTGTGCGGGAGGTGGCGGGGCCGGCACCTGGTTGGTGGGCTTCCCGGTGGACACCGTGGTAGGGGGCTGAGTCCGGGCCACGCTGGGGAAGCCGGCTGGTGACATGCTCACGGGTGAGGGCTGGGGCTGGGCCGGGGGCTGCGGCGTCTGGGGCGTGCTGGGCTGCTGCGTGGGGGTCCCGGGCGGAGCTGAGGTAGGGGAAGGCAGACTCTGCTGAGGCACATTGCGGGTGTTCATGGTGGCCATCCGCCGGCGCATGAGCTGGGCTTGCTGCAGCCGGTGCTGGATCTGCTGCTGCCGGAGCTTGTGTTTGATGTTGAGGCAGAAGGGCACCGGGCACTTATTCTCCTGGCAGTGCTTGGCGTGGTAGCAGCAGAGGGCGATGAGCTGCTTGCACACCGGGCAGCCCCCGTTGGTCTTGCGCTTGCAGCCCTTGGTGTGCTGCACCACACGCTTCATCTTCTGGCAGGACGGCAGCGAGCAGTTGGCGTTGCGGCACTGGCAGGCGTGCACCAGGGACTGGATGCAGCGCTGGATGCTCAGGCGCCGCGACTCCTGGGGGCTCTTGGACTGCGGCTCGCCCTGGCTGCTGCCCTCGTCGTCCAGGCCCAATCCCCACTTCACCATCTTGTGGGCGTGGCTCTTGGTGTTGTAGCAGTTGATGCAGAGGTCGTAATCCTGTGGACAAGCACAGGGCGCAGGCTATGGTCAGCCCAGGGCCTTGGGACCGGACAGAAGCCACCGCATCCATCCCCGCAGCCCTATCCCTCCCCTCCCTGTGCTCTCACAGGCTCTCGAGTGCGTTGGCTGACCTCTGGTCCCCTTTCCTTCCGTCCTCTGCCCCTGGGGAAGGGCGCCTTGACCTACCGTGTCCTGCTCCTGAACCTGGCCTGGGGAGCCTGACGGTTCCTCCCAAGCTCACCCAGGTGCCACCCAGCTCCTTGGGGCCACTGCCAGGGGCCCTGGTGCATCACCCGAGCTCTGCTGGGTGGCCCAGGGGGTCTAGGGGACTGAGGCACCTTCCCCAGAAGACAGGCCTTTGGCTCAAACCCCAAAGAACCCAAAACGCACACTTAAAGTTGCTTGTACCTGCAGACAGAGACTACCAGGTACCAGGTCTGGAAAAGAAGACCCTATGACTGGGACCCACCCCTTTTCCAAACGGACATGAAGATCCCAATAGTGGGAAGTGATACAGGACTAAAGAAGGCTGGAAAAAGTGGGAAATGCAGACAACGGCATTACAGAGGCTCCACCTGCCCCCTCTACCCAAGATCACAGAACCCCTACAGGTGTGCGGCTCTGGGAACCGTTTGGGAAGCTAACTCTGGCAAGGTGAGGACAGGGTGGAGGGTGGAGGCTCCACAACAGCCCACTTCACGCCCTGTGAGGGACCCATCTGGGCAAGGGTTGGCCCACACCCTTTCCCACAGGGAGCCAGCACGTGCAACCATGGGGTCCACCGGACAAGGGCCTTCTTAACTGCTTGGCTAGGTCACAGCTGGAGGCATGAACAGGGGAAACCACTCAGAATCCCGGGGGGGCTGAAGCACAGCCTGTTTCCTGCCCTGCCCCTGCCCTGCACCCGAAGGCCCGTGGATGCTCTGGACACATGGCTGGTGTTAGCGAACAAGGGATCAAATCAAAGTGCTCTATGATCAATTCTTCCTGAAAAAGTCAGCACAAACACTGCCCCCCAGGAGGCCTGCCCACTCCACCTCCCTGGGAGACCAGCGCCTCCTGCCAGGGGCCAGGTGTAGCCCAGACACACATCGATGGCCCTTTTTTATGCTCTGCTGGGTTGGGAGCACATGTGCCCCATGAAGGGAGAAAGGCTCCTTCCTTCCTCCCTTCCCTCTACGTATGCTGGTGAGCCTGGAGCGAGCGCAGAGCACAGAGTTTCTTCTTCATGACCTCAGAAACCCGACCTCATGACCAACAACTCCCAGAGAGGACCAGGAGACAGATGCGCCTTTTCATCTGCTTATCTGGTCCCTGGGAAGATGCTGACCACTTCACGGTCCGAGCTGAAATGCTAATGTACCGATGGCGCAGAGAACTGAGGACCGACCGGGGGCCCAACTCGCGGTGCAGACATTGCCCGCCGGCCTACCTCGCAGACAGTGCAGTGCCAGCGCGTCTCCACGTGGTGCTTGCACTCGTTGCAGGTGTAGACGAAGCGGTCCTGGCCCTGGGTGTGCAGCTCCACCAGCATGCACAGTGTGGACCACTTGGACCGGCGCAAGGAGGAGAACTCCCAGTGCTTGTCTCGGGCGAGGGTGAGGAAGGCGTCACGCCCGTCCATGAGGTCACAGCTGAGCAGGGGGTCGGGGTCCACGATGGGGGGCAGTGTGTTGATGACGGGCCCAGCGTGCAGGTGGATCACAAAGAAGACCTGCAGGGAAGGACAGCGTTAGCTCACGGAGAGCCATGGCCACTGTGCCTCCCGGGGCCAGTTCTCTCCACAAGGCCCAGGATGGAGCGCCAGCAGCACTTTTCCCTTCTCTGGGTAGGGGCCGGCGTTGTGGATTCTCAGCAACCCCTTCTCCCTTATCCCACAGACCAGGAGGGGGCCAGCCTCTGGCCCGAGAGCCCCCCGCTCCCCCCAGAGCATCTCTACCTCTTTGTGCTTCTCCATCGTGGCGTAGAGCTTCTGGGACAAGTCGTTGGACACGTTGGGCACGCTGGGCTTCTTCTTGTTGGCGCGACTGATGCTGCTTTTATTCTTGTTGGTTTTCTTATTGTTCTTCTTCTTGGCGTTCTTGCTGTCGCCCTGGCTGCCCTGAAAAGATACAAGGAGCTGTCGCAGGAGCCCAGCCTCCCCTCCCGAGGGCGCTCCAGGCCGCTGCGCCTGCAAACACACAGTTGCCTGCAGAGGGTGTCATGGAGGCAGGGGAAGGAGGACGGGAGCCTGGCCAGGGGTGTGGTGGGGACACCGAGGCCATGGAGGCCACAAAGCAGGTCATCTCTTGGGACGATACGCCCAGGAGGGACTCCAACAACGGAGGGAGGCCACGTTGCCCTGGAGCCCGACCGCTGCATGCCACGTGGCATGTGCTCAGTCCCACATGGTTCCCAAAGTCCACAGCGTATGAGGCAGGGAAAGGAGCCATGGGAAGCTGCCACGTGGGCGGAGCGGGGGCTCCAGCACGGCCCATCCACATCCCAGGCAAGGCTGCCTGAAGGGGGGACGTCCCCATGACCCTGCTCCCAGCCCCAGGCTCGCATGGGCCTGAAACCCCCCATCATGAGCGCTCCAGGGGCTGAGGTGTGAGGGGTTCTGCCCTGCAGTTAAGGCGCTTCTGCTCCAGAAAGCACCCCCTTCATCATTCAGGCCCCAAGGTCAGGTCCAAAGAACATTCTTCCCAACAAGAGCAGAGAGAGGGCGAGACAGACGCTCTCAGTGCCAAGGGGCGCTAGTAGTACCCGCCTGGGGCCTAGAGCAGTAGAAGGCTATGACGGAGGGCGGGACGGCAGCGGGCAGCCTGCACAGCCGCTCCAGTTCTCAGGGAGCCCTGAAACCATTCTAAAGACGAAGCTTTTAGAAAATTATAAAAGAAATAGATACACTGCACAAAGTTCAGAAAATATAGCCAAGTAACAGTAACAAAAAAATGCTTTTTTGGCCACCCAGAGCAACGGCATTCTGGTTTTTCCTCCTGGAGCTGCACGTACAGGTGGCTCCCGCAGGTGGTTTTCCTTAGAGCTGGGGTTGCACACATGACGCTGCAGCCTCTCCCCTCCCCACGTCCCCCAGGAAGGAAAGTGCCAACGGCAAAGCAGCAGCCCGCCCAAGTGCCATCCACAACGGAAGGCACTGCCTGCCACGTGGTCCTGGGGTGTCTGTGGGGTGGGACCTGCCTACTGCCTCTGTGGACTGGGCACAGAAGACCACCGTCTCTCTCCACCATGGGCAATTCCCCCATACCGCAAAGGCTGGCAGGGTGCGGGTGCTCCACCATCTGGGTCCAGACCCTCTTCTCCCGGCCCCGGAGCCCAGATGCATGTTCTGACTCAAGCCACCACCCATCTGAGGTGCAGGCAGTGGCCAACATGGAGAGAAGGGACCCGGGCTCACAGTTCAGCTCTGCGCACCCCCCTGCCGGAACTCCCTGGTTTCTACCCAAAAAGGATTTCCGGCTGCCTCCCAAAGACCCTGGTGGAGCAGTTTCTCAAGCCCCATTCTGGATATTCAGAAATATGGTTACCGGCGGTCAGATGACAGATCCTGCCTCCAGGGAGGCCCTGGCGGAAGGACTCCTGCGGCAGACCCCAGTTCAGAGGGCCCATCCTGCACAGCCCCTCTTGGGTGTCACCAGGCGTCTCTGCGTGGGTTCCTGAGGGGCCTCTTTCCCCAACATGCTTCCCCAGCCTCTGGGTGGAGGTGGCAACACGGACTCAGTCGCTGAGGGCCCAGACCCAGCGGGCAGCCCCGATCCAACATCTCCCTCACACACCACAATGATCCGCCTCAAGTTCTAGGGCTGCTACTCTCAAAACACCTCATACCCCCTCCACATTGCCTCTATAGCTAAGGACTGAATGGAAACCCCCATCCTCTCTTCCGCAGACATCCCGAACACACGCACACTTGCTCCCGGCGCGAGCCGTCACACATCTCCCCCACCCCAGGCAGCGTTGGTCCATTCTCAGGTCAGCCTTTGCCGCCTCCCCAGACAGGCCCCGCCGGCAGCCCCCGCGCCTGACCGATCTGGGTGCGCTGTTTCCATAAGCTCCTACTGCTGCCTCAGGACGCGCTGTTTTCCCTACTAGAACCCTCGCCCTGGGAGGGAGGGACGGAGCCTCCCCCAGCTCGCCACCGCACGGCGGAGCACGGCACCTGGTGAGCGGGCCCGAGAGCGACAGCAGACGGAGGGCCGTCTGGTGCGGTGGGCTGGCTTGTGACAAAGTGGGAGAAAGAGGCCCGTCCCCTTCTCAGGGAAGGTCTGAGCACAGGGCGAGCAAAGGACTGTGCGCGCGCTCGGCTGCCCGGCAGGATGTCCTCCTCTCCTGTCCTGCTGCGCCTCCAGCCTGCCCGCTCCCGCGTGACGCGTCTCCCGCACCCCCATCTCTGCTCGTCCCGCAAGCTCTGGCCCTGACCGGCGGTGGTTGGTGACAAGGGGAGGGCACGTGCAGAAACGGCAGCACCGAGAAAGGCGGCGGCGTCTGTGCCCCTGGACGCAGCCAGGCCCGCCGCGGTGCCTCACCTCCGTGGTCTCGCTGGCCGCGGTGCTCTCCTCCTTCTTCCTCTCCTCTTCCTCCTGCTCCAGCTCCTTGATGCTCTCCTCTAGCACGTTGGGCCAGAAGTCCCCCTCAAAGTAGGGCAGCTCCTTGGCACTGGTGAGCCTGTCTTCAGTTGCTTGTTTGAAGATATCCTGGAGAGCAAAGGAAGCACAGCAGAGAAGAGGGACGTGAGTGGCGCTCCGGTGGGGGGCCCAGGGGCCGAGACCATGCTACGGACACCTGCTATGAATCTCTGCCGGCTACACGGTAGGTGCTTCTCCAGCTTTTCCCCCGCGCTCGTCTTCCCGCGTTCTACTCCTCAGAGGGGACTAGAGCCCGCACTCGCATGAGCCGCCAGGTACCTTGTAGTCGTGAATGATCCGCTCTGCGAATGCCTTGTCCAGCATCTTCTTGTACCACTCCTGGAGGCGCTTTGGTTTGGGGATTTTCTGGTCAGGGGGGTGGCAATGGAAGATATAGTCGTCTCCTTCACTTGGAGGGCAGGCCCAGATGTGTCCTGTGACATACCTGCAGGACACATAGCACAATTCAGACCACAGAGCTGAGTGAAAGCCTCCCTGCCCCCAAGGAGACTAACAGCCGAGGAAGAGGGACCACAGCAAGTACAGAAATAACTAGAAGAAAACAAAGAAACTACCACGATGCTTGCAACGAAATAGAACAGGGTCAAGGAAGTTCCAAACCAGCGTGTGGGGGAGGGGCGTGTGGGCGGGGGAGGCTGCATCTCATGAGCAAGAGCACCCCTGGAAACTGGCCTCAGATGCTCCCTCTCACCGGGTGCGTGGTGGGCAGGGGTCAAGACTCCAAGGACTTCTGTCAGCATAGGACACAGCCTGGGAGATGTGGCTCTCATGCACATGGAATGGCTTATGTCCAAGGATGTGCCGCAATTCCTACTAATACTTCCTGTGCAATGAAGGGGCAGCTGGACACTTCTAAGCGGTCAAAGTCAAAATAAATCTGTTACTCTGTGAAACATGTCAGTCAAATAACTCTAACTTTTTCAAATTTGGGAAGGGATATGACAGATCTAGAATGCTGAAACAGAGAAAAAAAAATCAGATGCAAAAGACCAGTATCCTGTAGGATCCCATTCATGTGAAATGTCCAGAAAAGGCAAATTTGTATAAAAAGAAAGTAGACCGAGGTCACTGGGGTAGGGGTAGAACAGGGATTAACAAAGGGGTTTGGGGGCCCCACTACTAAGGGGAGGACAATGCTTGGAAAAGGACTGATAGCCACGGCCACACTGCTCATTGAAGTTATTAAAAATTAATGAAATGTACACTTGACACAGGCAGGTTTTATGATATGTAAAATATTTCTCAATAAAGTTAAAAAAGAAAAAAAAAAGAGACTAAAATAGGGAAAAGAGTGAGAAGAGCAATAGAGGGCAGGGCAAGCATGTGTGCTGAGCTGGGAAGTCCAGATCTGCGGGGCCCAGGGGAGTGTCTGGGAGGGGGGCTCGGGAGAACTCATAATCGATCCAAGGACGTTAAAATAAAAACACATATGACTTTAAAAAATACTCTGGTTCTTTCACAAAACACACAGTGAAAATTAAAAATAGCATTTTTATTAGTTCTAAATAATCTGAATTAAACTCACCCCAGTTTCTTCACATATTCTAAATATCCAATAAGGATCTCATGGTAAACAGCTGTCCGGAGGCATCGGGGCCGGAAGAAATGAATACTGTCCAGATAAGATATGTACACACGCCTAGGGGAGCAGGGGGGAAGAAAGTAATTGGTATCCTCCAAACTTCAAACCAAACACCAACATCTAAAAAAAGCTCCAGAAATAAATTCTGTTTTCGTTGCATTTATACTGGCCACACAGACAAGACATAAGAAAACTCCCATCACCAACTGCCACTGCCTGTGAGTCAACGATCCCATCACTGGACCAAAAGCAGGGGATCACCCACCACAGAGAGGCATGGAAAGGCCAGGGCAAACTAACAAAAACCTCTTCCAATTCCCTCTCCCCTGGATTCTTGACTGAACATGAAATAATTCTCGGCAGAGGTCCTTTGCTCTTACAAGTCATGGGACCCTGGAGTGATCCCCACCCCCTCTCTATAGGTTTACCTGGCCCAGGTAAGACAGGGACAATAAATAGCAAAACCAGGACTAGAACCCACGAGCACTCACTATACGAAACATGGTTTAAATAATCATCAAAACCCTTCATTTCTCACTGGCTCAGTGGAAAACTCAACTAACAAGTTTGGTTTGTTAGGCATGGCTTATTTGATTTAAACCCATGTCTGAAGCACACAGGTTCGCCAAGACACTTAGGGTCTCGGTCTGCTGTGACACCGTGGGCCCACTGATCTGCACCCGAGAAAAGGAGGAAGACTACCTTGTGTTTGGCGGGGGGCAATCAGAGCCATACTCTTGCACGTGCATCCCAAAGAAGCACACGTCCACTCCGTCAATTTCCTCAAAAGCAAAGAGTGCTTTGGTTCGATAGGGGAAAGATTCAGACATTTCCCCAGAATCCACAAACCTGAAATAAAAGTCAGAGCCTGAGGTCTGCACACGTCATTATACGTCTGCACATGTCATTATTTTACCAGGTGCTTTTTAAATGAGACTTACTGATCTAAACCCACGCAGTGCAGAGGAGCTGAAGGCCTGCTCACCTCTGCTGACTGCTGCCCAGAGCTCTGCCCGCCAGCCTGGCCTTGAGCAGCTCGGGGCTGTGACCCTATTCTTTGTGACATGATCTCGCTCAGCCAGGAGTTTTACCTCCCCTTATGAATGTGGAATACTGAGAGAAGGGCTGAGTAGACCATACCCGCTGAAAAACCTTTAAATTATACAAACTCTTAAGCTTATTTTTTTAGTACTCCCTACGCCCAATGAAGGGCTCCAACTCACAATCCCAAGATCAAGAGTCACATGTGCTACTTTTCAGGTACCCTGAATTATACAAACTCTAAAGCCTTGCCAGAATGTGGGGCTTTGGCTAATCAGGGACAGGACCCCTCAAACTGTGTTACAAAACAGCACAACATGTGCACACAAACCGTGACTTCATTCCGGGCTTGACTTCCACAGTCTTGTCTGAGCTGGCCACCACACGGACAAAGACCTCCCCAGCTTCAGGATGATTCTGTCGCCGCAAAAACTTGTTGACTCGGTCTTCCAGGTGGTTGCCCAATCGTGTGGTCTGTAGTCCTGGAAAGTCCAGAACAAGCAGGTGAGGGGGCTTTGGATGGGCTATAAAAAAGGTGGCTAAGGTCACAGGACCTACCCTTCCTATACAGCAGTTTTATTTCCTTTTCTCTTTAAAGATTTTATTTTTTTTGAAACAGGGAGGGACGGAGAGCGAGCGAGCGAGAGCGCAAGCACACACAGGGGGAAAAGAGGGAGAAGACGACTTTCTCCACCGAGCAGGGAGCCCGATGTGGGGCTCGATCCTAGAATCCTGGGATCATGACCTGAGCTGAAGGCAGCCGCTTAACTGAGCCACCCAGGCGCCCCTAGTGCAGTCTGATGTTCTAAGGATTAGCGTTTTCGAACTCCAGAAGGGACCTAGCTTGTCCTACAAGGTAAGCATGTAAGGGAAAGGTGAACTCTGCAATCTCTAGGTGCTCCACACAGTGATGACTGCGGTCATTTAAATGCCTACATATTTCCACCTTTTTTTTTAGCTTCAAGGGCAGAAAAGCCATGAAGGCAGACAAAAGGCTATGGGGTAAAGTGGAAGGAGCAGACACAGGGGCCTCACTGTGACCACCTCCTGCCTCCCAAGCCTTGGCCCTGAAGAGGCCTTGATCTAGCCTGGGCGCCCCCACGTGGCTGCTCGGTGTCACAGCTATGCCCGCAGCCAGAATCCACCCTAGAGAAACTCTGCTTTCCTTGGAGGGCAGGGCTGCTCTAGCCCTCCCATCCAGCTCACAGGATCCCCCCCAACCCCACCCGCCCCCACCCCTAGTGTGCGAGCCCCTCCCAGGCAGCAGCTCACACCTTATCAGAACCCAGTTCAGCCCTGAACCCCCTCCACCCTCTCCCTCTTCTGGGGATGCGCCAGGTGTGGCCACCATGACAGGACTTTTCCAGCAAGCCATCCCCAGACAAAACACTGGTCACAGCAAAAAACTCTTTGCACAAAGGGAAAGAGGCTAGAAGGAAAAGCCACAGAAGGTTAACAGTGATTATTTACAGATATGGATTTCAAAGATATTTTCTTCTTTATATTTATTAACTTTTAAATATTTACTATATGGATAAGAAATATTTTTAAAAAGCTATTTGGGATTTCCTAAGATTCCTTAATGAGGCCAGGAACTACCTGGAGAATTTAGACTTTCTAAATTCTACTTTTCTGTAATTAACCTATCAACAGTGGAGTTTTTTTAGGAATTAAGTTATACCTGCACACAAGTGATTTTAAAAAGAAAATACACAGGGGCGCCTGGGTGGCTCAGTGGGTTAAAGCCTCTGCCTTTGGCTCAGGTCATGATCCCAGGGTCCAGGGATCGAGCCCCGCATCGGGCTCTCTGCTCCGCAGGGAGCCTGCTTCCTCCCCTCTCTCTCTGCCTGCCTCTCTGCCTGCTTGTGATCTCTGTCTGTCAAATAAATAAATAAAATCTTTAAAAAAAAAAAAAAAAAAAAAAAAAAAAAAAAGAAAATACACAGGGCACCTGGGTGGCTCAGTTGGTTGAGCGACTGCCTTCGGCTCAGGTCATGATCCCAGAGTCCTGGGATCGAGTCCCACATCAGGCTCCCAGCTCCATGGGGAGTCTGCTTCTCCCTCTGACCTCTCCTCTCATGCTCTCTCACTCTGTCTCTCTCTCAAATAAATTAGAAAAAAAAATTTTTTAAATAAAAATAAATAAATAAATAAATAAAAAATAAATAAAAAGAAAATACACAAAGATAAAATAAAACCCCCACAGGAAAATAAAAACTTGAAAAGCTGTAAAACGGAGGAGAAAGTAGATGTGGTACAGATTTCACACGTGGATGAAGGCATGCCCTCCACACAGCCGTGTAAGCTACGCTGAGCGCTGTGGCTATGATGGCCGCCCCAAGAAACAGTCAGGTGCAGAAGGGGCCCATGGACCGTCCCATCTACCCAAGCAGCAACCCATGGAGGAGACCCTCACGTTCTGACCCCCAGGGTCCCCCTCATGCCACGGCTGAGCGAGTCTGGCTCCCCTCATGACGTGGTTTCTGACCCAGAAAGGCTGGACCCAGCTAAGAAGGGCCACCCTGCCATGGTCCAGAACTCTCCTTCCCATGTCAACACAGAACCCTATACACAGTGATTTCCAAGTAACAAATGGAAAAATAAACCTTTAAAATTAGGTCTTTACTTTTTTCTTCAAATAACTTGAATTACCTGCACTTAAAAAAAAAAAAAAAAGGGCAGCTGTACACGAGACCATGTATGACAATCTTATAGGCACCAAACTGAGTGCTGTGATGGCGCTGAGGGCTGGAGAGGTGCCCTCTGGGGCCCCGAGAAGTGCAGCTGCTCAGAGGTGTGAGCAGAAGGGCTGCGGTGGCTCCTGTGGCAGAGGAGATGCCCGTGCAGAGGCGTCCTCACACAACGATTTCGGGGGCATCGCGCCCCTGGTGTGTGACACACACAGCTCTGCCTCGTTCTGCCACGCTTTCCAGTTTCCCCGAGGGCCAGCCGCTTGCTCTCCCGTCCGTGGCTGCTCCTCACACTGTGAGGGCTGTCCTCGCACACGCCTCATGCACACAAACAGCTCTGTGGGACACGCGCGTGCAAGCGCAATCACGGAGTCGGGACAGTGGATCACGGAGTCGAACACTGGATCACAGTCCTCCTTCCTCCCCAGGCTTTCCTCGTGCGCTTTCACCCACAGCATGTGACAGGGCCTTTTCTGTTCCTTTACGTAATCACATCCTTCGGCCTTCTGCTTGCCAACACCGGGGGTGCCCCGTCTCCAGAAGCATCACTAGTGGTTCCCCTTCTCCCTCTACCCGGCTGGGCTGCACAGGGCGCAGGGTGTCAGGCAGAGAGGGGTGGAAGCTGGGAGGGGAGATGGTCAGTTGTGGACTGTCCTTCACCCACTGGTCAGCAGCACAGTGCCGGTGCAGATGCGAACAAGGCAGCCCGTCCTTTGTGGCCTACAGACTCTCGCAAAGGCTGTGCCCACACATCCACAATGAACGATGCCAGTTCTTCTGTCCGTGAGTGCCGTCCATCTTCAACCCCAGGGCTCACGTCGCAGACCTGCTCTTGGGTTCTTCTGCCCCCATCTGCTACCAGCTGCAACTGCTGTCCGACCCAGGACTGGCTCTCCTGGCTATTGTGTTCTAGGCACAAGGCTCTGGCCTAGAAAAGTGTTTCTAGCGTGCGGACTGCTTTAGTAATCTCACTCAGAATGGACTCTCTAAAGCAGGGGCTCTTAGTGGGAGCAACTCCGCAACCCAGGGGACATCTGGCAATGTCTGGAGACATCGTGTGACATTCTGAAGGTCACCGCTCATGGGAGTAGGGGTCATGTCACTGGCATTTAGTGGGTAGCAACAAAGATGCTCTTAATATCCTACAAAGTGTAGGACAGACCCCAAACAAATTATCTGCCCCTGAATGTCAGTAGTGGCTCAGCTGAGAAACCCTGATCTGAAGAGAAATACTTTAACGGTCTGTGAGTTCATCGGTATGTCAAAAGATTTTATAAGAGTGAGATTAGGTTATAGGGTAACTGTGGATTTGGGTAACAACAGTCTGTCCCTAAGTTAGCAACTACCTGGAAGCCCACAGAGTGGCTTCCTCCTTGCATGCTCCCTCTCTTCTCCTCCCCCTGGTGTGGGATCTCTCTCCAGCCCATCTCGCCCCACTCCCTGCTGGGGAGGGCGACAGCTGCAGTGAGTGCCGGACAAGCGAGCTGTAAAGGCTCCACCGAAGGCAGCGATCTTACTCAGGGTCACTGCGAGCTTAGCAGAGGACAGCTCAGGGATGTCACACAGTGGAAGGTGGCCCCTAGCCCTCGAGAACCAGTCGACGACGATCTCATATTGTACACTTCTGAAAAGAATGCTATCTCTGAAAGCATCAAGACTACCCTGGAAGAGTTACCCGGAGTAGCGCACGAGGCTGCTCTCTGCTGTGCGGCGACACCGGCAGCCATGCACGCAAGTCTTCATGCACACCGGGCTGAGTGTCCTGGTCACGACAGGACGTGTGTGCGTGTGTGCGTGTGTGTGCGTGTGTGTTGTGGGGAGGGGTTTTTTTTCTGAGCTACTTGGAAAGGACCTGCTGACAAATTTTCTCTCTCTGCATTTAAAGTTTAACGTTTTATCTGAGCTTTCTGAACTTTCATTTAAAACATGAAGTGACCATAAAGCTAGTTTTCATGTAAAGATCACGCCAGGGACTCCATGGAGGGTAAGAGCAGACAAGTACGAAGTGTGGAAAACGAACTCCAGTATAGAGCCTCGGACAAGAGAGCCCAAGAGCCGCCCACAGAGCGGAGCCGCAGAACGACGGAGAAGGGGAACAAGCCCCTCACAGGCAGACACAGAGACAGAAGCCCTCCTGACTTACTCTTAGCACTAAACTTGTTTTCTTTCCGAGTTCTGCCAGTTTTCTTCAAACAGTTGTCACACACAAAGCTGCAAAAAAAGAAAGGGTGTGATCAGAGTGTAAAACAGTCTACACTTCTGAACCAGCGTCAGGCAGCTTGAAGTGCTTTGCTGGCGTCATTATTTACAAGTGAAGAGGCAGCCTGTTTTGAGCCTAAAGTCCCCAAAGTGGGCAGATACTTGCGATGTAAATAAACTGAGAATCGGCTGCCACCCGGCTTCTGGCTTCTGCCTGGAGCCCTTGCTGGTCCCGGCAGGACCCCTCGGTCCCCAGGCTGGGCAGGGAGGCTTTCCCTTCCCGAGGATCACAGGAAATCACTAGGGAATGACTCACCCTGAAGGCCAAATGATGTCATAGTGCAGAACACAAATCTGGTGCATCTTGCGGCCACACTCCTTGCAATCGACAAAGCTGGAAGGCAAAGAGAGCACGCTCCAGCACACAGCGGAGCACGCGAGGGGGGCGTCCGCACATCACCCTCCGGACCACTCTCTGTCATCTGTGGCTTTAATGCTGCTGCAGCCTGATTCAGCCACATTTTACTTTATTTTTTCTTCTAGAGTTAGCTATACACCCAATGTGGGGCTCGAACTCGCAAAACCAAGAGCAAGTGGCACCGGTACGATACTTTCTATGATAAAGTGGACTTGCTCCTTTTCTCTGCACAAACGCCCGTCCCTCATCTCCCTGCAGCCAGAAATGAAACTTTACTTTCAAAAACTAGTGTAACAGAGGCATATTTCACAGGCCAGTATTTCTGACGTGAGACACCTTTTCAAGACCAATGCTTGCTCTGGGTGATCACGTATGCCCAAAGTGCCTCAAGAAACAGAACAATGCTCTGGTGTCACAAACACCTGCTCTTAGGCGAGGCGCAGGACGCATCTGCTCGGAGTCAGCTATGAAGGTGGGAAGCGCCAACCTGACTGGTCGATGCTGACCTTTACTCACTTAAGCCCAGGAGAGCAGGGCCCCCCATGCTGCTCACGCTGTCACAGCTCCCACCCCGCCTCACCTGCCCTTGTCACCTCATTTGAGAATCTTAGTTGCCAACATGTGTGGATGTCAAAACCTATTTTTTCTGCCACTCTCTTCACCACCACCACAACTTATGCCTCGAGCAAGGCTTCAGGGACCAGAAAGTACCCTACTTCCCACAACTTTGCTGGGTTCTGGCTCCTATCAGACTCTCAGCACTGCCCTGAGTTCTGGGCCCCTACCAGCACTGTCGCTGCTGAGCAAGCCTTCAACCACAGATCCAACCTAACCACAGTACCCCAACCCCCCGACCCCCCAGTGGCTTCTGTTCCTGTTTGGTCTAGAGAGAGAAAGGACACGTATGTGCAAACAACGCACCCCAGCAGCACCACTGCCAAATTCACTGTCCGGCGAGCTCTGTCTGGCAATCCTGTGTTGTCGCCACCTTCCCATCCCCGCCCCACACCATGCTGCTCCCTCTGCTGCTGCCTCACCCCTAACCGGCCACTTCTCAGGAAGCCCAGCAATGGGGATCATGCTCCATGCCAAGAACTCAAAGGGTCAGCAGGCAATACTTCTGCTTCTGTGCCCCCTCCCCTTCCGAGAACACGTGACCCTCAACTCTTTCCTCCTATGCCCAGGGAAAAGAACTATCAAAAAAAAAAAGTTCTAGACCTAACACTATCAATTTTGAATTTCAACGTCCCCGACTAATACTAACCAAGTGGGGGGCTGCCACAACTGTGTGTCCTGTCCCAGGAGCAGCATCTCAGCAGGCCACTTAGACTGGCCCTTTCCTCATCCCATGGTGCAGCTTCTTGTACAGGAGGCCCTTCTCTATTTAGGTCAAGCTTCCAATTCCTACTTCCTGTCCGAGTTGTTGCTGAGTCTCCTAACTACTTTCCCAACTAGAAATCAAAGTCATTTCCTCGCCTGGTAAATCCACCTCATAGATCCAGGATGATCTTTACCTAAGGGAAACCAACAAAGTCCCTCAAAGCCTCCCCAGCACATTCAGGAAGAAATGTACAGGTCGACAAACGAACACTGTACGTGGCCCTTCACCCAGGGCCCCTGCTTGCTCGCCCCTTGGGGCACCACCCCTGCTCCCGACCCACCAAGCCCTCGAGCTGACCTGCAGTGTCACTGAACATCCTGCGTTCATTCGCTTTTTTGTGCTGAGAATGCTCTGCCCTCCCCTCCCCAACCTGCTGTCAGACGAGTGTCCCCTTCCACAGGATGCCACTCAGCACAGGCCAGGGCCCTCCATCTCTGGAGCACCTGTGTGTGCTGTGATCCCATCTGTGTACTTCCTACCGTCGACACCTAGTATTACAAGGTACTGATTCTGAAACTGAAATCAAACTGCAAAGCCACGCAGGGGGACATTGCGTGAAATGGGACACGGGACAACGAGGAGAGACCATCCACTGGTCATGAACGATCTGGGTGGAGCCTGGAGCCCCCGCAGGGAGTGTGCCCTCCCTACCACGGGGCACTGCTGCTGGGAAACCCTAAGTGAGCTCCCAGGAGGAAAGTTCAGTTTCAAAATGAGGCCCTGGTCCTCCACTCCTGCTGCCTGTCTTCCCAGAGCTGGGTGTCGGGGACAGAGGGAAGGATGACCTGTTTCTCGGCACTCACACTTCCAGTGGCGCTGGAGCCCGTGCTCACCCCCCAGAACACAGATGGGCATGGATGCACACTGGGTGCTCTCAGGGTTTGGCTTCGGGGGCCTGGAGGGACCGCCGTATGGAGACAGCTCTGCGGCCTCGGCTACGGACGATCGCAAAGTAAACCTGGCAAATGAGGTGCCCTCACTGATGCCCGTTCCTGATCTTTCGAGAGTCGCTCCTACAAGGTTTTCTTTCTGAATTTTCCCTTTAAGTGAGATGAGCTACTCCGCCTAATCTTCCTACTTTTAGTCTCTGAAAAGTCACACTGAACACTAAGCGGCTTCAGTAACAATGGCGACCAGCTTTCCAGAGAGGTTCTGACACAACCAGAACCTCCACCTCGTCTTACCAAGGTTAAAATTCAGTAACTGGAGAACACGCTACAGGGACATATGTGTTTGGTTTGAGTCAAAAAAGAATCCGTATCGGAAATAAAGTCATAAAAAAAATCCCACCCAGGGCAACATTATTTCCAGGGTCCCAACAGCGCCTTCTCCTGCAGCCCAGTCACAAGGAGGGAGTTTCCTGACCAGAAATTAAAATCCTAAAGTCAGAAAGAAATCACGGTCTACTCACGGTTCAGGATCTAAGGTATCATTTTTCTTCTTTTCAAACTGATCCTTTGAAATTGTCCTTGTTTAAAAGAAAAGAAAAAAGAGAAACGTGAATTAACTAAAATTATCTGCTGAGTCTAAAATACATGGTCTGTGGGGTATTATTTTGTAACTAGTTTTTCAAATAAAAAGTAAATAATGGTCAGCTGAAATCTCAAGTAGAATAATGACAGCATGAACGCACACAGTCTCTCTCCGCAGAAAGTGCCACCCTCTGTTTTTCTCTATCTGCCGTGGGATATTTCCTTCCAACTACCACCAGCATGTATTCTGAGATCCAAACCAATACATTTTCAATCAAATCTGTATGGTGAATGGTTCCTGTATCTGATGGACAATTGGTGTAATCAATTCTTCTAATTGCAACGAATCAGATGACACAAAATCAGCATCTACTAGGGAGTATTTTATTTATTCTTAGAGGACCGAGGACCTGGTTTCTAAACTGTCCTCTTGTTATGATCAGTGTATACAGAAATTACTTCTGATTCGCAGAACTGTACAATCCAATTATCAATCACATAATTGGACCAAATAACTAAGATTACAAGGGATATAAAAATAAATTAAGTACGTAGAATTTCAGGCATTTCAGTTTATGTGCCTCCTAAGTGGCTACGGTTCGTTCTGCTTTTGGGGGAAGTAAACGTGAAGGCCAGAGACCACGTCCGAGACTGCTGGAAGCTTCTCCGGTGGGAGAACCCTCCTGCCTGTGGGGACAGTCCCACCAGCAGACTTCCCAGCAGGCCAGGGAACACGGCAGAGCCAGGAGAAAAGAGACAACCACAAAATGCTGGTAGTCCTAGGCAGACATGGTGGCTGGCAGGTCTTTGGTGTCTCAAGCAAATAAAGGACTTGACCATTCAACCGATGGACGTGCTCTTTCTGGCCACAGTCTGACCATGTGCCCACTCAAAGGTGAACTCAGTGAAGGAATCAATGAACCAACTCAAGCCTGGGCAGGCCATAGCCAGTGAGTAAGAGCCACCACTCCAGCAAGGGAGGGGCCATGTTTCCACTCCAGGGTCTCGCTGTCTGTGTTCTAGGGCAGGCTCTGCAGCGGACGGGACAAAGGCTTCAGTGGAAGACGGAATGAAGGCTGAAGATGGGGTATGCACACAAGATTCATTTCTCGCTCTTGCCAGTTCTGTCAAAAGGGAGATCTGCTTTCTGAGGTGTAACTGAAAATCTGTAACTTCCCCCAATGGAGGAGGACCACTGCTAGGAAAAGGCAAGTGTTTCATAGGCAGATATGGAGCAAGGTCGAGAGAGACCAGAGAACCGTGGTGGGGGCTCCAGCATCATGGTCTCAGAAGGAGGGAGAATGTGGAAATGGCCCTGGTGTTGAGCTAAACAGCTACCTTCCAATGTGTGCATGTGGGCGTAGCGAGTTTGAGAAAATGCACCACGTACAAGTCAGAACAGCGGAGGTGCTTCCCTTTTAATCATGGGCAGGAGGGAAAAAACAATTACGAGTCAACCCCGAGAAAAATGACAGGATGGTACTTACGTTTGAGGCTGTGAAGGGTCGTCACCCAGGGTAACATTCTCCCCCTGGATCTCTGTGAAACACTTCTCACAGAAATGATACCTGTCAGCAAGAAGGCCATACTTGGGTGAACTGGTCCATCATAACACACAGCCACCCAAGCAACGAAGCCACCAATCAGAGCAGGGCAGATCACCACGACGAAGGGGGGGCGTTGTTGGTTGATTGATGGGTCAGTGAGGACAATGGAAGGAACAGGGGCAGGTGGGGAAGGGCAGGATTAGAGAACAGGGAAGGGAACAGATAGCACAGACAGAGAGGTAAGACGCAAACACCGAGACAACACAGAGCAGAAAGCCAAGGCAAAGCTTGATTAGCATTCGGTCTCACTGCACACATCACAGGCCATCATCGCTAACAACGGCTGGGCTCGGGCCAGCTCCGAGATGCAAACGTTTTCAAGGAGTTGTTAATACTAGAATTGCAAGGAGCCTCAATTTAGGAGTTTGACTTTTGTTATTACTTAGAGAAAATCAAATATAACTCCAGGGTTTGCGATGGAAAAAAATTCACTTTTGAACAAAATAGTCTGACAAAGGCCTTAAAAAAGCAATTATTTTTCAAAACAGCAAATTTATGCTTGACAGCAATTCACAGATTTTATTTGTGGTAGTAAGCCAGATCTTTAAGGTACTAAAAATGTTGAGCACACAGAATGGGTTTTAATTTTTTCTTGTTATTTTTTCATGTTAATCACTTAGTTAATTGGGTTATAATACAAATGAAACCAAATCCATATTCTAGACAAACATTTAACAGAAATGCAGTCGGGGTCAAAGACTTTCCAGCCATTTATCAGTACGAATGTACAGGAAAAAAAGCTGAGATATATTGTATGAATAATACAATATATGCAAATCCACGAACAATCTTAAAAGACTTTTAAAATTCAATTCTAAGCTTTGGTTTAAACTTTTTGGTAATGGGACCAATCGTTCACCAATCTGAGATCCTTAGTGATTAACTGCTCTGACTTGGTGACAATCCAAGTTAAGCAAATTTAGAGAGTTGATCTTTAAAGCACAATCTGCATTTGAGAAATTATCCATCACCCCAATTTCTGGAAAGATAACATGGAGCCTGGGCTCAAAGTATCAAATATGAACAATTAAAAACTATTAAATGTTTGGAAAGGACACGCATGAGGAATCAACAAAAACGCAGGCTGATGCCGCATAAAACAAGACGGGCACACAGGAATGCTGCAAAAACAAGCCGAATGGAGGTGAATTATACGAGCGGAGAGGAGTGTAAGGTAGTGGCAGCAGCACAATCAAATGCAGTTTTAGTGCTCAAAACTAAGTCTACAAGATGCCACGAGGATTAGTGTTAGACACTGGGACGAGACTCGGAGCGCCACGCCGCACGGACACCCGCAGGGCACGCGGCAGCTCACAGGCTCACTCACGCACGCGCACACACGGCTGCAAAGGACGGAGGCTCAGGCCTGCCCGGCCGTCTGTCTCCGTTACTGCTCGGGTCAGTCCCCCTCAAGGTCTAATTCTAGTCTGAGTTAAACACACTGAGCATTTGTCTGCTGTACTTCTCTGACTAAACACACAGAGTCTGTTAAAAGCACGAAAGTTTAGAGCATGCATCCATCTCAAAATGATCTGATCTTTTAGCCCGTGGAGGAGGAACACAACAGATTCACTGTGGGTAGCAACTGGGTTAATGAAAGTTTCTTCTGGGACCAGGTTATTGGGGATGATTCAATCAATGAATTCTGCCAAGATTAAAAACTCTGACCAGGAACAGATAAATCCTGCTGTTTAAAAATATCTGTATCTAGACGTTCTTCTCCTGAATCAACGGGCTATTTGCTATTTTGTAAATATTCATGTGTAGCCTTGAAATTATGTAGTAAAAAGAATTTCCAGGTGCAGGAGGGCATGACCATCACTTGCACGAAAGAATTAAAAATACAGAAATCATAAACCAAATCAGGGGTGACCACGGCAATATGCACAAGAGACATCCCCCTCAACACCGAGTGTCTCCCTTTTGAAAATAAAACTTGGACTTAAATGTTCCAATTCATTTTATGACCAAACGTATAGCCATTGCAGGTAAGCCAAAAGCTGAACTCCCCTGGAAACAAAATCACTATGGTAATTACACGGGAGGCCAAAAGGCTTTAAAATCCTGGACAAACTCAGCTTTTATTTGAGTAGAATATCAAGGCCAGAAACATCCAGGAAACAAGAATCATAAGCCCACCATTTTCTAGTGGTGGAAACCGACCCAGAACGGAACACTGATGGCTCAAGGGCAGGCCCTGCAGCGGTGGAAGCCCATGTTCTCCGGGTGTAACTAGCTCTCTTCTGTGAAGAACCTCAGGGTCAGAAAGTGGGAGGCAAGGAGAGAACTAAGCCGCTCTAGTGCTTGTCCCACATCAAGCAGAGACATGGGAGAATCCAAACTGCTGGGGTCTGAGAGGCAGTGGGAAAGTGCCAGGCCTCCCTGCAGCGCCCTCCTGAGAGGTGGCGGCAGTCTGGAGAAGGGGCACAGCGACCCACTGGTCAAGTCTGCTGACACTGCCTTGGTAATCAGTGGGGGGACAGACAGGAATGCTAGACTGCTCCCACATGATTACCTAGTCCAAACTTTATTCACCATAAAGATACAGAACAGTTCAGAAAGTCACTTTCCAATCTTAAGAGCCTTGCTAACATCAGCCTTGTGTGGAGGAAGCGACCGGATGAATACGGACTTGCAAAGGAGAAACACTTCACATAATCTGATGGTGATGACGTGCGCCTGGTGCCTGAAGTTAATACAGTGTGACTGCACAGCTCGTCTCTAAGGGTAACTTCATGTATGGAGTAAATTTTCAAATGCAGATTGTTTTAAGTACCATGTCACTATATACAAATAACTGGGATAGCTGAAGATAGCATCTGGAAAATCTATAAAGCAGTTTTCCCAACGTGAGCTACTTTCAAATTTTCAAAGCATGTAAACAAGTGAAAATGTACTCATATGCTAGTATTAAGTTTCACTTGTTCAAATGGTCTGTAGGACTTTCTCCTGTTTGAAATGCCCAAACAGTTTAGGACTGTAAGTGCCAAAACAGGTACTCCTGAGAACACCGGTGTTCCCAAGCAGTCATAGATGCGAACAGAAGTGTAGCCATTAGGATGATCCTCATAGTGAGGCCACTGCTTTCTTAGCACCACGACCTGTTCATCTCGCCAAGTACAGTGTTCTGGGAAGCACGCCTTATAAGATTCAGCTAGGGAGCAGTATCCCTCCACTTTAAAAACGTATCGTTAATAGAAAAAAACTCCTTTGTTTATGTCTCTACTTGTAAGGAAAATATATTACTTTTGTTGAATAAAGATAAAATTCTACAAAACTAAAACTGGACATTTCAGAGCTTTCAAAACAACCCTGTGTTTGTACTCCACGCATAACCTTCTGTCAGAGAGTAGCCGTGTGGCCTGATCCTATCAGCTCTATTTAAATTAACTGCTCTCCACTTAAAAAATGACCAAAATCTGTGTTAATCAGCAAAGGCAGGGTCTCAACAGACCTGGGGACAGTGAAAAGGCCCCAAAACGTAAGAAATGGCAGCAAACAACCTGCTGTCTGTTCTTCCCTCTAGACCCAAACCACGCTGGGCGTCCAGTAGCATTCCTGAAAAACAGGAATTAAAATCTGTTCTCTTGAAGTTTCTGAACTTTATTTTACTTGGCCCATAAAAGTTCCCAAAGTGAATTCCTGTTTGTTATTTCATGGAAACTGACAACTAAGGTTGTCAGGGAAGGTGTCACACTTGATACGTTATGGGATGTGCTGGACAACACGGGGCTAAAACTCACTGGTGGGACCAGAACCCCCAGAACAGCACATGTCACTACAAGAGCAACTCGATCATGAAGGACTGTGGTATTATTTTAAACGCTCCCATCGACAGAAGGGACACTATGATAGGAACTAAGTTTCAGGCACAGGGGCACAGACGACATTCCTGTACCCCCAGAACTAGCACCGGCATCTCACGCTGCCACGGGGCCAGGACGAGTGGGCTGGGCAGGGTTTGGAAATCTTTCCTTGAGACACTTTTAAGTCAATGGTTCTTTCCCTCTCTCTGGTTTTTTAAGTAGGATTTTGATGGGAGTTACTAACTGTCATAAATATGATATTTTTTTAAAAAAATGCAAGTACTTTAAAAGTGTAATCAGAAGACAAATATTTCAAAACTCCAAATTATTTAGGCCTGTGAACATACCTCTGCACAAAAAAAAGGCCCTTTACTTAACTTCCTCAAAATGAGGACATGTGCATATAGTCACTATAAGCACACAAGATCAAGTTATAAAAACATCAAACCCTAATGCTGACATCTAATAATTGAACCTAAAGAGGAAGTAGAGGCACAAAGCGGCACCTTGGTCACATACATTTCACTGCCTGTTCCTAACATGGAGGCAAAGTGACTGAATGTGCTCAGACTGACCACCTGTGCCTCCAGGCACAACACCCTCATGCTCTGGCAACATGGAGCCACTTGGAGCAACAGATACAACTAAACTTGATTTTCACCCCTATCCCACCCCACCCCGCCACCAAACTGTGGGGGTCGTTTCTGTATGGCAAATGAGCAACAGAAAATATTACTTTCATGCTATTCTGCTTAAGACAGGAGATTCAGCCATCTCTACATTTCAAGAAATGGCAAAGATTTCTCGAGGACACCTCCCACTCATAAAACCCTGAGACGGCCATCCTGTGACAGGGGAGTTCATGTGGAACTCAACAAGAACACTCATTCTGTGTTGTGCTATTAATTAAAAAAAAATTCTCTAAGTCTAAAGCTTTAAGTACTTTTTTAGATAAATTACCACTAATTCAAGCCTTCCATCAGACCGTCCAGGCCAAGTTATCTGGGCAAATACTTATATAAAAGTAGTAAATACAATGTATCCACTTTACTAAGATCTTCAAAAAGGTAAGTCAACCTTGACTAGACTCATCTCCAGACTCTTATGTGGTTACGTTTTTGGAAGGACCACAGCTGAAGAATGAATGCTCCTGATTCAAGTGGTACAGCGAGCAGTTTCGAGCTTAAATTTTTAAACTGTAAAAGCGTGCTTTAAAGTTAAGAGGCAGTGGGCCTATCCGAGTGACTAAGCTGCCCTGAAACTGTGGCCCATTTCATTAGAACTTTAGAAAAGAAATAATGTACCCAGGCTACGATCAGATGAACACACCTTGCCCTAGGACGTTCCTTATGTCCTGTAACTCGGGACACTGGCTCGGTGCTTACCTATTCTGATAGCTGTAGTAGGCAGCGTCACGAGGAATTGTGCACAGCTGCTTCCCGTAGCAGCACAAAGTCTGTGGGGAAAACTCATACTGCAAAAACAAAGGAGAAAATACTAAAAATATATCCCAGTTACTGTCACATCATGTTCTAGTTCACTACAGAGAAGTCAGATTCAGATGGTAAAATATCTGTTAGTACACGGTATAGTTTTCTAACAATCTTCACAGCTATTCAGAGACATTTCTGGATTCGATGTGACAGAAATAGTTGCCAAGGAAGGTTGATAAACGGATGCAGGGGCAGCCAAAGGCATAACCCAAGGTCTCCCCCAGTAAGCACCTCTAGCTTTGATCGTCCGTTACACGGCCTCAGGCAATCAACTGTCTTTCCAAAAGCCTAGACCCCATCTGGGTCCTTCCCAGCACATAGATATGGCTAAAATGTTGAGTCTATCATGTCACCATAATACCCTCTCTGGCTGGATTAACCAGGGAAGTTCACTTTCCAGAAAAAGTTTAAACTGTACCTTGCGTCCACAGCAATATCCAAGGGACTGCATGACGGGGTCAATCTCTTGCTCGAAGACCTCTGCAAGTTTACTGCAGAACTTATAGACCCGGGACGTCTTACGATTATAGAGCCAGGCGTTGTTGAACATAAGCCAGACATCGTCCACGTACTGCCAGGGCTCTTGGTACTGCCCTGTATCCAGCTTCCTCTTGATGGTGGAAAGGTCCATGGGATTTTTCACAATGTCAAAATAATCCTTAAAGACAAAACAGTCTCAGTCTAGGGGATGCCCTAAACACCAAAGCCAGCCTTATGGAGCAGGTTTACCTTAAAAACAAAATAGAAATAATCATCCCCAGAACAACTTCCATTTTTAATAGTAATAAGTGGGAACTGAAGAGAAAACAGTCTCTGACCTTCCTCTGCTTTTATTATCTACTGTAATTAGTATTATCAAGTATGACCAAATGATTTCAAAGGCAAAAGTTAAGGCATCAATATATTATTTAATAAAAGAATGAGTTAAAAACACGTTTTTTAATATACAATTTTATGCATTTTAATCCACTGAATTAAAATGGTAAGCACATTTATCAGACACATTTTCTAGAGATTTACTCTTGGTCCTGGCAAACAAGAAGAAATTCCAAGACAAACACAAGAACAGAAACAAAAATAGTGACACTGCTCAACGGAAACCTGTGGGGTCGCCATGGCCCTTAACAGATGCCCCAGAGATCCCAGAACGAGACGCACGTGCTTTCTAACTGGTGTCTGCTGGTTCTTCAAACCTCCCTTTCAGACAAAGGCTCACATGAAGCCTCAGATAGATGGCAGGGCTTTGGAGGCCAAGTGCTAAGGCAAGCGGGCAGCCACCCCAGCCACGGACCCCCAGGGCTGACAAAAAGGTGGGGAAACACACGTTCCAACCAATGAGCCAAAGGTGTATTACTGCTTTGACAGAGAAGTTTTTTTTTCTAGGAGAAAAAAATCTTCAAAACCCAATTTTCAGAGATAAAACATGGATATTCTCAGGATCGCTGGTAAGGCTTTCTTTTCACTGCATTAACTTACCGGAATTCCTAGGAGCTGGGGGTCTACAGGCTGCCGGAAAGGTAGGGACTCCGGGTCCTGTCGATACAGCGCTTCGAGCGTTGGCATAAGAGCCTGGCGTAATTCCTCCGGCTTGAAGACTATGGTCAGAAAACATCGGGAAGTGACGCTGCTTACGAGGCACTCAGACCCCTTGACCACCACATTTCAGATGGAAGCCTGGGCAGCTTCCAGAAGGCCCTGATCACCTCCATTCCACAGCCCCCCCCCCCCACCCCGGCCGTGCAGCTCCCAAGGGTCCTCATTTACCGCAGAGGCTTTGGGCATTCTTAAGCTGCGACCCAGCGCCTCTGACAGCACCAGAACAGTAGAGCTGGGAAACTGCTTCTACGTCAGCAGGCTACATGCCGCATGGACAGGTCTGCTTCTCCAGTAACGGGTTTCTGACATTACAACCGCATTGGAACAGAAAATGAAGCTAATTCCCAAATCTGCTTCCTTGATCCAATGAGTGGTAACAAAGCCATTTCACTGGAAGGGGGCCTTTCTCCCTCTGGTGAAATTTGTCTATCCCTGGACAAAGTAAACTCAGACACCTGGGACAAAGAGTTTTGTATTATAACCTCACAAATGGACATAGTAACAGAGAAACAAAAC
Source organism: Mustela putorius furo (assembly GCF_011764305.1). NCBI lineage: Eukaryota > Metazoa > Chordata > Mammalia > Carnivora > Mustelidae > Mustela > Mustela putorius. Next base: position 12,594,501 of record NW_025422145.1, on the reverse strand, counting down.
CAAGTATTTCCCCCAAAACTTGTGAATCGTTCCCTCCACCCCGCAGCCACTCCATTTCCCACTAAACTTTTTTCCCCCAGTACAAGGATAAACACAGGCTGCCAGCCAAATACATTCGAGACGACACATTCATATAAAACCCAAGCAGCTTTACTGGCCGGGGGAAACGTGCAGAACCTATGAAGGAGAGAGGCAGGTCAGCGTGTGGCCCTTGTGTTCCCTGCATCCCACTTTGGAGCTGGGACCACTGGGGGCCGGTGAGCAGATGGGCCCCGCGGGAGCCTCACAAAACACATACACATCCTGCCTTCAGCAAGCACCTTTTCTTCTATTCTGTTTCTACACTAATGGAATAGCATTTTCTTTGAATAACTCTTTCTGAGAAAATAACTCTTTAATCAATAGCTTTTTCTTTTTTCTTAGATCAGGGTCAGCAAACTTGGACCCACTGGCCCAAGCTGGCCAGCCACCTGCCTCTGCATAGCTTGTGAGCTAAGATTGGTTTCTGTGGTGCTTCATGGTTGGGAAAAAAAGAATATTTCATGATACATGAAATGACATGTTAGTCTCCAAAAATCAAGGTTTGTCAGGAGGCAGTTATGCACCTTTGCTCACATACTGTCTGCCTTCACACCACCGAACAGAGGAGCTGCCCTAGAGGCCTCCTGGAGCACGGAGCCCGAGGGGAGCGAGCCGGCTCCTCCCGGAGCGCGAGCCAAGCCTGCTGCAGAGGCACACTTTCTCCCAGCGGCCATCTCCCATGCAGCTCACCGTGGTCAGTCGCTCGTTATGCACTACATGTTTGCTGAAAACCCCTATGGCTGAGGAAAAAGCAGCTCCTAACCCATCTTTAGGCAGCGGCCTGATGTAAAATCACATCCTCAGTCACACTCACCCTTACCCTATTTCAAGGGCTCAGGAGCTACACGCGGCTGGGGACAACCACAGAGAGCACAGACAGGTGACATTCCTGTCCTCACACCAAGTCCTAGCACTGCTCCAGGCTCTTTCTTGGGTCTGTGCCATCAATGAAGTTTACTTCCATAACATAAAACGACTTTCATGATAACACACGGCCATCATTCGCCTGGTGCACGGGGATGACGTTGGCACCAATGGCCAAAGGAACCACGAAGAAAGTCACTCGCGCCGCAGCACAACATGGGCAGCGGCACCAAGGCCACCTTAGCTGTCACCGTGCTCTCAAACCCTGGCTATGTGTCTGGATATTGCACGATCACATGGGAAGCTGGCACCGGGCAGCCCTGCTGCGTGCACTGGCGATCCTGCGAGGAAGAGCTCGAGCGTGCACAGTGAGCGGACATGGCTGCCTTCCTGCACAAGCACGCGAGACTGGGCAGGCTGGTCAGACCAGCTGCGGTTCTTCAGATCCGGACACACGGCAGACATTTCCCCAAGAAGCAACACAGTGGGCCAGTTACACCAAGGACAAGTGACAGTATTTGTTGCCAGTGATAAAGTTTGGACTTATAATAAAATTTGAATTTGGAGGGGCGCCTGGGTGGCTCAGGGGGTTGAAGCCTCTGCTTTCGGCTCAGGTCGTGATCTCAGGGTCCTGGGATTGAGCCCCGCATCAGGCTCTCTGCTCCTCAGGAGAGCCTGCTTCCTCCTTTCTCTCTGCCTGCCTCTCTGCCTACTTGTGGTCTCTGTCAAATAAATAAATAAAATCTTTAAAAAAAAAAATTATAAAAAATTGGAATTGGAGAACTTGAATCTGTTGCATGAGTTTGACCACTTCCCCAAATTTCCAAGACTTTCTTGAGGAGATTCACAGTGATATTAATCAGTGTGGTTTTTAAAAATATTGTACAGTGAAGTGTGGTGACATCTGGAAAATCTGTGTAGCTCATGAGTCAAACTCCAAGATGACCAAAGGATTATGTTATTTAAAAAAAAAAAAAAAAAAATCACCCAAGGGCAAAAGACTTATTCACAGCACAAAACAGACAAATGGGCTCTCATGTCACCGGGCACGAAAAGCTCAGAGCTATGCATCCAGACTTCACACAGAAACTAACCTTCAGGAAGCTTGTACTTATTGAGTTTTGGTGTAGTATTAAAAAAGAACACCTATAATTATCTGAAAAGGCTCTTACTCTTTCTTTTATCAGCCACCTATCCGCTGGGGCAGGGCTGTCTTCAGGGACATGAAGCAAACAACGGGCACCAGAGAGAAAGCAGGGGCAGCAGGAGAATTCAGCCACATTTGCCGTAATCTCCAAGATGTAAAATTGCAAAAACAAAAACAAAAACCCGTCACTACTCTAAATATGTTTGTTGTGCGGAACTTACTTTAGTATCATAAAAATGTGTGGTTCATGGATGCCATGTAACAGATTAAATGACTGTCCTAAAAATTTCTACTATAGTCAATACTGACAGATAATCCACACAAACAAAAACTCTGTGGTCCTTAATTTTTAGGAGCATAAACAGGTCTGAGACCAAAAACTTGAAAGCTTCTGTAGGTTTTCCCTCCCAGTGGCAAAACTATACAGTATCAGCCACTCACAGTTCTCTGCTGGCTTTCCCAAATGTGCCACAAGCAGCCCTTAACTTCCTGAGCCACATTCCCGATTTGCAAGGGTCACCTAACAATGTTCTGACACCTGGTCAACCTCCTTACGTTGGCCCTCTAATGGGTTCCCCTCCAACCCCCCCTGTAAGGGAGCCCCTTCACTTACCTGTGGCCCACCCCCCGCACGAGGCTGCTGGGGCCTACCGCCCAGCCACTCCCTGTGGGCACACAGGCTCCCATCTCTAACACCGCGCAGGCATGGCGAGTACAGAAAGCCCAAGCTCCTCGGCAGCACAAGGACTCAGATGCAACCTCTACGCTGGCCCCATAGCCAATGACAGCGCAGAGGAGAGACATGCTCCTGGGCTGCCCCTCAGAGCCGTGGCTCATTTCTCATTCCCGCCGTCAACCCTGCAAGCCCTTGGGCCGGAGTCTAGCTCACTGCCATCATTTCTCAAGAGGTAAAACTTGGGGAATGGCAGGCAGGAAAGATAAAAGCTTTAGCCTTTAGCGAGCAGTGTGCAATCACAACACGGTAGAAAAGCAGCACACCTGGAAAGTTTAAGGGAAGACGACCTACTTTTTTTGCGTGGCTGTGAAGGAGACGTTGACTGAGAGGCAGCCCCATTAGCGTTGTTCTCTTCTTCCTCTTTAGCTTCTACTTTGACTTCCGGTTTTTTCTCGTCCACTTCCATGGGTTCTGATTTCTGTTCTGTTGTGTCTGTTTCTTCTTTAACTTGAGAAGATCCTTGTAGATCCTCCTCCATCATCTTGAGAAAAACAGAATTACAGACATCGATGTATGACCATCAAAGATCTCTACTCTAACTCAGCCTCGCTGGAGGTCTCCCTACAACCTGCTGGGCTTATCACACCGTCCACCCCTTTCTCTCCCCGAGGGAGGAACGAGGCATCCGGGGCCGGCTGACTTGCCTGAACACAGTGCCACTGCAGTCAGAGTCCTGATCTACAGATCGCACCTGCTACGGTGCTTGAAGGCCCTGCATATGTACATCTCACCGCCTGCTCAGCAGTTTCGCGTATATGTATGCAAAGTTTCAAACAAGAACCTCCCTGAAAATTAGGGAAAAACCACATTGCTCAGAGGGACAGGCAGCTGAAGTAAACAAGGTAAAGGAGGTATGTGAAGCAGCAAGGAGGAGTGGGGACTCGGGCGAACTGGAGAGCCCCGGCCCCAGCCAAAGCTCCCACCCAGAATGCTGCCACAGGAATGCAATCAGAGTGCTTACAGAGCTTCTCATTTTCAAAGAAAAGCCAGAAATTCAGAGTTTCATTTGTAATTCCTCGTTTTTAAAAATATTGTGTGGGCCAAACATCACATGTCTGTGGAGCCGCATCCAGGTTTCAACTCTTGCCACAGGTTCATCAGTGAATGAGCACACCCTTGTGCGGTTGTGCGGTCTAACTGCACAATGACTTAGGAAGAACGGCAGTGAAAAGTTTCTGGATGATTCATTTAAAATATAAACAAGTACTCTTATTTCTGGCAAAATAAAGGAAAACCCATACCTAATACCTAAAAATAACCATCCTATTTTCACCCTATATCCTCTCTGAACCCACCATCAAATGGATATTAAAGCACAAAGCAGCGTTACCCACGGAGAAGCCGTGGTGTTTCCCCTTAGGACACTTCAGGTGACCCCTGCGCGGGCCGCGCACCTGCTCACGCCCTGGGACGGCACCTACCGCAGAGCCCAGCTCTCCCTTGGATTCACTGGCATCAGGCTCAGTGTCCTCGGTCTTGACCTCTGCCTTCACTTCCAGCATTGGTATATCGGGTCCTGGCTGCTGGGAGCTGGTTTCCGCGCTGGCCACCGAGGAAGGAGTGGGGACCCTGTTATCGATGCTGGCTGCAGCCTGGGAAAGCTGTGGAGAAACCAGAATTATTTACTTTTGTTAACAAGACGAAAGAAATGCTGCCAAACTCCACAGGGCACCCAGCATACAGTTTCAGGGTGACACGGCTCAACACTACCGTAACAGACAGCCCTCTCTGAGGTAGCTAAGAACAGGATTTCAAACAGGGTCCCAGAGGAGGTCAACATCGCACAGAAACACAAAGACCTGCCGACAAAGAATGCAGAGGGAGAGGAGCCGGACTTTCCATTTTCTGATATAAAATTATCTTCTGGAAGTTTCTATCTAAGTCACAGAACCGATTTTAAAAATTAATTCCTTCTAATAAGGCCATTAAAGTTTATCGTAAAAGACTAAACTGCAGATCCTGAAGTGCACGTGTAAGAAGGGGGATGTAGTACCTACAGGGACTGAGAACGTGTCATCAGCCCGCTCCACACTCAGGGCCGGTGCCGGTGCCGGTGGTGGTGGGGGGAGGAGTACGCAAACATCAAACTAGGGAACCACCACAAGAATTCTCAATTTTCAAAGTCTCATTCATTGTTGCTTTTTGTTTGTTGTTGTTGTTGTTGTTTTTTAAGATTTTATTTACCCATTTTAGAGAGAAACAGAGTACCCAGTGGATTCATTGAGTTGCGGAGGGGGGCAAAAGGAGGAGGGAAAAGGATAAGCACACTCTGTCCCAAGTTCAGAGCCAGACACGAGGGTCGATCCCACGACCCTGAGATCAAGACACAAGCTGAAACCAAAGTCAGATGCTCAACAGACTGAGCCACCCAGGCACCCCTGCCTCATAGAGTTCTAATTTAGGTAAACAAAGGGAATATAAAATTACAAAGGAAACTTATTTAAAAATAAGAAATATAAAATAAGGATTAAATAATAAACACACTCCCTATGAAAAAATACATAGAGTAATGTTATCCTGGGGGTACTGTTAAGATCTATTTTGGTATTTTTATAAATAAATATCCTCAGTCCCTAAGAATAAGGCTAACGTATTTCAGGGGGAAGGGTGATTTCTAAGTCAGACTATTATGAAAACAGACATGAAGATTTCAGTGGTAAATGGGGCAGGGGTGTGCAGGGTATGTGGGGTGGTGAGTGGGCAGCCTACAGCTGGGCCCTGCCAGCAAGCAGGTCCACGGAGGACTGGGCAGACATGAGCCACAGGAAGCGCTAACCTGGGTCTGCCATTCTGTCCTGAGAAGAACAGGCTCCAGGTCTGAAAACATGGCTGACAGGCAAAGTCAAAGCACATACAGTTAGGAACGCGACTTGGGTTTGCCACATCCTCGGGATGTTAAGAGAAAAACTATTACGACTCAGAAGACACCCACTTAGGATAGATAATAGGGAACACATGGCTCCTACGTACAGGGGACCCAGGTGTGATTTCTATATAACTGATTTCTGAAAATCCATTTAATCAGAGAAGATAATCTTTAAGTCACATCCTGCCAAACACAAACATGGCCTTCGGAGGCAATGTCGGAAACAACACACAGCTCATATGGTTTGCCCAGGGGACAGATACTCCCTGGGACTGCACAAGACACTAAAACAACCCTGTGACAGGATTTTTTACAGGAGAAGTTCTTGGTTAGGAGTCTCAGCCCAAAGACAGACTATGGGGCTCACCGGCGTGCCAGGAGGCTGGGCGTGCACAGGTGTTGGCTGCTGCTGTGATGACTGAGGGGTGGCCACAGACGGGGGCTGGACTGGGGTCTGAGGCTGTGGGGTCACCTGGGCCTGGGCTGCTGCCTGGACCGTAGGGGTGCTCTGGGTTTGGCTAGCACTGGGCACAGAGCCGGGAGTCGGGGTGGGAGTCTGCCCGGAAGACGACACGGGAGTCGATGGCTGGGTGGGAGCTGCTGGCTGGGGAGGAGTCATCCCAGGCGCCGTCGGGTGCTGGAGAGATGGCAAGCCAGCGGCCGTGGAAGCAGGCGGTGGTGTCTGGTGCAACGGTGACTGTGTCACTGGCGGGCAGGGCAGTTGGCTGGCTTGGGGCCCAAGCATGTTCAGAGGGTTAGGAAGAGCAGCACCAGGCACCTGTCCCTAGCAGAGGGAGCAGAGGAGGTTAGAATTATTTCCTCATGTGAAAACATGACAACAGACCTGAAGAATTAAACGCATGAATATCTAATCATGGTCTCTTGGTGAGGTCTGCTGGTTTCAAGGCAATGTGCTGTTTGTAAAAATTCACCCTGCTGTACACATAATAACAGGCGTTTTCCAGTAAAGTTATTGCTACGGAATGTTTCTCATCCTGTGATTTGCAGAACTGTTGAAACGTCTGGCTTAAACTAACATAGACCCACTCAGCCTACGAGCTTCATGATCCAAAACAGCTACCCACAGCTTAGAACACTGAAAAAAGGATTTCTCTCTCTCTTTTTTTTTTTTTTCAAGAAAGGAGTTACTAAAACACTAAAAAATGTTTCAGCAAAGTGATTCCCAAATGGGGACACACTTTGCAATTACATGCTGACTTTTTAAAAAAGTGATTCCAAGTCACTGCTCTGGAGCAGGGGTCTGCGAACTAATGCCCACAGCCCACTCCAGTGAGCTGCCTGCTCCTGGGAGAAGTGTCGCCAGAGCACAGCCACGCCCACCCGCCCATGTGTGAATGGTCCAACCTCGGTCGCTCCAAACAAGGAATGGAGGAGTTAAAGACCGCGGCCCCTAAAGTCAAAAATATTTACAGGAACAAGTTTGCTGTTCCAGAACAATGGGATGTTACAGAAATGAAGAATTAATAATACTTAGTGAGTAAATCTGGTGTAGTCAATAACCTTTTTTCAACATTACTGCATGTAAAAACTGAAGGAGTACTGTCTTCCAGGTAAGACCTGGCCTATTCCAAACACATGTACATGTGTACACAGCAGCAGTTCCATGCACGACAACGAACAATTCTCCAAAGGGTGAAAAAGGCACTGAAATGAATGGAAGACGGTTCTCTTCAACTTTAAACAGAGTAATTAAAAAGACACTTGACAAGAAGAGAACTCCTCAACTGACCCAGTCAGCCGACCTCACCCAGGATGATGCCCAGAGAGACAGGCAACAGTACACACCAACCAAGGTGCTGGCCGAGTGCGTGGGGCCTGTCCTCACTCTAAAACTCAAGGTCTCTCAGGATCACATGTGAATTTAAAACAATTAAAAACCAAGAAGATGACAATTAAAAAACACAAAACCAAACACAAAGCTCATGAACCAAAAAACCACAATCCATTCCAATTTGGTTAGAAGTCTCCCCAGACATAATAAAAGTAATTCTAAAGAAGATAAAAATAACACAACAAAATGGGGGTAAAAAGTCAAGAGATGCTCATACATAATAATGAAATGTGTATTCTGGAATTCTCATCTCTATAAAACGAGACACCCTTGAGTCAGGAGGAAGCTGGGCCCTGTCCCGGGTGCATGGTACCTGTGGCACGCCTGTCTGGGCCGCCGGCTGCCCAATGCCCACACTGTTCACACTCATCGCCCCACTGGAGGACTGGAACTGGTTCTGCGGCAGGAACTGGTTCTGCGCAGGAGCCTGGGCCATAATGTTGTTGGTGTGAGCGCCCATCATGTTTGGAGGCTGAGGCATCCGGGAAGGAGAGATGGCCATCTACAACACAAGCAGCATCCAGAGATCAGAGGGGAGGGCCAGAGTCTTCAAGATAATCTAGGAGAGAGGAACTCCGAATCCTCCCTTCCCCATGGGGAGAAAGCCTCTCACTAAGCCTTTCTAGCCCCCAAGCACTTTGCGCGCTTTCTCATGCAACTTCTCCAAGAAGCCCATTTCAAATTCATCTCTGAATAGAAATCAATAGCATGCTATACTTTAAAGTTCAAAATACAACTTTCACAACTTCTCTGACATGTTAAGAAAGCAGCCTTAGGAGAGGAAGCACCAGGAGCTGAGGAACGCTGTCAAGCATCTCTCAGCGACTCATCTGAGATTGCACACTCCAACCTCAGAATTTGTCTTTTGTTTTGTTTTCAAAGATTTTATTTATTTATTTGACAGAGAGATAGGGGGAGAAGGAACACAAACAGGGAGAGTGGGAGAGGGAGGTGCAGGCTTCCTGCTGAGCAGGGAGCCCGACACGGGGCTCTATTCCAGGACCCTGGAATCATGACCAGAGCCAGGCAGACGCCACAAATCCCTATGAATTTATCATCCCAATAAATATAAACAATGGTCACATAATTCTCATTTGTAGCCATGAAAACTTAAAAAAAAAAAAAAAAAGGAAGAGAGATATGAGGTAAATAAAGCATAACCAAATCCAGAGAAACCACCACCATAAGATTCTTGATCTACAATTTCACGCGTAGAGAATTTTGCTTATTCGAGCAAGGCCTTCTCAGCACAGCTGAGGCAAACAGAAGCGCTTACCCCTGGAACGGAGCCCATGCTGTTCATCGAGACAGAGTGGTTCATGGGGGACGCTGCACGTGGTCCCATGGGAGCTTGTGGCAACTGTACATTCCCCAAGGACATTGGGGTAAATGAATTCATCCCTGTAAATGCACCCACAATGGTTCATTAGAAAAAGCACCCATAGGAAAACAGAGCTACAGCTCTCCAAACTCTAAGCAAAATAAGTTGGAACACATACATAAGACACACAATAGAAATCACCCCAAGCAATCAGAAAAGATGGTGATGTAATACTTTTCAAATACAGAAAAACGGCACCGACATGGCGGTGGTAAGAGTGGATTGGCAGGTGCGGGCAGGGCAGCACGAGGAGAGAAGGGAAAACATTAGGTCAACCACCAACGAACACAATAGCGCCATGAAGGCGCTCCTACCCTCCACAGAGGAGGTGCTGGTTAAAGCCAGGGCACCCATCTAAGCCAACCTCCCAACACCTGCCAGAGCACATGGCTCCCTTCTCTTCTGCTGGAAGGCCTGTCCCATAATCCCAGGCCTCCTGGCTCTTCAGCTGGGTTTAAATTTATTGTTAGAAACTGATATAAGACTCAAAATACGGTTTTAATTTTGCAACCATGTAAAGTGTTCAGAAAGTGCCCAAGGGTCAGCAATTCTCAATCCCACCTCCACTCCAGACCAGCAAGGTCTCCCTTTCATGGCCACTTCTCCCTTCCCAGGGTGTGCACAGCCCACAGGAATGTCACACCGTGAAAGACACCTCACTGGCTGCTACATGTCTCCAGACCAAGGGGTCTCATTCTTCCTCACTTCCTCACTTCCCACTGTGAACTCTACACCTACATGTAAAGCTCTATATCAATGCCGGTCCAAGCAAGTCTTAGAACTGACAGTGGCCATCTAACAATCCTCCAGGTGCCACCTTACCACTTGCTCAGACGTGAAGAAGTCTCAGAGAACATGCATCTCCCAAAGCATTGTCTTCACGGACACCTAGAAATGTCACCCTAAAAATACCAGTGCCTGCACGGGCCCAGGAGGACTTTGTAGGAAGGCTGTAAGCTTCCCCCTCTCCTAGAGGATTTTAAGGTAAGAGAAAAAGGCAGCACTGAGAAACAGCACCACCAAGAGCCCCTGTCACGTGGCTGGAGATGTGCTGGTGAGCGCGGCAGGAGCGCTCTGCTATGAACCTCCTTCACTACCCTGCTCAAAAGGCCTCCTCGGAGCCCAGATCACCCCCATCTCCCACGCTGTCCCTCACGCAGCACGCAGCTACATTCTCAAGGCTCCATTTCCCGACTTCTTGGGTTTCCTTCACTCTCTTACCTAGTCTGTCCACCAAAACACATCCCTGAAGTTTCTCCCCAACACCAGTATACCTACCATGTCTCTTTAGTACGCAATACAAGATTACCATAGCTTTTAAAAGTTTTATTTACCTTTTGAAAGTAATCTCTACAAACCAATGGCGGCTCAAGCTCACGACCCCAAGACTACCACAACCTTTAAAATGACCTCTTTTCCCCTCTTGGACCACTCTGCACCCAGCAGCAAGGCCGTGCTTTGGAATCTCCTGGATAATGTCGCCCCTCATTTCACAACCTGTGAACAGGTCCTGTCGCACACGTCTCATGAGACAAGAGCTGTAAAAGCCTTGAAATGCCCCTCCCCCAGCCTCCCCGACTCCAACAACTGTTCCAGCCACAGACACCCTAGAATCTCAACCTGAGCAAGAACCTTTAAAAGTGGCTCAGGCCAGCTGCCAGCACATCCAGCCTGAGAGGAGTACAAACCCTGTTCAGTCCGGCTCAGTGCTCCCCTCAGCGGCCTTTGGACAGGCCTCCTTCCCCCACCAACGAGGCTTTTCAAGAAGACTGTTCCTAAGAATAATGTGCCCTCCTGTCCATTAGGGTAAGAAAAGGCTAGACCCTACTTCTCATCTCCCGGGGGGGGCTTTCCTATGGTCTTCTAACTTCCAAACACCACCGAGTATCACTGCCTGTGGAACTGAATTCCGACCATCAGCAGAAGGCATTGGGAGGCTAACAAGGAGCTAGAGAGAAATGCAGAGGGAAGAGGAACAACGAATCATCTTTGTGGCTGTTCAATGTTAAATCGAAACACGATTCACAACAACAGTTCAATACCTTGGGACACCTGCACGCGGTTCACTGGCAGGGGCATGGGTCCGTCTGCAATGGCAGAAAAAACCTGCTTATTTATTTTTTTTTTTTTTTTTTTTTTTTTTAAAGATTTTATTTATTTATTTGACAGAGAGAAATCACAAGTAGACAGAGAGGCAGGCAGAGAGAGAGACAGGGAAGCAGGCTCCCTGCTGAGCAGAGAGCCCGATGCGGGACTCGATCCCAGGACCCTGAGATCATGACCTGAGCCGAAGGCAGCGGCCCAACCCACTGAGCCACCCAGGCGCCCAAACCTGCTTATTTAAAATAATCCTTCATACGGGAAACAAGGAATTTTACCTTCAGAAAGTCAAACTACACCTGGGAGTGGGTGCAAAGGCACCATGTATTCTGATGCCTGCGCACCCTCCCAAGGCCTCTCCACACACAGGCCGATGCGGAAGGCCGCAGCCACTACCACACAGCTTCCAAAGTGTGCGCTCCCCAAGAGCACAGTTCTCTAGGCTTAGAAATACACCCCAAACCCGGAAGGGAAAACAAGCCAACAGACTGAGGGCTGGCAGAAGAAAGTGAAGTCCTTACTTGGAGGCCTCACAGGCTGTGCCTGCGGAATCCCTGGGGGCTGCGCCCCGGGAGCCGGCAGGGCGGGCTGGTTACCCAAGATGCCTTGTTTGTGCAAACGCGACCTCCGTTTTTCTTCTAGTTCTTTTTGTATCTTGTAGATTTTTTCTGCCAGTAAATGATAGTATTCATCCTAAAGAGTAATAACATTCAACATTAAGCAGCCAAAGCTGTAAGAATAATAATAAAAAAAAAAAAAACCCAATCTGTTTTATATATTTTAACAAACTAACGAGCTTTGACAATAAGTACATAGGCAAAGGTCAGTATTCAGCACTTCTGTTGTTATTTTTTGTTTCACTCTAGGCCCAACAGGGGGCTTGAACTCATGACCCGGAGATTAAGAGTCCCATGCTCTACTAACTGAACCAGCCTGGCGCCCCAGTATCCAGCAGCACTTCTAACCAATAAACCTAAAGCCCAACTTGTTTAATGCCCAGTGACATTACAGGACTTATCAGACAAGGGGCGCTCAATGCACGTAACATTCATTCCGCAGTCGAATCACTTCGATGGTTGACACGGCCGGTAACACAGTACCAGCATTAGAAGCAGCGCCCACTGCAAAGTCCATCCATGGATAAAACACAATTTTACATGCCTCGTTCACCACTGTAGTGGACGTTTGTAGTCAACCAAGAGGGTTGTGCGGGATCTGCTGTCTTATCTGGGATGTCTCTCTGGTCAGTGTCCTCGAGGTGATGAGTCTCCCTGACTAACGGATTTCCCCATTCCCAGACAGATGCCATTCTTCCGACTGTGTGTGTCATGCGGCTAGAACACGGACGACAACCTACCCTGCTGTTGGCAGACTCATACATGTCCCCCTCCACCTTTTTAGCGTAGGCCACGAGGTTCTCCATGCGGCGATCCTTTAGGGCTGCTGGGTCGGGGGTTGGAAAGATGGCTTGCACGCTGCAAGGACAACACACCCAGTCAACAGACTGTCAAGACACCATCAGTAACTTGCTGATTTATACAGGACGACATGGAGAGAGAGAAACAAAACCATCTACTTATGGGGGGCAACATACTGCTGAGAGAAATGCCCAATCTCTGTCGTCCAGTATGCAAACGTCACTTTCTGGAGACAACACTCACCTGTCAATTTACCTGCATGTCAAACACACCAATATTTTGCTATTTACTGTTAGGTCATCTCAAGAATAATATGATGTCAAACTCCTAATTTTTTAATACCCGTTTATTTGAGAGAGCGCGTGAGCACGTGCGTGCGAGCAGGGGGCAGAACAGAGGGAGAGAACCTCAAGCAGACTCCCCACTGAGCACGGGCTCGATCCCTCAACCCTGAGATCTTTACCTGAACCAAAATCAAGAGCTGGGTGCGTGACTGACTGAGCTACCCAGGCACCCCTTTAACTCCTAATTTTTAAACTATTTATCATAAATAGTTTTCACTAAAAAGATGAAGGGAAAAAAACCCACTCTAAGGGAATTAAGCCGATCTAATTTCCCCTTCAATTTAACTTAAGTAGCTCAAGAAAGGTAACTGCTGAGTTCCTGTCGGTGAACATACTGTATGTGGCACGATTGTGCCCTCTGTACTCACCAGGCCAAATTCCCCCAAGTTCTCGGGGGCCTCCACAATTATAATCTTGAGTTACAAAACAAGGGAAAGCTTCTGAGCTAACCCCAACTCCCTGCTGCATGTCAAAGGTCAGAGGACAGAAGGTCTGGCCACACTAGGAGCCTTGACCTCTGTGACACGGGCAACAATTCATGCCCCCTGCCGGGCAGGGCCACAGACGCTCTGACACCCGCCAACTGGGATTCTCAGGCCTGCCAGCAGTGGCTGTGGGCCCCGGAACAAGAGACCCTCTTCAGCTGCTAGGGCACTGTCAGCTGAGACCCAGGGACCACTCAGGAATCCAGTCAGACATCAGGGACACCACAAAGCTGTCATACTGCCGTCAGCCACTGAATTCATCGTATGTGAATAAAGGCAAGGCGGGCACGTACAGTTTATGCACTAAATGGCTCCGCAGGTCCTGAGTGACATGTTCGTGCCAGCCTTTCCGAACACCGGTGCTGGAAGGAGGGGCCGCTGTCGGTATAGTGCTGAGGGTCCCGATGTTTGCAGGGCTCGAGCCATCATTCATCAGGGGGCTGGGGAAGAACAAGAACACTCGTTCCACCAACGAAGTGACACAGATGGGCTTCGTTTAGAGGAGGTTTTTCAATCACACCGGGCTTCAAAAACTGAGGACAGCCCAGTGATGTATGAACAACAAAACCGAAGCCGTGTTTAATGTATTATCTACAGCTGTTATAATAATAATAATAACAACAACAACAATAATACAAAGCACCCCCAGTATTACCTTTGCGGTCACACATTTAAGAAACTATCACAGTCCTGTGATGCCCCGCCCACTTTCACGCACGCCATCACTCAGATGGGAGCCAACTGAAACACGGGTCTTACTTTGTGGCCCCGAGGGAAGTTGGAAGAGCTGATTCTGAAATCAAGTTTGGTGGCTGCTGATCCGTTGTTATTCCTCCTGCTGGAATGTTCATTGGGTTATTTCCTTTAAAGACAGAAAGAAATCAACCAACTCCTAAATTACAACATAGACTTCAGAGTTCTGATAACATAAACAAGTCACCACATAAGTAAGTGATTCTTATGAGTGTCACTAACAGCCACTGTGGCAGGACTCTGCAAGGCAGTCCTGTTCTGAAGGTCACCAACGTGTACCACTGAGCTGCAGACTCCTCACTGCGTTCTGTAACCACAACCACAGGCATTTCTGTGGAGGCTGCTGGTATCATAAATGGACTCTGTGGCTGTGCAAAGACTGACAGAATGATCCACTGGCAAGCTTCACACTCTTGTTCCGGTTCCATTAATACCGTGCCCTCAACAACTAAAGTGACGTGTCATGCAGATTTGAGTCAACTTTCCTTTTCATCTCAGAAAATAAGATTACGGAAATCACATGCAAGTGAAAACATCTGTGCAGAGTATTCACTTTTTAATTTTAATTTTTTAAATTAAAAAAAAATTTTTAGATTAACATACAATGTATTCTTTGTTTCAGGGATAGAGTACCCAAAGTAAGAAAAAGCTGAGACTAAGAAAGGTTAACGGTCTCGTCCCAAATTATACCCTCAAACAGGAGTAAGAGTCAGCTTACAACTCAGGTCTGAGGGCTCTGACCCAATCACAAGGCCAGCAGAAGTTAGATATACATGAGGGCAGTTTTGTCCAAAAAGCAATAAATGAGATGTTTTTAACTGGTCAATCTTAAGAGTCATTTTTAAGATTAAAATATGTCCTTTATCAGGAAAACAACTGAACTAGGACAACAATCTTGACTTCACTGGACTGATATAACTGCTTGGCTCACTTTAAGAGCACTGTGTCAACTTAAAGCAAAGTGTTCAAAAACACAATATGCAGAGATGGCAGAAACAGTGGAGATGCGTGAGCGAATGAACAAACCCAGCTACTGATGAGCTGTGCTAACAGAAGGGACGAGGCCGAGGCAGGAGACCTTGGCTGAGACTCCCTTCAGGCCACTCCTGTCCGGGCTGCTCACCTCCAGCTGTGGGCTGGCCTGTGACCAAGACCCGCCGGGACCTGGCGGGCCACCTACGAGTTCTCCACCGGATCAGTGGATTCTAAGTGGGACATTCGTAATTCTAGCTTGGGACATTTTGCGTTCTGAGCCTCGTGAAATGCCACGTATGAACCCGGTGCAGACAGCAGCGGCAGAGTGGTATCATGTTGGTTCCTTTTTTCTCAAACCCATAACATCTCCCTTGCACGGGCACTGAAGTTCTTTATTTCAAGTGCTTAAAAAAATAGCATCATCATAATTTATACGTCTGTTAATTTGAATTTAAAGTAACAACAGTAACAGTAAACAGTCTTCGGTTCCAGAAGGGCGTGTCATCCCCAATGCTGCACTGGACAGACAAGTTCCCAGGAGCTCCTCCACCTACCCAGGGGGTTGAGAGTCCTCATCTGCTGGTGACTTTGAGGCTGTGCTGGTTGCTGGCCAGGAACCTGAGGCTGCAGCTGCGTCTGGGGCTGGTTCAGGTAAGGGAGTCCGAGAGCAGCGTACGCGCGCTGCATGGAGCTGGGGTCTATGGGATTTGGGTTACTTAAAGACGCGGCATTCTGCTGGCCTGTGCCAACAGAACCAATCGTGTTCTGAATCCCACTAGCTGGAGACCCCAGGATGGCTATAACAACAAACAGACAAACAAGAAAGGTCAGTGAAAGGAAGAAGCCCATAAAAGACTGACAAGCTCCTGAGAAGCAAGTACAATTTCATCAACAGACTGTATATGTCATGAGGCAACCGAACAAGGCTACTGAGAATGGAACTACGCAGGGAAAGGGGACCTGGGCTAGTCACCTCTTCTGTGCAGCAGCGCCTGAGGAGCAAAAACCTGAAGGAAATTCAAGCTTTGATCTTCCAAAGCAACACATCACAAAATCAGAGCTCATTAATGAAAATTATGTATGAAATCTAGAGACTCAGAAGTCTTTTTAAGGGAAGGGGCCGACAAGTGACAACAGGAAGTGTTTTGATTTTGGGTGGGGTCATTTCCCACCACTGACAGGAACTAAGGGGCTGCCACTTTCCCTGAGGTCCTTCACTGCTCACCGCACCAGGACAGAGGATTAAAGAAGGGGCAGCAATGATACCCAGGTGGTCAGTTTTGTTACGTATTTATAAATCGAGGACATGATTTTTTTTTTAAGATTTTATTTATGTGAGAGAGAGAGAGAGAGAGAGAGCGAGCATGAAATGGGCAAGGGGCAGAGAGAGAAGCTAGCTCCCTGATAAGCAGAGAGCCTGATGTGGGACTTGATCCTGGGACTCCAGGATAATGACCTGAGCTGAAGGCAGTTGCTTAACCAACTGAGCCACCCAGGTGCCTGAGGACATGATCTTTTTAACGACAAAATTCCAATTCCTTGAAACTTCTATGTACAATGGCATTAACACCAAATCTTCCTTTCCTATGGTTTTCTCCACAGGAAGGCCCCATGCTAAGCCATCTGGCTACTGAAAGCTGCTCAAGAAATACTGTACTTGAAGGAGTGATCTAGCTAAAATTAATGGATGGAACGAGGTCTGGCGACTGTGCGCGGATTATTTATCCAGGCGTGACCTCAGTACCACTGAGGATCAGACACTGGGACTGCATCGCGCAGCCATCCTCAGCCTCCACTACCGGGCCTTCCGATGGCATGCAGGGCACTCCATGCCGGTACTCCACCACCTGCCGAGGCCAATCCCAAAGACCAAAGGAAAATCTGTAGCAACATAAAGATTCCCAAGGACTTCAAAGTTAACAGAGATGACCCCGAATTTGCATCTCCTTGGTCACTTCAACTTCAATCCATCCCTCTGTCCAACCATACAAATGTCCTCATTTGGTGAGCACTTACATAAGGCAGAAGTTTTATGTCCTATCATTTGTTCTTATTCTTAAGATTTCCCCTCTTTCCGACTTCCCCAAACCATAAAGCCATGTATAAACAGTAGCTTATAAAACTGATACTATAATACACGATCTTTGATACATTAAGCACTATCACAAAGCTTTGTCATATTCTGACAATTACATGTAACGGTAATATTCTCACATTCATTCATGCAACTATAACATAAACAACTCACGTGCTTATCAGAGTATTTTAATTAAAGCTAAATGTGTAAAAAAAAATCTTGGTAATTACACATTCCATATTATTAACTTCTCTAATAAGGATATTCAGATCTCAAACTCATTAACGTTCATTAGACGCAATTACACACACCAAGCACCTCATTATTATAAATGAAAAGCAATTCCCAGAGTACACGTTATGACATGTGTGTAGCTCAAATCATGTATGATTTCTTTAAAAGTATTTTCTCTAACAGTTAATACTCCCTCCCAGCCCCAAACTTTCAACATATGCCCACTGTATTCCTAAAACTGACAGGCCAGGTTTTCTTTTCTTTAAAAAACAAACAAACAAAAAACCCATTTTATTTATTTATTTAACAAAGGGGAGGGAGAGAGAGAGCACAGCAGGGGGAGCAATAGAGGGAGACGGAGAA
The DNA here is from genome assembly GCF_011764305.1 of Mustela putorius furo. NCBI lineage: Eukaryota > Metazoa > Chordata > Mammalia > Carnivora > Mustelidae > Mustela > Mustela putorius. The sequence goes on along the minus strand of NW_025422145.1, from coordinate 12,576,825 downwards.
GTGGGCTCCCTGCTGAGCAGGGAGCTCAATCCCAGGACCCCAGCCAAAGGCAGACGCAGAACCAACTGAGCCACCAGGGTATCCTAGGCCAGATTTTCTAAAAGAACTCTGATGTCACGGGCGCCTGGGTAGCTCAGTTGTTTGAGCATCAGATTCTTGATCTCAGCTCAGGTCTTGATCTCAGGGTCGTGAGTTCAACCCTTGAGCTAGGCTCCACATTGGACATGGAGTATACTTAAAAAACAAAACACAACATTCTGATGTTTAAAAGAAAGTAATAATAGTAGGATGGTTTATTTTTCTATCACCGACTGGTATAAGAAATAACAAACCCAGAGTATATTTGTGACACACGGTCATGAACTGTGGAGAGGAATTTAAAGAAAGAAGGTATCTAGGAGGCCATAAGGGTGAAGAGATAACTTTTCCTACTATATTCCATTTTTTATCCACCCAGTCCCAAATGCCATCCTTTCCATCAAAATGCCCCAAACTGCTTCCTGCAACTCCCACAATGCCTTCTGGGCTTCTGTTTCTCTCTGGGCCTTTGTCCACGCCACACACTCACTCACTGAGTCCACAGGGGGAGTGCATGCGGACTGTGTGGGGGTGCTCTGTGAGGCTTCGGGACACGAGCACAAAGTCTGCACTCAGGGAGCACAGGGGTGGCTGGGAGAGAGGACACATTACCCTAATAATCCCCTAAGTCACAGGGACTCCAGACCCTGGAGGGAGAAAACCAAGCTTATCTCTGTACACACCCCGAAAGCAGGACCAGTCGAGGCTCTGGTCTGTAGGCCGCGCATGGGGCCGAGCACACAGCCCTGGAAAGCCCCTGCCGAGTGCAGGGAGCTGTGGCAGGTGGCAGAGCGACCGGCTCTCCCAGGGTCCTCCCTCACGCAGCACCACAGATCTTGGGGCTGAACAAAACCAGAGTACTAAAGTCAGCAACACTCATTTATCTGGCATCGCTGAGAACGAGGCCTTATGCATTCCTCACTTTTACACAGCATTGATATTTACCTCTTTAAATCGCAAAACCCTCTTGTTCTTTCTCCCATTTTTACATCTCCTTTCCTTTCTTGGAGCCTAATGGTGTGTTTCATACACAGTCTGTCCCCCCACAGCGTCTGAATCCATCAGTGTGGCTCTTCTCCCCGTGTCGGTGGCATTCCCGCCAGTGGCACCTCTTCAGGACGCCCCCCATATCTCCACTGCCTCACCACTCGCCCACTGCAGCTAAACCGGGAGCCTGCGACCCGGGAAAGGAAAGGCCAAGTCTTCTAGTGGCCTTTTCAGGACCTGCTGCCACTTTTCATGCCCTTCCTCTGAGACAACAGAGATGGCTGCATGAACAGGTCCCACATCCAGTCACACTGCGAACATTCAAGTCCCCAATAGTCTGCAGTAAAACTGGACTCGATGTGAAAATCCAATGAAAATGGACAAACTAAATCTCAAAGCTCTGTCTGCACAGAGACTTCCCATGAAGCGGGCAGAGCAGCCACTAACCAGGAACCGCTCAGATTCTACTGAAAAAGCCCTGCTGCAGCTCAGACCCGCAGACGTCTCTGCAGAGCGGCCCCCACATGCCGCGTGCACTAGGACGGCCTTCCTTTCCAGCATCTTCTCTCCCTCTTTTTCAACAAGCAATCTCTACACCCAGTATGGGGCTCGAACTCACAAACCCGGTTTTAAGAGTCACATGTTCTACTGACAGAGCTGGCCTGGTGACCCTCCAGCATCTTCCTGTGCCCAGCATAGGGCAGGACAAGAAACGGGAACACCTAAGCCCCAGGGCTGGACCTTTAGCACAGCCACCTCCAAGCAAGAACACACAGGCATGCAACAGTGTCTTCTGCAGAAGCCAAACTCGGGAGGAGGAACACTGTGGGACCCAGAAGAGCAAGGCGAAAAGCTACTTTGATGAAATACATCACAACTGTGTGACCCAGACTGCTGGGTACTTAAGTTAGGGGCAGAGAAGCCTACAGCTCTAACCCTACAGCCATTCAAGTTCCCCTGTAACCTCTGCTCCCCATCCCAGGCACAGGCCGTCAAAGAGGCATCTGAGAGTCTCTGAAGGGCTCTCGGGTGGAACAAGGGCCTGTTCAACACCACTTACTGTGCCCCGGAGCAGGCTGCTGTATGAGCAGAAGCTTTAAGGAGGCAGAGTTGGACTCACGTCATGAAGGAAGGCACTTCACAATCACAGGGACTTAAAACTGGAACAAAGAGCCAGACCAGGTAGTGAGAGTCAAGCCCGGGAGGTATTCAAGCGCTGTACCAGAGGACTGCTGATTCAGACACTCCTCACCCGTCAGCTGCGGCGGGGCTCAGCACGCATCTAAGGCGGCTGTGAGCAGTAACTGGGTTTGGTCTGGGAGGAGGTTGGTCCTGCAGCACGGATTTTGACGATCCTTATGGGATTCTGAGCTGGGAAACCCATGATTTCCCCAGAGTGACTTGAAACTTTTCAAGAGCTTTGGGACAGACACCCAGCCCTTCAAGGCATCCAGGGCTGCGCATCTCAACTCTTACTATGCATACCGATCACCTAGGACCTTGTTAAAATGTGAATTCTGATAGAGGAGGTCTGAGATGGGGCTGTAGTTTCTCCATTTTTGCCTGTGCAGCCTGGTCTAAGGGCTATACTTTGAGAAGCAAGAACCCCACTGATGAGGCAACAGGAATTCACACAGGGAATTCGGTCTTATGTCCACACAGCCCTGTGGCCAGAGGTTGGGGCCTTTCAGAGACTCTCACAGATGCCTCTTTGACGGCCTGTGCCTGGGATGGGGAGCAGAGGTTGCAGGGGAACTTGAATGGCTGTAGGGTTAGAGCTGTAGGCTTGTCTGCCCCTAACTTAAGTACCCAGCAGTCAGTTGTGATGTATTACTGTGGCACTGGAATTTACTGGAAGTCAGATGGCAGAACTGACATTAGGTGTATCCCTTGAAAACTCCTAACTATTCAATAAAATCCAATTATCTCTATAAGGGAGGGACAGCTCAAGATCAGTGACAACCCAATCTCAAGAAAACAACTCAAAGAAAAGTCAACAAAATCTCAGCATAGGCCAGGAAGGTAAACCAACGGTGTGGCTTAGATGATGCAGGCAGGTCCCATCAGCAGAGGTAACCACGGAGCGAGTGAGGCAGTGCAGTGGGAGAGCATCTGTAGGGAGCCTGCCGGCAAAATAGTGCCTTGGCAGGCACGGCAAATCTCCCAGCAGCCCCCAGGGGCCCCAACCTCTGGCCACAAACACTCCCTCTCTCCTCGGATCCCCTCTCCTGCACAGGAACTTCTGAGTCCATGCTGGTTGTGCGCACACTGTCTGCGCTGTGTGGAGTGTCCTCCCATCGTTACCGTATTGGAAGTGGGCTCCATCAAGCCCGCCTCCAGGGAACGCGGGTCCTCCCCTCCTTCCTGTGGCATGACTGTCACATCACCGCACTGTATGTATTCTGACTCTGGCCCTTGACTTGGAAGCTGTCGGGAGGGCTGGACCCACACTTCCTCCCTGCTGCCTAACCTCCCAGTGCGCGCACACCACCAGCACAGTCGGCTTCAGGTGAGGAGGAAGCATGATGCTAGAAATTTCTCACTCACCACATCAACTTCTGTCCTCCCAAAACCACAGTGCTAGAGAGAGCCAGAAGAGTACGCTCAGGCCCAAAACCCTGTTTAAGGGGCATTTAACCATTATTTACGTAAGCGCTTTCATTTCTTTTACAGAAAAGTTACCAGAACCTCGTATAAAGTTAATTGAAGTATTCCTGGGTGACTACATTATAAAATCAGCCTGGTGACACCTTACATTATGACTGGTGGAAACACTGTGGCTTACCACTTCAGAGCACGCACTGGCTCAACTGTCACAACATGCAGCAGTTACAAGGATGTTGAAAACACACACACACACACAAAACAAACCCACATTTATTTCTTCTCTTTTTAAAAACAAAACCACATAACTATTTCTTAAAAAGAGAAATCACAAAAGTTTAACATTGTCATGGCAACACTTAAAAACAAAAGGTCCCAGAAAAGCCACACCCCCAAACGAGAGGTTCAGAATGAAATCCTAACGTATTATTCATGGAATGAGTATTTTGGCACTGAAAAAGCCTGTTACTGAAACGTGTCCTAAAACACAAGAAAATGTAACCACCACAATATACTAGTTTAAAAAAACAGTTTTACACTGTGAAGAAAAACAGGCTTTATCAACAGAACTACTATCCCAAATACACGGTTCTGAGAGATCTACATTCTTAGAACTTCACTTCATGTAAGAGAGGGCCTAGAAAACTCAGTATTAATTCTAATTGTGGTTCAAGAAAAATTTAACTGATGTGGGGAAGTGCCTTTATAAAGGAGACTTAGCGTGAGTCCTTCTGCAGTGAGGGAAGACGACGGGCCCCCAAGCAGCCACCCACTCAGGAGGGATGCCCCCTGCGTCACTGGAGCAGCACCCATGGCACATGCTTCCCGCTGTGTCCTGGGCCCCAAGGAAACAACCAGAGAGACAGCCGAACAGGCTCCCCAGGCAGCTGTGGGGTCTTGAGGCAGATGGTCAAGAAGGATGAGAGCGATGAACACGCAACCACAAACAAGATGGAACAGACGAGATGGAGGAAGATGAGCAAGACTGTGGGGCTGGAGGCCGCGGGGAGCGGCTCCAGCCCGAGGGGCGACAGGACACCAGAGGGCATGTCCCAGCTGTCCAAACTGAGAGACACACCCAAAGACCACAGCTTAACCTCTGAAGTGACAGGAAAGGACTGAAAACTGGAAGAGATGCTCATGCCTTCGCTGCTCTGATACCCACAGAGGGCAGGGACCCTCCCCATCAGGGAGCCACGTTCAGGCCTCCTGAGCAGGGGCCTCAGCTCCGCTAACCAGCTAAGGGCTACACGATGGCTCGAAAGACAATGGAACGATGGGAATTGTCAGGATGCGGCCAGTCCTGGGGCAGAGACTCTCAATCTGTGCCGAATAAATTGTTAGTCACAAAAACAGGTCTGGGAACTGCCTCTGCACGGAGGGCAAACCTCCTAAGTGTCTACATGTGGCATTTCATGCTGACCCTGCCTGCCTGACTCTTCCACTGCGCAGCCCTCTCCAAACTTACTTTAGGATAAGGCATTTCAATTCCAAAGTAAGTGTCCCCTCTCTTTCCCCCTCCCCTCAGAAGTCACTGCCATTATAGTGACGTGACATTCAAACCCTCAGATACTGAGTGTCTGTCCAGACATAAGAAGCCTCGTCATGTCCGCACTGCGGTCACAGCGACCCTCCTCCTTTGTTCTGCTCCACTGCTGCCAACTGTGGTGTGTGCGTGTGCAGGGGTGGGGACGAGATCCCCAAGTGGCCCTGTGCACACAGAATCCATCTCCTGCTAAGCTCCGCTTCCCCCGGTGTCGCGGGGCAGCTCCAGCTCCGTGTCCGCTCGCCGCTAGACTTTGTGCTCGTCACTTCTGCCCTGCTTCCTACCTCCTCTCCCGCACTCTCTTTCCAAGTAGCTGTTCTCACCTCCGAGCTTCTCTACCCCCAATGCTCACTTACTTTGTTGGTTTCGCTTGTCACTGGCATTTTTCAAAGGGAGGCAAACAGGACAGTCATGTCGTGTGCAGTTCTTCCAATGAGAGATGATTTGTCGTGAAGATGCACAATGGGCAACTATGACCAGAAAAACAACGAGATGTTATTTTTCTATCCAGATCGTCACACTTTCAATTACACCTAAATTATAATGCCAGATTCCATAAGAAAATGGTAACACGTGTAACCATAACACAGTACAGGCAGTCCTCAACTTACAAACCGGGTATTTTCCAAAACGTTTGTAAGTCGACTGGTGAGAATTCTAAACACAAATTTCCCACAGAGGCAATGTCATGGATGATGGTGATTAAGGTTCAGCCCACAAAACAAAAACAAAACAGAACAAAAACTATCTGACTTGAAATACTGAACAATTGGAATGAGAGTTAGGACAAATTATGTCATGTCACTACGGAAAATAAAAATTCTACATTATGTTCAAGGATGAAACCGGCTCAACACTAAAGTTCAAGAAATACATACAGAGAAGCAAATGAGAAGTCTGGGGAGATTCTAAAGGGGACGCCGGGCACTTTTCTTAAGTACGTGAGAGGGTGAGAGCCTAGCGGTTACTCTGAGTCTTCATTCTCACTCCGCACCGAGGCGCTGTGACTCCTTTCTAAAGGTCTAGCATGACCCTCTTCCGCTTTTCCATCAGGATCACGGTTATGCTGGGGACTCACAAAGGTCACAAAAGGAGAGAGAGGGAGGTCAGGGAGAGAGTCTCCCGAAGGTCCAGGAGCACAAGTAAGAAGAGAGAGGAGGAGGACAAAGATGAAAGGAAGTACAGCTGTTAGTAAGAAACGCTCTCTTCAGCAGACTTGAGGTGTCCGCGAGAAAAGACAGGAGAAAGGGAGCACAAGACACGCCTGATTCACCCCCTTTTCAAGGAGAAGGAAGGAGGTGGCAGGGATGATACGGTGAACACGGCTCCCCGTACCACGGATTGTGGCCTAGGACAACGTCGCTGGTATCCTGATCGGCCTCAAGAGGAAAGGGCAGAGAAGCAAGGCAGGGGCCCGGCAGTCGGAACACAGGAAACAGCTGCAAGACAGATGCGCTAGGTTTGGGGAGGGGCGCGCACACGCGCCTGGGCCATCCTCCCCGAAAGAAAACCAGGCTCTAGACATTTATGGTAAGACAGTGCTCAACAAGTGACAAATGTCTTCTGTGATAGAGGAAGGAGGAAGAGAACAAAGGCAGGGCCCAGCCTCATCCAGCAGAAGCTCACAGAATATTAGGAAACCAAACCGCCGTTTTCCTGAGTAGGCGAGCAAGCCCGTGGCCTGTGCCTGGCTGGTGTGTGCAGACGGAGGCTGCAGGAACCTTACTAACAGGAGAGCGCCCAAAGAATACTGAAGACACATTTCATCCTAAGCTACGCCACCAGGATTTCAGAAAATGGCACTTACCTTGACAGGCTTTCCCAGCCTGACAGTGTGTCATGTGATTCAAAACATTTTTCATGGTTCGACAGTGTGGGAGAGAGCAGGCCCGGACCTCTCCATTCGCTTGCTCTCGTCTCTGACACTTGTGGGCGTGAAGCAGGAGAACCAGCTGCTGCTGTATGAGCTTGCGCTTCTCAGGGTCCGCAGTGGGGCCCGCCGCAATCGCCTGTGTGGGGACAATTCCCACTGAAGTCTGCATCTGAGACTAAAATAAAACAAATTAAAACATTTTAATAAGCTTTCAAAGGTCTAATGCACATTCATTATTTCTCAAGCTAACATTAGAGCCGATGGGTAATACTGGCCACAGAGAGGAGGCAGCTGGTATGGTTCTCTTTAATTTACCAGCAATTTTAAGGAAGATCCAGAAGCACAGAAATAAACCAACTGAGAAAGCTGATTAAAATTCACTTGTGCGTGAAGATCTCGGCGCAAGAAAATGACGCTTATTCTTGAATTACCATAACCAAACCTAACTTCTTCTACGATATACACAAGTGCAGGAGGGGCTGTGGGCTGTCTGAGCTTGAACCAAACAGAACTCTTGTTTCTGTGAGGCACACACCGCCACACGCTGGCAATTTCCTATGGTTCAACCTGATGAGAAAGACTGTGGAGGCCTGGCTGGCCACAAGCCACTGCGAACCCCCAGCACATCAGAAGAACCGCAGCCCTGCACAGAGCGGGTCTCACTACCTTGTGGCCAGGACACTGCTTGCTTCGCTCCTGACCTCTCCTCAGAGGATAACGGGAAACACAGCCTTAAAGACCCTTCTGCACAGCTGCTCATGCTCAGGAAATGCTTTGCTTTCTATTAAAATGTCAATTCGAATATCTGACAAGTTTTTCAAAAAAGTACTTGATGATCTGCTAAGGTTCAGAAAAAGTGTTTAATTGCTTTCATCCTTTTAAACTAACAAGCAAGGCCGACCACACCTCCCGACCGCAGAGAACGGGAAAGGGACCTTGTAGGGTCGTCTTACTCTGTATAGACAGCCGACATCCTTCAGAAAACTCACTGAAGAAACTCAGGGAGTGAGGGGACTGCGACGTTGCTACTGGGAAACAAGACAGTCCACGGTCCTGGGCTCTCTAACCTCCTCTCTGCCCCGACCCCACAGCTTCGGGCTCCCAGCAACCCCACCTCCCCCTGAGTCCGTCACCTCTTGGACTTTTCATGTGAAGCCGCAAAGCCATCTCCCCGCCATTAGGAGGGAAAAACCACACAAATATTTCTTTTTTTTTTCTTTTTTCTTTTTTTTTTTTTTAAAGATTTTATTTATTTATTTGACAGACAGAGACCACAAGTAAGCAGAGAGGCAGGCAGAGAGAGAGGAGGAAGCAGGCTCCCTGCTGAGCAGAGAGCCCGATGTGGGGCTCGATCCCAGGACGCTGGGATCATGACCCGAGCCGAAGGCAGAGGCTTTAACCCACTGAGCCACGCAGGCACCCCATCACACAAACATTTCTTAATGAACGCAAACTCATTTTAAAAATGTTAGAAGAGTTTTGTTTTGTTTTGTTTTGTTTCTTTACGAGAACTCAGAAAGTAAGTATGTAGAAAAGCGGCAAGGACCACAACTCCTGGAAGCCTAACTGGGGTCCAGCACAAAAACGAAGTCTTAACTGCGAGGCACAGCACGCCGGCCAGAGAAGCACCGAATCCTAGAGTGAGAAAACTCTCCTTCCTCACGCTAATTTTTCCCCAGTGTAAAAACACCATATGCACACTGCAGAAAATCTGAAAAGCAACAGAACTATGAAGGAAATGATTAACACTTGAAATCCCAACATCCGGAAGTCCACTCGGAAAGCACGGACAGGTTTTTCTTCTTGCAGTCTTTTCTTCTGCATCCACGCCTAGGTACGAATCATAACCAATAGCCTTCTCTCTCTCACTCACTCACAGACACACGCGACTTGGTATTTACTCCAGGCTCTGTCCCGTATCATTAAGTTGTTTCATACAATATGACAGCGGGGTCTGTAACGAGCATACGGCTATTCATTCATTTACCCAATCTCCCACTGCTGAACATGGGACTCTACTCCCTGCCCCCTTTCCTTGCAACTTAAAATACAGCTTTCACAAGCAGCCTGACTACGCCTCCAGGAGCATTCACCCTGATATTCAAAGTGTCCTTCTCAATCGGGCGATTCCCACAGAAAGTCCAATCAGAAATCAACAGGGGTGGAGAAATGGAGGAGGACCCTTGCTTAGGCTTCTCTCTGTTGCATTTGCAAAAATATCAAATATACAGAAAAGCAGATAAGAAAGCTTGCCACTATCACACCTAACAAAGTGCCCAATAATTTCTTAATATTCATTAATACTTAGTCCATATGCAACTCCTCTAGTTGTCCAAAAAGTGTCTTTTAGAGTTGGTTTGCAGAAACAGGACCCAATTAAGGCCCACAGCCCACATTTGATGGTTGTTTTTAAGATTCATCTATTGCTTTATTTTCTCATGATGCTGACTTGTTGAAGAGACCATACCAGTTGTCCTAGTTCCTAAAATACAGAAATGCTACATACAAAAATATAAATCGTATTAAAGTCGGGTGAAATGCCTAAACTTACAATTGAATTATAAATAGACTGCCTTTAGGTTACTAAAAGTTAACACATTGATTCTCATTTGGGATGTTCTTAATGGTGTTTTTTCGGCTACACTTAGCATATTTTGAAAGCTCAACATGTCAAAAGAGCACAGCCGGGAAGTCTAAGGCACACGTTCATCAGCAGATGCTCAATGAGATCGACACAACGTAGACACGTGTCTCAGGCAAAACGGAACAGAAGACACACCTCAGGTGCCTGTGTCTGGCCCTCCCAAGGACTCTGGAGACTTGTACGGGGCCAGTCCACTTAGCAAGGTGCTGACAAATATGAGGCGGAGTCAAGCGCCTCCACTCTCAGACTGATTATCTGAGGAGAGCCGCGAGGACTGCACGCGTCCGGAACACCACCAGAAACAGCCTTCAGATGCCACCAACGTCCCTGCTCAAGCTCGCTGCCCGGGTGGACTGAGAATGGGGGGAAAATGCTCAGACAAGAACCTTCTTTCAAATAAAACAATCCCTGCCATGATTTAAATCTGCCTAGAAGAAATGTATACATTTTATTCAACAGCCAAGAAAATTCCAAAAAACAGTAAAAACAATGGGGTGACCTATTTTGTCAGATACCAAAACTATAAAGCTATAGATTTCTTTATATGTAAGTCTGGAGAAAGACCCATGTGTATATGAAATTAGTGTATCATAAGATGGTATCTCAAATTGGAGGGTGGTGGTAGCGGCAATATGTGACTCCTACGTCACCTTAAATATAAATTCCAGATTAATTAAAGTGAACAAACATAGATTAAAGTTGACTAAAGTACTAAAAAAATAAAAACTACTTTAAAAAATGAAGATAAGAAAACCTAACGTAAGTAAAATTTAAAAAGCAAAAAACCTGAAGAAAAAATAGTTGTTTTTGAGAAGTAAAATAGTCAAACAAGAGGGCCAAAAAAAGGTTTTTTTAGATTTATTTATTTGACAGAGAGAGAGAGAGAGACAGACAGACAGCAAGGGAGAGAACACAAGCAGAGGGAGTGGAAAAGGGAGAAGCAGGCTCCCCACTGAGCAGGTGGCCTGATGTGGGGCTCAATCCCAGGACCCCTGGGATCATGACCTGAGCCTAAGGCAGATACTTAAAGATTGAGCCACCTGGGCGCCCCAATAGGACCATTTTTAAAAAGGATTTTACTTATTTCAGAGAGAGAGCGTGAGAGCACATGTGTAGGGGAGAGTACAAGCAGGAGTGGGGGGAGGGGCAGAGAGAAAAGCGGGCTCCCTGCTGGGCTAGGGCTCCAACCCACAACCCTGAGACCATGAATCGAAGCTGAAGGCAGACACTTAACTGAGCCACCCAGGAGCCCTGATAGGACCATTTTTTTAAGGTCCTGAAATGTCTATTTTCCAGGAAGACTATGGCATTTATTATCATATAAATAGAGCTCTTAAGGGGAAAAAACAACAGAAAACAAAAAGCAACACCACGCCACTGCAACGTGTGTGGGGGAAACGTGCAGACACCTCAACAAAAGAAATACAAGGATATGCCAAACACGTTCTATGGCTCAAGAGGGAGGAAGGGTCTTCCTGACCACCAGCGGCGAAGAGGGAAGGAACGGACACTCCCCCTTAGAAGCATGAACGTGGACCCCTTGCTCACGCCGTACCCAAACAGTAACTCAGAACAAACCCAGGACCCACCGGGGGCACTGAAACTGTGGCGATCTCAGAAAAATCACGGAGTAAATGCACATGATCTTGGACCAAGCAATGAGTTCTTCGGTAAGTCACCAAAAGCACACACAGCAGCCACAACAAAGAGAAGCTGGACCTCATTAAAATTACAAACTGTTTCCTTCAAAGGACACCACTGAGAAAGTGAGAGACAACTTAAAGAATGGGGAATATATTTGCAAATCATAGATGTGACAGGCACTTGCATCTAAAACATACAAAGAACTCTTACAATTCAACAGTAAAAAGACAAATAACTTAATTAAAAAATGGGCAAACTATCTGAGTATTTCCCCAAAGAAGACAAACAAACGGTCAATAAATACAAGAAAAGCTGCTCAGCCCCAGGAGCCATCGGGGAAACACAACTCAGAACTACAACGAGACACTGCTTCACGCCCCCAGGACGGCCATGGTGAACAGCGCAGGCCCAGCATGTGCTGACGGGCATGTGCAAAGCCAATGTTAAATGGAGCAGCCACTTCGGAAAAGAGTCTGGCAGCTCCTCAAAAGGTTAAACCTAGAGTCACCGCAAGACCCAATAATTCCCCACCTAAGTATCGACTCTAAAGAAGTGAAAACTGCTCACTCGAATGTCTGCAGCAGCATTAACATAAGAGCCAAAAAGCGGAAACAACTCAGATGCCCACTGAGCGGGGAATGGAGAACAGACCGTGATATATCCACGGGATACTATTCAAGCACGAAAAGGAAACACTGACACGTGCTGCATGAGGAACTCTGAAAGCATCACCCTCAGTTAAAACAGGTATCACAAAAAAGCACACACTTTTAAATCTACTTCTCTAACTGTCCAGAATAAGTCATTTCACAGGGGTAGAAAATACATTAGTTGCTTCTGCCTGGGAGTTCAAGGAAAATCGGGAGTAACTGCAAACGGTACGGGGTTTCTTTTCAGGGTTATACAACTGTTCTAAAAGTGGTGAGGGGTGCCTGAGTGGCTCAGCTGGTTAAGAAACAGGCTCCTGGTTTTTGCTTAGGTCATGATCTCAGGACCCTGGGATCAAGCCCCTCATCGGGCTCTGCGCTCATTGGGGAGTTAGCTTGAGGATTCTCTCTCCCTCTGTCTCTCCCACTCAACTCTCTTTCTCTAAAATTAAAACAAATCTTTAAAATTGATAGTGGTGATGGCTGAACACTGAATTGTGCACTTTAAAGGTGGGAATTGTATGGTCTGAGTTGTATCTTAGTAAAAAAAATATTTTTTTAAAGCTCTATCTCACTAACCACACACAAAAAAATTAAAAAACAAACAAAAAACATTTTTTCCATCCATCAATCTGACCAAAATAATGCAATAACTGGTACTGATGAGGGTGTAGACAATTCTCAGGTGCTTTGGTGATAGTGCAATTTAGTGTAACTGGAAAGCAACATGTATCAAAGAGTAAAATGTGCATTTTTTGGATCCAGTAGTTCCACTTCTTATAACTATTATTAGGGAGCTAAGAAAATGGGCTAGCGTGCTCAAAACTCTGTGCAAAGACAGACATCAAACCTTAAGTTACTAAAAACCGAACACCTCTAAATCCTACAGAAGGTGGGCGAATTATTGGCTGCAGACCTAGTGAAACAATATGCAACCATGAAAAAGAAAGGCAGACCTCAAGTAACCCTCGTCAAAAGGCCATGTGGAAAAAAATGGCCCAGCCAAGCCCGGCCCAAATCCATGACCCCCTCAGAACTGTGAGATACAATGAAACGATTGTAACATGAGGGTAACAATAATAACCATGTAGACCTTTATGCTTTCACAAAAAGCAGTCTATATATAACATATTAAGCTAATAAAGGAAGTTAAAAAAATACCATGAAATCATTTGGTTTTTCCTTATTAACTTTATACATCTGTACCTGGTTCTTCAGACAACCTTGTTACAATGACTTGGTGGCTTTCCCCGGGAAGGGGGAGATCCTGCTTGTAACCACGTATTGTTTCAATGTTTTACAATAAGCGTGTACCATTTTTAGAATGAGAAAACATTCTACTTTGGAGAAAAAAGAAACCAGAGGAATCAAGAGAAAACACTTAAGAATTAATGTGCAAATTAAAACTGTAAAGATCCCAAGGCCGCCTGGGTGGCTCAGTGGGTTAAGCCGCTGCCTTCGGCTCAGTTCATGATCTCAGGGTCCTGCGATTGAGCCCCACATCGGGCTCTCTGCTCAGTGGGGAGCCTGCTCCCCCCAACCCCGCCTCTGCCTACTTGTGATCTCTTTCTCTCTGTCAAATAAATAAAATCTTTAAAATCAAAAACAAAACGAAACGACAACAAAAAACCTGTAAAGATCCCAGGAGGTAATTAAGACGCATATTCTGCAATGCAAAGGTGGTAAAGGCCTTTATCAAAAACCAAACCAAACCAAAATAAACCAAACCATCAAGCAGTGGTTCCTAAACAATCCCCAGTAAAATCCCTCTGAACCAACTCCCCATTCCCCCTTCCTAGACTAGGATTCACAGAGCTGATGCAGAGCCAGAAGCATTTCTATTTGTTAACATTCTGTAGGGGGAGCTTTATTGTTTTAAGTGTTCTACTTTTTCCCTGATTTTCCAAAATGAACATGTATGTACTTTCACAGTGAAAAGAAAACAAAACACTGCAAAGAAAAAAGGCACATAGGTGAGTCTGATGCAGTGTAGACCCGTCTACAAAGGGAAAGTGCCAGAGGCCATAGGACAGAAGAAGTTACATTTTCTTCATAACCACGAACAAATGCAAAGGCCATCAACAAACTAGGAAAATATATTTGAAACACACAAGACAAAGCAAATAATCATGCAGGTGTAATCCCTTCTCCCCCTCTTGGCCAATCTGCATTTCTCAAGTTCTTCATACAGTCTGTGTTCAGTGCTCAACAAGCAGCAGCTCATTTAATATCCCATCACCAGGGGAGGAACTCATCTGGGGCCAATCCCGAGGTACAAGAGAAGTAACTCAGACCCAGAAGGGTGCCTCACACTCAGAGGGTCTGCTTGGCGGCGCAGAGGGTGGCCTAGCAGCAAAGCCCCACCCTTCAGCTCTCTGAGGCCTACCATGACAGAGGGCTAACCACAATGCTTTTAGAAAGTGTTCTAAGAAAGCCTGACAGAAACTGGTAGAAGACAGGAACTAAGCCACTCAGGAAAGAAACGCATGTCTCTAGAGGTGGCTGGGTGATTCTGTTGGTTAAGCATTCAATTCTTGATCACGATCTCAGGGTCCAGGGATGGAACACTGTGTCAGGCTCCATGTGCAGTCTACTGGAGAGTCTCCCCCTCGGCCCCTCCCCCTGTTTGAACCCTTGCTCACTCTAAAATAAAGAAAATCTTAAAAAAATAAAAAGTCTCCAAATCTAAGTACTTTAATTCTCATCAATAAAGAAAGAAATGCAAATTAGCATAATGAAACATAACGAATCTCCTATCAAAGGACAGAGTGATCGCGCCAGCCACAGAAGCACTGTGTAATACTGTAGACAAGATACACAGCTTTCTGTTGAAGGCAATATCATGGTATCCACCAAAAGCTTTAAAATTGGGGTGCCTGGGTGGCTCAGTGTGTCAAGCGTCTGCCTTTGGCTCAGGTCATGATATCAGGGTCCTGGGATGGACCCCAACAAAGGGCTGTCTGCTTGGCAGGGAGCCTGTTCCCCCTCTCTTTCTGCCTACTTGTGATCTCTCTGTCAAATAAATAAATGGAATCTTAAAAAAAAAAAAAAAAAGCCTTAAAATATATGTAACATCCATTTCGGGAACTCAAATGAGCTCGCATGCAATTCCTAATCACGGAAGGAGGGGTCAGCGTGGTGTAGGAGTCACCACGGCTAGTCATGAGTCTGTGCTGCATCTGAGCATTCAGAGACGTGAGGGCCAGCAGGGGACACAGAGCTCATTGGACCAGCAGCTGCAGGGTCACAGCCTGCCTGCCCCTCTCCAGTCTTTGCTGGATTTGGCCACATGCTCTTTCATGTACCACTTGTCACCTTAACTTAATCATTGTTCAGACCCCACCCATCAAACGACCCTGAAGAGCAAACTTTTAAACTTTTAATATTCTGATATTCCTTAATATTTAAAGGAATCTAAGATGTACTTTTCTTAGAATTGTTCTTGTCACACAGGTCTGAGTAAGCAGCACCAAACCCATGTCTGTGTATGCCCTGTATTCTATCCTAAGGATATAATCACAGATGTGCATAAAGAGCGCATATAATAAAATCTATCCTGGCATTCTTCCTAGAAAAAAGTCATCTTAGATTAAGCATCCAAGAAAAGACTATGTCTGCAAACTAGTGCAAACAGTACACATCAGGGTAGAACAGGGACAGGCTGGGGGAGATGTGGCTGGAGGCAGGGGGTGAGGAGGTGGACATGCTTCCTCTCTCTACACAACTACCACCTTAAGTCTACTCGAGGCCGGGACTCCTGGAGACAAGCACTTCAGATTAACCTGGCCCAAACCTTCCACATCTCCAATGGGATTCAGCCCCATGCTCCTCTAGCATCCTTCCCATGGCCCACCTGGAAACCTGACTTCTCCCCAACCTCCAATTAAACTCAGAAATGACACCAAAGCAAACACCAGGTGGGACACAGAATTGCTCTGCAATATGTGCTTGTTCTGATTCCCCCAGAAGGACCCTAGAACAGCTGGGTACGCTAAGCTTTGGTGTCATAAAATAATAGAAAATGCTCATTAAGTGCACACAGCTATCAAACTAGGAAGAGGCAATAATTACTGTTGAGATGATAAAGATCAACTGTAAGGAAAAGAACACAGCTATTTAGATAGACCGAATAATGTTTCTTGTGTTCTCTCCTTTTTGCTTCGTGCTTATTGGTTTTAGATTATCTTACAATTTAAGATTTAAATCCCCTAAGACAAAAACTTAAAATGCGCAAGCTGGATAAGAATGATTCTTAAATAATCTTCCAAATAAGAAGTGATTTTAGAACAGAAAACAAATGGTTACACCAAGGAAGGAAACATGATAGATGGGGGGAGGGGTGGCAGCAAAGGCGCAGGACTAAAAACTGGACACTCACCCTGTTCTCTCTGCAGCCTCGGGCCTCAAGTCCACTCCTTCCTAACTGGAGTCAGTCTGCCAAGGATGGCGAGCGGTACCTGCTTCTGCGCCAATAAACCCTAAGAGGTAGGACATGCTGGATCTACTCCTATGGCCAAGGTGACGGGCCAGCCAGACCAAGGGTCTCAACGCCAGGCCCTTCACCAAATGGCCAGACCAAGAGAATCACCAACCTACCAACAAGTTTACAAAATATTCTTCTTGACTCTATCATACATGTGACCACATTCTTTAGGAATACTCATCACAGTAAGTATTTGGTAACTGGGCACGTTCCTCACGTGACAAGCTGGTGTCTGGTGACGTGAGCCTCAGGGCTGATGCAGGCAGCCATGAAAGGGAAGGGGACACGGCCTGTGGTACTTCAGACGCAGTGATGGATGGTGCCGACCCCGGTGCGAGCTAGGACCGTCCCCATCCAGACTGAGTGCGCTCTCTACAGAGTTCTTCCAAGGGTCATCTCACTCCTCAGAAATGCCTGATCAACTTCGGTCGCACTTGGGGATGACAGGCAGGTGCCAGTCGCGACACTAACAGTGGGGACACAGGCCAGCCTTCGACATTCCTGTGGGCTCTCCAATGGGCAGGAAGCGCGAGAGCAGAGTGACTCTGGAGGTCATGTGAGCTGCTCCCTGGGGTGGGGGCGGGGGTGCTGAAGAAAGGGCTGTACTAATCAGACCCTGGACAGAAAGTCAAATGACCCCGACTGAGCACTTGCGATGCCTGAGCTTATGCCTGACATCAAGGGATGTTGTTCATCTTTCTCAATTCAGTTTCCTGGTATTTACAAAGTATCCTACTTTGGGCTTAGGCTATCTCCTGGCTGATATTTATTGCCAAAACAAAAGTTTAAGCAGGAGCAGGGATTTACACAGCTACTGAAGAGAATTCTAGACCAAGTCATTCTTCAAAGGCCCCAGCACCCGCATTCTCTGGGGGATCTTCAAGACACAGGTGTAGGATAAGATGAAAGAAGCAGACGTAAGCCCTTGAAAATACACAAACACTGCGATCACTACTAATGACAACACTCGCTTCCTAGCATTCGCCCAGGCTTCCCAGTTCACGTACTGAGGCCCCATTCCCGCCTGTGGAGCGATCTGAGCCGGAGTGATCAGTCCCTTGCTGTTCGCTTCCCCACAAGGACAGGAGGCCGCCCTGAGTGCCGGGGCAGAGGGACCAATTCGCCGGTCAGGGCCAGTGAGCTCCCGCCGTGGAGTGCGAGGAGCCAGTGCACGGGGCTGTGGGAAGGGGAGCGTCTCTGCAGAAAAGCACTGGATGCATGAGGCTTCACCCTGCTCGGTCATTTCAAGTCCTGACTCCTCGGGGATCAGAAACCAGATACCGAAGACAGAATCAGGAGAATAAGGCAAACAGGGTCGCGGGAAGACTTCGGAGTGGACACGGAGACACTGTTGGGACAGCGGGCTGCCCGCACCGCAGCAGTCAGAGGCGCCTGAAAACGTTATTCCATGTCTGTGTCACCGGAGCAGCTTGTTTAAAACTGTCGAGTGTGGTTAAGAGAGTGACAAAGCCAGCAGCGCGGTGATTCTCCACTGCCCTCGAAGGAGCGGAGCGGTTGTGCGAGGAAGGACAGAAGAGTGACCGTGGACGCAGAGACTCCCGCTTCCTCGAAGGGACTCTGCCCAGGAAGACTGGATGGGGCCAGGAGTCAGTCGCTGACGCGGGGGTCCACGGCACACCCTGAGACACAGAGAAACCCAAAGACGCAAAGAGGGCCCCGCAAGGGCGGCTGATGGCTCTGAGTGGCTAGAGTGCGGGCAGGGACTGGGAGCCCGCAGCCGTCCAGGGCGCGCAGGCCTCTGCCCGCCACGTTCTCCTCCTGGGACAGACCAGGATCAGCCACGATCTGGGGGCCTTGCCTGAAGCCTGCACTTCAGACTCCTGTGAACCCTAACATACTCTCGTGAGCGACTAAATAAGCAATACCCTGATTTCCCATGTCACGACTTTAAGAATGGGGATATCTCCATAACACTGTTCTAAGTTTTTCTCAAAAAAAAAAAAAAAAAAAAAGCCCCAAACCAAACAATTAGAACCACCACCTCCCCCTCCCAAGAGCTTCCTATAAGAAAGAACCCTATAGCAGACTACATCTGGGAGCCCCACAGGACAGTCCACGGGGAACCTGAGGAGGGAGTCCCTTTGGTTACCAAACTTTCTCAGACTAGATACACCCAAGACATGTCCCACATCTTAAAAACGCACCTTTAAAAACACTTAACACTTAACACAGCGATGACCTGACAACTCCAGTCCCAGATGATGTCTGATGTCTCCCCTCCTCCCCAACTTTGTATGCTAGGACTTGTTCAGATGAAAATGGCAGCTAGACAGTACACCAGGAGTGACGGGGCCTCCTCTTTGGGGCACCGCCCAGGAACTACGTCCCCACCTCTGCCTCCTCACGTGTCCTTGTGCACAGCCCTCCTTCAACATGGCCTACAGGGACCCCCATCCCAGTCCACAGAAAGTTGACCTGACCTCTACCCCAACTCAAATCTGCACCTGTTCTTTTGTCAGTAAAATTTAAATAATTAAAAAAAACAAAAAACAAAACAAACCCCCCAGGACAAACAAACAAACAAAAAACCCAACAACAACAACAACAAACCCCCCAAAAAAGCCTTCTACCCATGAAAGCTGTTCTGGAAAACTACACAGTGAATATATATGTTTAACTGTTACGTCACTCCTATTAATTCAAATTATAAACAAGTAAAATGGCATAAACACTGGATTTTATTAGATCTAAATCAATCTTGACTATTTCTAAAACACAGCCTGATTTCAGAGATACTACAAATCTGAAAAAAGAGTGCATCTCAGAATCACGAAATACCCTAATAGCATGGTGAAATTTTTAACAAACTTAAATATTATCTGTAGAAAGTTAAGAAACTATAGAAAGTTTAGAAATCATAAACTGCTATGACATACATTTGAGAATTTGGGAAAATGTGCCAGTTTGCTTTGAAATATTATCCTGAGAATCTATAAGCCCTCAAAAACAACCCCACCTGCACCAGGGGCCTGGAGCCTCCCCTCTTCTAGAGCCCCCCAACACATCCCAGAGGATAATGACAGTTGGGAACCCTGAGGGAGACAACAGAGCATATCCACAGGCCTCTTCGTCCCGCAGACTGACCCGCATGTTCTGGGGACACTCTTCTGCCCTGGTGCCTGACTCACCATCTCCTCCTATTCATGTTCCCTGTCCCAATCCCATCGCCTGGATCCTCCTCCACCCATCTCCCCTGCAGCGCTCTCATTCCCTGTGGACCGGGACAGCAGATGCCCTGCTGCATGCCCACCTGTTTGCCTGATACCCCCTTACACGGACACCTCACAAGCATCTCAAAAGAAAACATGTGAAGTGCAATTACAAATGCACTCCCTCCCCCCGCTGCCGACCACCTCATTCTCCCTGCTCTCCGGTCTGTCCCTCCCCCAGCTCTGTACATGGTTCCCAGAGCTGGCTCCTGCTTGGCCCCCACATTCCAGTACACCGCTCTCCACTCAACCTTGAGAGTCCCCTTTCCCGCTGGCTGCCTGCTGGTCCCTATCCAAGCCAATGCTCTCCCAGTGCCCCCGGGTTTCTGAGGCTTCTGCTCATCTTTTGACCCTGCCCTGATATGTCCTTCCTTGGTTTGGCCCAAGGAGGTCCCTGTGTCAACCTCAGTCACTGCTTGCTCCTCAGACCTGCTAGGGCAGTTTATACTTTATGATTATTTGTTTTCCATCACCACCATCGAAATTTCATGAAAGGGGGTGAGCTCACTCAAACCTGTATCATGGGGCACGTGGGCCAGGAGACAGTGTTCACCAAATGGGGTGGATTAAAGGGATGGCCACATCCCCTTCCTTTCTCAACCTACCTGGGGATGCTGGAATCTTCCAATCTAGGAGAGGAGAAAAGCAAGTGCTCCATAATCAATGACTGAGTAGCTTAAAATCATTCCATGAAGAGCCTGACCAGGGCATCAGGTATTGCGGCACCAGAGCCCCGACCTGAACTGTTTGGTACCCCAGCTTAAGCTGGGTTTTAAAAGATTATTCCCCGAAGGGTGACCAAAAACAAAACAAAACACATGTAAGATCAAGGCTTCATATCCAAAACACTCAGTTTTTGCTACCTTCTCTCCCTCACTCTGGGGAAAAAACCAAAATCCACAGATTCCAAGGGGTCAGATATAATTTAGAAAATTTAAGGAAGGCTACAACACATGCTCAAGGAAGCAATGTAAACACAGGCGAGCATTCCCAATTCAGCTCAGGGCTGCTAAAACATGATACCAGGCATTATTTTTAAATTTTTTTGAAGATTTTATTTATTTATTTGACAGGCAGAGAGAGGGGGAAGTAGGCTCTCGAGGAGCTCAACCCCAGGACCCTGAGATCATGACCTGAGCCAAAGGCAGAGGCTTTAACCCACTGAGCCACCCAGGTGCCCTGATACCAGGCATTATTAAAAAGAGTTTTAGACTTTGCAAACAGGAGCTACATAGCCTTGAACAAATGAAAACCCCTCAAGCCCTCAACTTCTTTAGCTGTAAACTGGGACATATAGCAATGTCTTTTAAGAGGTTATAAAAATAAGGTAAACTGAGGGCATGAAAACTCAGGCATAAAACGTGCACTGGCTGTCCCATGTCTCTGCCAGTGCCCTCTGGTTCCCATCCCAAAAGCACCAAGGCTGCCGACTGGGCCACGCTCCCTCACAGACACACATGCTGGTAAAGTCAGCCCTGAGCGTGCCAGGTGAATGTCTGAGGACAGCATTCCTGCCTGCCCTCCAAAGATACCTTCTGGGGCTCTCTGTTAAAGTCTATGCATACCCCTGTGGGGCAGTGGTACCTAGGCAAAGAGTACAGCTCTACAGACCAAAACACTTCCTCAGTTTACCCTGATGATCCGATGAGGCTGTTGGGGGAGGAATGGAGTAAGAAAGAGCATCGTTGGAAGGGCAAGGAAAAGAAAAAGTTAGGGAGGGAGGGGGCTCGATGTCACACACACGGAGGACGGAGTGCTAGTGCTACTGCCTTCCCAGAGCAGGTGTTCTCTCACCTGGGGCAACTGTGGGGAGAGAGGAAGGGCTGTGAGCACCTGGCGGGTGAGGGGCACAATACACAGGAATGGCCCTCACGACAGACAAAGATCGAGCCCCAAATGTCAACAGTGCCTAGGGAGAAAGAAGACCTGACCCAGACCAAAGGGCTGTCCCCACTGTCCCCACCAGCCCTGGCACAGGTGAAGGGAAACGGAAGCCTCTCCCCAGTCCAGAATGACCCTGCCAGGCATTTGGTCCCATGAACAGAGGCAGGCAGGGGGACTGACGGCAAAGGGACTCTGCCAGCGAGCTGCGGGTCAAGCGGAGAGGGGGTGGAAATGGGCTGGGGAAGATCTGAAAAGAGAGAAGGGAGGAAAACATAAGGTAGGGTTTCCCACACTTGGAAACACAGATTGTCTGTACAGAAGCACCCACTCTCATCTGGCCGAGATGAGGGGACAATCACCTGCCCTCGAGTCCACCCAAGGAGACTGGAGAAGGAAGAGCAGAAGAGTGTGGGTGCCGGCTCCCAGCCTGCGGCCCCAGAGCTCAGAGGAGCTGCCCCAGGGAGCAGAGGCGTTGATTCAGGTTC
Organism: Mustela putorius furo; assembly: GCF_011764305.1. Taxonomy (NCBI): domain Eukaryota; kingdom Metazoa; phylum Chordata; class Mammalia; order Carnivora; family Mustelidae; genus Mustela; species Mustela putorius. Next base: position 12,554,720 of record NW_025422145.1, on the reverse strand, counting down.
AGGCTCCAACAGAATGTTATGGCAAGGACAGCAGCAAATCAAGGCAGGTTATGGGGAGACGATCAGAAGAAATAAAGTAGTAAAAACCTTAAATAGCTTGAGAACATACTTTACTACTTGAACCCCCCTCCTTTTTTTTTTTTTAAAAAGGAAGGATGTAACGAGGACAACACCTGATCAGGACACCTTGCTCTTACCCCATTTTCTGATTTGACCAAAAACTAAGAGTAAGCCACCCCCACCCCCCAACCCACTTCCAACAGCCTCACAACTGTAAGCACTGTCAATCTCTTAGTCGTGACAACCGTACCAGGGTCACATAAGATGCTAACCTGAGGAGAAGCCAAGTGACAGACACATAGAATTCTCTGTGTATCTTTACAGACAAAATAAAGAAAAAGTTTTTAAAAATCAAAAGACAAACCAAAGATGATGCTTTTCTGAACATAATCCCTGGCTTTCTTCTGGGCCTTTCGAAGCTGCCACTGCACAGCTATGTGGATGGCAAACTTGGGAGGGCAGGTCCCACCCGCAAGCCCAGACAAGGGGACAGTGGCCTTGACTGACCACCAAAGGCACATCAGATATTCAGTCCCTAAGTGTGCACTGTGAAGTCTGACAAAAGAACACACTTGCCCCTCAGGGTTTACAATTTTAGAAGATTCCATTTTGCAGGGCAAAAGGAGCTATTTTCCCATTACTATCTTGGTTCGTTAGGCTGGAAGGCTCTAAGACTAGCTCCTCTCTTACGGATGGGAAATCTCAGAAGAAGAAACACACATGAAACTCTCTATCAGGACGGATATGGGACGCCTAGGGGGCGCCACCTTTGGCTCGGGTCATGATCCCAGGGTTCTGGGATCCAACCCTGCATTGGGCTCCCTGCTCAGTGGGGAGCCTGCTTCTCCCTCTGCCTGCTGCTCCATCACTCTAACAAATAAGTAAATAAATTCTTAAAAAAAAAAAAAAAGGATGGACGGATACGACCCCCTCACCTCCCAGGCACACAACACCTATTCGTGTTCTCCGGACAGCGTCAGCACTAATAGGAAGAGCGAGAAGAGCCCAGCTGTCTGTAGCCGTGCGACTGCGTTAACACGCCCCCCCCTGCACAGAGGGAGCCGGGAGGACCGGCTGAGACACGACTGCCAGCTCAGCAAAGGAAAGCGCTCAGCGACACAGTGCTCCCCAGCAGTGTCTCTCTTCCCCTCACCCACGACACATGTCCAGCAGCCACGCTCCAGCACACCCACCAGAGACCACAGCCTGAGGGCCAAGGGCAACCTACCATGTTTGGCACGTTGGTGACTGAAGCATTCTTGATGTCCGTAGGGAAGGGAGGCAAACTGTTGACCATGCTCTGTTTGCTGGATAACTGGGGGTTCACTCCAGGGGCTCCCATCTGCTGCCCTCCAGTCTGACTGAAGGGTTGTCCGAACGGACTTGTGTTACCAGTCATTCCCATCTGAAACAGAGAACGGCAACATGAGCGGTCACAACACAGTCACGTACAAAAAGAAGGGCCTCAAAAATGCTCACTCTGACCCGCTGAAGCAAAAATCATTACTTCTTGTGAAACCCTCATCTTCATTCTAAATCGAAGGCTTATTCTCCAGGTTCCACTGGGATTATGAACAGAGCAAACTGCTCTAGTGGCTGCACACTAAGAAGACCCAGAAGCCGCTCCCGACAGCTCCACCTGCCCCTCCTGAACCATCGTCCCAAGAGCCAGCACCTCTCCACCCTCACCGCAGCCAGACTCCTCCTCCTCACACCCCCACGCCCCGACAGTGGCAGCAACACGTTAAGAAAATCATCTGGAAAACAAAAGCTTCCAGAATCACTGACAAAGGGAACTTCCTGGAGTTTAGTCCTGAACCACTCCGAGTAACTACTTTCTGTCAAGTTCCCTCATCAGACTGAAACTTTGTTTCCATTGGTTCAAAATCTGCAGTAGGCAGGATGACTCTGGGATTCACTCTAAAATAATCCCAGGAGGCAAGGAGGTAGTGGCAAGAGAAGGGCCTAGGGAAAAAGTGACTGGTGCAACTGGATGTATGTTCTTAACTCCTAACAGGTGTGACAGGTGTGTGTTTCTGTGGGGGGGGCTGTTATACTACTTTCTCTAATATAACAAGTCTCAGGGCTCCATAAAGTTGTTTTTTTTTCCCCCCCTTAAATTAGTGAAATAAAACCTACAGTAGCTAAAAGCAAGAGTAGGCAGGAGGAGCCCCTCTCTAGGCCTCCCTCAGCTCCTGCCCCTGGCCGGAGCCCTGTGTCAACACCCCGTCCCACCTGCCACTCTGGAGGGACCGGCTTCTCTGGTCGCCTGCCCCGGCTTTTCCTGCAAGTTCTAATATCCTACCTGTTGCCCAGTGCTCACTCTACCTTTCGGGTGTCTTGGTGAGATGTTTGGAAACGGAGAGGAAGGGGGTCCTCTGAGAAAGTGCCTCCTAGGGAAGAGGGCTCCCCACATCAAGAGACCGTGGCTCGGCTCTCCCGGCCGACCCTACACGGGGACCACTGCTGCGGGGCAACTTCCATTCCCTCCTCCTGTGCACCCTGATCTCGCCTATAAGACGACTGTCTTGAACAAGAAGAATCACATTATTTCCTTAAGCTCTAAGATTTTAGGTTGCAAACAGACCAACGCTCACCACAGCTGGCCTCTTTCAGCTGAAACGTCTGCATAAAAACACAAATAAAGACAAACTAGTGTAACCAAGAAGATCTTGCTCCTGAGCACATCCGTGTGTGCAGGTGGCTTCCAGGCCTGGCCCTCACCACTGACATTTTCACCATTTTGAAATTCCAGTTGCCACTTTTGCCCTACTTGATTTCCTTGAGTAAATGGAAACAAATTTAAATTCCACTAAACTTCAGGGACACCTGGGTGGCTCAGTTGGTTAAGCCGCTGCCTTCGGCTCAGGTCATGATCCCGGCGTCCTGGATTGAGTTCCACATTGGGCTCCTTGCTCAGTGGGAGCCTGTCTCTGTCTGCCTCTGCCTGCCACTCTGCCTGTGTTCACTCTGACAAATAAATAAATAAAATCCTTTATAAATAAATAAATAAACAAATAAATAAATAAATAGATAGATAAATTCCACTGAACTTCAAATTCAACCTGAGTAACTGAAACAAACACAAATTTTTCTCAAAAGACCAGTAATCAGGCTCAACTTTTCAGCTCAGCTGATTTAACCAAAGCAACAAGGTAGCTCAGGAAACTTAATGGGCATTTCTGATTCTTGACTAGGTTCTTTCAGTTGTTATCTGAAACTCTGAAGAAATGAAGCACGAACTCTTATTTTCAAAAAGTATTACCCCAAATTAACTCCATGTAGTAATTATTCCTCTCACAATTTGTGTTTTATTGAGTAAAATCAAACCCTGTTCTTAGTGACCCAAAAATTTGCAGGAAAAAAATCTAGTTAGGATTTCTACTTCCTGGATTTCATTTAAAATTTCTCTCCTTAGAACCATGTGTGCTAGAAGGCATGTGTACCATTCACACCTCCATGTGTACCATTCACACCTCCACGAACCGGCCCTCATGGTTCGCCAGGACTTCCTGAGCGCCCGCAAGAGCCATGCCTGGGTTTGAGCACGTGTAGATGCAACTTCCCCACCGTCATGCAGCACACCCTTTAGAGCCACCAATTTGACAAACAAGAAAATCAATGTTGTCGTAGAAGTTTCTAGCATCAACAAATCAAAGTGGGAAACAGCTAGAGGGTGGGAAGGAGAAGTAACTATTCTCCTACTCACACCAACTGTCCAAGGTTGCCACCCCTTTGGTGCAGAGGGAAGTAAAGAGGCCAATGAACTCACAAAGGACTTCTGTGAGTCTCAAAGTTCACCCAACTTGTTCTGAAAAACCCATTTCTAGAATTGTCTTGCCAGGGTGAAGATGAGGTGGGTAGGTGGTCTGGTCGGCTGCGTTACTACCTGCCTGGTGAGACTCTGGGCAAAGCACTTCCTAGCTGGCTGACCCAAGTGTTTCAGAGTGTTTGATGTACTCTGACAGAGCTCTCTCTCTTTCCTTTAAAGATTATTTATTATTTATTTGTCAGAGAGAGAGAAAGAGAGAGAGAGAGAGAAAGGACAGAGAGCACAAGCAGGGGGAGGAGCAGGCTCCCTCCTGAGCAAGGAGCCCATATGGGACTTGATCCCAGGATCCTGGGATCGTGACCCGAGCTGAAGGCAGATGCTTGCTTGACTAAGCCACTCCAGGTATCCCACTGTGACAGATTTCTTGTTACTTTTTCTTCTTGACCATCCAATCAACAATGAAGGAAACCATCTCAACATGGTTTTGATCCTCACAGGGCAAGAACCAAGGCAAAGTCAAAGTCAAAGATCACAGATGGCAAGTAAGCAATGTTCAGCTCAGGGGGGACCATACATTTAAAAAAAACAGGGAGGAAATGCCACTCCTCAGTCTCTGACAACAGAGGTGGAGCACAGTCCAGGCTGCCTGCGCAAAGTCAGGCTCTGCTCCCTCAGTTCACAGCCAGCTCCAGGCTAACCCTAACCAGTCAAAGCAAACAGGAAAACCAGTGGACAGTCCTGCAAAGGGCAGCCGCCACCCACCTACCCCATCTTGACAGAACCTGGCAGAACTAAAGGCTACTCTCCAGTCCTAGCCTGCAGTTTGGGCTAAAAGCTATTTGCTTCTAGAGATTGGTAGATTTCTGAATTCCTGTTTTATATATATTCTCCTTTGATCAGACTAACTACATGTGGTCCCGAGTCTAGGCTAACACACATTTTTAGCACCAACGCTCACAATGAAGTTGTAAAATCAAAATGTCAAATTCCAATAAACATCTACATACTTCCCAACAGTTAACAATTTTGTAAACTCGGCTTTACTTGCAACTAAAGTTCACCAGGATCCGGGTTAAGCTGCTAGAGAACTACCATAAAATTCAAAAGGCAGAACAGCAAAAATAGGCAACCGTTCAACTGATGGTGAAATTTATTAATGTACGAATCAATTAAAGCCTATGGAATTAATATCTATATCCTGCCTCATTCAGCAACAGCCCACACCTGTTAACTCTATTCTTTTGGAGCTCCTTTAAGGACTGAATTCAAGTTCAATCTCAAGAAATGGGAAAAGTGAACGAGTTAATAAGTACCTTAAGAAAGGCAAGCTCTCCTATAATGAAATCTAAATTAAATAATGCCTTATAGGTCTACTACATTTTCCCATGAAAAAAACATTCCTGTAGCCAGGTGGATCACCCTCTGGAAATCCCACTCATTCGGTCTGTGACTCACTTCAACGAGAGAGTAAGACGTGGAAATGGCCATCCCTGGACACAGGAATGCACCAACCAGATAAGAAGGGAGAGAAAATTGCTAGTGCCAGATCCAGAGGCCTACCCACCTCCCACTCCACAGGGATGTGGATTATTTATTAGCCAAAGCAGGACTCTAAAGCTTGAGATCTGAAAAGAAAATCTCTCTTTAGAGTTTAGTTCAAGAAACCTGAACAAGGTGCACTTGGGTGGCTCAGTAGGTTAAAGCCTCTGCCTTTGGCTCAGGTCACGATACCAGGGTCCTGGGATAGAACCTCGTGCCAGCTCTCTGCTCAGCAAGGGGTCTGCTTCTCCCTCTGCCTCCACAGCCCCCACCCCACCCCCACCCCCACTCAGAAAAAAAAGAGGAGAAACATGAACAATACCTATACTAGCCTTTATCACTGAAACAGGGTGTGAAGCAAATTGTGGTAACAGTACCTGGCCCGTCAGTCAAAACCTGCTATGGTCCTAAGCTGTCTGGCAAGCAGGTGAGTGACAGCCATCTACAGAAGGACAGGAAAGACATGCACTACAGGTATACTGTGGAAAGTACAAGACACTGTATGAGTCTATAGCATTATTCGTCGTAACAACAGTTACTGTGTTCTTGGGCCCTAGCATGTAGTAGGTGCTCACTTAGCATCTGGGGAAGGAACCAAATAAATGAACCCTCTAAGAGACAGCTGCTCAGAGCAGCAGAGACCCCAGCATCAGCCCTTAAGGCAGATGCAACTAAAGAACTGGGGGCCAGTCCCTGCTGGTTGGAGGGGCACTGGGAAAGGCAGCAGGGACAGTGTCCCTTCTACCTTTTCAATAGCCATCACAGTAGACAGGAGGACAGAGCAGACAGGCAGCCGGCTGGCCATGCTGAATTCCAGCACGAGACCACACTCTCTGGAGCTGGTCTCACAGAAGCATTTGAGCTCCGTGTGATACCGTGTCATACACAGGAGCCATGCCCGGCTGGAAAGCAGGGCCTCTGTGCTACACCTACTGGGCCAGCAAAGCCCTGGCTTTGGGGCAAGGAAGGCTCTAGGCCATGCCCACCATCCACCCCCCACCACCCCCCACCTGGCCCAGGGCTTCCCACTGGTGCAAGGAAACACTGCTCTATCGGCCTGGGGGGTCGCCAGTGGCCGCAAACAACCCCTCTGCTGACCTTCGCATGTGGGACAAATATTTTCATTTTCTATTTGTGTCATGATATGACAACTATCAACATATAGCACTAAAAACACAAGCTCTGGTCTCCCCTCAAAACAGCAAGATTCTCTCCACTACACTAAGCCTAAGAACATCTTTATGTTCACCTAATCAAATAAGCTACTAAACTAAAAAAGTACCAACTAGGGGGGTTTAAAGTTAAGTAACATTGACAGTAGATATTTCCTCCCAAAGTAGGTTTCTACAACAGTGGCGAGCCAGGGACCCATGTTCTTGCTCCCTGGCATCCCCTGAAGGTAAAGGATGCCTGCCCTCGGGGAAGGAACTCCTCACTGCCTGGTCCTCTCCATTCTCAGGGAAGGGCAAGCTCTCCCCACGCCTGCCACATACCGGCCTTTGCCAGAAGACAGTCTCCAATCCAAAGACGTCAACCGCTCATGGAAACAACCGCCCTCACCAGTGAACTCTCCCCAGTTTTCATCTCCAAACACCCTCTTTTCAACATACACTCTCAGGAAGGATCAGCTCATAACCATGTAGGAGCTAAAAGCCTGATGGGACGATGCAGTGGGACCAGCTAAGAATATGTGGGACAGGAGAGACAGCAGACGCGGGACAGGCGCGGAGGAAAGACGCTTCCACTGCGTGATGTCACTCAGAGGCAGCCAGGCCTTCGGAAAGGTTTTAAGTGGCAACAAACGCGGAGTTTGATGTGGTTTCGACGAGACCACTAAACACATTCTTTTTCTAAAGCTGAATTCTTCGGCAGTTTTCCTCGCACCCTGACATACTCTTAAAACCACACCACGCAGCGCAGCAATCAGAGGAAGTACTGCTATGGGGGGCATTACTGACGGTGCTTAGGAAACACACGGAAACGGAACAGAGTATGACCCTACTAGGAACAAAGGGATGGGTTAGAATTTTCTTTTCTTTTCTAAGATTTTATTTATTTATTTGAGACAGGGAGAGGGAGAGAGAGAACACTAGTAGGGTAAGGCAGAGAGGGAGAAGCAGACTCCCCACTGAGCAGGGAGCCCGACTCAACTCAGGGCTCCATCCCAGGACTCCAGGATTATGGTCTGAGCCGAAGGCAATCACTCAACCAACTGAGCTACCTAGGCGTCCCAGGTTACAATTTTCAACTGCGAGGGCTTCAAAGAAATCTGGTTAAAACTTACCCTTTGTGGATGAGGACCGGCGGGGCAGGGGGCGAAAGCTGAGAAATACAGCAAATCAGCTGGAGAACTGACCCTGGTGCTCTCCACCACCTGGGTGCTTAGGCAGAACCACGTTTCCCCCAGCTACACTTGGCCCGGCACACGCATGGCACGTGATACTGTTGGACAAGAAGGCTCAGTCCGCAAAGACCAGCCAGCATGGGCCAAAAAGGCAACCCCACGCCTGTTTTTGAAAAAACAAAACAAACTAAAGTTTTATTGGAACACAGACACAAACAGGATTTCATTTGGACAAGCAGCAGGCTAAAGTTAGGTGTATGAACTCAGGATATTTACCTGGTTTGAGGGGAGCTCTCTGCTAAGGGTGAGCTCTGTGATCTCAGGCAATTTAATTACACCTCTCTTTGCCTTGGCTGTACTGTCTCTGATGCAGACACAACAGCGCCTCCTCTTAGAGTTGAGAGAAGATTAAACAAACCCAAAACATAAACCATGAGGAGGATGTCCTACTCTCGGGGCTGGCTAGGACGTTCTTATCACTTCACTTTTGGGGAGGAACAGTTTCACGTTAGATGGGATTTCTTTCAGAAGTTGCTTAGGGTAATAACAAAATAAATGAATGTTTTTCAGAGAGTGTGTGATAGTGGGAAGTGACTCAGACAGTTTAGGATCAGAGAGAAGGGCCAGCTGGAGACAATGGCATTGGATTAGGAAACATTTTCAGAGAAACATAGTAAGTTTGTGATAAACCCCATCGCGGGCATTTATCAGTTGTAGCGGTACTTGTAATGGGCCACTGTCTTCAAGCTGTCCTAGTAAACAACACACATTTCCAGTTCCCACTTCAGGTTGTTTTCTAGACTTTGTTCCTTACTCAGAATGTTCATTTCAAACTTAATATATAGCATAAGCAATAACAATGTAACACCAGCACACCCCAGGCCTAAACTTCCTGGGGTAGAATTTAAACCAAAACACGAAAGAATATGCCTACAAAGAAAAGAAACTGATGGGACTCCCGCCTGTAAGCTGGCCATGACACAACACCAGTGTTCCATCCTGACATGGCTTCGACCCAGCCCGACACGTTCACTGGCCCGAAGGGTCCAGCCTGTTTCTTCACATGCTGGCAAATACAGGAAGCCAAAGACTCACAAGAGAGGGCGTGGAAAGACAATGCAATTTCATACAACAAAAACTTGCCAAATAATTTAAAAGCCAGAAGAATTCGTTCTTTTCAATGATATAAAGAACCAGAACTAACCCAGAGTATGGCCATATCATTTGTAAAGCCCAAAGCATTTTCTCTTGGCAATCTACCGTGGCTGGGAAAAAGCCAAGAAAAGCAGTGTTCATGGAAAGACATGGCTGCATGCAGTTGTCTGCTATCACCCGCTTGCTCTTGGAATCCTTCCAGTACCTCAACTTGGCAAATAAAGAGTAAGCAGAAATATGCAACACATCGCAACGCCCGAGACATCGCCTGGCCTGTGTAGAGTTACCTGGAGCAAGAGAACTGGGCACAGGAGCGGCCCGACCCACCTCCTGGACTCGACTCTTACAGCGCTGCCAACCTGGAAATTATTCACTGAAATCTATAGCCCTCAACTCTGGACACTTCCCTTAGACCAATAAATCACAACTGGAAGATCAGTAAGAGTATTTAGTGACGCTCATGGTATTTCACTTGGATGATACATGACCAGAATGTGACTTAGAAACAACAATGGAAACTGCTAAAAGGAAGGTGATGGGACAGCAAATCACTGCCAAGGTTTTTGTGGCCTGAGGCCTCATCTTTATTCATCCAGAATTCACTCTAGGAGCTTCTAGCAACAAAACTAGTACCTTAACAGAGTTGGGGGTACTTCGGCATGTCACAGCAGTTAGATACCCCAGCTCTCCAGGATGTGGCCCCTGACAGCTCACTGGCAAAAGCACCAGGCCAAGGTCAGTGGGACACGGTCGGCAATCGTGGCTCTGCACTCATCCGCTGTGTGACAAACCTCTTGCCCCTCTTAAGTCTTAGTTCTCCTTGGATATACAACATGGAGCAGTCAGATGACCACTAGGTGATCCTGAAAATTCCTTCTAAGCCTAAATCTGATGACATTTTTTGGTTTTAAACAATTAGCGCTTGAATCGCTATGAGGTCCACACTCCTGGAAAGCCCAGCTGCTCACAGTGGGTGAAAACTGGAGACTCGGAGCTGAGCCAAGTGCCAGGACCTGTGAGGATCCAGAACACTGAGGACCTCTCTGCCACCCACACTGCAGAGGGCCCAGGCCTTCCACAGCTCTGCACCCTCAGTAGGTCACCATCCCACAGCAGATCATAGGTACAACAATTCCAGGTGGGACAATAAAACTGCTATCAATTCCTTCCCCCGGTGCTCCCAAGTCCAAATATCTTCTACAGGTAGAGAAGCAGCCTCCTTAGGATTGAGTACTCCCTGAAAGCAAATTAAAGCCCACAGGAACCGTGGAGAGAAGAAAAAGAAGAAGATGATAAAAGAGTAAGAGGGAGGGACACCTGGGTGGCTCAGTTGGTTAAGCAGCTGCCTTCAGCTCAGGTCATGATCCCAGCGTCCTGGGATCGAGTCCCACATCGGGCTCCTTGCTCAGCAGGGAGCCTGCTTCTCCCTCTGCCTCTGCCTGCCATTCTGTCTGCCTGTGCTCGCTCTCTCCCCCTCTCTCTCTCTGATAAAGAAATAAAATAAAATAAAATAAAATAAAATAAAATAAAAAAGAGTAAGAGGGAAAAGGGGAAAAAAGAAAAACATTTTATTTTACGAAGAGTGAATCCTGATGAAGATGAGTTTACACTGCAGCTCTGCTGTGGCACAATGGAAGAGACCCAGGCTCTCAGTGGCCCACTCAGTGACCCAAGCCACTAGCCCAAGCCCTCTGCAGGGAGCATGCAGGCATTTCCGGTCCCACAAAAAGGGAGGCACTGGCACTGAGGGAGCGCAGAGGAACAAGAAACAAGGCAATGTGCACAAGGGGAAGGGCAGGTGAAGGCGGGACTGAACCCACGAAGAAGGCTTTGGGGAAGTGAGCCCATGATTACTATATTAACAGAGAAAGAAAGCGGAGGAAAATTCAGAACATTATGTTCTTCTTCTACCTTGGGGCAGGAAAACAGATTAAGTGCTTCAAACAGCCAGGGTGGAACACAAGCCCCAGGACACAGGCACAATGACCCAAACCTGGGGCTTCCAGGGGCCTCCTCCTACCCAGCCTCTCAGGCCTCGGCTGCAAGACGACATGAGGGGATAGAGTAAGGTGCTGCCCAGCTCAGGCAATTCCATAAATCTCAAACCACGAAACACACTCAAAGACAAAGCACTGTTTCACACACGTGACTCCACTTCTAACCAAACACTGAGCTACGAGAATGCTAACGAAGTCCGCTCAGTGCAGCCCCACATCTCCATCATGCCCACTGGGGATTCCGGTGAGGAGGTGAGCAGGCCTCAGAGGATGCCCAGAGTCATCCTCATGCGCCACACTCTGTACCCGCGGTCACAAGTGAGGTACTGGATAGCACGTGGAAGAGTGTGAAGGCTATGGAAGGCAGTCAAGGCACAAGTAGAACTTCTTTTACTATAAAAACTCATTACTGACGAAGGGAAAATGTCCCTTGAGCATTAACTGTTAATGAAAGGCTACAAAAAATATAACCCCTACAATCAGATGTGTGCACACACACACACACACACACAGCAAGAACAACACATTTTCTTTTTTTTCTTCTTAGAGAGCTCTACGTCCAACATGGGGCTCAAACTTACGACCCTGAGGATGAGGAGTCACAGACCCGCCAGGTGTCCTGAACACCAACATATTTAATAGTGGTAACTCTACAGAGTTTACAAGCAATTTTTAAAAGTTTTCTCTTAAATATTTTCTATATTATTCAAATTCTCTACACAAGGGATTATTTCATCATAAGGAGTAAAGTTGTTTTTTAAAGTTATCCTCTACTCAGAATGCCTGGGTGGGTGGCTCAGTCAATTAAGCATCTGCCTTCGGCTCGGGTCATGATCCCAGGGTCCCAAGATCAAGTCCCACGTGGGGCTGCTTAGCAGGGAGCCTGCATGTCCCTCTGCCTCTGCCCCTCCTCCTGCTTCTGCTCAGGGGCTCTCTCTCACACACACACAAATAAATAAATAAATAAACAAAATCTTAAAAAAAAAACTATCCTTTACTCAAATATTCTGACTGCCCACAGTGATCACATGACCCACTGTTTGGCTACCCATCTGTATTTGAAATATTAATTTAAGCTGTCATCAGACACTGATAAAACTAGGTAGATCAAACTGATTATGACTGCCAGAGATTACTCTTGGATGGTAATTTAATCAATTTCACCCTGGTTGTAACATGGCTAAGTTGTCACACTCTACTCTAATGGATTCTAGATGTGGCCAGAAAAAGCCTAACAACACTTAGCCACTCAGTCATGCCCTACCACTCTCTGCAAAGAACACTGAAGAGAGGAAAATACAGTCAACAGCCATCAGGATATAAAAAGCTGCACACCCGCTCTACTGGTCAGGTTCAAACCTGGGAAACTGCACACTGGGTTCCTGGTACAACAAAGGCACAATTACCCTATTATTTGTACTTCGGTTCGTAACTCAGGCCATCAAGGCTACTGCTCCATTCGAACCCCCGTGGAACCCGAGCTCTGGAGAGCAACGGGCAGGAGACTGGATCACGAGGGATTGACCAGAATGTCTTTGGCTCCCAGGTTCAGACAGCAAGGTGCGTTTGTAAGTAGAAAGTACTTGTTTGAGGAGGAAGTGATCCAGCAGCTATCCTGTCCGCCCACCTCTCACTAAAGCCCACCTGCCTCCGACCTCAGCTCTGAGCAGTGATGGTCTTTGGGATGATCTTTGGGACAGTGGTCTGAAAGGCTGCAGCAACATGCATGCTTACTGACCGTGGGGTGATGCTTCGTAAGCATCTACCAGGAGGGAAACACTCTGGGGCGGTGGCGGTGCCCAGCATGCAGGACCGTGTCCTCCTGAGCCCAAGGAGAGACACAAGCTACAGGGGAATCAGACATGCAAGATAAGTGGCTGGCACGGACACAGAGTGCTAAGTGCAGTCTGAAGTGGGCAAAAGGGTCCTGGCCCAGGAGACATATGGCTCAAGAGGTCACACGTGAGCTGGGCTGAACAGTAACAGTGACTTCCAACTGTGGGAACTACTTCTGCATCCTCACCGCCCAGCGGAACACAGAAGACCCGCCAGGAAGGGGTCTGCGAACACACTAGGCCTAGAGAAGTTTTCATTCCTGCAGTTTCCAAGTCTACCTCTACTCACATATCCACAACAACAGGACGAGATGAGCAGCCATCTGGCCAGGAGTCAACCGAGAGGTCTCAGGTATTCATAGAATAAAGACTGCAGAGAGCAGGGCTAAGCTGGGTATGAATGCCGACGGCCGCTCGGCAGAAGCAGCACAGTCTCAGAGCACCACTCCCCACCCGAACAGCCAGGGAGGAACGCGGATGCGATCTCTCCCATCAGACCCTCACAGACTCGATCCCAGAGCAACAGCCCGGCATCTCCAGGACACTCCCACCCCCACACACCTTTCCTTCAATGAACCCACACGCGACACAGCCACACCCTGCCACCTTCCAGCACAAATGTCACGCAGGCCAGCGCTTCGCATTCCACAGTCAATCTCCAGACATAATGTGCCATGTTATGAGGGGAGAAAGGATGCCCTGTAACCTCCCTTGGTCTGTCCCTTATCTCGGTGGCCCGTCAGCCCAGCTGCTCGCCACTGAGACCACACAGTCTTGGAAGCCGAGTGCACAGGGTTGCTCGGACTTCCTGTCTCTGACTTACATGGGATAGCACACAGGAAGCTGATCTGGAAACCGCAAAGCACTGTGCAATCTGGAGGTGGCTTTAAGATCTCCTTCCAGAACTAGAGCACAGAAAATCTCTAACATCAGACAGGATTCTTTACAGTGAATACATTTTCTGTAATACTGAAAAACAGGCATGTACCCTAATGTAACAATTCACAAAGTCAGTAATTTCAAGACTGTGTTTGAAATTGGCATTTCCTAGTATTATCAATCTACTGTCCTGTTCTAGGATTTAAGATGGCTTGTTTTCCAGTTCATTCTTCATACACTTGGCAGAAAAACACGAACTGAATAATACGGCTCGTTACTGAGGGTATCAAGTTTCCACTGAGTAGATAACAGAGCAACCACTGCAACAAGGTTACCTCAGATTACGCGCCATTTTCAAAAGCCACAAACCACAGTGCCACATTCCCATCCTCAAATATGTAATAATATGCACAGGTGTACATATATAGAACTATGGCCTGGAATTACAATCCACTGATAATTACTTACATCTTCTGAATAGACGATGTCATCAATGTTCAATTTAGAGCTCTGATGAGGTGCTGCTTCCAGCACTATGCACACTCGCCTCATTAGAACATCCAGGAAAGGTACGTATTCCTCAACAGACATCTGCCCCCACAAAAGGGAATCTCTGCCTACACAGAATGCATTTTATCAAGCAAATCAAAGATGATCAAAGATGCATGGGGGAAAACTCCATTTGTAACTGAATCCATTCCTTCCCCTTCCCTGCTTGCCTATTTTGTAATCTGCCTTTAATTACTTTTCATTGGAAGTACAATTAACATACAATGTTACAGTATGTTTCAGGTGTACAACAAATTGATTCAACGATTCTATACATTTCTCTATGCCCAAAGCGGGAAGTGTGGTCACTACCTGCGACTACACAACATGATTGCGGTACTGCTGTCTGTGCTCCCTATGCTGCGCTTCTCATCTCCACGACTTATTTCATAACTGGATGCTTGTACGCTTAATCCCCTTCATTTCCGTCACCTGGCCCATCTACTAACCTCTCCTCTGGCAATCAGCAGTTTATTCTCTGTATTTAAGAGTCTAATTTTGTTTGTTCGTTAGGGTTTTTTTTTCTAAATCATATGGTATTTGTCTTACTCTGACTTTCTTTACTTAGCATAATACCCTCTAGGTCCATCCATGTTGTTGTAAATGGCAAGATCTCCTTTTTTTTATGGAGGAGTGATATTCCACTTAAAACGTACACACACACATACAACCACCATATATATATATATTTTACCCATTCATCTACTGATGAATACTTGGGTTGCATCTGAGTGAATACATCTTTATTTTAAAAACCTCTGGTTTGAGGTCCAGCCACACCCACTATCTGAACCCCTGGTAGGAGGCAGTTTTCTGGTTATATGGCCCTTCAAAGGTTTGCATAAGCAATACAGAAAAATTGCAGTAGAAAAAATACAAGGTAGAATTTAAAATGAACAGAAGTTAATAATAAAGGAATCAAATCTGTATGTATTCATTTTTAATAATACCAAATATTTAAGATTTTATTTTTAGGGTCACCTGGGTGGCTCAGTGGGTTAAAGCCTCTGCCTATGCCTCAGGTCATGATCCCAGGGTCCTGGGATCAAGCCCCGCATCGGGCTCTCTGCTTAGTGGGGAGCCTGCTTCCCCCTCTCTCTCTACCTGCCTCTCTGCCTACTTGTGATCTCTATCTGTCAAATAAATAAATAAAAACTTTAAAAAAATTTTTATTTTTAAATAATCTTTACAACCAACATGGGACTTGAACTCAAAAGCCTGAGATCGAGAGTCACACACTCCACCCACTGAGCCCGCCAGATGCCCCAAGACATTTAGATCTTTAAACTGTTAAATTTCATTTATTTTAACATACTAAGAAGAAGAGACAAATCTCCCACCCAGAAGCATTCCAAATAAATTATACAGACACTCCAGCATAAGGGAGGTAGGCACACCCCTCAACCCTGAAGTGTGGACCATGCCCAGTGACTTCCTTCAAAAGAGGGCAGGAAGGAAGGGGGAAGAAGGAAGAAGGCTACAGAGAAGACATTTGGTGGACATGACCTCAGCCAGGTGACCAAGGGCAACGCCAACCATTATGATGAGCCATGCTGACAGTATGTGCGCTTGATGTGATAAAAATGGCACTTTGTCTCTACCATCTTCCTTCAGTAGCCCCCAAAGTCCATAACCTCAGTCTTATCATGGGAAAACATCAGAAAAACCCCAGTACAGGAGCACTCTAAGTATACCTGACCAGTCCTCTTCAAAACTGTCAAGGTCATTAAAAACAAGTCAAGTCTGAAAAACTGTCACAGCCAAGAGCAGTAAGCCTAAGAAGACATAATGTGGTATTCTGGATGGGATCCTAACTGAAACAAAAAGAGGACATTAGTGGATAATTAAGGAAATCTGTACAGATTTCAGTTAATAATAGTAATATATCAATACTGGTTCACTAATTGTGACAAGTATACCATATTCATCCAAGATTTTAATAATGTGGAAACTGTGTAATTGGTAAGCAGGGGGAGAAGGTATGAGGATCTTCTGTGATAATAATTTTTATTTAAATCTAAAACTGTTCTTAAAAAAACAAAAGTGGGGCGCCTGGGTGGCTCAGTGGGTTAAGCCGCTGCCTTCGGCCTGGGTCATGATCTCAGGGTCCTGGGATCGAGTCCCACATCAGGTTCTCTGCTCCACGGGGAGCCTGCTTCCTCCTCTCTCTCTCTCTCTGCCTGCCTCTCTGTCTACTTGTGATCTCTCTGCGTCAAATGAATAAATAAAATCTTAAAAAAAAAAAAAAGCGTACTTTATTTAAGACTTATTCATTTGAGAGACAGAAAGAGAGAGAAGCAGACTTCCCCACTAAGCAGGGAGCCTGATGCCAGGCTCGATCCCAGGACTATGAGGATCATGACCTGAGCTGAAGCAAATGCTTAACTATCCAAGCCACCTAAACGCCCCAAAAGCATACTTTTAAAAACAAGGGAAAAGGGGCGCCTGGATGGCTCAGTGGGTTAAGCCTCTGCCTTTGGCTCAGGTCATGATCTCAGGGTCCTGGGATCAGGCCCCACATCAGGCTCTCTGCTCAGTGGGGAGCCTGCTTCCCCCCTTTTCTCTACCTGCCTCTCTGCCTACTTGTGATCTCTGTCAAATAAATAAATAAATAAAATCTTTAAAAAAAAAAAACATGAAAATAATCTGACAAATACCAACTGTATTAATTCTAATGGAAACACAGGTATTGCTGACTTTATTCTGTGTTCTTTTGTGTTTTGAAAATTTAAAAAACCCTGAAAGTCACAATTCATACCTCCCTTTGCTACAGTAATATTGTTAAAAAAGAAAAAAACTTAAGAGGCAAGATCACTTTTAAAAATCATGTGTAAAGAAATTATAACTGTGCTGGCCTCTTGCACATAGGTAAGCAAACATGCTCACCAGTCAGAAAAGGTGACTTCTTCACAGGTCTTGCAAAACCTGCTTGGGTGAGTTGGTAATTTCAGACTGAGAGCCACAGCCCAATCAGAACACAGACAAGGCTCACAGTATGTGTGGGTGTGTTTCTAGAAAAGTGTAAGCAGAAAATCCATTCAGGATGAAAAATGCTCCTAGTAAGCTAAGACTTTTTCTCCAAGTTATTTGTTCTATACATTTTACAGATGGGGAAACCTGCCACATACACAGAAAACTGGGTGGCACTTTCCCACCAATTCTGAATCTTGCTGTCTTACAGACAAAATGGTGTAGCCAAGTAACTGCAGACTTCAGCATCAGACATGGACAGGTTGTACATCAGTATCTGCTACTTTCTAGCACGTGTCATCTGGAATAATTTCCTGGGAGGCAAGAAAGTAGCTCAGAATATTTTATTCCATGTGTCCAACAGATAAGGCACCCACCTCACCAGCTATCAAGCACAAGATGAAGTGAGATCATGCCACAAACTCCCCAGCACAGCGCCCAGTACAATGGGCACGCAAGAACGGTCACTCCTCACCTGTTCCTCTCATACCATAACTTAGGAAGAGTAAACACAGTAACTGTTACCTTATCATACCAAAATGTTACATTATAGGCATTTTATAATTCTGAAAAATGCCAGAAGTATTATACAGTAATCAACATAAAAACCCTAAATGTTTTAACTTGGTGACAGATGGACAGCAAATTACTGTCTACAGTAAATGTGATTCTTTCCAAAATACTGCAGAAACATTTTTGGAGAAGTGGATCCTTGAAGTCATGCTTTGGACCCACTTACTGAAGGAATGTTAGGTTTAGCACATCCAAACTCTCCAAACTGAACAAAGAAGGAAATAAAAGACACCCTCTGAAGTAAATGTATCTAGTCACCAGTGGACAACCATTCTATATTCTCATGTTTGTTTATTTGTTTCTTTTGAAGTAGGTTCTGCACTCAGCATGGAGTCCCACGCTGGGCTTGAACTCACAACCCTGAGATCAAGACCTGAGCTGAGATCAAGAGTCAGATGCATAACCTACTGAGCCAATCAGAAGCCCCCATTCCACATTCTAACGTATGCTCACATCAAGTTGGAGAGGTCTCCCAGTACCACGGCCCCTTGTAGAGCTGGTAACAGAAGCAGACTCAGTGCCCCATACCCAAGACCTCCAAATTAGAATCTGCATCTTAACAAGATCCCCGATGATCCTGAAGTCCTCAAGGTTTAGGAAGCACTGCCCAAACCTATGCTGAAGTCTGACAGGTTGGTTCCTGGCCAGGTTTGAGAATGGTTCCTAAAATGTTTGTACTGATGGAAATGCATCACAGAGTAATATGAGAACAGAGGCTTCACAAAGATCCCGAGCTTGAATACCAAGCCACCATTCTAAGTAAAACATCTGATTTTGAGCTCCAAAGTTTTCACCTACTGAGTAGTTACAGGGTAATATTAAAGCTCAGGCACAATTATGTTTTCAAACTTCCTGGTAATCTGCAGCTGTCTCTTGCTATACCAGGGTAAGCCTGTCCCTTCAGCCTATCTCTGAGGCTGCATGCCTGCTACAGTAGAGGCTGGCCTGAGAGTCAGCGTCACAGCTTCAGAGCCCCCCAACCCCAGACATGTCATTTGTTCATTCAAGTCAGGCAAGTTCCCAATCAAGAAACAACCGGCAACAAATAATTAAATGCAGAGCCCACAGGCAACAGAGAGTAGGCCCAGGGAAGAGTCCGAGCAGAGGCCAGTCGGTACAGGAGTGCAGCAGGGTTGAAGCTGAAGGCAGTGCAAGGGCCCTGGACACCTTAGTGAGTGAATGTGGGTTCTGAACGCGAATGCTTTGGTCTGCATGACTACCAGGGAACCATGCACTGAACAGATACCAGAGGCAGCACAGTGCTGAAGACATGGACATTCTTACTGGCCAGAAGCTCACGACTTTGCTCAATGTCCCAGATATTGAGTTAAAACACCCCACAAAAGACCATGCAGGGCTCCTCAAGACCTGCCTTAAGAAAGTTTAAAAACAAGTCTTGAAAGGATCATACTAGTCTGTGAGCCCAACATCTTCTAGAACAAACCCAACATTCTCTAGAGGAAGACAAGAAAACTTATCTCCAACAACATCTTCACAATGTCTGCTACAAAGTCAAAAATTACTGAACATATATAGATAGGTAGGAAAATGTAACCCACAATCAGAAGTTACACACACACACACACACACACACACACACTCTACCACAAATGAAAAATCAGCCTTCAAAAGAAGGACAAGAAAGGAAGAGAAAAAAGGATCAAAATACAGAAGGGACAAATAGTATCTCTTTTTTACAAAGAGTAAAGAGATAGCGTAAAGAGATAGCAAGATGGGGACCTAAATCCAACTCTACCAACATTCACTGTAAATAACTAAATACTCCAAGACTAAGATTGTCAGAATAAATTAAAAACAGGTTCCAACCATATGCTCTTTACAAGAGATGAACTTTATTATTTTATTTTTACTGATTTATTTTGTTTAGAGAGAAGCAGGCTCCATGCCCAGGGCGGAGCCTGATACAGAGCTCCACCCCAGGACCCTGCGATAATTATCTGAACCAAAATCAAGAGTCAGACACTCAACCCACTAAGCCACTGAGGCACCCCTTATTTATTTTATTTTATTTTTTAAAAAGATTTTATTTATTTATTTGACACAGAGAGAGATTACAAGTAGGCAGAAAAGCAGGCAGAGAGAGAGGAGGAAGCAGGCTCCCCGCTGAGCAGAGAGCCCAATGTGGGGCTCGATCCCAGGACCCTGAGATCATGACCCGAGCCAAAGGCAGAGGCTTTAACCCACTGAGCCACCCAGGTGCCCCTATTTTTTTTATTTTAAAGATTTTATTTTTAAGTAACCTCTATACCTAACATGGAGCTCAAACTCAATCTCAAGAGTCACAGGCTCCACCACCAGGCCAGCCAGCCAAACCACACACTTTATAAGACACAAGAAGGTAAAAAAATATGCCTTGCAAATATTAATCATAAAAAAGGAGTGGCTATGTTAATGAGACAAGTAGATTTCAAGACAAAGGATACTAACAGAAATAAAGAGGGACATTTAGAATGATAAAAGGCTCAATTCATCAGCTAGACAGAATAATCCAAAATGTATATTCATCTAATAAAAAGGCTTTAAAACACAGGAAATAAACAGATTTTATTCTGACTGAAGGAAAAATAGACAAATCTGTAATAACAACTGGATATTTTAATAGTCTCTCAGTAGCTGATAAAACCAAAAAGAGTCCGTAAGAATCCAGCTGATGGGGGCACAAGCCAGCCATTGCAGAACACCCTACCCCAAGATGAGGGATGCACGTTCCCCCAGACCACACGCAGAACATTCACAAGGCCCACTATATACTGGACCATAAAACAGGTCTCGGCAAACGTCAGAGGACAAAAATCATACTGAGTATGTTTTCTGACCATTAAATGAATGAGAAATGAGCAACCAAATAATATCTGCAAAATTCCCAAATATTTGAAAATTAAGCAACCTGCTTCCACATAAAAACACGAATCAAAAAAGAAATCACAAGTAAAATACTATGAACTAAATGGCAATGAAAACAAAACATCACAATTTACGGGATGCAGTATGGAGCAATCCTTTGGATGAAATTTACTGCTCAAATGTTAATTATTGTTAAAATTTGAAATCAGTGATCTAAGCGCCTACCCCAAGAAGCTAACAAGAGCAAAATAAACCCAAATTAATTGGAAAGAAATTAACAAAAATGGCATTAATGATACGAAAAACAAGAGAGGTGATAAATCAAAAATGGATTATTTGAAAAACTAAAGCTCACAAACCCTACCCAGTGTGAGCAGGGAGAGACAAGAGAGAAGCAGAAACTATAAATACATGATTGAAGGGGGGGGGTACTGACCATTAATTACAGATTCTAAGATATTAGAAGGAAATTAGGGTAATATTATGAGCACATTTATGGCAAATGAACTTAGATTAAATGGATAACCCCCTTGAAAAATAAACTCCCAGTACAAAAGAAGCACAAAGAAATGAAAATTTTGAAGAGCCTGTACCCACAAAATGAACTGAATAATAATAAAAAATCTTCCCATCAGGGGCGCCTGGATGGCTCAGTGTGTTAAAGCCCCTGCCTTTGGCTCAGGGAGCCTGGCATCAGGTTCTCTGCTCAGCAGGGAGCCTGCTTCCCCGGCCCCTCACCACCGGCCCCTCACCACCTCACCACCGCCTGCCTCTCTGCCTACTTGTGATCTCTGTCAAATAAATAAATAAAATATTAAAAAAAAAAATCTTCCCACCAGAAACACTCCAGATGGCTTCACTGATGTATTTTATGAACACTTAAGGACTAAACAATACTAATCTTAGACAAACTCTTTCAGGAAAGAAGGGAAGGGTAAACTGTTGCAAAGTAATTCTGTGAAGCTGTCAGGGTTTCCATATCAAAAACATGTAAGGACGTGGCAAGAGAAGCACACATCTGTATCCGTCATGAACACAGATGCGGTGTTTTATTTTTTAAATATTTTATTATAGATTTTATTTAAAGATTTTATTTATTTGACAGAGATCACAAGTAGGCAGAGAGGCAGGCAAAGAGAGAGAGGAGGAAGCAGGCTCCCTGCTAAGCAGAGACTCTCCCCCAATGCGGAGCTCAATACCAGGACTCATGACCAGAGCTGAAGGCAGAGGCTTTAACCCAGTGAGCCACCCAGAAGCCCCTGGACAGTGTTTTCATACATCAAATCCAATAATATATAGAGAAGACCACGCACCATGAGCAAGAGAAGCTATCCCAGGAATGTAAGGCTGGTTCAACATTCAGAAAGATGTTCTTTACCATATTAGTAAAATAAAGAAAATTTCTATGATCATCTCAATAGACACAGAAGTATCTGATGACGTTCAGCAACAATTTAAGGTCAACAGACTCGGCACAGTCATAAGAGCAGGGGCCTTTCTTAGTCCAGAAGATTCTAAAAAGACTACAACTAACACCACACTTAGAAACAGCGACAGGACGCTTTCCTCCACAGGTCAAGAAAACACAGGGGGTGTGTGCTTACACAACTTTCATGCAACACTGTACTAAAGATCCCAGGCAGAGCAATAAAGCCCGAAAAATAAGTGTAGAAGAAGAAAACTCTCTATTCAAAGACAGCATGACTTAGAAAATTTTAAGGCATTTACCAAATAAGTAACAGAACCAATAACGGAGTTTAGCAAGGTTACAGGACCTAACATTAATACATGAATGTTCTATTTCTCTGTATTAACAAAAAACAATTCAACCAATGATATAAAACTTAGAAATTAAATGGAAATGAAAAAGAGGAACCAAGCAACCTGATTTCAATACTTACCAGAAACCTAAAGAAATGGACAGACAGATCGATGGAATAGATCAGAACAGGGGTGGCAGACTTCTTCTGTAGAGGAACAGTTACTAAAGGTTTTAGAGTTTTAGCTACAGACTTAGTCTTAGCTATGGTACTTAGCTATGGTTTCCATCCCTCATTCTTTCATTTATTTGTTTTTCAGCTTACTTTTTAACTAACCCTCTTAAAATATAAAAGCCATTCTCATGCTGTGGGCCATATAAAAACTGTCCACAGGCCAGATCTGGTCCCTGGACTAGAGAGTCTAGAAACAGAACCCTCCTTATCCAGTCAATTCCATTCCTAGTTATTTATCCAAGAAAAATGAAAATTTACGTCCACACAAAGACTGACAAAATGTTCACTGGAGCTTTATTCTTGATGGCTCCAAACTGAAAACCACCACAACCTCCACAAACAGAAGACTGGACAAGCACATCACAGTGCACTCCCACAATAGAATACTATTTGGCAGTAAAAAGAACTGAACTCAGGAATTACATGGATGAATCTAAGAACACGCTTTAAGCAAAAGAAGCCTTGCAACTGAAGTCCACGCCACAGGATTCTATTTACACAGAGTCCGAGAACAGGTACAATGTGAAAGAAATCCGTTGTGATTGTAGGAGCGGGATGGAAGGACAGGGGAAGGGAGAAACGCAAAGGTACTTTCTTACTTTCTGGGATAATGGAAACACCCTGTAACCTGACAGGGACGTGTGAGCTACACCCGCATGAGTTCTGACAAATCCATTAATACTAAGACCTGTGCATTTCACCGTATGTACATTACATTTCCAAAAATAATAAAACAATAAAACATTTTAAAATTAACAGGTATTTAGTAGGTCTTTAACTCCAGATCCTAACAGTTGACCTTTAGCTGTAAAGTAACAAGACTGAGTAGGTCTCCTTACAAGTGTTACTCTCCAAACCAGGCACCCAGGAGACTTACTAATCAAGGTATTCCTTGTTGCTATCATGCAAAACATTCATTCAGTTTGGCTTACAGAACATAATCTGCTACAAAGTTAACTATAAAAAAGAAACATGACTCCCACTTTGACTTTAAAAAGAGATACATAATTATAGATAAAAATCTGGTAAGCAAGACATCAAAAAGGTAACACTAATTTTGAACTAGGTGATAGTATCCTCAAGAGCAATGTTTTCTTCTCTAGACTTCCAATATTTTATACAATATAGAACTATTTCCATTATTAGAAAATATTCTCTGAAAACATTAGAAAAGCAGTCTCATTATCACTTCAAATGTTCTGTGGTTATCTCAAATCCTTTCTGCAAGAAAGCACCAGCCACCTAACCTATCTTCCCTGAGAGTTTTTCAGTAATTCCAGGCACAACGCTAAGAAGTAGGGGCACACCACCTCATTTGATCAGCACAACTCTCCCAGACAGATATTATTATGATCACCCCCCCCTTAATCTACACAATTCTCAAAGGCAGGTACTATTATTATCCTCACTTAAAAGACAAAAAACTAAGACCCAGAGTGATTACATAAATTTTCCCACAGCTGACAATTAGCGGAGCCTGGGTTTGAACTGAGGCAGCTTCCTCCAGAGCTCTGGCTCTGCTCTTAAGCACAGACCCGTACTTGGTCTGGGGAAGGCGGGGAAGGCGGCGGTGGCGGCTACTACTATGAAGAGGAAGAAAAAAGGAGGAGGAAGAGATCAAGCACCACCTGTACCCAAGCCATTTAATATACATACACAGTCTCATTTAATTAAAAGGTCTGAAAAAGAAATAAATTCATGAATAATTTTTCAGAAGATTTTATTTATTTGAGAGTGCACAGGAGAGCAAGCACGCAGGAGCAAGTCAGGCAAGCATGCATGAGTCCAAGCATGCGCGGGAGGGGGAAGCAGACTCCCCAGCGAACAGGGAGCCTGATGGGGGGGGCTTAATCCCAGGACCCCAGGCTCATGACCTGAGCCGAAGGCAGATGCTTTACGGCCTAAGCCACCCAAGTACCCCAAATTCAAGGATAATTATCATGAGAAGTTAGGCACAGCTGTGAGCACCTTCCATGAAGATCATGGATATGACTACTGAGCTGGCTTAACGTTGTCCCCCAAAACTGGTGCCTCCTGGAGCTACACGCAACTCACCGCACACTGTATTCAAAGCTCTGTCTTCTCAGTCTATGAACTGACCACTGATTTTTCACTGTGACTTTAAGAAAAGGTCAAATTAGGATTTAGTTAAAATTTCCTTATCTTCTTTGTATTAGTTCAAGGATCAGGTGAAAGGATTAGATTACATGAAAACAAGGAAAATATCAGACAAAGGTACAGTATTATTTCTCTTGCTATTAAGTATTAGAGATTTCCTATCATCGTTCAAAAATAGAGAAGGCGGATGAATCATTCATTCCTTCACGATGCAACTTGGCTCTACTAATTCTTTATACACTATGTTCTGCTAATTCTCTCCTTTAGCACACAGGTTCTCAGAGGGTGGTCACAGACCAGCAAAAGCAAAGCAGGGTCACATGCGAGTTGGCATAATGAAATAAAATAAAATAAAAGCAAATTCTTGGGTCCCACCCCGAACCCACTGAATCAGGAACTCTGGGGAGGGGTCCAGGATTCTGGGTTAACAAACCTACAGCGGATTGTTATTGGCTGACTGGGCCCAAGGGGTCTTCATCCAAATCAAAGCCTATACCCCTTAGGGAGAGCTCCAGGCAAAAGTAAGCTCTGTGTTTCCTGACCACTTTCCAAAAAGGAAGAATATTCCAAAAATGTTATTTTAAAAAAAAAGCCCTCATCTCACTCCTTTTGAAGACAGCTTACTATGCAAACTACTTTGGTCCCTTTCAGATTTGTTACTTCTAAGAAAGGACTAACAGGATTTCTAGGGTTGCAAAAGCACACTTTTTTATCAACCTTAGAATTAGAGAGATTCTGGACCCCTGGCAACACACATCACAACACCATCCCTTCTATCTGCTGCTGACTTTCCTCCGCTACTCTCTCTATACAGAGCAACAACTCAACACCTGTACCCAGGAGACTAACTTAAGTGTACAGCTTCCAATTTCCATTTGAATTTATCTTTTCTGCTTTCCTTCTAAAAGACAAGCATTTGGGTTATTTTCAGTGGAAAACTAGAACATGCTACCAAAGAGATAACATATCAGGTTCTGCCACTGTTGAAGTTGAGATGGTTTCCTTTTTTCTTTTGAAGTCATATCATGCCTTGTTAACATTACTGCTATGTTGTTGAAATAGCTTATATTTTCTTTTTTTAAAAAAATTAATTTATTTACTTGACAGAGAGAGATCAGAAGTAGGCAGAGAGGCAGGCAGAGAGAGACAGAGAGGAGGAAGCAGGCTCCGTGGAAAGCAGAGAGCCTGATGCAGAACTCGATCCCAGGACCCTGAGATCATGACCTGAGCCGAAGGCAGAGGCTTAACCCACTGAGCCATCCAGGTGCCCTCCAACTTATATTTTCTATTTTAAATTATTTCTTTAAGATGGCCACAAAATTAGGAATAAGAAAGCAGAAATAATCACAAACACTGAGTAAGTCTAAAATTATAATAAAGATTTTTTTGGGTGCCTGGGTGGCTCAGTGGGTTAAGCCGCTGCCTTCGGCTCAGGTCATGATCTCAGGGTGCTGGAATCGAGTCCCGCGTCGGGCTCTCTGCTCAGCGGGGAGCCTGCTTCCTCCTCTCTCTCTCTGCCTGCCTCTCTGCCTACTTGTAATCTCTCTCTGTCAAATAAATAAATAAAATCTTAAAAAAAAAAAAAAGAGGGCGCCTGGGTGGCTCAGTGGGTTAAGCCGCTGCCTTCGGCTCAGGTCATGATCTCCGGGTCCTGGGATCGAGTCCCGCATCAGGCTCTCTGCTCAGCAGGGAGCCTGCTTCCTCCTCTCTCTCTCTCTCTCTCTGCCTGCCTCTCTGCCTACTTGTGATCTCTCTCTCTGTCAAATAAATAAATAAATAATCTTTAAAAAAAAAAAAAGATTTTTTTTTTACACAGCTCTAAGCCAATGAATCTTAAAGCCTGGATGAAAAGAAAAAAATTTTTTAAAGATTTATTTATCTGAGAGAGAGAGACAGAGACAGAGAGAGAGGAGGGGCAGAGGAGACGCCAGGAGACTCTGCAGCCAAGGACAGAGACTGATACGGGGCTCCATCTCATGATCCTGAGATCACAACCCAAGACTAAACCTAGAGTCAGATGCTTAACTGACTGTGTCACCCAGGTCCCCCCAAAAGAATCTCTGTTAAGATATAAATTACAAAACTGACTCAAGAACGGACTGCGAAGATCAGTAATATCCCTTAGCCAGACTATGTGGAATCCAATCCTGGTTCTGCCACTGTGCTAAGTCAGTCAACTTTCCTTCATTTCTCCACTCTGTTTTCTTCCATGTCTTAATCTGTGACATGGAAATAGTACCTACTACCCACTTCCTATATTTTTATGAAGAATAAAAGTTAAATATTTTTGAGTTTTTCTCAAACTTAGACTTTGGTTTTATTTTATTTTGTTTAAGATTTTTATTTATTTGAGACAGAAAGAGAGAGAGAGAGAGAGGCAGGCAAATGAGAGGGTGAAGCAGGCTCCCTGCTAGGCAGAGTGCCCAACACAGGGGCTCCATCACAGACCCTGGGATCATGATCTGAGCCAAAGGCAGATACTTAACAGACTCAGTCACCCAGGAGTCCCAAATTTAGACTTTTCTTAAAGAAAAATACATTGACCAAAGACATGAATTGTCTAAAAGGTCCAGGATCTATAGAAAATATCAAGAGTGCTATTAAAGATCTTCAGTTACCCCCCCCAGAGAAAAAGAACTTCAGGCCCATAGAGTTAAACAGTGATCTCTCTCAATTCTTCAAGAAACAGATCACATGTTAAACCATTCCTGAGAAGAGATGTGAAAGGTTTCCAAACTCATTTTGACCAAGTTACAGAACACTGATATCAAAACCTGTCAAAACACAAAACAACCATGGATCACTCACTACTGATTAGTGAGAAGCAAAAATTCTAAATTTTTCTCAACACTAGCAAATAAAATTCAGCAATACATTAGCTTTCAACTTCACAATTACAGAGATGGTTCAATTTGATATTAGGAAACATACTGAGGTAATTTGTCACATAAATAAGACAGAAGAGAAAAATCACAGCATAATCACATCACAGACATTAAAAAGGAATTTCATAAAATCAGCAACTAACAAATACGGATTCAATTATGTTCCAATTTAAAATGGCTGCAAACCAAAGCTCACATCATACTTAGTAATAAAACACTAGATAAAACTCTATTAAAGTCAGATACAAGACAGGGAAGTCCAAGAACATAAATACTGGTAGAAATACTGACAAGAAGAGGAAAGTATCAGAAACGCAAAGATGACTATCTACTAGGAAAACGCAAGAGAATCACCTGAAAAAGTATTAGAATAAATGAAAAAATTCCACAAAGTGGCCCCGATCACCAAAGCAACACACACATATGTTACCATCTTTCCTCCACTAAAACAGTGATCACATAAAGAAAGAGAGTAACTCATCCAAAGCAACAATAAATCCACTGATACGTGTAGAATACGTGTGGAAATAAACTTAGTAAGAAAGGTGTATCACCTACATAAAGAAAACTACACTATGCATCTGAGCAACGTTAAGGTTCCATGAAAAGACCTAACTTTTATGTTTAGGATAAGATGACTCAAGAAGCCACAAAACTATCACAACACCAAATTCCTTCTTAAATGATTTATAAAGTTCAATACAATCCCAAATTCTGAGATTTTGTTCATTTTTAAGAATTTGAAAGACAGTTCTAAAGCTTATCTGAAACAATAGTTCTCGACCCTGGCTGCCATGGAAAGGGAACTGGGAACCGCATCAATGCTCATGCCACATCCCAAAGAATCTAATGTAATTGGTGTGCAGTGGGGTTCAGGCATCGTATTTCTAAAAAATCTCCCCAGGTAACTTCGATGGGCAGATAGGGTTGAGAATCACACACCTCGAAGACTGTCTTGTAATGGTGGCCATGAAAGCATGGGATTCTTTAAAGGGAATGGGGAGCAATGACCTCCCTCACGTGCTGAAGTTCATTACATTTCTGGCACAGGAAACGCAAGTATCAATAAAACAAATTTGTATCAATGAAACAAACAAACCAACGACTAGTCCAGATTTAGACCTAAACCATGTATATTTGAAAACGGAGTAAAACATAACAGAAATGGTATGTCACATTAGTGGAGAGAAAAGCTGGATCAGCACTATCTAAATAAATGGCACTGGGATGACGACTACAATTTGGAAAAAAATAAACAGCTAGATCTCTATCTCACACTGGCCAAAATCAATTCTGAGCTAAATACCCAAGATAAAAGGGGAAAAAATACAGAGTATTTAATAATTTTGGAATACAGAAAGCATTCCTAAACATAACGTAAACCCCAAAAGCCGTAAAAGATAAAACGGATAAATCTGTTCCTATAAAGACTGAAAACTTCCATTTGG
Organism: Mustela putorius furo; assembly: GCF_011764305.1. Taxonomy (NCBI): domain Eukaryota; kingdom Metazoa; phylum Chordata; class Mammalia; order Carnivora; family Mustelidae; genus Mustela; species Mustela putorius. The sequence continues at coordinate 12,525,737 of NW_025422145.1, read as the reverse complement.
TAAAAACACAGAAATACCAAATTTGTAAACCCTAGTAGCTATATGCCTGTAAACCAGACTTCAGCAAATACAAAAAAGAGGGGGGAAAGCTTACATTTACTAAAAGGTCTTAACTTTGAATACACAAATATTAAGAATTCAAGCCAACGGGGCGCCTGGGTGGCTCAGTGGGTAAAGCCGCTGCCTTCGGCTCAGGTCATGATCTCAGGGTCCTGGGATCGAGTCCCACATCGGGCTCTCTGCTCATCGGGGAGCCTGCTTCCTCCTCTCTCTCTCTCTCTCTCTCTGCCTGCCTCTCTGCTTACTTGTGATCTCTGTCTGTCAAATAAAATAAATAAAATCTTAAAAAAAAAAAAAAAGAATTCAAGCCAACAACAACAAAAAGAAACACAACAGAAAGAGGACATGAATAGTACAATATAAACGCCCATGAATTCATGAAGAGACATTTTTGCCTAAGAGAATGGTAAATTAGCAAAAGGATGCTATCAGTGTTGGTAAGAATGGGGGATGGGAGTTAAAGGGTGGGGTGGGACAGGAACTCACTGGCTTTTGGTAAGAGTCTAATCTGCACAATGTTTATGGAGTATTTGACAATAGCTACACTTACCAAAAATGTCAATATTCTTTATTTTTTTTATTATTTTTTTTTAAATGTCAATATCCTTTAATCCAGAAGTCTCACTACCAAGATTTTTTTTTCTTTTTTGGTTAAGTGATAGAGTTTTATTAAGCAGGGACATGTAGAAAGCCCTCCAGAGTCAGAGGGGTCCCAAGAGGGTAGCCCTCCTACCAAGAATTTATCTAGTGACACTCAGCTCTACAAAGATGTATTATCAAAACTGTTATATCAGCAAAACATTGGAAACTACCTAAATGCACAGCCATCAGGGCACTAGTCATATAAATTAAGACATACCCAAATCAGGGACCACTACCATACCATACCCAGTAAGAAGGACTGAGCTCAATCTAACACAGAACTTCTGACTTACATTAAAGTGGCAGGAAGGAGGCCCGAGTGTTTACCTACATACATAATGGGAGGGCCAGAGAGAGAGATTATACTACACTACTCTTTATGTTTAGGGGAGATACACATACACGCCCACCTCTCTAGGCCTCTATATGCACAGATCATCCCCTAAAGGATAGATAAGAAATAGTTGCCTTTGGTGAGATAATTTGGGAGAACCAAAGGTCAAGAGTTAAGGGAGATTAACTTTTCAGCTCTCTTAGTGTCTTTTTTTCTTTTCTTTTCTTTCTTTCTTTCTTTTTTTTTTTTTTTTTTTTTTTTTTTTTTTTTTGTGGTTTGCTGTTAAACCATGTACAGGATTACTTTCTAGAAACAAAACTTTTAATAAAGCCTTTGACCCAATGACCTCACTTTTTAGAATCTATCCTATGATGCCCCCAGAAAAAGATACATTTATTGCAGCTGTACTAATGAAAAATCAAAAACAATCCAAATGTTCATCATCAGAGGAGTAGAGCAATAAATTATGGTACATCCTAGAATGAAATACTTTGCTATCAGTAGGAAAACAAGGGAAATCTGTGTGTGCTGATAAGGAAAGGCAAGTAGGGTATGTACTGTTATATAACATAACCAGGTGCTTATGTAGCTTGGTTCCATTTCTTATTCACATGTATCTGGGGGAGCCAGGGCAGCTCAGTCAGTCAAGCATCTGACTCTTGGTCAATCAGATCTTGATCTCAGGGTCCTGAGTTCAAGCCTGCAGTGGCCTCCACATTGGGCAAGGAGACTACTTAATAAAACAAAACAAAAACAAAAACAGAAACAAGAAAAAAAAAAGTGGTCATCTGTAAAGAATGAGGTGACTTTTCTATTGTTTGAATTATTTTACAGGAAATCTGCATTTCATTTGTGATAATTTTTTAAAAAGATTTTATTTTAATTATTTGACAGAAAGAGGAGGAGAACCAGACTCCCCACTGAGCAGGGAGCCAGATGTAGGACTCGGTTCTAGGACCCTGGAATATGACCCAAGCCAAAGGAAGACGTTCAACAACTAAGCCACCCAGATGCCCTATGATGATAATTTTTTAAACAAATTTATCTTTTAAAATGTTTCTTCTTCCTCCTGTGCATTTTTAAATCGACTTAAAACGAGCCTATTTCTTGCTCTTAAGCATTTCCCCATCACTATTAGTTCTTTTGTCCCCCTGAAAAGCCATGACAACCCTTCTAAACAACACCAGTCCCTGTGTTTCCTTTGCCACCAGCCTCTTTGGATACCTACAGGGAACAGAGATGACTGTCCCCAAAACACTAACTTGGCTTCCGTTCCACACAGTGAACACTCGCAAAGTGTTGTCTGAAAGAGAGATCACGCTGTACAAAGGAATGAAAGCCCTGGGCGCCCAGAGGAGCACACAGTGGCAGAGACACACCGACAGAGCCCAGACTACAGGAGACCTGCCAGAACCAATAAACAAAACAACCAGATTCTTCAACAAATGAAGTGTAAGGATCCTAGAAATTAAGATTCTTAACAGTCATACCCACTAGCTATTCCAATTGTTGGGTTGGGGGCGCTATAAAAACAAATTAGGACACATAGACCACTGGAAATCCTACTTATCTAGCAGACCTCGAGGACATGAAGAAATCATTCATTTATTTACATGTGAGAATGGCACTAGGTTTAGGTCTATCCTGTCTAACTTTTAGGAATATACATTACCAGTGGCTCACCAAGTCTGGTCAAGGAGCCGAGATACCTTTTAGAGAGGAGAGAGTCATGATGTCAAAACTATTTTCATAAAACACAAAGACATTATTACCTTTTTTACTCTCCTTCTCTCACAGAAACATAGAGGCACTTTCCAGAAGCTCTGTGACCAGTGGTATCACTGTGCTTAATAGCTAATGGAATATGTGCTTGGTTTTCAAAAATCTGTTTCAGTATTTAATATGGCAAATACTGATAGCTCTAACCCATATTTTAAGAAATCTCCTTGGGGCCTCAACAGTTAAAATTATTCAGGAATCCAAAGACCAAAAAGTTTGAGAACACTTGCATTAAACTACTATGTCTACTTTTACACAGGATTTAAATTCTCCAAAGTAAAACATTTTTTTGTAAGGGGGTGGCATGGATTGATGAGTCAGCTGGGAAAGAGCAAACATCAGGCTGACCAGAGCCCTAAACCCACAGCAATGTCTTCTCAACCTACCTCTAGAAGGCAAGTGCATACACAGACCCTTCTGCAAACACCAGGGACAACTGAAGTTGAAGTTCACATTCCTTCCCCTTTAACAACAAATGACTGTTGAACAATGTAGGAGTTTGAAGCCTTGACCCCTGCCCAGTGGGAAAATGGCATAAAGATTATGACTTCCTAACTAATAGCCTACTAATACCCAGAAGCCTGGCCAATAACATAAACAGTCAATCAGCACATGTTTTGTATATGAACTATGTACGGTTTTCCTACAATAAAGATGGAGAAAACATTAATAAAATCAAAAGAAGAACACATTTATAGTACTGTATTTACCCACCCCCCCACAAAAAAAGGCAAAAAACAAAACCACCACCGCCCACGTGTAAGTAGACTCACATAGTTCAAGCCTGTGTTGTCCAAGGGTCAATTGTACTTCAAATTGTCTCCTTACCGAAGACAGTCCCAGGGCTTCATCTGTGTCTCCTCGCACCCAAGACAGCCTTGTGAGGAAACTGTGTGCTACCCTTTCTTGCCCTTTTCCTTCATATGGAATAACCAAATCCAAGAAACAGCCCAAACTGTTCTATTGTTCTAGAATTTGCTATTGCAAATACTGCCTGCCACAGGTGGCTGCCACTGAAAGCCCCCCCCCCCGTCTCGGAGCCACCGTGGCATCTGCTCCCTCACTGGGAACCCACCTGCACCCCACCTCCTTGTCAGCCTCCAGCATCCCAGCTGTCCCCCATCTACCTTGGCATCTGCCCTCCCTGTCCTCCAGGTTCAGCCCCTGCTCTGCACGCCAGCCGCAGGGCTGGCAGCTGAAACCCAGAGCAGCGCTCTCAAGCTGCGCGAGCCTCGCAGCCACCTGGAGGCTCCCGAGGGCGCAGGGTGCCGGCCCTGCCCGGGTCTGAGTGCAGTAGCCCCAGGGCTTCTAACAAGTCCCAGCCGCAGCCACAGCCATGGACCTCACTCTGGGGACCAACGCCACGGAGCTCCTTCTGTGACCCACGGGCCCGCTCTGCCTCCCCGGCTGTGAACCCCAGCAGTGTGGGGACAAGCTGGGAACACAGCTTCTTGGCTGTTAAGATGGAGACTGTGGCAAAAGACACTTCACCAGGTGAACGTAAGAAGAGAAAGAAACAGCGAGTAAGAACTCCATCAGCTGAGAAAGGAGAGGGACAGCAGCCTCCACCAGACTCCGCGTGCAACAGAAAGTGATTCCCGGCCCAAGCTGCCTCTCTCAGCCACATGGTTCTACCTCCATCATGCTTGGAGGCTGTGAACGGGCCATCGGCCTGAACACATCCCCTGTGTCTGCAACTGCTCCCATGCAGACTGTTGTCCTACGGGCTCCCTGAAGAGCTCCCACTTTAGAGACAGGGGCAGGGATCTTTATCTCTGGGCTCCAGATACCAAAACTCCCTCTTCCAAATCTCAGGGGCAGGAAGGAAGACTGGAGGAGGACAGGAAGGGGCCGCCCCGTCCCACATCACCACCGCGCCCCCCAGCCCCCGCTAGCAGCAAGTATTCAAAGCGCATAAGCTCACTTACCTTGGTCATGCCTCCTGCCTGCGCCGTGTTCAGTCCGGCGTGACTGGCCATTTGCGGTGAAACCTGGGTTAACGTCTCGGCCAGCACGCTGCTCGCGGCCCCCTGCATGGCCGGAGCGGGGTACGGCATCCCAGCTCCCCTTCCTCTGCCTGCGGCCCCAAGAGATCCATTCATGACTTGCGCCTGTCCTTGCTGGGCCTGGTTCATTAAACTGTGGCCAGAGTTACTATTGAGGAGGCCCGGGTGGGTCTGGTTGAAGTTAGCGTTCATGCAGATCCCAGGTCCCGTCTGCGACGTGGCAGGGCTGCTGGTCACCAGCCCCACTTGCTTTTGTGCTTGCGGATTCAGTGCTTGGGAAGCAGGGGGAGTGGGCCCGGAGGTGCTGGCTGCCTGCTTGGGCAGGCTGGGGGCTGCAGAATCTCCCTGGTTCAGAGGGCTCTTGCCCATGGCACCCAAGCCAGCCATGTTCGCACTGTTCGGCTGCCCTTGTGCCTGGCCGCCCAGGCCTTGCTGCACGGGGCTGTTGGCGCTGACATTTCCTATTCCTGGGTTCATACTAGAGCCGCCGCCTCCGCGCAGAAGCTCCGACAGTTGTTTATGTTTGGAAGCAGCATCTGGAACAAGGTTCCCACTGTTTAAAAGGCTTAATTCTCCTCCATTGGGGATCAGCTCATCAGGAAGATCATTTTCCAAGTCAAATAATGATCCAAAATCTAGAAATTAAACAGAAATGGAAATGAGACACGAAGAAACCATAACGGCTTTCCAACTGTCATGTCACGTTACTATGATCTTAACCTAAAGAAGCACTTCACACCGAACACTAGCAGGTCTTTTTTTTTCCCACTCTTTTCTTTTCTTTTTTTTTTTTTTTTAAAAAAAGATGTTACTTACTTATTTGAGAAAGAGGGACAATGTGTGAGAGAGAGCACAAGCAGGTGGAACTGCAGAGGGAGAGAGAGGAGGAGGAGGAGACTCTCCGCTGGGCAGGGAGCCCCAGGTGGGACTCGATCCCAGGACCTCGAAATCATGACCCAAGCAAAAGGCAGCCGCTTAGTGGACTGAGCCACCTAGGAGCCCCAGAACGCTAGCATGTCTTAAGCGTAATGTCAAAAGGACTTGAAACTTTGTTTGGGAAAATAAAAAAGGAAGAATATTTTTCAAATTCTGAAGAAGGAAAAGTTAAACAGAGATGAGAGGAGGGTTAGCCCCACTAGCTGTCACCACATATTCTAAAACAGTAATTAAATCGTGTGGTTTGAGGAGAATTGTACATATAAAAACTAAAGGAAATCACTGAATTTGTTAAAATGTTTTTTAAGAATATATGTGTGCAAAAAAGTAACTGGGCATCTGGTTAAATGGACAGCAATTTAGGAGAATTAAGTAAAGCCTAACTTTAAGTGATTCCATATTTAAAAGGTAAATTATTTAAAAGACCCCACTCAAGCCTAAAGAGAAAATGAGAGTTCTCCAAATGTTGAAGCTGCAAAAAATAAAGATGTATAAAGAAACTAAAAATAGTTAAAAGAAAATAGTTCAACAACTACTTGTCTCACATGAAAGGGGCTGACATCAGCCATGCAGAAGGACCGGCAGTGCACGGACTCCCAAGTATAAAGACAGAAAGGTAAGGATCAAAAAGATGAGACAGAACTGTCAAGGGAAGAGATCATCCTTCCTGGTAATCAATGACAAGTACAGCAACTTCTTCCTCCTGGTGCCTCTCAAAGTGCCATTTCTCTAACATGTGGCCTGTGTGTCATCTCTAGTCACTGAGTGACCACACTCTCTTCAGACCACAACACCCTGGCCACTCGCGCGTGCGCGAGGGACGAGATGTGCAGAACACCACCACAGCAGGATTATGTGTAACATCAGAACACGGGTGAATACCACACGGAGGCAGGTCGGCCTCAGAACTGCAGCCCTGCCTCTGGCTCCTACTTCTTAGCTCTAAATCACCTAGACCATCTGTGCCTCAGGGTCTTCCATCTGGAACCTGGGCGATGATGATGGCCACCACACCTCACAGGGTTTCATGGGGACTGAATGAATGAATAAATGTAAAGCACTTCCACCGACAGTGCCTGTGGGTAGTTAAAAGTGTACTGTCAGTATCAGCTGTTATCCAGTAAGAGAAGGTTTAATAAATTCCATATAATCCTAGAAAACACTACACATCTGGGGTGCCTGGGTGGCTCAGTCAGTCGGGCATCCAACTATGGACTTTGGCTCAGGGTCGTGAAATCGAGCCCCATGCTCAGCACGGCGTCTGCTTGACACTATCCCTCTCCTTCTGCCCCTGCCCCCACTCACTATATTTAAAATAAATAAATAAAACCTTAAAAAAATTACACTCCTACTAAATTATGAAGACTGTAAAAATGTAGGAAAATGTGCATGTGATGTAAAAACATGCAAAGGCAGGTCAAGTAAGATCAGAACTGCAGTGTGTGCACGTGGGCAGTGGCTGGTAAGAAACACCCCAAAATAAAGAGTCGCGCTGGCAGAAGTGGGGGGTGATGAATGCAGGAGGCTTTCTGCTGTTGTTGCAAACACAGCCCCCCACACTTTGAGAAAACAACTCTCTGCTCTGCGGGGTCAGACCCTAAGACCGCCTCCCCCACAACCCACTGGGGCGGCTGCTCTGAGGTTCCGCTAAGGAACAGCCACACCTTCCCAGCCACAGGAGCAGGAGTGACTGGAGAGGCCACCCCCCCAACCCCACCCCACCCCCGTGAGCAGCTTCTCCTTGCGGGTGACACAATCCCAGCTAAGGGAGTCAACAGCAAGTTGGCCACAACATGTGGAGAAGGTCTTCCTTCTACTGGATGCTGGGGAAGAAGTCTCCCTTCCCTTCAGCACACTTCATGGTGGACCTGCGGCAGCCACCTGCACACAGGAGAGGCAGCCCATCCCGCACACACCGCGCTGACTGCAGCACAAACTCCAACGCCGGAGCGCCCCCCACCTTCAGATTTCTCACTAGAGAAGAAAATCCATTTCCCGTCATTTAACCCATTCTAGCTGAAGTTTAACGTCACCCAAAGAAGTTCAAATTCCTTCATAAGGCATATGAGGCCGTGAGGATGTGGCTCCTGATCACTTCTCACCCCCCCCCCACACCTCCCGACGCACCCTACCCTCCGGCCACAACAGGGAGCTGTCACATGCAACAGAAATCCTTCTTCTGGATGTTCTCTCTCATCTACAAAGCCACACCCCTATCTCTCACTCAGATTATGTGCAATGACTACTAAGACTCTCTGGGCCATCCCTGCAGAACAGACCAGTCCTTTCTGTCAGCCTCCGGAGCTCTCTGTACATGCATGTCCAGCAAACCACCTCTAACCAGCACATACCTATTTCATCTATTTCATCCTACCCGACTATAAGGAATTAGGGATTACCTGCAACTGTACACACACACACACACACACACACACGTTTCTGTACAACCTGTGAGATTAAGTTGCAGACACATGAGCCTTTCCTCCCAAGTATTAGACCATGCATCTTTTTTTTTTTTTAATTCTTTTTGGTTTTGTTTTTTTGTGTTGTTGTTTTTAAATTTATTTGACAGATCACAAGTAGGCAGAGAGGCAGAGAGAGAGAGGGGAAGGGAAGCAGGCTCCCCGCTGAGCAGAGAGCCCAATGCGGGGCTCGATCCCAGAACCCTGGGATCATGACCTGAACTGAAGGCAGAGGTTTTAAGCCACTGAGCCACCCAAGCACCCCTCCTTTATTTTTTTTTTTAAAGATTTTATTTATTCACTTGACAGAGAGAGAGAGAGAGATCATGAGTAGGCAGAGAGGCAGAAGCAGGCTCCCCGCCTAGCAGAGAGCCTGATGCGGGGCTTGATCCCAGGACCCCAAGAGCACGACCTGAGCCCAAGGCAGAGGCTTAACTCACTGAGCCATCCAGGTGCCCCAATAATGCTCTTTATTACATTTATTTTCCTGGTTTAAAATCTAATTCAGGACCCCACTGCACCTAGCTGTCATGTCTTGGTCTTCCCCTTTTGTCTAGAAAGTTTCCTCCGACTTGTTCTTTCCTAATTCTGACATTTTTGAAGAAGACAGGCCAGTTGTTTTATAGAATGTCCCTCAATCTGGGGTTGCTTCCTCCTGATTACAGGACATGTGATTACGAGTCGACTCCTGGATTTGGCAGACAGCTGAGACACTGCCACGGATCAGGGCTTTGTCCTGCCAACTACCCAGCTTCTGCATCTCTAAGTGGTTTAGTGGGTTCCATTCCATAGCTTTTATGGCATGTTGCTGTCCTGAATCTGGATAATTCCACTAAGGTCTCCAGATAAAAAGAACACATTGGGGGCGGGGATGGAGAACACATGAAATAAAGTAAAAAGAAAACAAACAACTCTCCAACATGCTTCTGTTGCCTTCCAGACTTTGTCCACAGGCATGCACATTTTTACTCTGTATCCTTTCTTTCTCATTTTTTTTAAAGATTTTATTTATTTATTTGACAGAAATCACAAGTAGGCCGAGAGGCAGGCAGAGAGAGAAGAGGAAGCAGGCTCCCTGCTGAGCAGAGAGCCCGATTTGGGGCTCGATCCCAGGACCCCGGGATCATGACCTGAGCCACCCAGACGCCCCCTTTCTTTCTTCTTTAGAAGATTTTAAGTAATGTCTACACCCAACATGGGGCTCGAACTCATGACGCCAAGAACAGGAGTCACATGCTCTGCCAGCTAAGCCAGCCAGGCACCCCTACTCTGTATTCGTAAAACTAAACCAAACTGCAGCGTGTGTGTGATTTTAATGCAATGCTCCTCAATCTGGGCGCATGAAAAGGAAACTTCATCTAAACCAGCATGAGGAGCCATTATGACAGAGACCGAGTTTCCTTTCCATTTGCCAGGGAGGGGGTGAAGAGCCGGCGGCAAGCACTGTACATCTTAGAAGGAAATGAACTGCAAATACTTTCAGTAGGGATCAACCTTCCAAAGCTCCAAGTGACTCCTCCCCATGTCTCGAAGCACTCGCTCACAGAGGGGGGCTGGGCCTGGACCAGAGCAGGTGACCCCAAATGAACAGTGCCAGAGTCCACTTCCCCAACTCCAGGGTGGCAACGGAGCTGAGGAAGGAAAAGGCACACCTGGAGGTGGGACACGCGCATTCAAATCCGAGCTCCATCAGCCAGCCCGCGTCCTTGAGCAAACTGCCCAACCTCTGGTCCCACTTCCCCCAACCACGCCGCAGGGACAATATCCCAGAGTTACACGGTGAGAGCTGGAACAGGTTATCTTACTCTATTCTTGCAGACAAACTTCAAAATTTCCTCCCTTTCATAATTCACCCACCATCCTGCCACTCTCAAATTTACCCATTTGGTCTTTCTTAATGGTTTACTGTAGCTGCACTCCACACGCACCTTTGACTCTGACAGTTGTCACGGGTGGTATGTCTTGGGCTCAGTTTTGGTTTGTGCTGCTCTGCCACACTTTGTCCACCTCTACCACTTTTCTCACCCTATTTCAGTCCAAACACCTCTCACAGCTGTTTGGCTGTGGAAAGAACGAACTAACTCTGCTTACGTCCTCACCTACTGGTCCAACGGCGTGTGCGCGCATCCGCGAGCAAACGCACAAGGAGGGCATCTTTGTAAGAAGAGAAGATGGGCTGTGTAGGCTGTGCAGAGGGCCACCCCCACTCAGAGCACCATCTCTCTTCTTCCTGTGACTGTCTCCACGTACATACTCTCCATCTCACAAAACGGACAAAGGAAGAGTGAAGGAGGAAAGCCAGGATATTGCAACATCCCCAGTGATGCTTTCTACACACCAAAGTGTCCCAATGCACGGTTGCGCAACACCAATCTGAAGCACCGGAGGTTCTGAAGGTTCAAGATTGAGCATCACCACTCCTGATCCTAGGTAGCTTCCCTTTCTTTCCTCCACCAAGTCACCAGTGGCCCCAGGAGGGAGCAGAGCTGAGGCTGAACGAGATTCATGGGACCCTGCTTTCTAGGGGCTCAACCTTGGCAGGAGACATCCCCCTCACACAGCAAACACAGCCTGTCACGTGGACGCAGCCTCCAGGAATTTTCTCTCTTCTGGGGCTCTTTGGCTGCCAACCCAGACTCCATCCCTTTCATTAAGCTGAGTTGGGAAAAGAGGAGCTACCGGTTTCCCCGTCTCTGTCACACTCATACAAGGCTGGGGCACCCACCGCACAGCAGATCTTCGTCAAGCACGATCACAAGGGACCACTTTCGGACCGCTCAGAGAAACCTCACTCTGGGAAACAATCCCTGCTCAACACCGGAAGACAAGGCATCCTAAACATGTACTAAGATCCATTCTTAGCCATCATTACCAGAAGTCCGTATTTCACCTTAAACAAGAGATGAACTACAATCAGGCACTCTGAAAAAAGCTCTCCATCTTACAGATCAAACACCAGAAAAAGGCTGAATCCACCTGCCCAGCCTGTACCATGTGAAAACAGTTTTGTTTGAAGAGCCTGTTCAAATGCAGCTAAGCAAATAAATCATTCACAAAACACATCCTTCCTTAGATTTTTCTAACAACTCGCTTTCTTTTGTAATACTTAATTTTCTTCCCTTTGAATGGCAACTGGGGCCCCAAATTCTCTGACTGGCAGAACTGATTTTTCTGTGCCAATGTATATAAACTAGTTTATCAAATCCTGTATTAGCCAGAAGTAGGAACTCTTCTATAGACTTTGCAGACATAATGAGTCTTAAAATCATATTATCAACTCTCGGTTATAACTCACAAGGCTGTTAAGGACCATGAAAGAGGGATCAGGCCCCCCACAAACAGCTCCACCCTGAATAAGCCAATGAATTCCAAAGAGAGCCAAAGTGACAGGATACAAAGTAACACTGTTAACATTTTACTTGTTTAGAAGATATGAAGTAGTAACCCAAACATTTATTACTGGTTTAGTAAAAAAGAAACAAAGAAAACAAAATTCAATAATGAATTCTCTTAAAATGCTTCCCTGTTCCACTCATCCTTCTCTTAACCTCCCCCTCTTTCCTGCAGGGGCCAGTCAGGTTACTCCTCCCTCTGTATACACCTCGGCATCCTGCGGCCCATGTGAAGACTAAATGGCCTAACACAGAGTAAGAGATATTGCCTGAAAATCAAACCTAAGAGTAAGAGTTTAGGTGCTGGTTCATGTTCGTGTTTCTCTTCTCTTGAGCATGAGACCTCCCCACCCCCCCAGACGCCTCCTCTCCCCCACCCGCGCCCATTTCTCAGGCCAGCCCTCCTTCTCTGTGAAAAAGTTTGTTTTTCCTTCCATCATCTTTTTACATGTTCTTTAGCATTACTTGTACTATAACTCTGACTATTCAAATCCTTCTTTTAAACCCTAGAAAGGCTAAGCACTTTTATTCATCAAACCTGGAGATTTTTACAAAAAGAATTTTAATTCCTAAGTAAAAACTGGATACAAAAATTAATCCAAAAAGGGTGATGCATTCTGAAAAACCTCCCATCTGAACAAGAGGAATCCACAGAACAGAAAGCACTTTCATAGGATTCTAAATTCTTAGATGATCTGGAGACCATTCGAGACCTCCATGGTGTATTTATCAATATACTAACAGGGAGACACTCCTAACACAGGAACCACAGTCTGGTCCTGACTCAGGCCCTGCTCTGTCACTTACTCTGTCTACACCCTCTGACGCAGGAATGAAATCGTACCACATGTACACAGTACTTAGCCTGGCATGCAGTAAGGACTCGACACTTATCAGTCACTATCTGCCGCAGCACCATCTTCCAAGGATGCTATGACATAGGGCTGGTACAGGGTTCGTGCTCAGTGACTGTCACTTCTCTAAGGTAAAGTCCTAATAATTTGTGACAATGCTAGTGCAAGTAAAGCTTACTCTGCTTTAAAAAATGGTGGGGACTGTACAAATAAATAATGGGTCAACTCTTCAGCAACACGGAATTAACATTTTTTAAAAGGAAAAGAGGGGCACCCGGGTGGCTCCATCAGTTGGAAGTCTGCCTTTGGCTCAAGTCACGATCCCAGGGATCCTGGGATCAAGCCCCACATTGGGCTCCCTGCTCAGTGGGGAGTCTGCTTGCCCTCTACCTCTGCCCCGCCCCCTGCTTGTGCTCTTTTGCTTGCTGTCTCTCAAATAAATAAAAATCTTAAAAAAAAAAAAAAGGAAAAGAAAACAACACTGTTTTCTTAGCATTTAGGCCATTACAAATAGTTTTGCAGGGGCAGGGTAGAGGGGGAGGGAGAGAGAGGAGCCCAATGTGGGGCTCAATCTCACGACTCTGAGAACATGACCTGAGCCAAAATGAAGAATGAGACTCTGAATGGACTGCACCACCCAGGCGCCCCACTAATAATTTCTATGTAGGCATTTAAGCTAGTTCCCAAAAGACATCTAACTTTTTTTTTTTTAACAATGACTATTAGGAAATAATTAAAGTAAATTCCCTCTTAAATCTTCTGTGATTCAAGCTTTTTATGCAGATACACTACCCCCTAATTAGTACAGAATAATGAGATTTTACTTCATTCGGAACAGTGATCTATTGAACGCAGAGTCCCGCCTCTCCGCAGAATCGCTATCTGCTCAGGAGCCAGAGCGGACTTGGCTGAGCGATCTGCCTCCCTGGGGCCTTCCTACCGTGGGCACACTTCCTGGCTCCTGGGACTTCGCTCCCTGCAGGGCTAAAGGGGCTTATCTGAGACTCGAACAAAAGTCTGCCCCTCAGAGGATTATAATCTAATTGAGGAAGAGAGGCCACGGACACCAATTTACATGCAAGCAGAAAAAGGGAGTAAACAGAGGCAAGAAAGGCTTCAGATGACAGGGCGACTCTGAGCAGATCTTGAGAAGGAAAGACGCTGAGAAACACTGCACGTGGACAGGGCGGAGAAGGGAGCCGAGCAGACAGAACAAGCCGACCGCTATGCCTCTGGTGGGTTTCAACTCCAGCATGGCTTGCTTCCCTCTGCAGGCGTGCGGGTGTGGTTTGGGAGGGAGGGACCCCACCAGAGCACTTTACATGAAGAAAGGCCTTCCTGGGCACCTGGGTGGCTCAGTGGGTTAAGCCTCTGCCTTCCACTCAGGTCATGATCTCAGGGTCCTGGGATCGAGCCCCGCATCAGGCTCTCTGCTTTCCACGGAGCCTGCTTCCTCCTCTCTCTCTGCCTGCCTCTCTGCCTGCTTGTGATCTCTGTCTATCAAATAAATAAATAAAATCTTAAAAACAACAACAGCAAAAAAAGAAAGGCCTTCTTAGGGGGGGAAGATCCATTGTCAGTGTCACTCATCATTCAGAGAAGAGTGCATGAAAATAAATAAATAAATAAATGCCCAAAGTCTACTCGCTAATGTAAGCATTGGGTTGCAAGTTGTAAAGCAATTCACTTATTAGACCCAAATATATATATATATAGCTAATTTATGGGACAAATATTCCTATTACCAAAGAATCCATCCTGGTGGACTCTTAGACGGAAACCTCCTCAGTCAGTACCTACCTGTGAATCTTTAGACACCACGAACTGCACAGTCTCAAGTGAGGGGAGGACAGCACGCTGCTGCAGTAGACGACCCTCACTGGAACGGAACTACAATGCCTCAGAAACTGTGATGTAAGTCACAAGGAAAAAACCTGGATTATAAAAATGCCCTCTATATAATTTTTCAAGAAAAAGTCTGCCCAAGAAGGATAGAGTCTACTTTGTATCATCATTTACTATTCAAATTTGAGCATTTTCTTTTCTTATTCACAAATGCATTTCATGGTTACTCTTTTCAGAGACCAAGAAATCTTGCTTCCCTAAATGTTTGCTATTTACCTTTCCCTTAAGGAACTCAAGACAGTCCTGACTGCAAGTCCTGTCACCCTAGACCTGAATCACCAGAGTCCTGGAATCACAGCCAGCCTCCTATCCTCACTCCACACACTCACAAGTTGCAGAAAGTGCCACTTCTGAGAGCTAGGACTACGTGTGGTTTGTGTGCTATCTCCCTCAGCCTTGTAGGATGGAGATTTTGAAGCCTTTTTAAGACAAAGGTGGGACAGAAGATGCTGTCACAGCAGCAAGCCACCACTAAACCAAACACAATTCCCTCAGCGGCCCCCCCAAATGGTAACCAGATGATCTGGAGCAGAAGGAGCAGAAAGGGGTTCACTGTTCCCCACCACCACAGCCGAGGGGGCTCCAAGACCTAGGTGAGGGGTTGTCATCAGCTGCCGATCCACTCTGCATCTCCAGAGTCCTGGAGGATGAGCGAGGTTGGTAGCTGAGCTAGGATCGAACCTCTGCAGAAACTACCCCAGGACTCTTCAAACTATCTGGCTACCGTGTAAGGAATAAGCCGGAGACACCCAGAGAGACAGGTCCTCTGGCCCAAATGCTGGGGGCTATGACCAGCAGGCAGCAACACCGAGTCAGGAGAAAGGGGGAAGACCACCGTCTGCACTTGCGGTGTCAGTGCACAGCATATAAAAGCGAGCTTGTGTGTAGCCGACAGGAGCGCCGCTGGCAGGAAGTGAATGTATTGAGTCCAAAAAGTACACCAACATCCAGACAACAGAGTATAATTCAGCACTTGAAAGAAATGAGCCACCAGGCCACAAAAGGACACGGAAGCACCTTCAATGCATATGACTACATGGAAGACGCCAATCTGAAAAGCTTACAGACTGTGTGGTTCCATCTACCTGATGCCCTGGAGAAGCGGAGAAGGCAAAACTATGGAGACAGTAAAAAGGTCAGCAGCTTGGTTGGGGGACGGTTTGGACAGGTGGGAGCCCAGGCGGTTTTTAAGACAAAACCAGGAACATACTCTGTATAATACAATGATGGATACATGTCAGGATCCATTTGTCCCAACAGAATGTGCAACACCAAGAGCCTAAGGTAAAGTGACGCCAAGTGTCCAAGTGTTCGTGTAGGTTCCTCAGCTATGACAAACACGTGCAAGTGGGATGGCCCGTAATGGGGAAGGCTTGCACGTGGGGGCTGGGGGGTTTGAGAAATCTCTGTATGCCCCCCTCAATTTTACCATGAACCTAAAGCTGCTCTAAAAAAGGTCTTCATGGGAAAGAGCACCACAGAATTATAGCTAAGTTGCAAGTGATGGAGATGTACAATATGATGGAGAATCACAAGCTGAAGAGTAACTCGACCGTCCGTCAACGAGACTATGTTAGTAACTAATACACCCCAGACACGCAGCGAGGGCGATGCTGGATATGAGTGTGAGGCTTCTCAAGCTTCAAGAATCCTCCAACATGCACGCACTGGGGAGGACAATGTGATGATATGATCACAATTACCAGTGCATATTCCTTTTAACCATCACTTCCCTGTTTATGAATCTGTTCTACAGAGACACACACGACCATGTAGGACTATTCATTACAGCCCTGTTTGTGCAAGAACAAGACTGGATGTAACCTCAACACCCATGAGTGAGGAGCAGATTAAAGCCATTACGGCACGAATCTTGTAACGGACACCAGCGACCGTGGAAGGAGCTGACGCCGTCCTCATGCCGCCATGCACCGGGGTGCAGCATGTGTGCGGCAGGCCACCTCCAGGAGAGGAGACGGTAGGAAGCGGGCGAGGGAGCCAAGAACAGACCGCGTCTGCTCCACAAGATAGGAGGGGTGCACAAGCTACGCACAGTGGTTACCCGGGGGCACCAGGCAGAGGGAGGAAGGGAGGGAGGCTTTCACTCTACAGCTTTATGTCCTCTGATTTTTGAACCCTGTGAATGAACGAATCATTTAAGTAATTAAGAAAATTGATTTTTTACGGCAGCCCCTGGGGTGTCCAGGCCCAGGTGATGAGTTTCATTCAGCCCGGATGACGACACCCAGAACACTTCCAGTTGGGAGCGTTTGTAGTTTGAAGAGGAAATTTGAAACGGGCTCAGTATTAGTTTAAAATAGTTTTAGTGTTCACATGAGCTTAAAAGGCAGGAAAAGAAAAAATACTTTAAAGAAGGATTTTTCAAAAACTACTGTTTTTTTTTTTCCTAAAGGTAAGTTACAATCTACATAGGATATTTTGCACCCAACGTAATAATGAGATGATGTTGCCCATATTGGGAAAGCGGGCAGCAGCTTGAAATACTCAAACATTAGGTGGCCGTAAGGTCCCACAGCTTCCAGCTCATCCATGGAGAAACCTCTAATAGAAAGGGTTCTGTTAGAACTGGAGTTGTAACAAAGGAAGTGGTAACTGGACATCGCACTAAAACACGATCACATTTTCCTATCTTTGGATGACACCTCCAAGTTAATTTACACTTGTTCAAATCCTTCTTGCTAGAGGTCCAAGGGTTTTGCAACAGAACTAATCAAAACTGCACCTGTCGCCATTTAACAAAGTCTTCTAATCACAAAGACTAAGATGTTTTGCTTTGGATTTGATTTACTTTCACTAGTTTTGTGATGAAATTACGATGTTTATGGACCTTTTATTAAGCATTCAGAAGACTATAAAGTGCAAAGTGGAGAGCTCCCCAAACATCTTCAGCCCCCCGGTACCGAGAAAAACAATTTCTAGAGATTACCTTCTGGAAATCTACGTACACCCACTTTTTACTCCTAATAAGGACCTAATTAACATGTACGTTTTCCCTCCTTTTTAAATTTAGTAACCCTCAGACTTCTCTTCCTTTGGAAGGGAAGATTGCTTTCCCTTCCCCAAACTGCCACAGCAGGGGAGTTAGCCACTCCTCTCCTGAAGGACCCTTCCGTCACCTTCATGTTTTGCCAACTGTAGGTCAATTAACTAAATTAATGAAAGGTCTGGAGTTAACGTGAACATTCTTAGAAGTCCTACCAAACAAGAGACTGATTTTTACTTTATCTGCTTGGTGTACAAGTAGGTTGTTATGCCAGAGATATGTGTGTATCATTAATTAATAAGGTGACTAATAAAAACCTCTGGTTTTGGGAATGTCTTCCAGAAACTGGGAAACTATAACAGAGATTTGGTGCGAACTGGTTGCATGATGTGTAACATAATGACAGTAACAAAACCTCCGACAGTCTTCAGGGTGACACCAAATTAATGTTTTTTACAAACTTCAATTCTTCCTATTTATAGTACAGTGAAAACATTAAAATCATTTTGTGTTAAGTACAGCACCAAGATATTTTATCTTAAAAAAAAAAGGGGGGGGGGATTTTTAGAATGAAGCCTGCTTTTCAAACATGAGTATCTGCACCAGCTTTGAGATACTTCTCCGTGAGGAGTACATGGACATGTACGCTGTGCCACTCTGGTAGGAAGAGCACAAGAGAGCACATGCTGCCACCCGCACAGCGAGTTCTAGAAAAGTGCACAAGTGGCCAGCGCGGGCTGCCTCCAGGGAGGCGGCCTGAGGGCTCGGGAGGCAGCACCTTCTTTCATGCTGTTTACAAGTTTGAGCCCTATGAATAAGTTACCCATATTGAAAACGATTTTTTAAAAAGCTTTTGAAAGAAAATTATGTTTGTACAAAAAATTCCTAACATCTTAAATAAGTACATGAATTCTGATTCATGGGGCTTTTCCTCTCACAAACAGGGCTTGGGGTAAGAGAAGGCAGTTGTCAACTCTCCCAGCAGATAGGAACACGGATGGAAAAATACATTCTGGGAAAAGCTTATTTAGATTTCTGGAGAACAAGTCACGGTTGCTTCCTCCAAATACCCTGGACACAATGGGTCTCTCAAATTTTGTATTGTTTTTCAAACCCTAAAAAGATGATCTGGGCTCCCTGGTCTGACACCGGAGGCTCTCCACAACCTTACCTTGCCTTCGGGTGCCCAGACTGACTCCCACAACAGTCCTTCCTCTATGAAGAAGGTTCCCTGACCTCGGGCCCGGAAGCCTCCCGTCACAGTGCTGGTCACCACAGCCTCGCAGTCTCCCACACAGAGTAAGAACATATCGCCGATTCAAGTGACATAAGCATTTAAATCTTTGTTGCCTCCAAGAATGAAGCAGTACAGTGGAGACTGGCCCAGCTCCCCACCACCACACCCAGAGCAGGACCACCCTGGCAATCTCTGCCTCTCAGAAGCAAGACCAGGTGACCTCTGACTGGTAGCCCAGGGAGTGTAAACCAACAATAGAACTGGTTTCTGCAAAAACTATTACCTGCTCAGGACTCTCTATTCCAGACCTTCACAATGGCTATTTACGCTGTTTCCTACACCTGGAACCGTCCAGTACTCTCCACCCCCATCTGGTGTCCATCAGCAGGTCTCCACGCAAGTGACACCTCTCCCAGAAGGCCTTCCAAGACCTTTTGGAGCAGACTCTGTCCTCTGCCCCCACCGTGCATGGGCACATCATGCCTAGAGACCTCCCCTCTGAGGTCCGAGGTCACACCGAACTACAGCCGAACCCCCAGGAAGGCAGACACTGTATCTCCAGGGCTGACACCACAGTGTAATAAATATTTTCTAAATGGAAAGTCCTACATCTAAAGTAACAAATACTTTTGAAAGTGTCTTTAGAAGATGGTCCCTTGGAAGAAACTTCGTCATAATTATCTTCAACTATTAATGAATGACATAAATAAACACACTGAGGGGGGTGCCACTAGCCATGTGCTGCTGTTGACATGCACATTAATTAAAATTAAACAAAATTTGAAATTTATTTCCTGAATCACATTAGTAACTGGTGATTCCAGTGCTGGGCAGTGCAGATCAGAACACGGCACCATCACCTAAAGTTCTACTGCATGCTGCTCACTCGAATACCACAAGAACACGGGCATTTCAGATGTACCAATCGGCCTTCTTAGAAGAAATCAGTTTTTCCTTCCACTTTCAAAGTCTGAGAAAGTTACCAGAGTACGCTAAAACAGCCAACTATCTCCCAATAATTCAAATGATTCTCTTAAGATTTTTAAAGAGAAGTTCAACCGTGGGCAGACAATGCTCTTCTGCAAACAGAACCCAACCCCATCATTACTAGAGGCACAACGAAGACAGCACAGGTCTATGAGAGCTTCATGCCATTTCGTCATAGTCAGTGAAAGTTGTTTACTAAAAATAAAAGATTTAATGTAAAGACACCCACAAATTAGAAGAAAGGCTCTTTGTCCACCATGAGACAGTTTTTTGCCAGCAAAACCACAAATCACCACACCCGAACTATCCAGGAGAATGGAAAGGAGTAAACTCCATTCCAACAGCTTCCAGGACAGAATCTGCAGCAGAGACAATCCCCCACAACAGCAGAAGCCTCGCTCTGAAGTGAACGCCACCAACACTTCTTTCATCCCATCGACCTGACTAAACTGCACCATGATCCTGAGGCCATTTCTCCCCTAACACTGGTTTTAGAAAAAGACTGTTTTTATGATTTCTCCACACTTGCTTTTCCTTTTTCACTAAGTCCTAACCTAAATCAACTCCTCGTGGAGAAACAATTCCATTTAGACTTCAATTTTCCAACAGAGAAGCGTTTTCAACTTCAAACACAGACTGGGTAAAGTCTCGTCTGTAGGATGCCTGCATCTTGGATTCCAATTCCTTCTCCCGCAAGCTGGTGGAGACGACACTCACAGTAGCACTGGTGTAGGAAGAGAACCAGGCGGGGTGGCACCTTCCATTTAGCAAGAAACTCCCGTGGATCTGGTTCAGGGTCAGACTCCTCACCTACATCGTCCCAACCCCCACCAGCCCACAAGGAAGGGCACAACTAAGGTTCCCCACACAATTAAAGACCAGCAACAGCTACCACAGCCTGTTTTATACCAGGAATCACAGTAACCTAGTATGAGGGCCTTTTTTTCCCCTGGAGAAAAAGATTGCTACCCTCGCCTACCCAAGCTTCAATGTAAAGTCACTGGCCCAAGTCTCAGAAATGACAAGCTGAGATGCAGCGTCCACTCCAAGCAGAGGCCAGGGCTCCTTCCTTAATACCGCGCCACCCGCCTCCCATATAAAAAGCTCTGACATTTCCTTCAACTCTGAGTCATGGGTAGAAGGTTCTACTTTTAATCAGGTGACAAATACTCAAAATATTTTAATCCAAAGGAACTGGGTCAAGCTTTTATAGCCCATCATTGTCAAAGCAAACCCTAATTATTTGATAGATTTCTACAGTTCCGAGTGTCATCATTTGGTTTATAATCAAATACCAAAATCTCCTTATTTAAGCATCACACAAGCCTCTCATAACAAAGAGGTTATTCTGTTTTGTTTTGTTGGGGCTTTTTGCCATCTCATTGGTTATTCTAACTACAAAGTTAAAACATGTATAAATGGTACAGTTCTGGTTAAAAAAAAAAAAATCCAAAATATTTGGGTGGTAGGGCAAAGGGAAGCCTTTGAAATAATAAAACTCTGCTTCACAACAGAACTGTACAACCCCATTAAACAGCTGACCACTGTTAAGAACCACCTACTGTCTACACGGTGGCACGGGTGGATCAGAAAGAGGTGCAAATTAACAGATTTTCAAACAGTAGCAGATGGGACACCTAGACACAGGAAAGTCAGATATAATCAGGTGACATTTTTTTCACCATTAGATTTCACTAAACATCCCTTTGATTAATGGAAATGAAACATGGGGGGGGGGGGACTGTCACATGGGATGATGTCTTTCTACAGGGAAGGTTTAAAAAGAAAGCAATTCAACTTTTAGACACAGAGCTCAGAGACAGCCTTGCTTCTCAAATTTAGAACCAGAAACACCCGAAGGCAGTTTTTCAATGTGAGCAACAGTCATTCCCTATATTGTCTAAAATCCTGGGGGGAAAAGAAGTCACTTTTGCTTACTTGCATGCCTTTCCTGCACCCGTTCCCTGCGTCTAAAGAGCTCTCCCGTAAATCTGAGTGATTCCCGGCCATCCCGTAAATCTGAGTGATTCCCGGCCGGCCAGTCCAGGCTGGAGATGAGCACCCTCTGCCCCCTCCCATGGGACCCCATGGGTGGCTCCATCTCAGCGCTCCGGACAGAGGAGCACAGCCCCCAAAGAAAGTCCAATGTACAAGAGGTCCCCAATAGGCACTGCTCCAAGGACTTAGATTTCTTCGTCAGGGATGTGCGGCAATGTGAGAATTTTCCTGAAAGCAAAGTTTAAGACTGGCTGGACAAGTGTGGCAACCCTCCCCCAGTTAACGCCAGAGCTGTGCACGACCACGCCAGCCGCGAGGAGCCCATCAGTCATAGGACGGCATTTCTAAGGACGGATGTACCACTAAGCAGCGGCCACAGAGCAGGCTAGGGGACAGCAGGCACGTGTGCCGAAAACCAGAGCGGATGGCTGGGAGTTTGAGAGCTTAGGAGAGACTGTCTGGGACAACCAGAGGACTTCGAGGAGAGCAAGCGGCCACA